>NC_089823.1:218920603-219549603 GCF_035046505.1 Tiliqua scincoides
TTACAGGCCTCAGTTAGAAACACCACACTTAATACTGACAAATGCAGAATTCCTCAGTTAAGTGAAATGCAGTGCTGTAACATTCTGTGACCCAAGGAACTCTTGGATCTACCAATGAACGCTACACATATTCACAAATTATACAAAGTCTAGGTCCAAGACTTCTAGGCTATGCCATTTGAAATAACAAGGGATCCATCTGTTTTTAATGAAGTCATTATCTGGCCCATCATTCTGTTTGATAGATGGTATAAATGAACTGAAACAGGCACCATTACGTCTCACCTTTAGTCATCTTCCATTGCAACCTAGGTAATGGTATTGTTTACCACCTGAGTTTCCACTGACCTCTTTCCACATACATTTGAAAATAAATCAGGAGAGATACATAAAACACACATTCACTGTGCTTCTCTTTATGGAACTATTTTGTTTTCTGTTTTTTATATTTTTCTTTGGCCTGAACCTTTGAATACTAATGTCTTTATGCATTATTCCATAGACATTAAATGCTCACCTGTAAGCAATTGCATTCTGTTACAGTTTGTCTTTTGACTCCAGTATTTGTCGAACTGTGGGTGATATGGAGCAATTTGGTTCTGAAACAGAAAAATGTACATAGAGAAACAATTGACCTGTATGATGTTGCATACTGAATTTGCTCTGCATAGTAGCTTAGTAATTGTTGGGTAGCATTATTCTAGCACAGGTGGGGCCCATATCCATGGATCTGGTATTTGCAGATTCAGTTATCAGCTGATAGGGGGGGCAGGGGTGTGCCAATTAATGTTGTTGAAAGGCTTTCCAGGGTGTACAATCACCATAAGCATTCAAGGATATAGCGATGCTCAGACAGGTTGTCAGCAGCCTGAATGCTTAAAAAAACTAGATTGGCATTAACAGAAAGGAGGGTGTTAACTGCTTCCTGTAGCATTGATCCAGTTTTTTCAAGCACTCAGGATGATGGCTGAATGCCTATAGCGTTCTATAGAAGAAAGCACATTTTTGCCCAGGTACGCCTTTCAACAATGTTAATGGGTGTGGGAGCAGTGGAGACAGGGTTCCCTTGTATCACAGTTTCCATATTGGGGGGGGGGGGGGCTGAAATTGATTCTCTGCAGATACTGGTGCCAGCCTGTATACTGCATCCCAGGCAGCACAAAGTTTGTTCTCAGTTTCCCCACTTATATGGTCTTCAGAAAAGAATTCATTTTTATTTAAACATTCCTGTTCTTTTGGAAAAAAGGCAAATATACATCTCTTTATGCCTGGGAGACTGGCAGGCCAATCCTATGCTTCCCAGTGCCTGCTGCAGCAGTGGTGCCAAAGTGGCTACTGGTGTATCAAGTGGGCACTGGGAAGCTGCCAGGAATCTTCTCAGGGGAAGGGGACTTTTGTCCCTTTACACCATGGAAAGCTCCAGCCCCTGCTCCAGCCCTCGCATCTGTGGCTATTTTTGTTGGTGCAGACATGAGAGCCTCTGTGTTGGGCCCTCTGGCACCAGGATGAGGTCTCTTGTTATCTGGTGTGCTCCCTGGGGCATTTGGTGGGCCGCTGTGAGATACAGGAAGCTGGACTAGATGGGCCTATGGCCTGATCCAGTGGGGCTGTTCTTATGTTCTTATGACACGGACTTCATAATCTGGTGGAGCAGGGTTGGTCTCACCCCCTCCTGCCCTGCCTTTTTTCCACCCTGCTCCCAGAGGCCTCATCGCCACATAGCGGTTTAACCCCACAGGGGTGGCGCGTTCTTCTCCTGCCTGTGCTGGGCCCAGTGCCTGACTAGTGCTGGCCCAGCACCAGCATTCCCTACTCTCCAGGTGCCGTAAACATGCTTTTTGGCATGTTTACGGAACCTTGTGCTAGGGCTCAGTGCCGATGTTGGGTGAGTATAGGATTGGGCCCTTGCTTTGCATTTTCATTTTTTGCAGTGGAAGAAGGAAGAAATAACCTTAGCATATGACGGTAGAGTTAGAATCAACTTTCCTCATAATATGTTGATGTGTATATATATTTACAGTAACTTCTTACAGCTCAATCCTATTGGAAATTGCCCCCCCCCCACACACACTGAAGCAGCCACACCACTGAGCACCTTCTCCACATTTGTTCTTTTACCTGAGGGAAACTCCTCACTGCCCTACTCAGACCTGAGCCAGCGATTTAGCTGGTGCAAGTTTGAGTGGACCTCAGAAGGCTGAGTGGGAAAGGGGTTAGGATATCAACAGTGCCACTGTCACCAGTACTGCCCCCTTCCTGGCCTTGATCTGCCCTCCTTCCCATCCTGGTCTCCTCCCAGTTCTGTCCACCACCACCCATGCTGACCTACCATGGGTAAGTCATGTGCTGTAAGTCATGGATGAGCTACTGGTGCATGGCTGTGGCTGCTTGCAGCAGTAGCCTGGCTGAGCTACCAGCTGAGCAAAACGGCATGTCTCCTTTTACGACAGCCATAAAAGAACCTGCACTGCTAGAATGCTAGTTCTGTCGATGCAAGTTCCCCATAGGGTTGGGGAACTTAGGGCATAATCCTAACCAGGTCTGCTCAGAAGTAAGTCCTATTTTGTTCAATGGGGCTTACTCTCAGGAAAGTGTGGTCAGGATTGCAGCCTTAATTAAATGCAACTGAAATAGTGTTGTATAGGATCCAGCTCCACAAGAATTCAGCTATCAACAGGTATGTGGCAAAAACAGACCAACAAACTAACAGGAAAGAGATTTCCAATGTGTAATGAAGGCTGGGGCTGAGGTGCATTTCAAATACTGTACAAAGACTCAGCTTGGTATGCCCTTTTTCACAGGATGACTGGAAAATTACACCACTCTGTACCTGGCAGAATCCTGCTGGAATTATTATACCTTCTTCAGTGCAGTTAGTATGGACTCATTTTCTTTGGTAGGCGTCAGACAGATGCCTCCAGACAGATGCCAGAAGTGCCAGGAAACCAGCGCTCAAACTAGCAATATCATGGCCTGAGACTGAGACCTAGACAGTTGGTCCTTGTGACTGTCTGTGCTCTGGCCTCTGAGCCATCTTCAGGTGCAGTGAGGCATGCAGGCTTGCAACATTGATGGACTCGTAATATCAGGCTTCTGAATTGGCAAGGGCTGAATTAATAAAGGGTATGAATTAGTGGGAGCCTGACATTCTGCCCTTGCCTGATGATCTTCTGCTTTGCCAGTTTTCCTACCCAGCATAATCGCTCAGCTTCAGTTCCAGAAATGACCTTGGGGACCTTGAGGTGAGCAACAGCTTTCTTCTGGCCTGGTCTTGTCTTGATACCTGGGCAAAGATGAATGCTACTTTTTGGGGCTACCAACCATTTTGTGATGATTAACTACTTCTGTACAATTATCTTTCATGGGCAAAATGGAAAGTGCCCCCCCCCCCTTCAGAATAGGTTGTCTGCAGAATTCTTCAGCTTTTCCATCTGACATTGCAAGCAAATGTTTCTTCTCTATGTCACAGTTCATAACCCAATTAACCTGTTCATTTCAATTGTTTCCTCTCTCTCTCTCTCTCTCTCTCTCTCTCTCTCTCTCTCTCTCTCTCTCTCTCTCCTTTTGGGTGTAAAATTTATTCCAGAATGCTTGTGTGACTTACCCGATCAGAAATGACTGTTTTGCAAAAATGAGTTAAAGCTTTTATCCTAGGAGAAAATATTGACAGATGAACACCATAATAGAATATGTCAATATTTTAGATTGGTTCATCTTGATGGAGTCAACGTTGGTATACACTGTCTCTGCCAGAGAGGAAGAGTTGTTTGTGTGCACGCAGTAAAGAGCAAGCAATCAAAGCACTATTATTCGCAGTGCAATGGAACAAAACACAGAATAATGGATATAAATGGCACTTGAAGGTAACATAGCTTTCTCATGGAGTTCAAAAATAACATGGTATTCACCACCTGCTTATCAATGACAGCTGTTGCTTAGGACACGCCTGCCTGTATCTCATTAGCTCAAGCATTTAATTAAACTGAAACAACCTTAATGCCTGACCAGGCTCAATGGCAATAAGAATAAAATTGATGGGAGATGAACAGTTAACAGCAGGAAAAACAAAGGAAAAAGAAATAAAAGAGCCATGGTAGAAGTGAACAATATTGCTCCCATATTTTATATTTGACATTCACTGTTATATCTAAAAACAATAAAAAAATGCATTCTTCCCATCATGCAGAGCAATATTTCTTCATTGTTTGAAACTTTGGGAAGCTTTGGGGGCTTATAACCTAATAAAGGAAAAAAAAAGTATTTTATTTTCAGATCCTCATTACAGTCACTGTTTTCATTTTCCTACTTTGTTATATGTTTCAATATTGGCACTCAGCTAGGAAAGACCTTCTGGGCTAATGTCAATGAAGGTGTCTTGTATTTTCTACGGTGTTTAAAATTCCAGGCGTAGTTTCCGTAAGCCACAGACAGTGATCCCCCCCCCCCATGGACAGCCAGTACATCCTTCTCTGGGGGTTTTATAGACAAGCTGTATAAAATGATAACACAGCAATGGGGAACCTGCCACCCCATATCAGTGGCTTAAGTACCTGCTTCAGATAGAAATTCAGTGTCTGTCTGAATTTGTTTCAAATTCACTTACAGCTCTAACAAGAAATTCTGAGAATGTTCTGATGTCTTTTCAATGCATTGATCTTAAAATATGTACCATCTGATGAAATGAAGGTTAAGTAGAGACCTAAATTCAGATCTGCTAGAGTAACACACCTCACAGGGTGGTTGGGGATGTAAAATAAGATGAAGCCATGTCTGTTGCCCTGAACTCCTTGGAAGAAGGGTGAGATGCAAGTGTAGTAAATAATATAAGGTTTAAGAGCTATGAACTTTGCTAGGCTGCCTTTGACAAGCCACTATTTCTCAGGCTAACTTAACTCTCACACAGTTGTTGTGAGGATAAAATGCCATTCTGAGTTCCATTATAAATGTGTACAGCTACGATTATGCATTCATTCACTTTCTAATTCGATTGATTCATCATGCTCCAATAAAAGACTTGAGGGGAAGCTTTATGATGAGATCCCCAAGTAAGTGATATCTGGTATAGTCAAGTTTTTAGCTTCTGTTAAAAAGTCCTAGAAACATATGTAGGTAAATGAGTGCAATGATGCATTTATGTGCACAGGAATATTAAGAATTGCTCTGGTAGCAATGGAAGAACTAAGTTCTTCTTAATGGGTCCCCTTTAAGGTTGGATAAAAATATGGTAAATAAATAAGTTGGACAATATTTTTGGCAACTTTCAGTCTCAGAAGACTATGGTATTGCACTCTGGATGGTGGTTCTGGCACAGCGTCTAGTGTGGCTGAAAAGGCCGATTCGGGAGTGACAATCCCTTCCACACTGGGAGCAAGTGTAGTGTGTCCCTGGTCTGTCTCCCTGGCTATGGGCCTTCCTTCTTTGCCTCTTTGCCTCAGACTGTTGGCCAAGTGTCTCTTCAAACTGGGAAAGGCCATGCTGCACAGCCTGCCTCCAAGCGGGCCGCTCAGAGGCCAGGGTTTCCCACCTGTTGAGGTCCACTCCTAAGGCCTTCAGATCCCTCTTGCAGATGTCCTTGTATCGCAGCTGTGGTCTGCCTGTAGGGCGCTTTCCTTGCACGAGTTCTCCATAGAGGAGATCCTTTGGGATCCGGCCATCATCCATTCTCACATGACCAAGCCAACGCAGGCGTCTCTGTTTCAGCAGTGCATACATGCTAGGGATTCCAGCTCGTTCCAGGACTAAGTCGTTTGGAACTTTGTCCTGCCAGGTGATGCCGAGGATGCATCGGAGGCAGCGCATGTGGAAAGCGCTCAGTTTCCTCTCCTGTTGTGAGTGAAGAGTCCATGACTCGCTGCAGTACAGAAGTGTACTCAGGACGCAAGCTCTGTAGATCTGGATCTTGGTATATTCCATCAGCTTCTTGTTGGACCAGACTCTCTTTGTGAGTCTGGAAAATGTGGTAGCTGCTTTACCGATGTGTTTGTTTAGCTCGGTATCGAGAGAAAGAGTGTCGGAGATCATTGAGCCAAGGTACACAAAGTCATGGACAACCTTCAGTTCATGCGCAGAGATTGTAATGCAGGGAGGTGAGTCCACATCCTGAACCATGATCTGTGTTTTCTTAAGGCTGATCGTCAGTCCAAAATCTTGGCAGGCCTTGCTAAAACAATCCATGAGCTGCTGGAGATCTTTGGCAGAGTGGGTAGTGACAGCGGCATCGTCGGCAAAGAGGAAGTCACGCAGACATTTCAGCTGAACTTTGGACTTTGCTCTCAGTCTGGAGAGGTTGAAGAGCTTTCCGTCTGATCTGGTCCGGAGATAGATGCCTTCTGTTGCAGTTCCAAAGGCATGCTTCAGCAGGACAGTGAAGAGAATCCCAAACAAGGTTGGTGCAAGAACACAGCCCTGCTTCACGGCGCTTCGGATGTCAAAGGGGTCTGATGTGGAGCCATCGAAGACAACAGTGCCTTTCATGTCCTTGTTGAAAGATCTGATGTTGCTGAGGAGCCTGGGTGGACATCCAACCTTGGGGAGAATCTTGAAGAGGCCATCCCTGCTGACCAGGTCGAAAGCCTTCGTGAGATCTATTAAGGCTATAAAGAGTGGCTGTCATTGTTCCCTGCATTTCTCCTGCAGTTGTCTAAGGGAGAATACCATATCAGTAGTGGACCTGTTGGCTCGGAATCCGCACTGTGATTCTGGATAGACGCTCTCTGCAAGTACCTGGAGCCTCTTTAGTGCAACTCGGGCAAGCAGCTTTCCTACTACGCTAAGGAGAGAGATGCCATGGTAGTTGTTGCAGTCACCCCTGTCGCCTTTGTTCTTGTACAGCGTGATGATGTTTGCATCCCTCATGTCTTGAGGTACTCCACCTTCTCTCCAGCAGAGACAGAGGATTTCATGCAGCTCAGTGACGATGATCTCTTTGCAGCACTTTAGGACTTCAGCAGGGATGCTGTCTTTTCCAGGTGCCTTGCCAAAGGCAAGGGAGTCCAGGGCCATGTGAAGTTCTTCTAGGGTTGGTTCACTGTCAAGCTCCTCCAACACAGGCAGACACTCAATGTTGTTCAGTGCTTCTTCGGTGACTACATTTTCTCTGGAATATAGCTCAGAGTAGTGCTGCACCCAGTGTTCCATCTGCTGCGGCCGATCCTGGATGACCTCGCCTGCTGCAGACTTCAGAGGGGCAATTTTCTTCTGTGTTGGACCTAGGGCCTGCTTGATACCATCATATATCCCCTTGATGTTGCCCGTGTCAGCTGCTATCTGTATCTGGGAACACAGCTGGAGCCAGTAGTCGTTAGTACATCTCCTGGCAGCCTGCTGTACTTTGCTGCGAGCAGCTCAGAGGACCTGCAGGTTGCGCTCACTGGGGCAGGCCTTGTATGCTGCTTGAGCTCTCCTCTTTTCCTCAATGACTGGTGTCAACTCCTCAGAGTGGGCTTCAAACCAGTCTGCCATCTTGTTGGTCTTCTTGCCGAATATGGACAAGGCGGTGTTGTAAACGGTATCCTTGAAATGTTCCCATCTGTTGGATGTGTTTGTGTCAGCCGGGCCTGGAAGAGATTCCTCAAGTGCTTGTGCAAATTCCTCCACTTTCTCTGATCCCGGATCTTGCTGGTATCAATGCGAGGTCTTCCTTCCTTTTTCGTGTGATACAGTCGCTTTGCTTGCAGTTTCACTCTGCTGCACACCAGGGAGTGGTCGGTGTCGCAGGCAGCACCGTGATAACTGCGTGTGATCTTGATGCTGGGAAGGCTGGAGCGTCTGGAGAGAATCAGGTCGAGCTGGTGCCAGTGCTTTGATCTTGGGTGTCTCCAAGAGGCTCTATGTTGGGGCTTCGTGTTGAAGAACGTGTTGCTGACACAGAGACTGTGATGACAGCAAAACTCTAGCAGGCGTTGGCCATTTTCGTTCATCTTTCCAGTGCTGAACTGACCTAAGCAAGTGGGCCACAAACTGTTATCAGCACCAACTCTAGCATTGAAATCGCCAAGGATGAACAATAGCTCATTTACAGGGATCTTCTTGATAGTGGTGGCCAGGTCATCGTAGAATTTGTCTTTGGCTTCTGCTGGAGACGACAGAGTCGGTGCATAAGCACTGATGAGAGTGACAGGTCCTGCTGATGACTGGAGCTGCAGGGACAAAATTCTTTCACTTCCCACAGTAGGTGGGATGATGGATTCCAGCAGGGTATTTCTGACCGCAAAGCCAACGCCATGTTCCCTGGTTTCGTTTGGTGGTTTTCCCTGCCAGAAAAATGAGAAATTTCTCTCCTTGACAGATCCGGAATCTGGCAGCCTTGCCTCTTGAAGGGCGAGGATGTCCATCTGCAGTCTGCTCAGCTCCATGTCGATGACAGCTGTTTTTCTTGTGTTGTCTATTTCTTGCAGGTCATCAGAGAAACCAGGTGTCATTGTCCTTACGTTCCAGGTGCCCAGTTTTAGGGCAGGAGTTTTCTGTTTTCTGTTGCATGGTGCAGAGTTGTCGATCCACTTGTCGGTTTTCACCCTAAACCCCACACACCCCGTGAGGTTAACGGACCGTGGCGAGGCAACACCTTACTGGCTGGGGACCACCCAGCTTAAGGGGGCGGTAGCTGTCCAATGAGATGCAATTATCTCTCCCACCATTGGAAGCAGCCCCTGGCGTCACGCTCTACGCCAATCGAGCGAAGACTTATAACTGCTGCTTCCCGTGTTATAAGTTGGACAATGCAGGATTCATTTTACACCAGTTGTAAAAAGTGCTTTAAGTGTTTTACCTCTTTAATGGGGGACATAGTTTTATATGAGAAAGCAAGGAAAGTTAGCATAAAACAGTGGTAGATCATGGGTCTGGTGTGGAGACTGCGGACCCAATCCTATCCAATTTTCCTATGCCGGTGCAGCTGTGCCAGTGGGGCATGCACTGCATCCTGTGGTGGGGAGGTTGTCACAGGGGATGCTGTGGTGGGGAGGCTGTCACAGAAGGTATGGGAACATTTGTTCCATCACTCCATTGCAGCAATGCGACTGTACCGGTGCTGGAAAGTTGGATAGGACTGGGCCCTATGTTTCTTCCTCACATCAATAACAGCAGTAGGTCACACCAAAAACTGCTGGAAGAGACAGCACTCAGAGCCATGCAAGCTGAAAAGAAATCATTTTGTTAGTATCATATAATCTGTTTTATAGGGGTTGGTTTTAGTTCAACCATATGTTTATCTGTATAGTTTCATTTTCATTATCTAAAAACATATTCATTTTTTGAAGCTGTCACAATAATGTCTTTATTTTTTCACATTTTCTCTATCCAAGTCTTGGAAATAGAGTTCTGCTCACAAGGAAAAGTCCTAGAAGGTTGTTCCTTTTTCTAGAGCAGTGATTTCCAAACTTGGGTTGGGACCCACCAGTGGGTCGAAACTTTATTTATGGTAGGTTGCGAAACTGACAAGCTGATCACTGACAAGGAAAATATATTGAGCCAGATCGAAAATGAAACTGAGCCACTCCACCAGAATGCTCCCTATCCAATGAATGTGGAGCTTAACCAATGTTCCGGAAGGTGCCTGCCCCTGGTAAGGTGAAACTTTTTTTTTTTTAAACTCTCGTAGAGTTAGGTGGGTCCTGATACAGTATTTTTTTAAAAAGTGGGTCCGGGTGCGAAAAGGTTTGGGAACCACTGCTATAGAGAACTGTGCAGCCCCTTAAACTAACCCACAGAGACCATGTCAAATATACACAATTGAACACACAAAGCAAAAGTTACCAGATTGTGGCTTTACCAGAAGTTAAATTCTTCTTTCATTTATTGACAGGATTGAATTGCAAATTGTCATTGTCTGTAAGGATCTGAATTAAGGTATCCTCACTACACTGATTTCAAGTTAGGACAGAGGCCTACGCTTGCTAGTAGCAATCTTTATTAGTGAAGTTGCAAAGGAAAAATAGGTGTCCCCATGGCTTAGGAATAAAACTTCTGAACGCAGTGATAAGAAAATAATGGTACCACCAACTGGATTGCTATACACCTCAAAAGATGGATACTTGGTTAAACCAAAATTATTTCAAAGACTCCACCACTGACCATGAAAAGCAGAAACACTGAAGGCCTGAAAAGAATGTTTGAAACATACAGAGGACATGATTGAGACAAACAAAATTATCAGGGGATGGACAAAGTGGATAGGGGAATGTTCTTTTCCCTCTCACATAACACCAGAACCAGGGGACATCCACTAAAATTGAGTGTTGGGAGAGTTAGGAAAGACAAAAGAAAATATCTCTTTACCCAGCATGTAATTAGTCTGTGGAACTCTTTGCCACAGGATGTGGTGATGGCAACTGGCATGGATGCCTAGATAACTGGACAAATTTCTGGAGGAAAAGTCCATCACAGGTTACAAGCTGTGATGGGTATGTACAACTTCTTGATTTTAGAAGTAGGCTACCTCAGAATGATAGATGTGAGGGAGGGCACCAGGATGCAGGTCTCTTGTTGTCTTGTATACTCCCTGAGGCATCTGGTGAAATACAGGAAGCTGGACTAGATGGGCTTTTGGCCTGATCCTCTTATGTTCTAATGTTACTAGACCAGCTTCCACCTGAAAAAGAAAATGACTGATAATCTAAAACAGCTACTCACTGGCAACAGCAGACCATTAAACAGACATATAAACCCAAAAACCAGGCCCTGTTACAAACCCAAGATGCAGCTCCTCTCTCCATCTCCCCTCAGGCAACACTATTATGGGATCCAATTACACCCACCATAACTTGAAGTGGATGCTCATTCTCCAAAATGATGAATGCTATCGTCTCCCAGCAGTGCCCTTCTGCTAAGTCAGTTTTTGGAGTGACTCTGCTGTCTGGATAGTACAAGCAAGCTATACAAAAGAATAAATAGATATAAATTTGACATTAAAATGGTAGGATTCAGAAATCAATGGGAAAACATTTGAATCGCCCAGGATCTCCCTGTTGTTGCCCTGAAACTCACCATTCGTCAGCAAAAGAACTACCGTGGGGAAACAATGACTATGAAATTGCTGAACTATCATTTATCAGCAGGTTATATTGTACTGAATGAGGACTCTGTAGGAGCTGGATCTCAGCGGCACCAGATTTTGCTAGATCCTATCCCCTCCTTCTCAGGGCATCCCACCCCTTATCTCTCCTCAGATAAATGCCATCAAAATGACTGGCCTATTCCTAGGAGACCCACAGACAATTGGGCAGCTTACCAGGGGGTAAGTAAAATAATAATTTTACCTCGTTTTGACTATCCAATCAGGTCCCGTCCCCATGGGATGCAGTGCTGCTTTGCCAGTGTGGCTGTATCGGCCTCAATGGTGGAGGGCAGGATCGGGCAGCTATTCAGCATCAGCAGGAGTTACTGACAAAGCTAAATGCTGAGCTCTAGGTTTGGAGGTGGGAAGTGAGTGCTCTATCCTCCTAAAGAACTTTACATGATTATTATAATACCCCAGCATTACTATAAAAATTAACTTTTTGTCTTTTTGATTGAGCAAAATAATAAACTGCAGCGTAAAACTTAACTTACAACATTTTATTCTACCTCACACTGGGAACATATTATTAATTTTAAAGCCCCCTCCATTACTTTAAAATTGCCCTTTTATTTGACTTGAGTTCCTGAAATGTGTTTTCCAACTAAGCATCAGTTAACAGCTGAGCAGCTGCTTCTGCGTATTTCAAATTTTCTACCCAGGATAGTGATGCTTGAAATTTCTGCATCATAATTATTTTTTCTTATTTTAATCAACCTTAAATGGTTCACTTTTCATTAAGAGTTGTTTCATATTAACTGCATTTGCTTAATTTACAAATAACATGCTCAGTTTCTTTACACATGCTCCATATGGGTAAAATTTAGAGTATATTTCATGAATGTTTCCTTTGACATTGGCCAATTCAAAGTTGGTTATCCACTGTTACAAGTATATTATTGGGGCAGTGATGGGCACTGTGATGGGGCAGTATATTAGAAAACATGCTGGGATTTTCTTTCATAACCAACATCTTCACTCCATACCAGGCAAACCAATGAAGAGGTTATGGGGAAGAACAGCTTAAAATGACAGAGTGATGGGAGTAAGTTGATCATGAGTAACCTCCTAAAGAAGATTGCAGTGATTATGCTGGACTTATGTGCATCACAGCAGAAAGCTTTGCTTTTTAGAGTGCAATCCAAAGTGTGCCCTAGGCCAGCGCAAATCCCCTGCGCCAGCCTGCTGGTGCCACAAAAGTACTATAAGGCACTTCTGTGCCACTATGTGAGTTGGGAGGCTGGCACAGGGCGCCAGCCTCTGGAGGCTGAATGAGGCCCCAGCAGTGCCAGTGGAGAGTGAGTTTGTGCTGGTGGTGGGCTGCCAGCATGAGAGTCTGGGGAGGGCAGGGGGAAGCCATTGTGGGGTGGGGGAGTGTGGCTGGTAGGTGGGTGTGCCCATGGACAGACTGGTTGTGGGAGGGGTGGAGCCAGAATCTGTCCCTTAGCTGGATCTTAACCCCCCTCCCTGGCCTAGTACTGGGCTGGTCGGATCTGTGCCCCATTTGGGCTGCTGACACATTACCTGGGAGAAGGGGAGTTGATTCCCCTTGCCCCGGGTTGCACCGTTGCCAGCCCCTGTATTGCCCAGCTGTTGCTATTTTTGATACCTTTATGATTTGTGAGCTGGTTTGAACCTTGGTGAGGAATTTGTCCATCAGGGCATAGAAAAGAACTGGGAATGCCTTCTTAGAAAAGTTTTCACCATACAATTGGAAAATCAGTAATTCCCCACTGGAAATCTTGCCAACCTGAATTTGGTTTTTTAAAGCACTGCAAACTGATACTCTGAAACCAATAGATTTTATTTCCCTTGGTCTGACAAACTTTCCAGGTATGACTGGTTTCCTCAATGGAAAATTCCCTCTGCTTTAGTTATTTGTTGACAGGCTTTCCTTAGAGATCAATGGTGGACTTTTTGTCTTCATCAAAATATAAAGTTCAGTAATATGGCTTTTCTTCAGTTTCAGCAACCTTTATTGGCATAGATATATGGCTTTTCTTAATCCTGAAAAATTATTTCCTATACAGTATATTGGATACTTTTGTCATCAAAGACAGACAATTTACCCAACAACTGAATTCTTCCATGGCTGATGCCTGCAGTGCAATAGTCTGTGTCTTCAGCTTAGAATAATCATTTTCACAAGATGGGTTATTTTATTCATTTTTGTCTGCTTTGAATTTAGAATCAACTCAGTCACACTTCCCAATTTCAATGTGCCTTGGAACTGAGACAATTGGAGAAGGCACATTTTCAGTGTCTCTTGGAACTGAGACAATATGTGAACTTTCATAAGCGACCTATGAAAATCCATTATCAGAATTGCATTTTGCTGTGGAAATAGATGGTCTTTAGGTTGTTAAATAAGCAATGAGATAGCTGGAAAACTTGCTTTTTCTGTTTACCCTTAATTGATCATAAAGACCACAATTCAGAGAACTTCATTAAGCATACCCAGTGGGACTTTTCTTCTTTTCCTTTGAACAGTGCCATCAACTGTCCTTCTGCTTTAAAAGGAACTTGTTGCGTGAAGTTTGGGGAGAGGGGAGTAGGTGATAAGGTTTTAGTACTTTATGATTATTATGTTTGCAAAAAGATACATCCTTTTATTTCTGTTCTTGCACCTCCTGGAGAGCCCAACCATCTGTCTTATCATTTATCACTGGTGTTCCTATGAGGATGACCTGGGCAGAACAGAGGTGCGCAGTGGCATCACTAAGGTTTGTAACCCAGTACAGGAGGCCAGCAAATAACCCCCATGTTGGACATTCTCCCATACAGTGGGCAGGGCAATGCCCTGGGTAGTGGGTGTAGTGATGCACCCATTGGTTTTTTGGCTATAACTTTTGATAGAATAGAGATATTTCAACATGGATTGTTTCACTGTATTTTGCATTAAATTACAGATCGAATGATATATAACCTGATGGTATTATTCAAAAATACCAAGATCTTAAAAACTTTGGCCAGTAGTGGTGTCACCCACCTATGCACATTACCTGATGCACCCTGCACCCCCTGCACTCCCCTAGCCTCCCGGGCCTCAGAATGCTTTATAAGGCAAAAAATCTCACTTCCAGTATCCTGAGGAAACCAGAAGTTGCGATTATTTGGCCGTTATGGCCATTCTGAGCCTCACAGAGGTAGTGCACGGACTTGCACTGCCTCTGCAGGGCTTGGAAAAGCCTCCAAAGGCAAGGGGAGCACAGTTCCCCTCAGCTCTAGAGGCTCATGGGGGGAACAGTGATCAGCAACTTACCATCACATGTGCTGGTCAGAACATCGCTAAGCACCGTTCATCTGTACTGTCCAAATATATATTATACGTATCTCATGTAATATATATTTTATGGCTGTGATGTCAATATTGTTACATGAATTCTTCCTGGAATAGAACACGTTTTTAATTCTTTTCAAGAAACACTGCTATCCCTCAACACGGCGATTGATTGTTCATTATCTTACATTTCATGAACTTAATATCCTATTCTAATATTTCATGTGTCATCAACGAGTAATTGTTCAGACATCCCAGCTACATTCTAAAGGGCAAAAGCAATGATATAGTATTTCCTGTGTTTTACACAGCCCTCGTGATCAAATTGATGTTCACCCCATGAATTGTATTCACATAAAAGCAGACAATTTGATCCTGACGCCAATAGTTGGAAGTTTAACTATTCCAGGGTGTGGAGAGGTCAGGGGAGGGCAGAATGGGGGAGGGACCAGCCCAGGAGGAGTTTGGGACAGGCAGAGACCTCCAATATCAGTTCCTATGCTCTGTATCAGTCTCAGAAGCCCGACACAGAACTTGTCAAGTCTATGCCAGTGATTGAGAGCCCAATCTGGGCTTGGCGTACTGGCACACCGTCGGTGCGCACTGTTGCAAATGTACCATAAGGCACATTTGCGAGCCCTACTGCCAGGCGAGTGCTGGTGGTAGTCCAATGCTGGCTGGGCAGGCACCTAACCTCTTCTGTGACTGCCGAGCAGTGGAGAGGTAAACAGGGGTGTGGAGGAAGGCATTCTGGGGAGGTGGGGAGAGAGTGGGGGGGAGGTGTGCTGGGGGGAAGGAGCAGGGAGAGAGGGAGACAGGACCGGTGGAGCAACACTCCACCAGATCCAGAGCCTCCATGTGGGGCTTGCCGCCCTACACAGAGGCTCTTGATTCACCACTGACCTTTTTGTAGGTGGTGAATTGAGTAGCCCCATTGCAGGGCTACTCTCTTTACCTGGGGGAAGGGGACGAAAGTTCCCTTCTTCCGAGGAGCTGTCGGCGGTTGCCCAAAGCACACAGGATGTGGCAGCAGCCATTTTTGGTGTCTCTGCAGCCACATGCCCCGGGCAGCTCAGGATTGAGCTGTTAGTTGGCACAGGCTCAAGTAGCCCCATTGCAGGAGCTGGGGCATTCTGAATGTCCCCTTCCCCGAAGGAGTCCTCTAACAGCTTCCCTGCCCCACAGAATATAGTGGTGAACATTTTGGCATTGCTGTAGCCTGCACTGCCAGGAAGCAGTGGCTGGTTGAGGATCGGGCTGCCCGTCTCAGAACTTCATGGAAAAAAAATTATTTTAGGGCTGTTGTTTGCTTTTCCTTTTAGTCTGTAATAGTAGTTTCAGTTATTTTAACCATATCCTGCTTGACATATTTTAAATAGAAAAGTAGTAAATAAATGACAGTTATACGAGTTATAAATACGAGTTATATCTCGTATTTTGGATCTTTCTTGATTCACTGTCAGCACAAATCTATACATGCTTACTCAGAAATAAGTGCAATTGATTTCAATGGGTCATACTCCCAGGAAAATGATGTAGAATTGCAGTCCAGATCTGTGGCTAAGAAATGTATTTTCAGTTCATGCATTTTCAGGCAGGTTGCATAACAACTTGCTGTCTTGGAGGTAGGGGTAGGATGAATACCAACTACAATACTGCCACTATTAGTGGTTTTGCATCTTCTAGTGTGATTGCTGCTCCTGGATTTTATTATGGAAAGTAAGTTTCAGGATAAGTGAGGTTGCATTTTATTCCTGCAATCCCCTTGAGTTGATACCATTGCACAAGGGAAAATTATTGCCTGATCTATAATATCTCACAATAATCTATAATATTTTCTGATGTATGCATTTCAGCAAAAGTTATAAAAACAAAACAAAATGTGATACCCAGCCTCAACATGCCTTTTTTTTTTTTTTTAATTAAACGTATTTTAATTGGGACAGGAGAACAATTTCTGAGGAACTCTTTCTACCAGATGGTGATTCCTAATTTACCTCTAGTGCGTTGGATGAAACACGATTATTGCATATATATGGAACTGTTTTTTGTTAAAAGCAAAATAATTTCACAAATTGTGCCTTTCTCATGAAAAGAACATGTAGGAAAAGCAGAGGTCTCTTCTTTCATAGAATCAGAGGACTTTTGTATGAAAAGAACAGGGCTGTCACTGTTTGTTATCTGCCTGTAGAAATGCAGTGTCTCAAAGACTGAAAAAAAATTGATTTGTTACACTTCCCCTTCTCCTCTAACAAGTTCAGAGCAGCTTCAAGACACATAGAACCCAATCCTACCCAATTTTCCAGTACTGGTGCAGTTGTGCCAGTGGGGTGTGCGCTGCATCCTGTGGTGGAGGGGCAGTCAGTGGGGCCTTCTCAAAGTATGGGAACAGGTGTTCCCTTACCACCGGGCTGCACTGTGGCTACATTGGAGCTGGAAACTTGGATAGGATTGGGCCCTTAGTCACAGTAGGTCCATCAGCTACATTGTAAGCCCAGCTACATGGTTTGTTTTGCATACATACATATAAGTACTTGCAGAGCTAGCCCATCCGTGAGGCCTACTGAAATTGTCACCTCAGGCAACAGATTGGTGTAGGAGGGGGCTGACGGTCCTTCTGCTTGCCTCCACAGCTCCTCCTCCTCCTTCCTGAATTAGAAAAGGGACAAGGGAGAAGAGGAAATGCGGAGTGGTAGAGAGTGCTGTGCCAGAACATTGCAGAGTGGTACAAGCAGCCAGCTCAGGTGTCCAAAAATCTCAGGCTGGCCCTGTATATGTGTCCGTTGAATACTACCAGTTTTGACCTTTCCCACTTGTCTCAGGTGGTCTGTGATTTTTTAAAATGATGTGATAAAGTGGTATGTATGTATTTCAACACGTCTAGATCATAATCCTTTAAAAATGTCTTGGAAAATCGCTCCAGAATGTGGGAAGAGATGAGGGGGAGATGCATTACAGCCCAAACCAATCCTGGTTTTATGGTGGCGGGTCTCACAAAACGTGTGAGATGGTCTCTGCTAGGATGGTCATGAATAGGAATTCAGTGAATGTTTGACTTGGATTGTACACGCCTTGCAGAGAGAGCGACTCTGATACTGTTTTTCTACCCATATCTTGGCATTTGGAATATCACCCCATCCTCCCGCCTTCTCCAACCATACATTTCAAAGAATTATCACATTTAATTGACACTCCAACTTTAAATTGCTGTCAGAATGCTCAGCAGAAACCTAAATTAAGCTATTTTGAAATAGAATCACATCGTGTCCCATGGTACAATTTCAAAGCCATTTGTACAATTTCTGCTTCTGGTCATAGCAGGATTTGTCATTTCACCTAACATCTGAAAGGCTTTTTAAAATGTTATTTAATTGAAAAATTTCTGCTTGAAATGAGGCAACAGTTCTATGGACATGGTTGGCCGTGTTCCTTGTAATTTTTGCAGAAACTGCGTGAAGCTCTAACAGAGCTGCATTGGGGCAGCTCCAGAGCGCTCAGAGATGGCCTGGCATCTACAGATTCCTGATCCCTAAGGTGCTCTGCTCATGATTAGTTGTTTTCCCTTTTTGAGAGAGACAGAAGTTATGTTAGCAAGACTTACTGAGGGTCAGGTGTCAGTAAGGGTCCCCCAGCTCATAATTTACTTTCCCCACACAGCTATGGCAAGGGGACTGTTATGCACTAGGTAGTTTATTTATGTTTATATGAACCAGTTATGATCTATCGAAAGTGATTATGGTGGGAAAATTACAGGGGGATTGGTTAATCAACCAACTTGTTGTTACTGTATCTTTTTGTTTGTTTGTTTGTTTTTACAAAGAGAAGTTGCCAGTCTTAAGCAAGGCTCTTAATACATTTAAGGTAAAGCGTTTCACCTTCAAATGGACAGCATTTGTGGCTAACTTGCTTGATTTTGCCTGCTGGCTGTTGACTTTAAGGCCATGTCAACATACTGCAATCTGACACTTTGCATGTGTTCAGATTCCAAACACGTAAAATACCATTAACATTTACTACATCAATCACTTCAAACATTCTGTTTTGAATTGAATGGTTTACTATGCACCATAAAAAACTCTTTGCAAATTATTACATCTACTGTACTTGCAAAGCAGCACTTGGCAACAGTCATTCCAAAGGGTATCCTAAAGGCTGGATTAGTTTCTGTTTTCTGATTTGCTGTGCCAGAATTTTGTAGTATTAATATTCTGAGATATAGTATGGAAATTAAAAGAACATAGTATGGCCCTAGTGGATGATGCCAAAAGTTCATCTTAGTGCAGGGCTGTTTCCAACAGATGCCAGCTAAATGACTACTCATGAGGAAGCTAAAGAAAGCCTTTCGCACTCCTAAGCACTCTCTCTGAAGGGGATCCCTACTTTGGAGCAGAAATCATCCACTGCAGTGTTTTTCAAACTTTGAGGGAGCTTTACTCCCTTAGTAAGTCTTTGTGGGGGAGGGGCTAGGGCAGCGATGTGATCCCCAAGATCACATTGCTAAGATGAGGCAAAGGGGGAGTGCTTTCACTTACTTATGTAGGTAGGGCCGCAGCAGGCTGCAGGAGGTGCGGGGAGTCCTGCACAACCCTCTGCAGCACTCCCCGAGACTTGGAACATTCACTAAAAGTGGGTGCAAAGCACTTCCTGCAAAACAGAAGTGCTCTGTGCTCGCTGTTACTGAGAATTCCAAGCCTGCCTGCCCTACATAAGTAAGTGAAAGCACCCCCTTTGCCCCCCCCCCCGTAGGGACACAATTCTGGGGATCGCTTTCCTACCTCTCTCCTTTCCAACCCCTTAAAGGGACGGGGGAACCTTTAAATGAATTCGTGGGTCACGACCCAAAGTTTGAGAACTACTGACTGTGTAGAGATCCATTGATAGCACCAGATCTCTATGGATTATTTCTGCTCCAAAGTTTCTGCTTTCTGATTCTGATTTCTGCTTTGGAAGACATATGCTGAAGGACTACAAATGCTAAACCTGTCTTTCCAACTTCACTCTTTAGGCATTACTTGATCGCTTGTAAGATTGTTATTAGGCATATACAGGCTACCCTAGTTTGGAGACGAAAACAAAACCAATATTTTTATTAGCATACACAGAGATAAAGGCATAAAAACGCAGTCAGTTAACAGTAACTATTACATATTTTTTTAAAAGTTTCACTTGTTTATCAGTAAGGAAAAAAATAAGGTTACAGAGAACTGTATAGTTAGCTATACCAAACAATTTACAATTTACAAAAACAGTAAGGGGATAATTCTATTAAGATCAAATATATATCTGTAAAACATACCCAGTATGTTATAGTTATATGCATATGAAAACAATTACATATCACATAAAAAATACCATGTCTTCCAAAAATCATATTTGGTTATCACAGAGCACTCCAAAATGTTTGTGTATCCCAGTGGCGTAGATAGAGGGGGTGCAAAGCACTAAGTTTTGCAGGGAGCCACACCACAGCATTCAGGTGGCCCCTCTTCCTCCCCCCCTTCCGAGCCATTTCAGGCAGTGGGAGCAAAATGTGGGTGAATGTGCCACTGGTTTATCCCTGCTTCTTTTAACTTGTCACTGTTCCTCATCATTGTTTCAAAAGATCCCTGTCATTGATCTTCTCTTGAAAGACCAGGATTTTTCTTCTCAAACCCTGAACTTTTTGAATCGGTAGTACTTTCTGTGCTTATAGTACTGTATTGTCTCTCTAAAACATTGTATAATTTAGAAATTAAGCCAAAAGTATAAATTGATCCTAATGTCATTCTGTCTCTTTTATTAATGGTATTTCACTGACATCTATATCAGACTTTGAAAGTAACTAGGCTAATAACCAGTATCCAGTGGATTGGAACCATGATGTCAGCATTTTTGCTGGTTGAATGATTTCTGATCCATTGTATAGGTTATAAGGTGTTTTGTTTTTTGTTTTGTTTTTTTAAGGTGTTTTGTTTTTTCCAAAAAGTCTCCAGAAGGACACTTCTGGAGGTGGAATTTTGCTTTTAAATGTGGACAATGAAGTCTGCAGGGCAAGGATAGTATCACTTCCAAACTTGGTGCCATTCAATGAGAACATTAACTTTGAACCTGGGTCTTTATGGTAAGTTGATAATTACTAAAAGCAAATGGAGCGAAAAATGGAATAACTATGTGAAAACATGGTGCTCTTAACGAGCACATGGTGCTCTTAACTACTTGACTGGGCACTTATCCATCTGGCAGGGCATTTGTTGTGCTTGCAGGAACAATGAGTATGAGACAAGTCTTTGGCCTTAGCTCTTGCTTTCCTAGAGAATGACTCATCAGTCTGTTCTTAAAGAATCTCCTTTTCTTAATAATTCTTAATATTAAATTAGCTCTTTTTTTTAATGCTGAGCTGACATTGTGAGATGTTCACTTTTACTCTGAAATAAGAGTATGAGTCTATTTCAGAATAAATGAAATAATGAACTAAATGATAGTATTCTTTTCATTCAGGATCCCCATTTATTTTACAATGAGGTACTAGGAGCATACCTGTAGCATGGCAGTACACTGACCTTAAAAACACACATACAGAAATTTTAAAAGAGCAGCAGAAGCAATTTGGGTGACCATCTCCAGTTACCCACCATTTCCCCCCCCCCCCCAATGCATCCCAAAACCACAAAACTCATAGCATCTTGGGAAAAACACACTGTGGGCTGTCAGTGCTCTGCTGCTCCTTTTAAGTTTATATTGCTTTAATAATCGAAGAAAAGGCTACAGTTATGGTGGGCACCCCAACATTTCTTACACACACCTATGCTGAAATCTGGATCATTTTTGTCAATTCAAACCACATCAGTATATATGTGACATTAGGACTTGTGTTTGCCATTCACAGCCTGACTGGCGTTCTGCAATATTGAATAACTAGCAGTCTTCTCAAGGCCAACTAAAATGACTGCTTGGAGCAGTGAAATGGGGGAGGCGGCAAAGTGGTGAGGGGAGCCCCACACATGCCCGTCCTTACCTCCTCCAGCCTGCAACATGCCTAGTTGCACCACCTGGTCACTGCCTCATCCGCTACTTGCATTCTCTCTAAACAAGCAAGGAAGAGGAGGATGGAAGTGCAACTTATCAGCAGTGGAACTGAGGAGAAATACAGACAATTGATACTTCTGCTGCTTCCTTGAAACAGGTCAGGTGGGTAGGCTGCTGTAAATGGAGATTCTTCTCCCCAGATCTTCCTTGCCTAACCAGTTTAAAGGAACAGGTGGCTATGGAAGCGGTGAAGTGATGGCTGTGATAGTTGGGATGGGACAAGGGGGTGTGCATGCTGACAGCAGATGGAGGAATCTGATGTGCCTTCATGTGCTGGGTTGGCTTAGGCCTCTGAGGGCCAATCCTATCCAATTTTCCAGCACTGATGCATCCATACCAATGGGGTGTGCATTGCAACCTGCAGTAGAGAGGCAGTCAGGGAGGCCTGCTCAAGGTAAGGGAATATTTGTTCCCTTACCTCAAAGTTGCATTGTGGCTGCACTTGTAAGTTGGATAGTATTTGGCCCTTAGTCTTATGCAGACTTGATTGTATAACTGTGGTTATGGGGGGGGGGGGGCTGAAACTGAGAGGAAATGATTCACCATCCAGTGAGTTCACAGGAGAGATGATGTTTCAGATCAGGGACTTTCTGATCCATTGTTCAGCCTCTCAGATAATATGCTACGTATACACTGATAATGATCATCAGTCTTGATGCTAAGCAGAGAAAATACCAAAGTCCCCTTTTGTAGGGAAAAGTCAACACAATTAATTCATCTTTTCCGTATTTTTACTGAGAGACAAATGAACTGCAATACAGTTGGTGGTGTAGGATAAAAGAATGAATTCAGATAGCATTTTAGGACATCAAAGAATAACATACATTATTACCCTAACTAGCGACAAACGCTGCTAACTACCACTTTGCACACTGGTTTATGCCCCTCTAATAAGGTTTTTCCAACTATTTGAATTTGCATTTAAAAGTAGCAATAAAATATGTATTCTGGTACAAAGCATTAGCATAAAACTATTCAATATTATATCTTCTGTCAGAAGTGCCAAGAAGAAAGCCATGACTATTGCCTTTCCATCTGGCAGCCTCTTCCGTGCCTGAAAATTTGCATAAATATTTCAGCAATAAAGAGAAATTATGAAACAAACTCTTTACATTGTATTCCAAATTGATTGTTCAAAATTTAATAAGCCCCAGAACTGTGCAATTGTGCCCCCAAACCCTACTTAATTGCATTTCAACTGTCTACCCAAACTGTCATTCATGTTACTGTCATTTAAAAAAAAGTCCATTAAAATATTTTAGATTGGTTGGACAATATACACATTAGTCACAGTATGTCACATCATGATCAACAGTAGCATGCCATTCTATCTGTCATTCAATAAGGAAGTTTGAACAATATGTCATACTCTGGTCTGCACCCTAGTGGTTTCCCTGAGTGCAACTGTTTATTTTTCTCAAGTAAATGAGTATCTTCCATTCACTCCCATGGCGAAATGTACAGCACTTAGAGACATTGATGTGGTGGAAGCAAAACTTACCTCCCTCCACACCTTTGAAACTGAGTAGTCTATGTTCACTATCACAGAGCTTGCAAGAGAGAGGGGTATTCCAAGTATCTCTGTGCACAGACATGGACTGCATCCCTCAAGGATCCTTGCAATATGCATGTTCTCCCAGATATATCATCTGACCACGTATTCTCCCCCCCCCCAAATACTATAAATCAGTTCATTTAATTTAGAGAGCATTTGTGAACCCAGCTATGTAATTTTGACAGGTCTACTGGGCTGGAATAATCTGTCTAGTACCACATGCATGTGTATCTTACAGGGATGGATAAATCCAGCGTGGCTTGACTTGAGTTGAGTCATGAGTCTCCGCCCCCGTGACTTGACTTGAAAATGAGTCATAATGGGGGCACTTCTCGAGTTGCCGAGACACCTTTTCATGACTTGAAGAGACTTGAGTCTCTAGTAGTTCTCTTTTAAAACCCAGCCATGGAAAAAAATGGGGCTGCTGCCAGGTTGTGTGTGTGTCAGAGTTCTCTGTAATCACTCGCCTGATGTCTCTGCCCATCTGGAAATAGGGTGAGAGGGGGTGGAATGAACTCCATGAGAGCAGGGACAAAAGCAGTGAGAGGGAGGAGGATCACAAGCAGCAGTTGCTATGTTTATCAGAAAGACCCAATCCTTGGTAGCCCTACTCAGAAGTAGTCCCATTTGTGGCAGTCATTCAATGAGACTCCCTCCTCCCAAGTAACAACAGAGCCATGAAGAGGAAAGCATGATTGCTACAAACAGCCTCCCGGCAGCTTCCCTGCCTCCATCCCCTCCCTAGGCTTCTCCAGACAATTGTAAGGCAAGGCTTCTCCTCCTGCTCTCCTTCAGCCAAAGAAAATATCAAACCTCCCATCCTTCATCCAATGATCATCAAAGGAAAAGAGAATGTGCTGCCACCTCCCCACTCCTGCTTCTCTCCTCTTGACTGGAACCTCCTTGCTGCTCACCTGCTCTGAATGATGACCCCACAACCTTTTTCACACCATGAAAACATTAAGTAAGCTCATCCAGGCACAGACAAACTCAAGTCTGCAAGCATGTGGACCAAGTGCCAAGTCAGGAGTCCTTAACTCAAGTGTTTTTCTGAGTCTTCCACATGCGCAACTCAAGTGAGTTCATCTGACTCGAGTTCCGATCCCTGTTATCTTAATGGATGGGTTGTTAACTCTGGTCTCAGCAATATTAAAATCCTGAGAGTAATATTGATGCCTCCTGCCTATGTTCTACTATGATGAACGTGGATGGCGAATGGGGACTTGATGTATTGATGTGAATAGTCAACCCATATATTAAGTAGATGAGGTGGCCAAAGGCAGAAATTCACAACATAGTAAATGCTCAAACTTTTTCCATTGGTGTATCCTGCTCTATTATTGCCTCCATGAAGGAAAATGGTTGAAGATCAGGCTATACCTAGAAGTTACTGCATAAATCCTGACCAAAGAGGTTTCCTGGAATTTCCCTACCCTTGCCTCACTATTATCTTCACAATGACTGACTTCAGAGAAGTATAAGATTTCCTCCTGGCAAACAAAAGGAACTGTGTATACAAGCACACTTCCCAGTTTGAAAAAAGTATATTTATCTGTATTCAGTATTCACTTGGTGGTCCAAACAAGGCTGTATTGGGATTTGACCCTGGGTGCCTAGGAAGACACAAGAAAAAAAATCAAGCCACTGAGGTGGGGAGCAGGCAGAAGGCTCAGGAGTGACTTTAACTCACCATTGACACTACCAGTCATTCTTCTCACTCCATCTGAGGGGCTTGTAAGAATTACTTGGTTGTCTAATATGAAAAGAAAAACATGTTATGGAATACATCATTTATTACTGTTAGGAAAAGGGCTAAAAGTTCTGAAACTTTTATAATTGTTTGTTTGAAAAGTGCCAGGACTCTGCTTTATAAATGTTGGAGATACAACCAAGGATCAATGATACCATAAATCAAAGAAAAAATATATCTATTTCTGAGCTGTCCAACTTGATTACAGTAGCAGTAGAAAAGCAGGAAATGTCCGGATCAGAATCATTTGCAGAACTCTCAATCTATCTTCTCATTAACATTCAGGCAGTTATATTTACACATGATTAGATAGTACTCTGCTTCGACCACCCCTCCCCAGAAAACTGGAACTTTATTTCCACTGTCACCAGTTATGGAATCTTTTTTGCAATTTTGTTAGATAAACCCATAATCTTGCCTGCCCAACACTCAAGAAGCAACAACCTTCATGCAACTATTTCATTGCCTTAAATCCCTCACTACCACATTGGTCTTTGTTCATTAGGCTAGCAGTAATGAGTACATTCATAAGGCCCACATAAGATAGGGTTGCTATCTTAGAGTAACAGCACTGTGTACCCTCACAGACCCAGTGCTGGTGCCAGCTTCCTGGGACATTTGGAGCAAAACCCTGCATTTGATGCCCATGGTGCTCACCCAAATCAGATGCTGTGTTGGACATTCTTACCATATCCAGTACTGAAGGCTCTGGGGTCAATATGGTCAGGTGAGCCCTCTGGTGAGCCCTCACCTAACCAACTTCTGACGCTGCCCCTGCTCAAACCATTTTCTGCCTTCTCCTGGTAATCAGTACCGTGATGAGAAAGCACAAAAGACTGAAAATCTTTAAAGAAAAATGACCTCAAACATTAAAAGTAGTTTTCGGAAGGAAAGAATAAGTGAAATGCCACTTCCTTCTTGTTGAATCAAGAATCATATATCTTAGACAGTGGTTCCCAAACATTTTAGCGCCAGGACCCACTTTTTTAAACAACACTCTATCAGGACCCAGCTAGGTTTACCAGACTTTTAAAAAAAGATCTAGAAAGAAATAATATTTTACTTATTTATGAATAAGTAATAATAACCAGAAAAAAGACTCCCAAACATTTATCTCCCTGTATTTACACATGCTTGCAAACTGCAGGATCTGAGCTCTTTGCAGGGTAATTACCAGCTACATTTTTTAATAGCCTCAGGGTTTGAGGCAATTAGTTGAGGCAATTATCTTTTCATCACCTTTTGGCAACACACCAAAAATCAGGTTGTGACTCATCAGTGGGTCCTGACCCACAATTTGGGAATCACTGATCTAGGAAAAATGTACAAGGTCAAGCATGAGAGCCAGTGTTTTTAGCAGCGCAAGAAGCAGGATATATTAGTCAAATGGAGAGAGAGAGGGGAAAAAACTTAATTAACCTATCTGAATTCTAGATGCAAGCATAACAAAAGCCTGGAAAAATGTTTCCAAAGTGATACTAAAATCTTAATAACCTGTCAAATTTGCTGTTCAAACAGCATTTAGAATGAAAAATAGAGCAAGGAGTTCTAGCTGAACAATATATGGCCCACCGTAATTTATCAAAATTCAAACTGAAAGTTAATTTGCCTCAAGTCATGATCAGGATGAAAACCAATCATAGCCATCTTTTCATGGTTTAATGGAAGAAAATGGGTAGCCACCTATGACTTTCTGTCTGCCAAATGTGTGAGTAATAGAAAAGCATATTTTGATTATGCTGAGTTAACTGACAGATATATCCCAGCAGGATTGGTCCAGTTCTGAAAACTACCATTTGAGCTATGAATAAATAATACTCGAATAATAAAGCCAGAATAGAACTCTCTGGAATATTATCGCTAACTGGTTTAATGGACATGACAGATTATGGTTTAAAATTACTCTAGTCAAACCCTTTGGGTTATATACAAATGAGCTGATGCAATGGAATATAAAACATACATATCAATGCAGTGTTCACACACACACACACACACACACACACACCCTGCCTTAAAAAAAAGAAAAACTGCCCTGAAAGGTTGTTTGGTGGCATTAACAGAAGCTTGTGTCACATGATACAAAACTAACACTAGTTAAAATTAGAAAAGATGTTTGCGACTGCAGAATTTGGATATGATCCCAGATGTCTCTCAACCATGAGGACATTCAGAATGCCACTAGACAATTTGAAATTTTCCTGGAACCACTACTTGCAACATTATGTTCATGTGGAATGTCTCTATATCAAGACAACATGTATACTCTGGCACATAGAAACGTTAAATTTTGGAAAGACTGTCGTCTTTCCAAAATGATTCTAAACACTGGCTTCAAGATTCTTACCTGGTTCTATTAATAAACACAGTCCCCCCCCCCCCCAAAAAAAAATAGCTTTTCCCCCCATGTTGTTTTCTCATACACACAATCATATGATTTGTTTAAAGAGAGCCTTCCAACGTTAGACAAAGTTAGAAAATCGTGTCCGGTATACCATCATGCATGTATGTTTTATTCCATTTTGCAAAGTAAAACAAAAAATGGGCCAATTCCAGAATAATTTGCTTGATTGGACCCAACAGCAACCTTTAGCTCATGCTTAAAATGACGGTGATGAATCCAAAAGCAACTTTTCACCAAAGGCTTGATCTGCATTGACCAGGTGCCTATTCATTTAGTAAGATCGTTTTATAATTAGGGAAATGTTGCTATTTGCTTTGTTTATTTTTTTCATCCTTGGAAATGTGAATGCTGAGAGGCTATGCCAGGCTGCTTTTAACTGTAGGCCAGCCTTGGATTTCCCTTCAACGAAAAGAGCAATCACATCTTTTTGATTAAGCAAGTTATTACGGTTTCCAAATTTTGGCAGGAAGCTAAAAATAGATGCCTAACAGATATTCATTTTCTCTCTTGTGTGCAGTGTAATGGCCACACCATAACCATGTATTGCTTACTAGACTGAAGTGGCAATCCTACACACTTTCTTAGGAGTAAGTGCCACTGAACACAATGAGATTTCTGAGTAGATATGCATAGGATTCTGCTCTGAGTTTTTGAAATGAACAGAGTTATTCATTCACTGCTCTGAAACACTCACACTTCTGCATAATGACAAATTACAAACCCTAACTTGATGTCTTCCAAGCAAGGTTCTTTATGTGTAATGTGTGACTCCAGCCCAAATTTACTAGGGGTGTTCTAAACTTTCCCCGCTGTATTCTGTGTATTACTTGATGTCAGAATTAAAGTTTTGGGGAGCCTAATCTTATCTATTCCACCCTCCCACCATGGGAACATTCATTCCCTTATTCAGGGTAAGCCTCCCAGCACAGGGGAGGTCTATTTGAACCTGTGCCAGTGAATTTGCTGGTGCTTGTCCATGTGGAACCGTGCCTCAGGACTGGGTCCAGGAATGATGCTAGGATTTGGTCGCCACAGAACCCACCCCCATTGCTATCCCAATTCATTGCATTGGCACTTCTACAAAAAGTACTCCCATATATATTCCTCCTACACTTCAGAGGGCAGCAGACCCAGCTGCAACTCCAGCTGTTGCAGCCTTGGGTCTGTCACCTCTGTGCAACTACAAAACAACAATTTTGATTTAAAGGGACTGTGTAAATGAAAGAACTTCTTTATTCACACAGTCCCTGTAAGAACATAAGAACATAAGAACAGCCCCATTGGATCAGGCCATAGGCCCATAAGTCAAACCAGAAGTCCTGCACTTCCATGTTTGAAGAAACGGTTCCTGGAGCACAGTAAGAAGGCAAGTGATTCATTTTCTGTTTGCTTTTGGTGGACAGAAATTGGATGAGTGTGGGTTGCACCACAGCAGGTGGTGGCAGCGGCAGGCTCAGGGTGAAGGGCACTTCGATTTTGCTGCCCTCTCACCCACCCATCCCCTGAAACCTGCCTGATGCAACCCTCATCATTTTTCCAAATGAATGAGCCGGGATAGGCAGGGGAGCTTCTCCAGGTGACCTTGGTTGGGGAGGATTCATGCAGCATCACATGAGCCAGTAATTTAAGGAAAAGCAGTGTAAAGAGAGCCTAATCACCCAAACGTTTGTTTCCCACTGTTCATTAATTCTGTGCTAGGACATGCAACAGAGTAATTATCATAGAGAATGCATAACCCTTTGCTGCCAATGAAGACACATTTTGCCATTTACCAGGCAGATTGTTCCTCTTGTTGGCATTTGCTCTGCAAGTGAGCATTCATGCGCGCCTTTGGGTAATAACATAGTTTCTGTGCAGCACACATCTGTGCTGTTAAGGGTTGTTACTGTAGAGAAAAATGAACGTGGCATGTCTGGCAGCTACCATATTATTGTGGAACCTATCAACAGAGACATTCAAATGGGGTTTCAGAATGCCTGATTCCTAAAGAATTGCTCATATGTTTACTGAAATAGCAGCAAAACTACTTTGCAAGTAGATATATCTAGCTTGTGAAAGACAGTTGTAACACAGGCGAAAAGTTGAGGCTGGGACTTGCAATGGCACGTCTCTGAATTCCATAGATGATGGATATATGGAACATTTCCATGTAAGTCACACCCCTTGCTGAGCATTGGTGTGGGTATTTGGTGCTGAGCAAGAGCTGCTGAAGGGCCAGCATCTTTGGCTCTGATTGTTGATCCACAGCACAAAGAGATTTCATTAATGCCAGGCCCACAGAAGGATGAGCAACGAAGAGGCCTGGGCAGAGCTCTCCTTTTGTGCACCTTAGCTGCTCATTCCCATTTGACTGTATCTTGGCATGCAAACAAACAATTGAGGTGCATTAGGGCCTTTGAGCTTTAATTCTTTGAATGTCTGTTCATACTGGCAGTGTTGGATTGAATCCTTTACCTGTGTATCCTCTCAAGCAAAAATGACTGACAGCACAATCCTATCCATGTCTACTCAGAATCAAGCCCCATTGAATTCAATGGGACTTACTCCCAGGTAAGTGTGTATAGGATTGCAACCTCAGGTTCATAAAGGGAGTCCAGTGTTACATTTGTATCTTACTCTTCCTCTAGGGCAGGGGTCTTCAAACCCCAGCCCGGCGGCCAGATGCAGCCCGCAGCAAGCCTCTATCCGGCCCGCAGCCAGCCTCTTGTCCCCTAAAAGCCCCTGGCCCACTTTGCCAAACATGACTGGAACTATGCTCTGGTTGCATCTGGAGGGTTTTCTAAGGGCCAGAGAGGTTGAATGAATGAGCCCATTCATTTATTCACATATCTAAGTTCCATCTCTAATTTATTTATATATATTTTATATTTAAATTTTTTTCTGGCCCTCAAAACCATCCCAGACATTTGATGCAGCCCTCTGGTCAAAAAGTTTGGAGTCCCCTGCTCTAGGGAGCCCAAGGCAGCAAGCAAGGTTTTCTCTCTCCCACCCCCCCCCTTCTTGTAGCAATCCTATGAGAGACTGAGACATATTGAGTGACCTGTAATGAAGATACTCAGTGAGCTTCTAGGCTGAGTAAGAAGTTGAATCTGAACTCCCTGGTCCTAATCCAAAACTCCAAGCAATTCACCTCACTGGCTTCTGGGGGGTGGAAGGGGAGTCAAGTAATGCCAAGGAGGGGGGCAGATTAAGTTCTTGGGTTGCCTAAACCAGAGTCTGTCTTTTTATCTGTCTTAGTAAAATATATAGGCAAAGTTGTCTGGCTGGTAGTAGGGATAAGACATTCTTGGCTGTGGTACCCCATCTTTGGAATCCCTTCCCCAGGTGTATCTGTCAGGCTCCCACCCTCTCTGTTTTGGGCTTTTTTTTTAACCCTTAGTGTTCCAGAAAGCTTTCAACCATTAATTTTAGTGTATAGTGTGGGATTGGCTGCTGTTGTTCTGATTTTATCATGTTATTCTGTGATTTTATATGTTGGTAGTTGTTTATTGTTTGTATGTTTTATTGGTGATTGGGCTTGGGAGGACTTATCCTAAGGAGCAGGTTATATATATTATATATATATATATATATTAAATTTTTTAAAACATATCCTGAGTAAAGACTTTATGATATCATTTTTATTCTGTTGTTATCGTTGTTCATTTGTTAAGTTGTGTCTGACTCTTTGTAACCCCAAGGACCATAGTATGCCAGGCCGCCCTGTCTACCATTAACTTCCAGAGTATGTCCAAATTCATGATGATTGCCTTGGTGATTCCAAAAGTGTATTAATTGTCAAAAATAATAAATCATTCCTTGCATTTAGACAGAACTTGGAATGTTTGCTTGTATTACCTTAGTAATTCTTCCAACAAAGCTCTGTAAGGTAGGCCCGTATCATCCACATACTGGGGATGTGGGGGGGGGGAGCTGGAGGATGAAAGACATTGACAGTTTCAGTTGTGGGACTGTAGTTCAGGGCTACAGCACCTGCTCTGCTATGCAGAAGGGCCTAGGATCTGAATGACATAAGATTTGAACCAGGAATTTCCTGGCTCACAGTTCACACAGCTGCACTGGTCCTGGTGCAAAAAGTATCCCTAGTGAAGCATTTCCAACATTGCATGCTTTCTATTTAATCCTTAGTATTCAGTATTGTATAAATAAACCAATGGACATTCCATGGATGTTTCCATGGACTTTCAACACTGTTTTGGCCTCTTTATTAAAGAACTGCCAGCACTGAAGGTCAATTTTCAATTCACAGTTCCATTGATGTGCTGAATGCACCAATACAACCTTCACACAAATAGCAGAAGATCTTTGAATGTCTCATCAGGGTAACCCATAAAGATACCTTTGCTTAAGAAAACGTCTAATAAATGCTGAATGTGGAGATTGAAAACTCACCTTTTCCTGTAATTAATAGCTTCCATCTCTACCTTCTCTGACACTGAACAAATTAAGTAGGAAACCAGAATAGGGAAGAGTCATTACTCTTAAAACAAGAGTTTATATTTCTCAAGTGTACAAACTGTTAATTAGAAGAAGACAGCTAATTTAACCAAAGATGTGAGAAGCCTAAATTAAGAACTTTGCGTTGCAATTGAAATGAGAGGATTTTAAATGCTAGGAACGGGTACTAAGGAAACGATCGTGCTTGGACTGTGCTTTCGGGATCTGATTATACTGAGATGTGCTAGAAATACTTTGTTTTGAATGGCATGAAATATGTCCAGAAGAAATAGAAACTCCTCATTTTCTTGTTCTTCATTCATTTGGAAGACAGAGAGGCAAAACGTCTTATTACGGTTCACAAGTGAGTAAATTAAAGGGTTTATGCCAGCAGTGTACACAGGCCTACTAAAAGCCAGGCATGGGAAAATCCAATGCGCCTTGACTCGAGTCAAGACACCGAGTCACCGACCCCTGCGATTTGACTCAAAAAAGAGTCCTAACGGGGGCACTTTCTGAGTCTCTGAGTCACTCTTTAATGACTCTAAAAGGCTCAAGTTGAGTCCCCCCCCCCTTTAAAAAGCCCACCATGGAAAAAACAGGGCTACTGCTGGGCTCTGTGTGTGTTTCAGAGTTCTCTTTGAACATTCTCCTGCTGTCTCTGCTCATCTGTAAACAGGGCAAGAGCGGTGAGAGGGAGTGCGAGAGAGCTGGGACAGAAGCTGCAAGAGGGAGAAGGGTCACACGTAGCTGGGAGGCTTACCAGTATGACCTGATCCTTTGCAGGACTACTCAGAAGTCTTCCCACTGCAGCTGGTCATTCAATGAGGGTTCCTACTCCCCAACAGCCATGGTGGAAAGTATGATGACTGTAAACTGCCTTCCCTGCCTCCCTTGGGCTCCTCCTCCTGCCCTCCCTCTGCCAATGAAAATATGAGAATGCCCATCCTTTGTCCAATGATCATCCACTCCTTCATTTCTGTCAGAAAGAGAGCCCAGTTCTGCCTCCCCCCCATTCATTGCAAACATTAACCCTTTCCTGCCTCCCAGTTGGAACTTTCCTGCTGCTCGGCCAGTTGGAATGCTGGCTCCACGAGGGTTCTCACACCACGAAAACAGTAAGCATGCACACCCAAACACAGGCAGACTTGAGTTAGCATGTGTGGGGATGAGTGCCAAGTCAGGGGGGTCCTAACTCAAGTCTGTTTCAGAGTCTTCCACACACACAATTCACAAGTCGCAGAGTCACCCAAAATCACACATTTTTGTGACTTGAGTCACTGACTTGAGTTCCCAACCCTGCTAGTAGCATCTGAGTGTATGTACAATTTTTTGATGGAGATATGAAACTCAGAGCCCCCCAACCCAGAGCTTGCAGCACCACTGATGGAATTCACACTGTATGCCAGTGTTATTCAAACTGTGAGGCGCAGCTCTTTAGGGAGGCGTCAGGAACTCAAAGAGGAGGCGCGGGATGTCCTCTTGCAGCGATACAGTCACACCTCTGGGCAGAATATGAGCCTGTCTTCTAGTCTTTGCGTCTCCGTCAGCTCTCCCTCTCCCTCTCCGTCAGCTGCGAGAGTGGCTGCTGCCACCCCGCCTTCTTCTCCCTCCACTCCAAGGCTGCCGCCTTCTGTGTTCACTACATGTTGTTTGCAAAGCTCTCCTTGATCCTTGTCTGGTTGGTTCCTAGTTCCCAGCCTGGGATCGATTCTCATCAAAGTAAAATCTCTTTTCAACCCCTCCCTCTTCCACTCCCCCCTTTCGATCTCCAAACCTTCTCCCTTTCCTCCCCCTCCCCTTAAAGTTGTTTCCATGCAGTTGGCAAAGGGGGAGGGGAGAGACAAGCACACACTTTACTTGACCAGGAGCAGAAAAAGGGTACTGTTTTTAAAGTGATTTATTAATCTTGTTGTTTGACTGAAGAGGAGAGGCTGTATTTTTAATGAATCTTGCTATTTGAAGGGAATACTTATCAGCCATTGATGAAGTGATTCCCAGCCCAATCCTGTCCACACTTTCCTGGGAGTAAGCCCCATTGACTCTAATGGGACTTACTTCTGAGTAGACATGCATAGGCTTGAGTTGTGCATCTCCTAGTATAGGAGACAAATCAGCTTCCTAACCAACCCTTATCAGCTCTGATATATTTCATGGTCTATTTTTGTTTTCCTCACCAGCTGCTAGAAAAATTTAATGTAATTAAATTAATAAAGGGTTCAGTCCTAGAAATGACTAGTTGGATTGGGGTCCATGGGTGTGTGTGTGTGTGTGTGTGTGTAATGTTGGTCAGACTGGTTGTTCACAAAGTTCATTTGATAAAACAATTATATTGGTATGCTTACAAAGTTGAAAAAATTAGTCTTCCTGGACCAGACAAAATCTACCTACTCCAGCATCCTGTCTCCAACAGTGATCAGCAGCTGATCATTTATAACGTATGTATATTGCTGTGTATTAATAATATATTTTTAAGATCTGCATTTAATGATATGATTAATATAATTAATATTAATATAGTTAATATTTCTGGCCACTTCCTGTTTAATGATGTCACTTCCAGCCCTCAGGAACATGATGGGGAGTCATGGCCAACAGCCACAGGGGTCAAGGGAGCCACTGGCCGGAAAAGTTTGAGTACCACTATTGTATGCTATGGGCTGGCAGGAGGCCAGGCAACCCAGGAGATGTACATAAATTAAAAACATTTTTACTTATCTCTGTAGGCCATCTGATCTCCAGTGGGTCTCTACAGACATGTGTCAGTTCTTTAGATAGGTCTGGTCTGGGAAGGGGCTATAGGATCCCACATGCACTAGTTCTCCCCACTCCCCAACGCTGCTGCCCAGCCTGCTCCCTACCTTGATCCACCCACGATCCTCCCTAAACCTACCCTACTGCCACTGGCAACAGCAGAGAAAGGCAGAAGTTCTACAGGCTGCTGGTGCCTGCCCACAGTCTTTAGCCATTTGCATTGAACAGCAGAGTGGCTTTCGCACTCTCAGCCCAGCATTTTTGGGGGTGGATCTTATGATCCATACTTATCCACAAATCTGGATAAGATTTGTCCATAAGTAACTGATTTAAATGCAGTTCAGTTTATTGGACATATTTTAAAGGAAGCAGACACCAGTGCTAATGATCATTCATCAGCAACGGGGAAATAATTGATTCAGTTCAGAAAGCTTTATCGATATTTATGCAAATACATTGAACCAATAGACGCCCAATAATTTGGTTGCAAAATGCATTTCCTATTGGAATCTATTTTAGGGTCCAGTCTCTGCTGTTCCAAGTTTCCAACACTGTTGAGAAAATGTGAGGAGGGCAAGACAGCTCTCAGATTCCCAGTAACATGAGGCAGTGGGAGGAGGGAACTGTCCAGCCATGAGACATGTCCTGCATTGGAGTCAAGAGTCCAGGACACATTTGCTGAAAAGCCCAGTAACTGTCCATAAAAATCTAAATAAGGAGTTAAACAGAATAGACCTCACCCCAGCACCTGCCAGGTATTAACTGAGTATTCATATAGTAGATCTTGCACCCACACGCTTCCTGGTTGAGACACTAAGGCTGCAATCCTATCCACACTTTCCTGAGAGTAAGCCCCATTGAACAAAATTGAATTTACTTCTGAGTAGACCTGGTTAGGATTGTGCCCTGACCCTGGAAGTCAGGGTCTCATTCTCAGGAGAAGAACTTAGTAAAGGAAGGCGTTGAGCTGCCAGACAAGCACTTGACCTTCTAAATAAAGCTTCTTTCCGAGTATGCCACCTTTTATGTTCCTGGGGTCCAGAAGGTGATAATAGGAACCTCTTTCATAAAGGAAACCCAGAGATGTAGCCAAGAGGATACAGCATATCCAAGTATTTGAATTCATGGTGAAGTGTCATTACGTAAGAACATAAGAACAGCCCCACTGGATCAGGCCATAGGCCCATCTAGTCCAGCTTCCTGTATCTCACAGCAGCCCACCAAATGCCCCAGGGAGCACACCAGATAACAAGAGACCTGCATCCTGGTGCCCTCCCTTGCATCTGGCATTCTGACATAACCCATTTCTAAAATCAGGAGGTTGTGCATACACATCATGGCTTGTACCCCGTAATGGATTTTTCCTCCAGAAACTTGTCCAATCCCCTTTTAAAGGCATCCAGGCCAGTCGCCATCACCACATCCTGTGCAAGGAGTTCCACAGACCAACCACATGCTGAGTAAAGAAATATTTTCTTTTGTCTGACCTAACCGTCCCAACATTCAATTTTAGTGAATGTTCCCTGGTTCTGGTGTTATGTGAGAGTGTAAAGAGCATCTCCCTATCCACTCTGTCCATCCCCTGCATAATTTTGTATGTCTCAATCATGTCCCCCCTCAGGCGCCTTTTTTCTAGGCTGAAGAGGCTCAAACGCCGTAGCCTTTCCTCATAAGGAAGGTGCCCCAGCCCCGATTAAGCCCCAGCCCCATTAAGCTTGCTTAGTGACCTTGGGACAGTTACTTTCTCTCAGCCTCACCTACCTCACAGGGTTGTTGTGAGGACAGAAGGAAGAGAGCAGCTGCGTACACTGACCTGAGCTCTTTGGAGAAAGGGCGGTATAAAAATGTGAAAAATCAATCAATCAATCAATCAATCAATCAATCAATCAATCAATAGTGTCTGTCTCAGAGCCTACATTTGGGGGGACCTTATGTTTCCTGGTCCCAGCATATACTGGCATCTATGGGGTGCTCCTCTTCTAAGGCAATCCCATTTGATTCAGGCTCTAGCATCTGGCATGTCTTTCCAGCTAGAACTAGCACAGTCTTGCATGGGGAAAACAGAACACTCTGCACATCTAACCTCATGAAGGATTCTGCGTTTACTTTCACAAGAATAGCTGTAGCAGTGAATAAAGATTGGCTGTCACAAGTATTGTCTTCTGCCCTGAAGATTCATTTCGATAAAAGGCAATTTATTTTTTAATAACATGGAACAGCTTCAAAAATATGAATGTGTTCATAGGGGAGTAGTATATTTGACTCAGATCAAAGAAAAAGATACAGTAATCCAGATCTTTGACTTCATAGAAACCCACTTGGCTATGTGCACGCTATAGTACTACTAAATTGGAATTTACATTTCTAAAATTTGTCAAGAGCTTCTTGCTGCATAGACCAAACATGAGATTTATGCTTGGCTGCCCATATAGTGAGCATATCCAACAGAGACAGTAGCTGGCCAGAGCTGCATGCCTCTGATTCTGTTCTCCCCCAACAGTAGTAATTGGTGGTGGATTTTGCTTTATGGTGTCGGGGAACAGTCACATAATCTAGGAGAAGCTGCAACGGTGCTTCTCTGCTGCCCCCAGCAAGGGTGCAGTCCTGTGCTCACTAGCAGCCCAATCCTGAGCTGCTCATTGCACGGGGCTGTAGCGGTGCCAAAATGGCTGCAACCACATCCTGCATGCTCTGGGCAGCTGCCGGCGGCTCCTTGAGAGAAGGGAACTTTTTTCCCCTTCCCCCAGGTAAAGCAGGTAGCCCCGCAATGGGGCTGCTCAATTCACCACCAACCAAAAGGTTGACGGTGAATCAAGAGCCTCCGTGTAGGGTGGCGAGCCCACCGCTCCTGCCTCCTTTCCTCCCCGCTCCCTTCCCTCCCTTCCCAGGCATGCCTCCTCTCCTCCCTCTTCCCGCCTCCCTCCTCGCCGGAACGCCTCCTCCCCACCCTCTCCCCACCCTCCCCCCTTCGCCCCCTCCCCCCTCCCTGGAACGCCTCCTCCTTGGATCCCCCACACCCCTGCTTACCTCTCCATTGCAATGCAGTCCATGTAACCACCAAGCTGCGAAGCTCCGGCAGCCACCCGGCGCTAGCTCAGCACTGGGCTACTACCGGCGCTCTCCTTGATCCTGCAAACGTGCCTTATGGCATGTTTGCGGCAGTGCGCGCCTGCAGTAAGCCAGCGCACACTGTTCAGGATTGGGCTGTAACTTGGGAACCAGTACCTTTGAACTCCGAAGACCTTCCTTCTGAGCAAACCTGCTTAGGATTACACCGCATATTGCTTAGCAAATTGATATTTGGCTTTTCTGCCACTTTGAAACATGTCTAATAATTCCAAGCTGTTAAAGAAAACAAATTGCGGACCATCCCACCAAAGTCAAGACATTTAGGGCGCAATCCTAACCAACTTTGCAGCTTTGAGGTAGGGGAACAAATATTCCCTTACCTTGAGGAGGCTTCTGTGACTGCTACCCAACTGCAGGATGCAGCACATGTCCCATTGGCATAGCTATGTTAGTGCAGGAAAATTGGTAAGGATTTGGGCCTTAGTTCCATTAATTTCAGTGCAAGATTGCCAGACGTATGCTTAATTTGTCCGTTGATATTGACAAACCTAAAAGTATGTAACTTAGGTGGAAAGTTTTAGCATTCTTTTAATAACTGCAAATAAATTACATGGAGCAGTTGTTCCAGTTGGACTTTCTGTGGGAAACTCTGTCTAATCACTTCTACTGAATAGGTGTTTCTTTCAATATCTGATCCTAAATTGTTTAGAGCTTTATAAGTAGTAACCAGCACTATATTAACAGGTCACTGAGCTCCAAAATACTTAAGATGACTTCCTCTTTCCAATTGCTCATGCTTTTGCAATCAACAACGATTACAAATGCTGTGGTCCCTGCACCCATCACCTGTCTGACAGCAGCTGAGAAGTGTTAGCAAGAGAGACAGAATTTGGATATCGGGTTATTGTTGCTCCATAGTGCATCTCATTGTCGCCAAGACACCAGCTGGGGTGATAATCATTTTACATCTTAGCCGCTTGCCTAGTTGCTCATGGTAGCAATTAATGTGAGTGTCTAATATTTACAGGATTCTTACTGCCACATTGTGTGTTACTGCACTAGCTGCTGTTCATTTCATACATAAATTATTTGATAACAGTCCTGGCTTTGCTAACCAGTAAAAAGGATCTTAATTACACAATACATTGAGCACAAAGCTTCTTCTTGGAAGGCACCAGACAATGAAGATGGGTGATAAAATGCATTAAGCCTTCATTGGTACTGTTTATACATTTATAATAGCAGTTGTGGTCTTTGGTGATAGCAGAGGCAATAAATAAAAGTTATTAGGATTGTTCTTTTCATTATCCTATGATTTTATAGCCCTTGGTTTCGTAACTAGCCATGCATAAAATTAACTGATATCACTCACAATTATGGTAAATAACTAGTTTTCGTTCTTCCAGCTGATATTTAAACCATCACCTGATTTGTAAGATGTCACACGGTGTCTAATACTATATTTCAAAATAATAAATAATAATAATAATAAACTTTATTTATATCCCACCCTTCTCCCTAAAGGGACCCAAACAAACAAAATGTGTTTGTTAAGTAATAGTAGAATGAGCTGAAGCACTTGTGCTGTAGCTAGACAGAGAAGGAAAAAAAAAAACCTTGCAACTGTCCAAGGGAAGCCTCTGTAAAGTCCCCTCCCCAACTGATAAAGGAAATAACAATCCCTAATTCCCTCTGCTGTTAGAGATTTGGCAGAATTTCAGTTAATTTGGATTTTCCACTTCAGGCATTATAATATATCAGACCACCCCCTGTCTGATGTTCAGCCTGTATTGGGTTACAGGTCTCTATTTGTTTTGTTTTGCACTATTGATGATACTGTATAGTCTTCAGGGGAACCTCGGGTAGACGCAGCTATAGTGATCCAGGAATCCAGTTATAATTATAGTTACTCAGGAATTGAATGAGTGCTGCCTGCGCTGAGATTGAAACAGAGCTGGTGAAAAGTTGGTTAGGTGCAATTATTCTGAAAGACATATAAGTCACTTTCTTAGAATTCTCCTTCTTAAGACCGTCAGAAACTAAAAATTACTTCCTGTATCTTCAATCAAGGAAAGCACAAGCTCTTGCTAATAATCTGAATGTCCAAACCTGTGCAGCAGAATGTGCTTTATGGTGTTGTGAATGCCAATCCAGAAGTGCATGGAGCCACGCGATATAAAAAAGCACATGATATAATCATTTTTCTGAAGCTAAGCAGGTCATGGTCTGGTCAGTTCCTGGATGGGTGACTACCTGGATGGGTGACTACCCCATGTCTGCCACCTTGAATGTCATGATGTCATGAACGTCATAAGGTGGGAAATAAATATAATAATTAAATAAAGTAAATACACCAGAACTTCTCGGGGCTCCACCTTCATAGAAATAGACCTGACTGCTACTCGGATTTGTCTGAATGTATATATGATGAGAATATGATTTTGCTGTTTTGTGGCATCTGGTCTGCTCCACCTACACATTGTTGGCATAATGTTTGAAGGAACCTGTACAAGTATAGAAAGTTTGAATAGGCAGGGTCTCCGATTGTGTGGACAGAATCTATAATAATAATAATAATAATAATAATAACTTTATTTTTACCCCGCCTTTCTCCCCGAAGGGACTCAAGGTGGCTTACAACAGGTTAAAACAGATTAAAAACATATGTTTACATATTAACACATATCATAAAAACAGCAGTCAGACAAAAAATAGTTAGGTAAAAAAGAGCATAGAGCAGCAGCAAATCATAAGAATCAGGCCTGTAAAAAATATTTTAAAAATGTTAAAAAAGACTGAGAACTCAGAAGGCTTGTTTAAACAGAAGGGTCTTCAGGCTTCGCTGAAAAGTCTCAAGAGAGGGAGCCATTCTTAAGTCAAGGGGAAGGGAGTCTCATAGTGTTGGTGCCACTACTGAGAAGGCCCTATTTCTTGCCGCCGCCCCACATATCTCCCTAGGCGGCGGCACTTGCAAAAAGTCCTTCTCTGATGACCTCAGAGGACGAGCCGGATTGTACGGAATCTATGTATTATAACTGTTTCATATGTATGTAAGCTCTTTCAGATGTTACACTGAACATGCTTAAGGAGTGGGACAGAGCCAGTGTTAACAATCCTACTTCTTTTCTTGTATTTATTCTGATGAACATCTGAATAGTGCTAATCCTGAGCTGCCTAGAACATGGGGCTGCAGAGTTGCCAAAAATGGCTGCCGCCGCATCCTGCACACTCCAGGCAGCCACCACCTCTTCTTCGGAAGAGGGAAACTTTTGTCCCCTTTCACCGGGTAAAACGAGTAGCCCCGCAATGGGGCTACTCAATTCACTGCCAACCAAAAGGTTGGTGGTGAATCAAGAGCCTCTGTGTAGGACGGCGAGCCCAATACGGTGGCTCTGGATACGGTAGAGCTTTGCTCCAACGGTCTGCCTTCCTTCCTCTGCTCTCCCTCTCCCTGCACACCTCCTTCCCGCCCTCTCCCTGTCCTCTGCCTGCCTCCCCTCTCCCCGGAATGCCTCCTCCCTGCCTTCCCCCACATCCCTGCTTACCTCTCTGTTGCTCAGCGGTCTGCATGACTGCCCAGCAGTAACCCAGCACCAGCCAGCGCTGGGCTACCACCGGCGCTCGCCCAGTGGTAGGGCCCACGGCACTTTTGCAACAGTGCACGCCGGTGCACACTGTTCAGGTTTGGGCCCATAGGCAAACAGAAACTTGAGGCAAGCAACAATGTGTGCTTTTCATAGTGTTGAGGGTTTATTGAATGGGATTATCAGCAGGAGGAACTGAGGAATGCAAAATATCATTACAGGCTGATCACATTTAAGTCCTGGCAGACAGGCATTGCTCTATGCAGGATGCATCAGCACAAGTCAGCAAGAGCTATGACCATCTCTTTCTACATAGGCAGATGAGTTGACTTCCTTTGGAGAACAACATTCATTACCGAGAGTCCCTTATATATGTTATACAAATTGGTCTGTGCAGCTCTTGATGAACTGGATTTCCTGTACAGTATTAAATTGGTCTCTTAAGAACACTCAAAGCTGCTGTAACAGTCAGTTTGCAAAATTGTTTTAATCGCAGTTTGCTGGAGCTTTTGGTTAGTTATGCCAAGCATCTTCAGTATGCCATCCTGAATTAATTAGTACAGCAAAATAATATTTATCCTGGTTCGCACAAGACAGAAGCAATCCATAAAAATTCAGTCCAGCTAGCTTGTCATGACTAATTTTTGTGGAACTGGTGAAAAAAGTCATAAAGAGCTTCATGTAAAACTATTACTTGCCTAGCTTTGGAAACCTCCTTTTTGTATAGATCACTGGAGCTTCTATTAGGGATAATAAAATGGGGGTTAAAACTATAAAATCCCTTGTAGCCTTAGCCCTGTTCTGTTCCTTGCAGTTTTGCCATGAAAGTAAACATGATGAGGCAGAATAGACAGCCCTGGAAAGTCAGAAACAAGGCATAATGATGATGGATGCGTGGTGAAGTCTGGCCACACTGAATTCAGAACCCCAGTAATAGACCTCTAAATGTGAAATAGTATGATGAAGCCTGTGATATTAATTCAGTAGTTCAGTAATTTTATTGGTGAAAGCTGTTTTCAGGAACTGTTTGAAGGCTACTAAATAAAGGTTTTGGGTTTTCAGCACAGTACTTTGCTGCTTTTCATTGTACAGGTAGCTCTTGATTAACACAGTCTTAATTTTCAAAATAGCACAATTTGCAAATTAATACCAGAAGTCTAATTTACACTGGCAATTTTCAAAATAATGCAGTCAATTAGTTGCTAATTAACTGCTAATGAGCAACACCAATAGATGCCAGGGGGGAGGGAGGAATTCTTCTGTAAAGCCAGAAGATAAAAAGGAGACAAAGAAAATGCATTCACAGGGTTTTTCAGTATCTTTATTGGCATCTTTGTTTTCCTCATTGCTTTCTCAACCATCATCATCAGAAGCCACTCCTATTCCCAGTAGCCTCTGTCCTTAACCGTCCTGTTTGCCATCTTGCATGCAAAAGTCACTAGTTGTCAGCATGAGTGTTAAATGACTTTTCCCCAACAATGAATTATCTCAGTCCTTTCCCCTACAATGAATTATTTTCGCCAACAACATTGGTAGCCTCACTGCCCTGTTCCCTGTAGCCTCCTTCTGAAATAATGAATTGTCAATGTTAGTGTTTGCTGACTTTTCCCCCAACCCATACCAATTCCATTGTTTCCAATGGGAAAGTCCTTTTTTAATTTACGCGTTTTAAATATAAGAGCCATTTTCTAGGAAAATAGCCCTCATAAATCAAGAACTGCCTCTAGCTGATAACCAGATAACCAACTGGGCCAGTAGATGTTCAGGCACTGGAGTCGTGAGCTGCATGTACCCCTTCAAAAGATCCACAGCTCACAAGGAAGCCATTCGTTCATGTTCCAGTACAGGCTAAACTAATTTTTTATTTTTTGCCAAGAAGCCTCACCAGAGTGAGCTACAGCACCATGTAGTGCTGTTCTGGAGGTTGTCTTGTCAAAAATGGTGACACTGAGAGTAGTGCTCTTCAGAGGCAAGTGCTGCCCACTCCATCATCAATCCTTTCCCCTTCCAGAATCTCTGAAATGCCACCTTTTTGCAGTCTACAAATGGGTCTGTGGAAGTGGCGGGGGAAAGATATATATATCTTATATATATATATGTGAGGCAGTGGCGTAGCTAAGGGGGTGCAGGGGGTAGCAGTCGCACCAGGCAACAAGCTTTAGGGGGGCAACAAGTTGAGCTTGACAGCTCATAACCCTTTCTGCAGTTCGCTGTGTGTGTGTCCACGCAGCATTCCTCTCCTTTTGTTCCTAATCGCTCTCCTGTCTCCCAGGTGATTGTCATCCTTTAAGGTCCTTCCTTTAAGGTCCCATTAGCTTTTTGTTGGAGAAAGTTTGTTTGAACCGTGGTTGTCTTACAGAGCTTACTGCTCAAACACCCCAAACACCCCAAACAGCGTACAGCGACCTGCAGAAAGGATTATGAGCTGGCCGAGCTCCCTGGTGGAAATGTAATGTTCTTCCTGGAAGGGATAAAGAAGCTTGTCCCATGATATGGCAATTGCTTCATTTCAGATGGAGGTTGCATAGAGACGTAGTGTGGCCAAGGTATTTAACTTCTGAGCTGTATTAAATTGTTTTCCTTAAGTCTTGTTTTTTTTTTTTAACAGCCAAGCATTACTTAGTTTCAGAATAGCCCTCATATTTCCCTTTCTGCAGGATGATTTGCTATAAATCTGGAATGGTGTTATGGTGAGTGAAACAAGGAAACAGAGAAAGGTTGGTATTAAAGGGGTGCTGGCTCCTTGATGATAGGACTGAGATTTTTTTTTTTTTTTGATGAAGCAGACTTACAACTGTAAATACTTTGTTTGCTGCTACCAAGTGTTGTTTGTTTGTTTGTTTGTTTGTTAAATACATACCCCCAAAAAACCGGTTGGGAATTTTTTAAAATAAAAAAGGGGTAATGTTTTCTATTTAAGTGCAGGCTCAAGACGGAGATGCCTGGCTTGTTTTTATCTCCAAGTTTATTCTGTATCACTGTCACATAGAGAGCAGTTGTCATGTTTCCTGTTTTCATCAGTAATGTTTTAAGACATTCGTAGTCTGACATATTTCCAATTTGACGTTGCTTCTCATCACAGTGCCTGTTAACATCTTGTCTCTCAGAACATTGTAATCATGATGCTGTATCAGAAGAATTCTTTTGTGGACTGTGTTGTGAATGTGCAGAAAGCAGCATGTTCACTTTGAAACTTTGAAACCATTGGCCCTTCTTCACCTCTGAGTGGCAGCACAAATAATGGAACAATTAGTTAATATAAGCCAACAAATATGGAGAATCAGGCAGAGTATTTCACAGTTCCATTGCATAAAATGGCATAAACTCTCTTATGCTACAAACATGACTAGGTTACTCAGAGCTCACACCAATCAGGCTTGTGCCAATGCTGGCACACAGTGTCACAAACATGCTATAAGGCACACCTGTGCTGGGCTGGGGTCAGAGCTGGCTCAGCACAAGCCCACGCTGAGCCAGGTCCAGGCGGAGGGCGAAGGACCACCACCCAGAACCCCGGGTGAGCACCAGGTGGTGGAGTGGTAAGTCTGGGGGGGTGTTCTGGGGTGAGGGGACAGTGGGGGGAAGATGTGGTGGCAGTGGGAGCAGGACAGGAGGGGGCGGAAATGGTAGCAGACCTTGCCACCATATTCTAACCCCCCTCCTGATCCAGAAGACCTGACATGGGTCTCCTCAAATCTGCACCCATTCAGTAGTGGATGATTTAATGGGGTAAGGAAGTCTTACAGGCCTAGTCAAAGGGTTGCAAATAGAGAATGTTAAAAAGTTAATTTCAGTAAAAATTGATATTATAGGTGCATTCTGTCATCCCAGAATGCATTGGTATAAATGCTATACTGTATTCAGCCATTAGATAGAGTAAATAATAGAATCTAATGGAATGAAATTATAATTATTTAACAATGTGAAGGTGGGAAATTGGATTTTGGTTTTTTCCCTTGTTACAAGGCATTTGAAGGTAGACCTCAGTATCAGTGGTGAGTCAAATCAGTGAATCCCCAGGTCCCGCCCATCATGCTGCATTGATCCAAGGGGCAGACTGGAGAAATGGTGACTCTCCTAGTGACTTTGTGATGACATAGCATTGTTTGGGGGGGCCATTCTGAGGGAGGAATGATGGACACTGTGCTGCCATCAGGAGGAGTGGTGCCATCATTATAGCAAAGCAGGCAGAAGGGACAGCAGAAAAGGTAGTGTAATTTTAACATTTCTTTCACTCTTGAACTGTCCCCAAATATGAACACAAAATGTTCCCTTAATCAGAATATGTACAAAATGAAACTTTGAACTTTTGACAAGGCCATTTTTGTGAAACGTGAAAAGTGTGAAAAACATTTTGGAAATAATCTTTCTTTTGACCCATCCACCATCAATAGAGTGTTGTGTAGTGCAGCGGCTGTTGTACTTAAAAACAGAGCCAGCATCAGCAGGGCAGCTTATCGTACAGCCCTTTAAAAATCAGAAAATCCTTGATGACACAAATAAATAGCTTTCCAATTCACAGCTCTTTCTCATTATAAATAGACTTCACTTCTCACTTAATAATGGACTGTTCTGGCTTAGAACATAATGATTAGGCTGAAAGAGTCTCCTTCCTTTGCTTCATCTTTTCCCAACAGGTCTTGGTCTGGGAGTACATTATTTAGAATAACGGATTTGCTGGCACACTGGCTATAGGCCTCTGAACATTCTAAAATCCTCGCACGGTTTTTCTGTAAGCCTGTTATCTTCTCCAAACTTTACTTTGTGTTAACTTTTCAGATTTAGATTCTGATGCAGTACAGATTTGGAATGATACAAACTTCAGGCACAATCCATCATAGTGCTCTTGCACATTTTCCATTTGTTTCACAGGAGATTTGTGCCTGAGAATTTCTCAGTTAATTGTAATGGAAGTTGTTGACATCTAGAACCCACAGAGAAAGCAGCTACAGGTATTATCAATTCATGTGCCTAATGTGAACCAGCTTAACTATTTCTGAATATTTTTTTTTTACACAATTAGCTAAATACTGTCACTTTGCAGAATAGAGTGTACATTGAAAAAAGCCCCATGTTGCCTTTCAGGGAGGGAAGACAATCTGGATCTCTACAGGATTGGACCTTCTTCAACAAGCTGGCTGGACTGAGGTGTCTTAACAGAGGCACCAATGGTAGCTGCCATCCCAAAACATATAGCAGTCAAGGGGAGAGAGGTGGAACTCCAGACTGGGAACATGGTCAGGAGAAAGTGTTAAATCCCATCTGCTCCCTCCGTGGTCCTAATCCCTCCCTTATGACTGCTGCTATTTCAGAAACAAAACCACCATGTAAGGGCCAATTGTATGTTTCATGAAATGTGTAGTTTGCCCCATGGGCAAGATAAAATTGTAATGTGGAGATAAGGTTGGTTTCCCAAAACCAGTCCAGGTAGGTAGGATAGATGTGGAGCAATAAGCAGGTGGCAAGTGGCAGGACTTGCAAGTTTAGGGAAACAGAGAAAGGCTTGCAAAGTGAAGTTGCAAAGGCAGAACAGGATAGAGCCAAATGAGAAGTGAATGCATTACTGCTCAGATAAAATCTGCTAACAGGAAGGGGAAGTTTATTTAGGGGCAGGAAAAGGAAGTTACAGTCACAGTTGAGCAGTGTAAGGCAAAGAGCCAGAAAGGCAACTTGGCCTCAAGAAGGCTATGGTTGTCAACAGAGATGCAGAATCTCAAACAGCAGAGCCCCAGGCCAGGTCCTGAAAAACCAATTGCTTTGTTTCTGCTTTTATTGTGTTTTTCAGCATGCTTTGGTTTTAAGCTGCCCTTAATTTATGAACAAAGGTGGGTATAAATATTTTCAGATAGGAATAACTACATTGTCCAAATTTTCCCATTACTGATTAACCTGACAAACTGTTGGTGTGCTCAAATTTATTAGCAATTACAACAGAGACTTCTTAAAACTTACAAATAAAATGTTGCAGAAACTTTCATGACCTAGATACTCCCTGAAAATTTGCTTTTTTTATTTTCAAAGTCCTGGGTATTCTACAAAGCAGAAGCAGCTTTTTAAAAACCTACAATGCATGAGAATAAAATAAAATAGAGACTCAGATCTGTGAGAATGTGAAGTGGTGTTCTCTTCCTCTAATACAATCACCATTTAAAAAATGCTGATATCATTGTAGACCAATCGGCAAACATTCAGAATTTTTCTCTCTTTTAAATGCCCTTTTTTCAGGAACCAAGTATGTTATGAATAAATGATGTCTTGCTAGTCAACATGATTAATGTTAGGACATGGGGAGAATAGTTAAAGATTTTTTTAAACTGTTATGCATTTAAATTGTTCTATTAGAGGGATATTCTCACCTTTGTTTTCAATAAAAATCAGTTTTGAAGCAGAGATGTCCTCTTAAAGGAGTACCTTTTGTTATCCTGCCATATCCTGGATTAAACAAGTTATTAAGAGAATTATAGCACAGACCACATGTGTTCCACTGAATCCTTTTTAAAAACCCATTCTTTTTACCTTAGAATTGTAAGTTATATAGCCAAGGTAATCTTAAAACAGCAGGATCTAGTCTGATGCTAAACAACTGTTGCTGCAATATTATTAGTAACAGTAAATGATGAAGCATAACTGTTTTCAAGGTTGCATCCTCAGACTAGTGTTTAGAGCAGAGGTCAGCAGATGTCTTCCACATAGGGGCCAGTGGCCATGTCTGTGAGTGGACAGTGGGTCACATTCATCTGTATAAATCCCAGTCCCACCAGTGATAGTGGAGGCTGAAAGATCAAAATCATACAAAGCCTGAAGCTCTAACATTTAGCACAGTTTCACTCTTCCTCTCCTCCCTTTCTAGCCCTCAAATTCCTAGAGTTGACATAAAGGTCACTTCTGAATAGTACTGGCCCAAACTCAGACCTAAAATAGAATGACTGTGCCCAATTTCCAGTTTGCAATCCAAAACCAGAATTCAGATCATTCTATTTTCATTCTCTGCAGCTTGGGGAGCCCTGTAGAGGCTTCCACGGGGCTCCCCGCACTCCTGGGAGCCTGCTGCTTCGTTATGCAAGTAAAAGGCAGCCACTGGACTCCCTGACAGCCGCGTGATGCTGGAGGTCATGTTGTTCCATTCCTCCCTCACCACTCCTTAAAGGTTAAAGGCAGAGGGACTCAGGCTGGGGCATTTCGACATCCCAGTTTGAGAATCTCTGCTCTATTCTATCAAAAGTTATAGCCATAAAACCAGCTGGGGGTGGGGAGATGGAACATCACCATGCCCACCATCTGGATCATTGTCCTGCCCACTGCATGGGAGGCGGTCCATCATAGGAATGATACACTGGCCTCTCGCACCAGGTGTCACAAACCCTAGTGACACCACAGGTTGAGTCTTTCTTAGACGACTGAAGTTTTAAAAGCCTTCTAAAGACAGCTCAGGGAATGGGAAAATTGTTGCCTTTAGGAATATAATAAGCAAAAACAAGCCATTTGCATTTACAGTGGCCAATACTATTTGCGTCTCAGAAATCTTGGAAAACAATGAACAGATTAGGCAAAGCATGTGACTTGACCTGTCTGCAAAACTAACCAGTCGGTACGCTTGCAGGATAGGTAAAATCTAACTCTATAATAATATTGCCTAGTCTTCAAGCCTTAATAGATCACCTTATGACAAAAAAATCTTTAAGAATATATTATGTATTTCAAGTTTCCTTTTACCAGTGGAAACAGATATGGCAGTGGTTCTCACACATTTAGCACCGGGACCCACATTGAGAATCTGTCAGGACCCACCGGAAGTGATGTCATGACTGGAAGTGACATCATTGAGCAGGAAAAAAATTTTAACAATCTAGGCTGCAATCCTACCCACACTTACCCAGGAGTAAGTCCCATTGACTATCATTGCTAAAAGAATAGGCATAGTAGCTTGTTAAAAGTGCAGGTCTGCAACATTTCCCCAAATGCAGTCTCATACCAATGCAGCATCAAGTCTAATATTTTTAAAGACCCACCTGTAATTGGCTCACGACCCACCTAGTGGGTCCTGACCCACAGTTTGAGAAACAGTGAGATACGGTATTTAAAAATGGGTTTTCTAGAAGCATAAGCATATTTGTCCACAATGCTTGTTACTGGTGAATGTTTTACATTTAGAGCATTAGAGATAGAATTTTCATGTTGACTCACAGAACTTAAAATGTAATGCTTTTGAATGGAATCAGTTCCCAGATTCAAGGGTCAGTCATCACCTGTAGTTAAATGATGGATATGTGGATTAACCATCAGGCTGCTGGAGGTTTTATGTCCTCCTGTGAGCTAATGTTGGTAGCTGATCTGTTTATTCAGCTTGTTAGCTTTGTCGTTGAAAGATCTGGTAAAAAAAAAAAAAAGCCTGAAAATAATGATTTTGGAAAAGGCACTGCACAGATTATAAAATGAATTAAAGTTATTTCTGCAGTAGGGAAGAAATCACATATATTGGCATGAAAGAACAAAGCAGAAAAAAATTACAGGGGATAATATTCTCATAAATGGTAAGTACATCATATAAACCAGGGGTGCCCAAACCCTGGCCCTGGGGCCACTTGCGGCCCTCAAAGACTACCAGTGTGGCCCTCAAGGAGCCCCCAGTCTCCAATGAGCCTCTGGCCCTCTGGAGATTTGTTGGAGCCTGCACTGGCCTGACGCAACTGCTCTCAGCATGAGGGCGACAGTTTGACCTCTCGCTTGAGCTGTGGGATGAGGGCTCCCTCCACTGCTTGCTGTTTCACGTCTGTGATGCAGTAGTGGCAGCAAAGGAAAGGCCAGCCTTGCTTTGTGCAAGGTCTTTTATAGGCCTTGAGCTATTGCAGGACCTTCATTCATTCATATAAATTCATCTTTAATATATTCATTTATGTAAACTTATGTAAATTTATTCAAATTGTAAATGTAAATTAATTCCTTTTTTTCCACGGCCTCCAACACAGTGTCAGAGAGATGATGTGGCCCTCCTGTCAAAAGCTTTGGACACCCCTGATATAAACAAATGAATCTCTTTATGAATCTCCCTGCCTACTCTCCTTAATTCTTATTCCATTAAAATGCTCTGATAGGAGCATTGTGAAGACTTTAAGTGGCTCCATACTACTAACAAATAGGATCTGCAGGAGTTCATTATTTAATAACAGTCAGTAATATTCATTCTGCCTTCTCGGCAGTTTTAATTGATGTATTTGCTTAAACATTTAATTGTATGCAGGCTGTGGCAGAATGTATAATTTTTTAAGGAATGGAGTCTTACTTAAAATACAAAAGCATAGACAAGTCTCTTCGGTGCACAGTGCATTGAAATTAATGGTAGCCCTGCAAAGGCGCACAGCCCTGGAAAGGATCCCAGTGGATTGTGTCCACTGATTACAGTTGCTTGAAGCAGCTCGCTGGCAATTCTACTCAGAATTCCTCAAACATTTGCCCAATCAGGAATCTCTACATTAAACTTAAATTTCATTCTCAGGAACACAAATGTTACATTGTGGCCACTTCCTCTGTCAGTCATTGTCACTACTGGTGGCTTTTAACATAGGTAGTGCTATTAACTCCAAATAAAATGTGGGTCTATAATGTCTTTTTATTTGATTCTTGTAAAATGTATAACATCCATTTCCAACCCACAACCCACTGTTTTCCTGACTCTGAAACTCTTTACTTAAATTTCCTCCTTTGCAAAATGGGAATGTTGCTGTACACTTTAAGCATTCTGGATAAGGGCAGAAATTAAAGGTAGTAACAAGGTGTGGGAATTTAACAGCGGGCAAAAAGAGCTAGTGGTAATTTGTTGAGGCTTTTGGAGAGGGCTTCCAAGATGTACCAAGATGTAGTTAAGAGGGCTTCATGAGTACCAAGTTCTTGAACAACTTTTTCCCCAAACTTGTAACCCACTCCTTGCTGTTAATATTGTCACTTCTCTGAAGCCACTGACCTCACTTGTATCCTTTTAAAAAAATGTTTTAAATCAGATCCCTGAATTTTTCATTGCATTCAGCAGCCTTTATGATAATTTGTGATAACAGGCATGAAATATGACCAGATGCAGATACAGTAAATGAGGTAAGACAGTGTTCCATTACTCATCACTGCAGACTACAATATTTATGGAACTGTGGACTAGCCTAAGCCCTGAACATGTTCATCAAAATAGGCTGAGCTACTACGTAAAGGACAGGAAATCTTTCAGACCAAAGTTGTCCTAAATTGATTTCTGTGTGTTATGGCTTCAAGTACCATTTAAATGGTACCATTTCAAAATGGTACTTTATTTTATTCTTTCCTGAAGCGTAGAAATGCTGTTTTATCTAAACCCACCAAATGTTGATTCTTATTGCTATTTCAGCTTTGTCATGCCTTCAAATCACATGTCAAGAGGAAGGAAGCTTGTGTATTCATCAGCCTTCAAAATGCATTAACAAAAGCAACCCCTGCTAACTGGCAGAGAGGTACTTTTCAAGTGGCGCTCATCTAATATTCAGTACAGGGGAAGTCACTCTTCACCCCAGCACAGTGCTTTTTCTAGTGGCTCTTTGCTGGTATTTCTTCCTCACCTTTTCAGATTGTGAGCTAACAATCTTTTCAGATAGGACTAACTAAAGGGGATCATTTAGTTAGTTGATTTTCTCTGTAAATCGCTTTGCGAACTTTTTTTTGGTTGAAAAGCTGTATGTAAATATTCTTAACAATAGTGATATTTCTATTACTTTGCTCACTGGTGTTTTATAATTTAGCAATAAAAAGACTAACTTGTAGGAAGGTTAAGATAGTGCTTCCCAAACTCCTACAAGGGAATTGGGAGCACTGTAAGTTGTGGGGGAGAGGGGAAGGCAGCAATGTGATCCCAGGATCATGTTGCTGCTGGGGAAGGGAAGGTGGGTTTTCTTCTTACCTGCAGTCAATGCTGCAGTCCTGAGGAGTTTGGGGGGTGGGGGGAGCCCTCTGCAGGGCTCCCCATGCCTCCAAAAGTATTTAAAAAAGAGAAAAAATGGGCACTTGCAGTTTTGTCACAAAAACTGGAAGTGCCCTTTTATCAAAACACTTTTGCAGACATGGGGAGCCCTGCAGAGGGCTCCCCGCACCACCACCACCCCGGACTCTCCAGGACTGCATCACTGGTCCCTGGCAGCAGCATGATCCTGGAGATTGCATTGCTGCCTTTCCCCCTCCCCACCCCTTAAAGGGGCATTGACCAGTGCTTCCCAGACTGGTGGGCCACAACCCACCAGTTTGGGAACTACTGAGTTAGAACATTATCCTCAATGTTATCTTCCAAAGAATTCTGAATTCATGTCTAGTATTATGTTTCTCAGTGAGGAGACAGATCTCAATGGCAATAAGATCAATCGTAATGGCAAGTGTCAGAGATGGAAGGGAAAGGGAAAGTACTGCATATCAGCCTAGTTTAGAGGTTCCCAAACTCTCTTTACACAACCTTCCTTTAGAGCAGCATTTCTCAAAGTGTGTTCCTGAGAGTCCTGGGACTCCCTGAGACTCTTTCAGGGACTCCACAAGCTCGTCATAAGTGGCTGCCACTTGCCCGCTGCCAGTTTGCTCATCCATCCCTTCCACCTCCCCTGTTTGTGGTTCTCCTTCCTTATCCACCTCCTGTTCTCACTCTTTGCCAGTATTTGGTGTTGGGCTCAGTGCTGCACCACTCCACACATGTGCTATGCATGAGCCAATGCCCTGAGACTCTTTAGGAGTGTAAAGGGCTCTGAAGACCAAAAGGTTTGAGAATTACTGCTTGAGAGATTGTCTCCTCTTAATTCCTTTTCCCAAACCAAGCAATAGACTCCCACCAACACAACCTGCAGTGTCCTCTGAACCAGCATCACTCCACTTCCAACCTAATGAAGAAACAACTCATAGCACTGATACCCTTGAAGCAATACAGCCTAATGTGTACTGTTTCTAGGTATACCAGGGAGCAACAACAGCCTTTGACTCTCCTCTTTTTCTCTTACACCAGACTATACCTTCCAGAGAGGGTTGGCTGTACCACTTGGATGAAAGTTAATTTATTTGAATTCCTTGTGCTGCAGAATGTATTTGTTTACTCCATAGTCCCCATCTCTCTAGATGGCAAGGGCCACATCTCCCAGGAAGAGGGAACTGAACCAATGTTTAAAGGAATTTTGACAATACATGAAACCTGCTCTTCACCATTCTGCTAACATTTGAACTCAGACAGCTATGTAGGAGAGGCTGATATGATGGCTGCTCTTCATGGGAAATCAGTGCTAGCAAGGGAAATAAGCAAGGTGTGTCCCTTGCCAAATATATGGTCTACTGTGTTCAAATGTCAATAGAGCAACATATAATAATGATGCCACTCCTATAATGGAAGAACTGTCCCATAAATTGAACAGTCTGGCATGCAAGTCATGATAGCCCCAAAATTGCCTTACTAGGTCAGACTGAAGTTCGTATAGTCCATCATTCTGTTTCCAGTAGCAGCCCTCATAAACAAGCACAAAGATGAAAGCCTGCTGAAAATGCTCTTCTCCAGATTTACAAGATTTCTTTTTATTTCTCTAGTACTAGTAACTAGTATTAGACAGTGGACTTTTTAAATGCAATGGCCAACACTTCTGTAAGGGCCTGATTACAGACAACGACCTCAGATGTTCCTGTTTTTCTTCAGTCTCTGGAATTCATTAATATGGATCACTTGCCATTTAATAAAAAATTAATCATCTGCTTGGTAGTGAAGGAGGCCTGAGAGCTGAGAAGGAACAGAAATTACAAAAGGTGAGGAGAAATGCCACCATGAAAGGATAATTTGACACCCTCCCCAATGTTGTGAAAAAGGTACTTTGTCTAAAATACCATCTCCAGCCTGATTTTCCCTTCTCAGCCAGTATCCTTAAGAATTTCATTAGCTTGCCTGTGCCTTCTTTCCCGTCTCCTTAGACAGCCTTGCTCTTTAAAGAAAACATGGTTGAACCCACCTGCCACTGTTTTACAAGTCTCTGATATTTCCCTGGAGTTTTTGTTTCAGGAGTCTGAAGCTTCATCTAAAAAGAACTCATGTTTACAGAACCTAAAGCAGAGCAAATGTTGAGCTGAAAGGAAAGGGGGTTGTACAGCAAATTCACTCAGCCGTAGTATCAGTAAATCACTGGCTTTGTACACAAGAACTGATGTGACTCAACGTTCTTGTGTGGTGTCGATGTTACAGACTTTGCAGATGAGCTTATTCAGGAACATTTTGGATCAATGATGCTTTTTTTTGATAAAGCCAAAAAAAAAAAAATCCATGTGAAGTCAGAGCCATTCTCTTGCAAGTAACTTCCAGATAGGTAGCCGTATTAGTCTGTTGCATCTGATGAGGCAGACTATAGTTCATGAAAGGTTATGCTACAATATTTATTTATTTATTTATCACATGTTTATACTGCCCTTCCTCCAAGGACTCGGGGTGATGTACATGGTTCTTTCCCTCCTTTTGTCTCCACAACAACCCTGTGAGGTAGGCGAGGCTGACAGTGATTAGCCCAAAGTCACCCAGGAAGCTGAGTGACAAAGGCCCAAATCCTAACCAACTTTCCAGCGCTGGCATAGCTGTGCCTGTGGAGCATGTGCTGCATCCTGCAGTTGGGCTGCAGTCATGGAGGCCTCCTCAAAGTAAGGGAATGTTTGTTCCCTTACCTCAGAGCTGCATTACCTTTACGTTGGTGCGGGAAAGTGGGTATGGATTGTGCCCTAACACATATCAATGAGTTAGTTTTAGTATAAATGTGTTACTCTTCCTTATTCTCCTTGGAAAGGTGTCTGTCTACTGCTTCACCAAGTAGCCTTGTTCAGATGACATCATGTGGATGTTGTCCACACAATGGTGGGGGGACTGAGAGGGTGCCTGGTAAGCTCCACCCCCGCGCTCCTGTCGCACATCTTCCATTTTAGCCTTTTCAAAATATTACTTTTTAAATTAACTCTTTTATTCTGTCCTGGGTACCAAATTCTACACTTGTGCAATGTTAAGCACAGATTTCATCCAGTCCTTACAATAGCTGAGCTGTGTGCTAGATGCAGTGTGCACTTTTAGGAGAATCAATGTCTCTTAAACAATGAGCTTCCTTAAACGATCATTTAATTGCAGTTCCTAAAAGGTGGCATTTATGTGCTCACAAATATTAACTTTTAAAGAAACCAGATATAATTTTCTCTCCTGGAATGAAAGGTTTACCGATGGAAGAAAATAGCACTAAATGGGAGCCATGCACTTTTCAGCTTTTAAGGTGTGTAATTTGAATTCTTGGGAAGACTGGATGGGGAGAAAATAATTTTCTATAATCTGACTCAATTTTCATAAGAGCCAAGCTTATTGGAGCATTTTATTCTGTAGGTTATACACAACAAGCTGAGCTAAACAGAGGCAAAGCAGATTAGCCCTGTTTGCCTGATAAGGGCCACCTAAGTGGGTTCTTTAAATGATATGATCTGACAGCCAAGGCTGAAAGGATCAGCTGAGGAATAATATAAAGAAGCTGAAAACTGTTTAGAATATGTGTTCATCTTAAACTTGCCCATCTACTGCTTGAAAAAGCATCATAAGTGTATCAACATGGTACTGCAGACTTAGAAGGAATTTGTATGCACCATTTGTGGTGTTACATACCAGAAATGGGGCACATACTAAACCTTTTCAGCTTTGCCATCTAGCAAGTATAGTAGACGTTTCGGTATCAGCATGCATGGGGAATAGGGATTGTTGGTTATCAAAGAGGCTTGTGTGGTACCCCACCCCCAGCTTCCTTGGGGTCACCCACATCATATGGTGTGGGGTAAGACATGCCACTCGCAAAGAGCTTCTGCAAAAGGCAGAAAAGACCACCAACAGCAGACAAGTGATATTCAAGGGTGTTATTCTGGGGACTTTCTCAGGTGATGCATGCCCCTTACAAAAGGGGGAGAACTGTCTAGGCTTCTTCACAAGTCTCTAGGGCTGGTACCTTCAGGGGGAGATTTCTCTGATTTTCATCGACATGGAGCTGAAATTAATAAATGAATTGTGGGGTTTTGAGTTTTCATTTTACAGTTAAAGCATTTTTCCCCACTCTTCAGACAACCAAGGCAACCCAACACAGCTTAAACAAATATCAATGAAAAACAATAACTAAAAAGAAAATTGGCTAAAGCTGCAATCCTATACACAGAGTAAAACCCATTGAGCTTAATGGGACTTGCATCTGAATAGACATGCTTAGGATTGTGCTGTAAGGCAATGAAAAGTATGGGGTGTTGTTTTGTCGTCGTTGTCGTCTCCCCCCCCCCCCTGGCTTCTTGTTTTCCTTCTCCTGCTGACGAGACAGTTGGCGGCTGCTGCGGGTCACTGGAGGAACAGTCCAGCCTGAGAAGCGGCAACAGCTGGAGGTAGTAATGATGACTGCCTCACTGACTTCTACATGTGAAATGCTATGTACATAACACATGTAGTCATTCTCAGACCATTTTTATTGTTCCACCAGTTTCCAGGGTTTAAGGTCCACAGGGTGATTCTTCTGAGCCTTCAGAAACAACATGGCATATTTTAATTTGAGTTTATTTCTAAGGATGGTAAAAATGGAGATTGCTAATACAGGTCCCCTGCTTTGAAATAGCCTTTCCCCAGCCATGCAGATAATTTCTAATCTCTTCAAAACAGGAGGTTTTCGCAGAGATGAGCTTTACAATTGTGACTTCGCTTCACCCGCTGCTTGTGGTTATGTCCACGCTATCCTTTGCTCAGGGGGCACAACATAATATATTCAGATTCTGCATTGGACTGTTTTATGGGAGAGACTGAGCGCATCTTTGAAGCAGACTGGGCCACACATTTCTGCTTATTTTTTAAGGAGCTCATGTAAGAAAGATACGCGTGAATTGTAAGTCATGTCAGAGATGTAAACCCTTTATCATAGCTATAAAAATGTTTCTCAGTGCTACGCCACTGATAAGCTGCAGCTTGACATTTCAGGAGCTAGTCTGTTTTGCCACAGTCAACTGTAACAATGCCTCTAATATAAAGGAATGAAGTGAAAACACAGAGCAGGTCTTTTGCCAACAGAAAGAGCAAGGTATAAAAATCTTTGGAAGTCATGCTCAGTTTTTTTCCCTTTGTCTTTTCCCATGGGATACCTGCGGCTATACAGTGGATCCTCCTTATCTGTGGTCTCGGCATTCATGGATTTGAGTATGCGTGGACGCTGCATTCACAGGTGGAGGGTCTCAGAACACTCCCTGGAGGTGACCAGAAGTCACTGCTAGGCTATGCGCAGCCCCCAACTAAGTAATTGTGGTGCTGTGCCAGCCCCCCCCCCCCCAAGAATTTCATGGAATGACTGCAGGAGTTCCTGGAACAGACCCCCCACAGATACTGTTGCGAGCTGGATAGACGGTCACACAGCTAGCCGCTGTCCGGCTGCACGGCTTGCCTATCTCCCAAGGTCAGAGCACAGGCACTCCCGGGAACAAAGACGACACAAGGCAGAAGTCCTCCACCAAACGCCTCTTTACTATGTACAGTATATACAACAGCAACAGTCCAAATAGTACACGAATCACGGATCACACTGACGTAGCCTTCGGCACAAACTCCACTCTGCATCTCCCACAACCCAGCTTGCCCCTGCTGGAATATGTATGTGCTACAGCCAATCAGAGTGGGCCAAAAAGTACAAAGTCACTCTGATGGTGCATGGGGTGACATACAGGTGACAGTCACCTGGTATGCATCACCAGATGTTGCATCATCCTCTCCCAAGATGCCGTGCTGTGCTCAGTCAGGCCAAGGCTTCAGGGCCTGCTACTATCCAGGCTGTAAATTACTAGCAGTCCCAGGGATGATCCCTTAACAGATACAGAGGGTCCACTGTAATACCATATTAACCATATCTCTGTGCGCAGGTTGAGAGTGCTTATGTACCTCCCATGGGAGGCAGCACTTTTTAAAGAAATCTGGTGGGGAGGCTCTGCCTCTCCTGCCTCCACAACCATCACACGACCTTGCATTGAGCTTAATCAAAAGATGTGTTACTACAGTTGCATGGGAGCTGCCTCTTTCCATTTTACTTATTTAAATGTTTGTATCATGTCTGCCCCCCCCCCCAAAAAAAGTGTCCAAGGCAGTTCACTACATTATAAAAAAACAATTAAGTAAAAACTAATTAAAAGTATACTACTACCAAAAATAATAAAACATCATTCATGCAGCATTGGAATGCAACACAAACAGCTCCAAGCAGCAGCATGAAATTGAGGCAAAAATAGTTCCGAATATTAAAAACTTTGCAGAATAAAAATGTTGTGACCTGATGGCAGAACTCAGGTCAATGCCTGAACAATATGGTTTGAAAGCCCAGAGGCATGTGAGCAGACAGTATCACCTGGGTCCTTTCTATTCATTCCTAACATGGTGTGGAGGGAGAACAACCGCAGGGTGGTAAGAACTGCCCAGTCAGTCAGCTCAGTCACATAGTACCCGATGTCCCAATGTCACTGTGCACATAGGAACATAATTCCTATGTTTGATTCCTGCTGAATCAAGCCAAAGGCCCCTCTAGTCCAACTTCCTATATCTCCCAGTGGCCCACCAGATGCCTCAGGGAGCACACAAGACAACAAGTGACCTGCGTCCTGGTGCCCTCCCTTGCACCTGGCCTTCTGAGGTAGCCTACTTCTAAAATCGGGAGGTTGTACACACCCATCACATCTTGTAACCTGTGATGGACTTTTCCTCCAAAAATCTGTCCAATCCTCTTTTAAAGGCACCTAGGCCTGATGCCATCACCACATCATGTGGCAGGGAGTTCCACATACTAATTACACCCTTGGTAAAGAAATATTTTCTTTTGTTTGCCCTACCTCTCCCAGCACTCACTTTTCGTGGCTGTCGCCTGGTTCTGGTGTTGTGTGAGTGGGAAAATAACAACTCTCAATACACTCTGTCCATCCCCTGCATAATTTTGTTTGTCTCAATCATGTCCTCCCTCTGGCACCTTTCTTCTAGACCGGGGTATCCAAACTTTTTGGCAGGAGGGTCACATCATCTTTCAGACACTGTCAGGGACCAGGAAAGAAAAAAGAATTAATTTACCTTTAAAATCTGAATAAATTTGCACAAATGAATACATTAGAGACGAAACTTATATGAATGAATGAATTTTACTGAACTTATTTATAATACACATGAAATTGATGGACTTGGGACAATCATGCAAAATAAAGTACCAAAGAGTGCTGAGAAAGAAAAGTTCTCACCATTCTTCATGGTGAGCAGGTGGGCAGCCCCAGAGACCCCAAAACAGCAGCTGCAGTGGAGGGCTCAGTCCCACTGCTCTTGCACTCCTGCTCAATCCCTCTACTCAGAAAGTGAGGCAGTAGTAGATGGGAAGCTGCTGCTGAAGGCGCTAACGGTAGTGCAGTAGATGGTTTTCTCCATTGCTTGCTGCTTCACCCTTGTTTGCAGCAGCAGTGAAGGAAGGCCAGCCTTGCTTTGTGCAAGGCCTTTTATTATTATTATTATTATTATTATTATTATTATTATTATTATTAATGCCTTTATATTATGTATAATGCCGTTGTACAAATCTATGGTAAGGCCACACCTGGAGTATTGTGTCCAGTTCTGGTCGCCGCATCTCAAAAAAGACATAGTGGAAATGGAAAAGGTGCAAAAGAGAGCGACTAAGATGATTACGGGGCTGGGGCACCTTCCTTATGAGGAAAGGCTACGGCGTTTGGGCCTCTTCAGCCTAGAAAAGAGACGCTTGAGGGGGGACATGATTGAGACATACAAAATTATGCAGGGGATGGACAGAGTGGATAGGGAGATGCTCTTTACACTCTCACATAATACCAGAACCAGGGGACATCCACTAAAATTGAGTGTTGGGCGGGTTAGGACAGACAAAAGAAAATATTTCTTTACTCAGCGCGTGGTTGGTCTGTGGAACTCCTTGCCACAGGATGTGGTGCTGGCGTCTAGCCTAGACGCCTTTAAAAGGGGATTGGACGAGTTTCTGGAGGAAAAATCCATTATGGGGTACAAGCCATGATGTGTATGCGCAACCTCCTGATTTTGGGAATGGGTTAGGTCAGAGTGCCAGATGTAGGGGAGAGCACCAGGATGAGGTCTCTTGTTATCTGGTGTGCTCCCTGGGGCATTTGGTGGGCCGCTGTGAGATACAGGAAGCTGGACTAGATGGGCCTATGGCCTGATCCAGTGGGGCTGTTCTTATGTTCTTATGTTATGTTCTCCCCGAAGGGCACCTAAGACCACATGACCTGAAGGTATTGCATTAGCTCAAGGCCTATAAAAGGCCTCACTCAAAGCAAGGCCAGCCTTTCCTTCACTGCTGCTGCTGCTTCAGACGTGAAGCAGCAAACAGTGGAGGAAAAACTCAACCTTAAGCTTGTGCAAGAGGCCAAACAGCTTGTTTTATTGGGGCAGCATGGGCTCTGGCAAGTCTCCAGTGGACTAGAGGTTCATTGGAGACTAGGTGCTCCCAGCAGGCCAAATGGGGGGTTACCGAGGTCCACAAATGGCCCTCGTGCCAGGGTTTGTGCACCCCTATTCTAAAGAGCCCCAAATGCTGTAGCCTTTCCCCATAAAGGAGGTCCAGTAATCATTTTGGTTGCTCTCTTCTTCACCTTTTCTAATTCCGCTATGTCCTTTATGAGATGTGGCAACAAGAACTGGATGCAATATTCTAGATGTGGTCTTATCACCAATTTGTGCAATGGCATAATCATATTGGCCATTTTATTCTCAATCCCCTTTTTAATTATCCTGAGCATGGAATTGGCCTTCTTCATTGCCGCTGCACATGGGATAGACATTTTCATCAAGCTATCCATCAGAACCCCAAGAACTCTCTCCTGATCTGTCACAGATCGCTCAGAACCTATTAGTCTATATGTGAAATTTTGATTTTTTTTTTTTGCCCCAATGTGCATTACTTTACAGTTACTTACATTGAAATGCATCTGCCATTTTGTGACCCATTCTCCCAGTTTGGAGAGATCCTTCTGGAGCTCTTCATAATCCCTTCAGCTCTTTACCATTCAGAAAAATTTAGTGTCATCCACAAACTTGGCCGCCTAGCTGCTTATCCCTTTCTCCAAGTCTTTTATGAACAACTTCATTCACTGTGACAGTAGGGGAAGAAGCTATGGCAAAATGGCTTCCAGCTCCATGTGTGAAGGGTCCCTTAACTGTCTCATTAATTCATGTTTAGGATTGGGTTCCCAATTTATTCAACTAGGTTACTGTGTTAAAAATATGCAATGGAGAGAGTCCTGCAAGAAAGCAACAAAAAGAGTCCAGTGGCATCAGGTTCCTATGGGGAACTTGCCCTGCTCACAACTTGCTGTGGTAGATGTGAATTGTGCCATGAACTGGGGACATGGTGAAGCAATTGTTGGAGTGTTTTGCCGTGTGCTCCACTCACATTCTTAAGACACCAGTTTGGTCATAGCTGAAGTGCCAAGTAGGATACATGAAACCAGTAGGGCTTTAAATGTTGATATGATAAACCTGATAGACAGGATACTATCTCCTGACAGTCTTTAGACTCTTAAAATGGAACTGCAGTGTCTTAAAACAGAAGAACTAAGCATTGTACTCAACATGGAGTTGCCACTGAAAACGGCATTTTTGTATTGAATTCTCCATATAACAGGTAGAATCATGACATCATCATATTTCTCTGTCCAGGCCATGGAGCAGGAAAATGCACAACATAATTATGCCATGGCACAAAATAAGTAATCCTACCATTTTCAGGGGAGGGGGGAATGTCAGTTTTTGCAGCTGTTTAATGTCATCTATAATGTGTAGGTGTGATGGACTTTAAGGAGAAGCATGTACAGAGTACATTAAATAGTCAAGCATAAAAAGTTATAAATCTCAAAGAGATCAGATCAAGATGCAATAAGAGCCAGGTCAATATTTTAAGTAATTATATCTCCATGTGCCTGTCTGGGAAATGTGTACCTACAAAAGATTTGAGTTTCAGTTTCTTGGATTAACAGGAACAAGCAATCAATGCTACCCAATTTGTACACGTAGAACCATTTATGGAAATCAGCACTTATTTGAAAAGCATGTGTTTGAATCAGAAATTGAGATCAGGGATCATCATTGTCTCTAGTTCTTTCTTTCACAAAGAGCACTAGAAAAATACAGTTCTGTCTGGTGTGGTAGATTTATCCATTTGGAGGCTCAAGGAGAGATTCTCAACAAACCACTGCTGGAAATAATCAGCTTCAATGAATATTTGAGGCTCCAGTCAATGGGTTCTTTGTGGCATCCATTGCTAGTAAGCTTACCTACAGTTTATCCCCTACTATCTCTGGTTGGTCAATGCCTGAACAGACAAATATACAGTTTAAATGTACAACTCTTGATTTGTTGCATTGATCCCCAATAGACCTGCTTTATAGTCTGCATTACTTCTCAGTTGGTGGGCTAGAAATCTCTGGCAGTATTTGGCTTTCAGGTTATCTGCAAAGAATAGTAATTGCTTTGAAGGAGGCCTGTGGGCGGGGGGGGGGCATATTTACTGTATAGTCTTTGGCTCCCATGCAACCAATACTGGCAGTTAAGTGACCTGAAGACATGCATTGAAAGCCTCCCAAAATCTCAGTGTCTATTTTAAAATAAACTTCTATCCCTCAGGATTGTTGAGAAAATCCTGAACATGCAAATATAGTGTGTTCTAATTGCTCAGAAAATTGAATTCTTTTAACCTTTAATCTCCTGGTTTTGTGGACTGATTTGTGGTTTACCCCAAGTACCTTACAACAGTAAAATTCTATGTTTTTGAGTAGAAGAATGTACATTAGATTTATCCAGGTTCCCATGACTAGGGAATCAAAATGTAATGCAGAACATGCAGGGTTGTTAATAATACTCTGAATATCTCTCTCAATTACAGACAAGCACACAATGCAGGGAGGCACAATGCAGCTTGGCTAGTGAACAATTCAGCATGGAACAGGAAATGGCTTCCTGGTGCAGGTCGGTTTGCCCCTCTCACACAGTGCTCACATAATGCTGCACAGGGTGAGGAAAAAATCACAAAAGTGAATCAGCAGGAATATATCACTGTAAAACTAACCTCCAGCACCTCCCTGAAACAGAAAGCAGTTTACAGAGTGATGGAAACACAGGCGTGAAAGGGTCAATAAACATTCCAGGGAACATTCTCTTTCTATCCAAGAAAGATCAAGTACCTGGGAGTGATGACAGAAAAGCCCTGGCCCCTGTACCAATCAGCTTTATCTCTGAAGGTTGGGGCTCATAGCCCCACTGAGGCTAATAGCCTCCACTGAGACTCTAAAAGGGGATGAAATGGGAAGAGGTTGTCCTTAAATATACTGACTCCAAGTCACATCTTCGCATGGCTAACAAAGTGGCAGAGGTTTCCTGGTTGGATCAGTAAAATATCAACTGATAAGCAACCCTAGTTTAACTAACCAGGTCTACCCCCTAAGGGTTGGGAAATCTAATTAAATTTTTCTAGGACATCTTTTTATATCTTCTGGTGACAGTAATTATACAGTTTAGCCTAATGGCATTGTCTGTTGCTGAAAGCCCTTCTTAAATAAGTTAGAACTGTAATGTTGCTGTGCAGAAAACTTCATTGCATCACACATTAAATTGCTATGGCCTATGACCATGTTTTCAATCAACTCGTTTAATGGTTTAGCATTAAAATGGCAGTAAAGTTTTTTGGTTTTTTTGCTATGAATTTCTAATTAAGTCAATTCATGATAATGCAAGAGCAACAAACTCTGTGTAGAGTACATCAATACCTTCGTAATTGATTTGGGATGATCTCTATAGAGACAATACCTGCTACTCCTTTAAGTACACCCATATTCAACTTGCCTTAAGGAATTAAAACTGGGAATTAGAAAACTTTCACTTGGTTAATGAGATATATAATTTGAATGGCTCATGTAGCTCCACTGGACTATGAATGTATGCTGATTAAAATACTGACAAGGACTTATTTACATTTGCATACAAAGATGAACCAAAAAACAAAAAAAAGCTTGTGTAGTTTTTGTTTGCTCTGATAGATGTTGGAGAAAATCCTTGTCTTTGTCTTTCTAGCAAAGTCACTGACTGAGCATCAATCACTGAGGTCAACATTGGCAGAGAATTCTGCTTTTACCCTTAAAGCTTGAAACAGCCATCCATACTGTTAGGGAGTGCACCTCATACATTACATTTCCATCAGGAGTTAGATATGAGAAATCTTTAATGCTTTCTCAGTGACGTGAATTGCCAATTGGAAATGTGATAAAGTGTCACAAACCACTATGAAGATTTGAACAGCATTCATAATAACATGATCTGTTGTAGAGCAGAAGGGCTAGCATTCTCTAGTGGGCTGAGTGTAGAGCAGTGATTTTCAAAGTTACATAGCCTCTCCAAACAAAAAATATAACTGTTGAATCTTTCCTTTGTCTTTCTCTTGCCTCGAATAGCAATTTTCAGCCTTTTTCATCTCATGGTGTACTGACAAGGCACAAAAACTGTCAAGGCCCTGCATCGGTTTTTGGACAATTGACAAGGCACACCATGCTGCTGGTAGAGTGCTCGCATATCCCAGTGGCCCTACTAATAATTGACCCTCTCCCAAACTCCCGCAGCATACTGGCAGACCATTCATGGCACACCAGTGTGCTGCGGCACAGTGATTGAAAATCACTAGTCTGGAACAAAGTACCTCGCTGGTCCTTTGCAGGGGTTGGATAGAGCGGATAGAGAGACGCTCTTTTCCCTCTCACATAACACCAGAACCAGGGGACATCCACTAAAGTTGAGTGTTGGGAGAGTTAGGACAGACAGAAGAAAATATTTCTTTTCCCAGCGTGTAATTAGTCTGTGGAACTCCTTGCCACAGGAAGTAGTGATGGCATCTTGCCTAGATGCCTTTAAGAGAGGGTCGGACAAATTTCTGGAGGAAAAGTTCATCACAGGTTACAAGTCATGGTAGGTATATGCAAGATAGAGGTAGGCTGCCTCTGACTGCCAGATGCAGGGGAAGGCACCAGGATGCAGGTTGTGTCTGTTGTCTAGTGTGTTCCCTGAGGCATCTGGTGGACCACAGGAAGCTGGATTACATGGGCCTTTGGCCTGATCCAGCAAGGCTCTTCTTATGTTATTAGATACCCACAGGGAAAGCACTTCCTGTTGCACTGCAAAAGTGTACATCTGGCTTGGCAGCACTTTGTCTTCACCTTCCTCTTGGGCATAATTCAAAATCATGGATGGTTGGTGTGGTGGCTTGCTTATAGCAAGATCCCTCAGAACTCCAGTATGTTATCTGGATTCTCCAGACACACTGGCAGTGCCAGTTGTGGGTTCCTTTGCAAAGATTTGTTATCCACCCATCTAGATGGATGACAGTCAGGTGGTGATGAGTCATGTAATTAGCCTGCTGATGCTGATCTGCTCTCTGCTGTCCTTTATTGTTATCTCTGTAGTTGTCCAGAGAGGTAGTGCAGGTACCAGTTCAACAGGGATCTGTTCCAACTGGTTCTATTAAAGCTTATGACTCTGGCCGGAATCCGCTGAGCATTTCTTCCCCGCACCAGCTACCCTCCACTCACTTGAGAACCCAGGAACCTTTTTTTAAGATTGGTTGGGAAAAAGAGGAATAGGTCTGTGCTTCGCTTTTTCAGGTAGGAAGTAGACATTACAGCAGATGAATGACTACCCTTGAAAACAGTAGTTCTCCATCTCCTCCTCCCTCCTTTGTAAATATTGTGATCCAAAACATGTAACTTAGCATCATCATGCTACCGTATTCCCTGTTCCAACGAAAATTGGAGCATGACATCACCTCACACAATTTGTGACATTAGACATTACTGGGGGTGGGAAGGAAAAATGAGATGCAGGACTCCTGTTTTCAGCTGCAGTCTCAGGTCTGGCACAGTAATATGTTCTACCCTAGGCAATGGTAGGTGATAGAGCTTTGGGACCATTTAATATAGCCCTACACTGCAGTTTTTAATCAGGAATAGAAGTGCAGCACCCTTGAACGAAGGCAGTGGAAAAGAATGAAGATTTGTGCATGCCATTGAGGCTCACTTTCCCTCTAATGTATATGTATAATGTACAGAGAAGTTCATAGGGGATACTGTGCACACAGACATGCATAGGAGATACTGTCCCCTTTTTGTTCCTGGCATTGATCATTCAAGAGACAAATCTTAGAATAACACTTTCAAAGAAAACAAAGCTGTAAGACCAAAAAAAGCAATCTCATGCAAATTACTCAATTGCACACATACGTATATTTGTGTGATTGCTATTTACAAATGTCATGCTCCCATGAACCATTTGTCAATATTTAATTTGTTGGTTAAGGTTCAAGTATGCAATCAGGACAATTAGAAAATGTAACACAGCATGTTAATTGAACATTAGTTTATTCCACCCTGATTATAGCAACCTGGAGAAGTTTAAATCAATACCAGTTTCTCCTTGGATCATTTGTGCATTGACTTCTTTTACTCTTTAAGGATAATGCAGTAGTTTGGTTCTGTGATATTTAAATTGACAAATAAACTGATGTCAAGGAGAGGTCTTGTGCAGATGTACACTTTTGCAGTGCAATAGGAAGTGGATACTATAATGGTACTAGCCCCAGTCCTGCAACAGTAGCTTACCTGTGCGAATGCAGTGAAGAGGAGGATTGTAACAGTATGGGAACTGCCTTTTCCTGTATAAAAATATCTTTTAATTAACAAAAGGCTGTAGAAAATATGTGGCTCGAGTCTATGGTCAAAATTTTTAGTATTATTTGGAATTAAATTCTAAATACTTTTGGTTTGCTAAATACTTTTGGTATCACTGACATACCCACCCTGCCCCTTCTTTACTGGTATATTTTGTTGCCATTTTCTTTGTGCAGTGTTGTGCGCATGTGCATTGTATATAAATGTATGCATCTATCAGTTGGTGAGCAAGTCAAGTGGTATTTTATGTTAAATACATTATTATTATTATTATTATTATTATTATTATTATTATTATTATTATTATTTTAACAGTATTTATATACCGTTTTTCAACAAAAAGTTCACAAAGCGGTTTACAGAAAAAATCAAATAACTAATGGCTCACTAACTAATCAAATAACTAATGGCTAATATACATGGTATATAAGAAAAAAGGGTGGAAGAAGAGGAGTATGGCAGCTTTGTCAAATCTTCAATATTTTTGTGGACCTCCAGCCCAATCCTATCCAGCACTCGAACAGTGAGGTCGCACAGCAAATACTGTATCCAGCACTGGGACTGAGCAGGATGGAGGCCTCCCAGGAGGCCTTCCTTTGCCCTGTGTGGAGCCACAGCCTGCTCAATGGGGCTACTTGAATCTTTGCCAGCAAAATCGCAGGTGCAAGTCCAAGTAGACCTATGTAGGGCTTCAAGGCTCAGGAATAGGTTAGATATGGCAGAGGCCTCCGACCCTGACCCCTCTCAGGGGTTCACCCCTCTCCCCACCCTCCCTCTTCCCTGAAACAACCCCTCCCAACCTTCATTCTGCCCTCATAAGAACAGCCCCACTGGATCAGGCTATAGGTCCATCTAGTTCAGCTTCCTGTATCTCACAGCGGCCCACCAAATGCCCCAGGGAGCACACCAGTTAACAAGAGACCTGCATCCTGGTGCCCTCCCTTGCATCTGGCATTCTGATACATAGCCCATTTCTAAAATCAGGAGGTTGCACTCCCCCACTCCTGCACCACTCGACACTGTACTTACCAGCGCTAGCATCCAGCAGGCTGGATTCAGCACCAGTGCGACAGTGCAGGCCTTCCAGCCAGTGCTCCTTACGCCTGAGTCATCACAAATGTGCTTTACGGCACATTTGCAAAGGCTTGCAGAGCGGAGAATCTGCTATACCCATGCTAGCAGTGCACCAGTGCTAGGAGTGGGCCACTAATAAGATTAGTTTCTGCTAGGCACAAATCAGATTTCAGTTTGCAACAGACATTTGACCCAATGGTAGAAAATGCAAACAGACCACTCCTCCATTCAGTTTGTCCGAATAAAAGAAATTGCCTTACTTAGACTTTTGAACTTATTTTTTGAATGGACCAATATAATTACCTAAAAATAGAATAGAAATCTAATAGATTTCTATGTGTTTCAGAGAATACTGAATTAGCCATCAAGAAGGAGAATCATAAAACTGGAAGAAGATGATACTCTTGTGAATTACATGCCCTTGCATCGCTATGTAGTACTATAATACTAGGATACAAGGGCTGATATGGGCTTGGGCTTCATTAGTGTAAGTTCCAATATAAAGATAATAGAGTATCTTTATTCTTTTAGATTCATATAGATTAAACATTTTTTTTCTGTTCTGCAGCATATTGTTGCCTACTTTGAGACTTCACAATATGCAAACAATGCAGCCATAATTTAAATAAATATCATTAGGGAAAAAAGGTTCTGATTTTAGATCTTGGGCTTCTGCTTATTTTAACAGAAGCATCTGTCTGAGCCCCAGATGCTTGCAACCCATCCAGCAGATGGGAAAACACTATCAAATTATCACAGTTGGGTCCTTTATTGATTTTACTGATAATTTTCATATTTGTTTCCAACTTCCCCTTTTAAATTAAATGAAACAGCTGCAGAAATTACCTTGCAAAGATAGAAGAGGATTCTGAACTTATGGCATAGTATTTTAATAGCTAAGCATATTTTTCTAACTTTTCATTTTATAGGAAGGACTTACAGCCCAATCCTATCCAATGTGGGTGCAGCAGGGCCACCAGGCTGGAGTTCTCTGGAGAACATTTGTTCTCTTACCACGTGAAATACCACAGCCTACTCAGTTGGGTTGCTTGGATATGCACCAGCCAAGTAGCTCTGTGTGGGACTTTCAGGCCTGGGATGGCGGTTAGGTTACACTGGAAGCCTCCAATTCTGTCCCTGCCCACTCCTGGGCCTGAATCACCCCCTCCCCACCCTTAAACATCCCCTCCCTACCCTCCCCCGTCCCCCCTCCTCTCCACCACCTGGCGCAGCACTTACTTACCCCAGTGGCCGTCAGGCAGGATGCTGCACCCTTGGGATAGCACAAGCCTTTCTGCTAGCACCGTTTACTCTCAGGGTGTCAAAAAGCACTCTGTGGCGCTTTTATGACACTCAGTGCTGACACTACTACTGCAGTGCTGATGCTCACTGACCTTAGCGTTGGGCTCTTATTTATCTTATGTTGTGTAAGGTAATATTAGACACCCATGTAAGGAAAAAACCATGAAAAATCATTACGATAGAGGGCATGTTAGAACATTATCCATTAAAAGCCCAGGAGAAGGAATTTATCTTTACCCGTTGCTTAAAAGCTAACATAATAGGTGTCAGCTGTGTGTTTATATATTCCACAAATATTCCACAGTCAGGATAGTACCACTGTAAATGTCCCTATCCCTGATCACTACCCAACTGATTGAGTGAAAACTGGGACATCCAAAAAAGAGCTTCTGATTAAGATCCTAGACTAGCTAAATTGTTTAGAAGAGTAGTGATGAGGTGAGTATTCAAAGTAGGGACTCTTGAATATGCAAGCACTTCTTTCTGAATGACATCATTGGCTCCACTTGGAGCTGGGCAGGTGGCTGGGAAAAAGTGAGGAGGGAATTGGTCTATTTGACTATTCAGGTTGAATGGTTTTCAATTATTTGACTAGAAAGGTTGATTCATGGGCCAGACAAGTGAGTATTTGCACATACCTGTATGGGTGTTGGCCATTCTTAGACACATTAGTCTCTAGTTATACAGGGATTTGTAGGGCATATATAGTTAGTCTATGATTATTTATAACGATAGCCACTAGGTGTATTGGCATTGGTTGTGCGTTGATCAGGAAATATAGAAGCTCCTCAGGATTAATTATATGTGGTCCATATTGACCGAAAGTTGGACAAATCCACCCTCAGCCATGAAGCAAATTTGGCAACACTGAACCTGTCAATATCTGTCAGCTTAACAGGGTGGTAAGATAAAATGGTTGGGGGGAGGAACCAAGCATGCAATCCTGAACTCCTTGGAGTAAGGGCAGGAAAAAAATGTACAGTAATATATAATGAACAAGTAAATGTCACCTGTGCTTACAACAGTCCTGTACAGCAGGCCTGTTCATTTCAGTAGGTTTGCACAGAGAAACTTTCTGATTAACTGTATCCCAAATAGGCTCTCCATTTTACTACACCAACATAGCAAGTACCCTTGGTAATAAGACATTAATTTGGTTGACTGAACAGAACTTGAATTATATACAGAGGGCAGCTGGGGAAAGCAGATATCTAACTAATTCTGACATATTTCAGAGGAGTCTGCCCCAGTGCTTCCTAGTCAGCCCTGACACGCTAATTATGAAGCAATACTGCAACAGAGCATGGTTGTTCCTCTGTATTGGTGAGGAGGGTGGAATGAGTTGAACCAGTGGCTCTGTTAATTGCTTTTGTTCAGTCAGCAGTGGTTTAGAATAATATCGTGCTGAATTATACTATTGCAGATTTGAAAGGAAAAGCATTTGGAATTTTTAGAAAGAGGAATTGTACCAAAAACCAACCAGGTGGGGAGAGGGGAACTATTGCCTCATGATAAGGAGAGGGGAGAAGGAAGAAGACATGAAGAATATCCATTATAACTTAATTGACTGGAATGAAAATCTGGCAATTATTGACCACCCTAGTGCCATCTGTCAATATTGCTATCAGGCTATCTTGCAATATGCGCTGCTGTGGACATAGTACATCCAGCTGAGAATTGTGGCACTGCAGAATATCAGCCTCCACTTGAAGGAAGGAACAAATTCCTAGCCCTCATTGTTAAAATACACACACACCAAAAATGAAGAAAAAATATGCTGTGCATGCTTCAAATACTTAGAATTCGTATTGGGGCTGGCGTCAGAGTTCGGTCAAGTCAGGCCCTGGCCAAATTGCCAGGCCTTGCTGAAGGTTCACCCAACTGACTCCTAACCCCTCTGTGGCATGAAGAAGGACTCTCCTTCACCTGCTGCCCAGTTTTCCTGTGTGCTACTGCTAAGGTTATCTGCAGCTGCTACATTTTCTCCCTCCCATATATTACAGGAGTAAACAAGCTTAACTCAAGCTGGAACCTCACTGCAAAATTGTACTTGTTAAACAGTGATGAGAGTTAATTGCATTTTTCCCCTAGAATTATTTATGGCAATTTTCTGAACTTAGCAAAATCATTTTTTCCAGCTCTCTCCGTATTTGTCATTTTCCCCCCCACTTCCACCATTATTGTTGAAAAACAATTCTGAGTCCTCAATTTCCTGCATTTTAAAAATCATATAGGCCAATAATACTAGTCAGGTTGGCATCAGTTATGGGGGGGGGGGTCCTAGAGCACAAGCTCTGCATGGGGCACCCCAGTGACATGTGCATGAGTTCTCCAGAATCGTCCCCCAGTGGTGCTGCAAAAGAGAACTCTCCTGAGAACCAGCCAAGCCGTCCCTGCAATCCTATGTGCACGTTTCTTGGAGGAGGTTCTGTCATTGAATTAGATGGGTATTGCTTCTGCATACTTTTGCTCATGCTGTGAATCAGTTAAAACCTCTGAGATCCTGTCTTTAGGTCTTACAAACTGCAATCTGTTGGGGAAACAGCAACACATCTCCACGACACACTCTGCTTTTGCTTACCATCTAGCCCAGTGGTTCCACTGTTCATAGTTTGGAAATCACTTATCTAGACCAGTGGTGTCCAAACATTTTGGCAGGAGGGCCTCATCATCTCTGCCACTGTGTAGGGGCCCAGGAAATTAATTTACATTTAAAATTTGAATGAATTTACATAAATTCATGTAAAGCCCACCCCAGCACTGTCTGTTCGAGTGGCTGTCTGCTGGTATTCATTTGCATCTTTTTAGATTGTGAGCCCTTTTGGGACAGGGAGCCATTTAGTTATTTGATTTTTCTCTGTAAACCGCTTTGTGAACTTTGAGTTGAAAAGCGGTATATAAATACTGTTAATAATAATAATAATAATAATAATAATAATAATAATAATAATAATAATAATAATAATAATAATAAATGAATTTATTAGAGATGGAACATATGAATGAATGAAGGTCTTGCAGTTGCTCAAGGCCTATAAAAGACCTTGCACAAAGCAAGGCCAGCCTTTCCCTTACTGCCACTGCTGCATCGCACATGTGAAACAGCAAGTAGTGGAGGGAGTCCTCATCCCACAGCTCAGGTGACAGGTTGAACAGTCGTCCTCACACTGAGAGCAGTTGCGTTGGGCCAGCATGGGCTCCAGCAAGTTTCTAGAGGGACAGAGGCTCATTGGGAGATTGGCCAGATTGGGTGTCCCCAAGGGCCGCAAGTGGCCCTCGGGCCAGGGTTTGGGCACCCTGATCTAGACTGATGAATAATCCTATAGAATTCAAAAGCTTCTTACTTTTCATTGGTCCTGATAAAGACATTACAGTACTCTACTTTGAACTGAACCTGAAGCTAGTGATTCAGGTAGCTCCTCACAGGACATAGTTGTGTTTCCTTGATCTCTGAAATTAATTGTCATCAAAATAACAGTTGGAGATTAAAGGGAAACTTTCTTCCCAACACTACACTGTAATCCAAGAAAATATCACACTAAAATTATTTTCTTTAGTTTAGTAGCTCATTTCTCTGATTGCCATAATGCAGCCAATTAAAGCAGTTTTCCTTTTTTGTCGTTCACAGTAGAATAAGAACATTAGAACAGCTCCTGCAAACAAGCCTCTCAATCATGTTTATTGTTTCGTGACATGCTTTACAACATCTTAAAAATTCCAGCTGCATAGGAATGTGGCTGTCCTAGGTATTTAGTCCCCAGTGTGCATCAGTGATTTTATAATGCCTATATTAGAGCTCAGTGATTTAATTACCACCATCTGAGGCTATGGCTCAGGAATTGCTAATCAAAAAAATGTTAATGAAATGTATGCTCATTTTTTTTCTTTTACAGTTCTACTCTTTGGAGCTCCTTTTCTAGACTGTAGGTACTCCATGTATTTTATTAACATTTATGACCTCACTCAGAGAAGCCTCAACTATTCGCTGGAGATTTTTTTTAAAGAAAAAGGTATCTAATAGGTGAGCGATAGTTAAGGATAGCATAACAGCCTAATCCTAACTATGTGTACTCAGAAGTCTCATTATACTCAATGGAGCTTACTCCCAGGTAAGTGTGCATAGTATTTCTGCCTAACAGCCCAATCCTGAACCCGGCGGCACAGCCCCGCGCCACCAAGAACAGTTGCAAACGTGCCATAAGGCACTTTCGCGGGGCACACCGCTGAGCTAGCATGAGTGCTAGCTCAGCGCCGACCGGTGCAGGGCTAGTGCCGGGCTAGTGGGGGGGGTGGAGTTTCTGTGGCCCAGCGGTGGATGACACCGCCGGGCTGCGGAACAGCAAATGGGGGCAGGGATGGGGGCGTTCCAGGGAGGGGGGAGGCCAGCGTGACGCGGGGAGGGGGGGCAGGGAGGCCACCATGACACGGGGAGGTTGCGTGCTGGAGGTGTGCCAGGAGGTGGACAGGAGGAGGACCTGCGGAGCTCTGCTCCACAGGATCCTAGGCGCTCATGAAGGCTGTGTGCCTTACATGAGTGCCTTTAATTTAGCGGCGATCTTTTGGTCGCCGCTAAAGAGAGTAGCCCCATTGCAGGGCTGCCTCCCTTACCTGGGAGAAGCGGATGAATGTCCCCTGCTCCCGAGGTAACTCCCATGGTAGCGCGGGAGGTGCTGGATTCGGTGGCAGCCCTCGCAGTGCCGCCGAGCTGGGGCTGCCCGGGCAGCTCAGAATTGGGCTGCCCATTAGGATTGGGCTGTCAATCTGTGCATTAAATGGGTCTTTGTGGGAAAAATAAGAAAAGGCACTGGGTGCAGAAGTTCCTGTGTTCACAAATTATAGGTGGGACCTCGGTATCCATTCATTTGGCATCCACTGACTTGACTCACCACTGATCCCTTAAAGGGTCCATCTTTAAATACCTTGTAGCAAGGAAACAAATCACCAAAATCCAATTTCTTACCTTCGTGCTGTTAAATAATTATAATTTCATTTCATAAAATTTCATTATTCACCCCATCTAGTGACTGAATGTGCTACAGCATCTATACCGATGCATTCTGAGGTGACAATAGAGGAGCAAGAAACCCAGAAAAGAGAGAGAGAGAGAGAGAGAGAGAGAGAGAGAGAGAGAGAGAGAGAGAGAGTCTAGTGTTAAGTTTTGCAGGTGCCTCAATGTGCCATGTAAGTGGCCCCCCCTTCGCCACTGGAGCCATTCCTGATGGCAAGAGCAATGTAGAGGAGACTCCTCCATGTTGCTCTCACTGCCTAGAATGGCTCCAGTGGTGGGGTGGAGGGACAGCTAACACGGCATTGAGCTGCTCTGAAAAACATAGCACCTTGCCACCTCTTTCGGGATGCTAGTGATCTTTGTAGTACAATTATTTATTTGTGGTCTTTGTTTTCTCCTCTCCACACCATGTTTTTCTGTGCTGCTTGTGGATCTGCTGACGTCTCACTGCCAGATAGCTTCTCACTTTGAGGTTCTTCATAATTGTGCTCTTTCATTGTATTCTCTTTCATTCTCTGTGTTGTGACCACTCTTATCTCACTCTTATCTCATTAAATAGATAACGTGGAAGATGAGGAGCAGCAAAGCAGAGGACAGGGAATGAATGGTCTCAGTCCATTCCACCGTTTCACTGGCATAAGATGCCTTCAGCTCAGTATTCCCTAACTGGGATATCTTGTCAGAGTCCCTGGCTAATTTCTCTATCCCTCGGTAATCCAGCACCATTACCTTTGGAGGGAGCAAGAGAACCTTACAGAGGGGAAAGGAAAGCATGAAACAGAGGATTAAACCCCAACAACAGCTCAAAGCAGCTGGAAATGCTAAAAGCCCCTTCATTTCCCTTTATCCCTTGGCCATTGACAAGGTTCCATTCCTTGGACTGAGAATTAAAGGTGAGGGAGGGGGAAGTGGCGTAAGTATATTAAAACCTCCCGTGTTTCTGGGTCAAGTAAGATGGAAGAAGTAGGGTTTGAGGTTTCCTCTTCATCCTGACCTATGACGGTTGCATGACGTTTCAGAGACTGGAGATTACTTCATCAAATGCAATGCTCAGATTACTTCATCAGATGTTATCCTCAATTGGTATGCGCACACACACACACACACACATACACACACACTTAGAGGAGAGAAAATTATGGGGCCAAAAGGCCATGAAATAAATGTAGTACTGTTTACACTTTATTAGTTTTTTCTGTACTCATGTGGGCATATTTGCATGCATCTGTGCGTACAAATATTTGTATGTGTATGTCAAATAGAAGGGGAAATATATTTTATATGCTATCTGAATATCTAAAGGGAAGGCTGAAAAAAAAGTTTGGAAATCATTGCCTTAAAGCACAATAAACTTTTAGTACATGTTTCCACATGTATAGTTCAAAGCATGTGGCTCACTCAAAAAAGCATGTCTAAATTCTGTGCTCAATTTTCTACTCAAAATCCAGCTTTTAAGTTCAGCCAACTGTTCAGAGGCAAAACGTTTGTAATTGCTAGCCCAATTAGGTCTGCAATTACCACTTTCAAATCCAAATGTGTGAAATTTTACACTCAAACTCTCTTTCTCCCTCTGAATGCCATGCACAAAAGTTACTAGCAGATGATACGTAATAAAGCTGTTCAATCAAATACTTAGAGATTATCCATTGTTCATTAGTTTTACTTTTAGCCTGTATCAGACCTCATTTAATGTTTTGGTTTCTATGAAATTAGTAGAACTATTTCTGCTCTTAAATAATAATTATGCAATTGATCTTTCAGAAAACTTCTACATCCCATTCCCATCTTGCAACTGTTATTTTTTTCTCCCTCTCTCCTTACTTCTCTCCTCTTGGGTTCCTTCCTTGGTCAATTCCAATATGATACCATATAACCTGGCCATAGTATATATCATATGTCCTAGGGGGTTGTTTCATGTGGGTTCTTACTTTCTCTTGCATTGGCATGCAAGAGTAGCTGGGGGTTCCTTGGGAGTAAAAGATTCAGGTGAGAGTGGTTGGGTTCAATAGTGAAGAGGATAAAAACGAGGGTTGGAAATTCGACTCGGATGACAAACTCTAGTCACAAAATGTGTATTTTTTGCTGACTCGTGAGTTGTGCACATGGAAGACTCAGAAAAACAGGGATCCCCTGACTCAGCAATCATCCCCACTCACATAGACTCAAGTCTACCTGCGTCTGGGTGTGCTTGCTTTCTGTTTTTGCAGCATGAAAAACTTCATGGGGCCATCATTTAGACCAAGCAAACACCTAGGAAGTTCCAGGAGGAAGGGAAAGGTTAATGTTTTGCTTTTGCATGGAGCAGAAGGAAGGAGGTAGGAGTGAGTACTTTTCCCCATCTCTGATAGGAAACAATTTCTGACAATGATCATTGGTTGCAGGATAGAAGGTTTGATATTTTCTTTGGCTGGGGAAGGGTAGCAGGAGGAGCCCAAGGAGGTTCTTGCCTTACTATTGGCTACAAAACCCCAGGGAGGGGAAGGAGGCAGGGAAGGGGGGAAAGGCAGTTCATATCGATCACTCACTTTCTATTGCATGGCATGGCTCCATTGTTACTTGGGGGAGGAACCCTCACTGAATGACTGACTGAAGTGGGATTACTCCTGAGTAGAGCTGCCAAGAATTGGTTCATCCTGGTAAGTCTTGAAGCTGCTGCACATGATCCTCCTCCCTCTTGCCACTTCCTTCCCCACTTTCACACAATCCTTCCCACCCCCTCCTGCAAGGTTTACAGATGGGACAGGGGAGTATTAAAGGAAAATGACACACACACACCCCTCGGCAGCAGCCCAGTTTTTTCCATGGCTGGGTTTTTAAAGGGGGTGATTCAGTGTAAGTCCTTTGGGCGACTTGGCAACTCGGAAAGTGCCCACATTATGACTCATTTACAAGTTGAGTCGCAGCGGGACTGTGACTCTAGACTCAACTCAAGTCACACTGGACTTTCCCATCCCTGATAAAAACCTTTAGAGAAGGGAACTTTGTTGCCTCCCTGGTGGATGAGACCTAAGGGAGAGCTTAGTCTCATTCTGGTGTTATGAGTAAATGAGAGAAGCTAAACTAATTCTGGCTAGTCAGTAAAGAGTTAGACTGTGTTTGGGTTTTACCTTTTCTTTATAGTTGTTTTGTCAGGAAGTTCACAAAAGGGTTCTGCCTTGGCGGAGACCTACAGGTTTGGGAACCTCCTATAACCAGAATATTTTCAGCCAACTGCATATCTGGATTGTGTAAAAGCCCTTTTGTTAGTGTGTAATAGTTAATTATCTTAATAAACTCTGACATCTGCAAGAGGGATCTGAAGGCCTTAGGGATGGACCTCAACAAGTGGGAAACCCTGGCCTCTGAGCGGCCCGCTTGGAGGCAGGCTGTGCAGCATGGCCTTTCCCAGTTTGAAGAGACACTTTGCCAACAGTCTGAGGCTAAGAGGCAAAGAAGGAAGGCCCATAGCCAGGGAGACAGACCAGGGACAGACTGCACTTGCTCCCGGTGTGGAAGGGATTGTCACTCCCGGATTGGCCTTTTCAGCCACACTAGACGCTGTGCCAGAACCACCTTTCAGAGCGCGATACCATAGTCTTTCGAGACTGAAGGTTGCCAATACAATATACATTGTATCTGGGAACCATTACTCCCTTCCCTTATAGGGAGTAAAAGAGAGGAATTAAAGAGAACCCGTTAAATAGCTTTTGATGCAAGAAAGAGGGATTTAACCCAGGGAATCCCTCTAGTGATCCTGATTCTTGGACTGGTGGCAGCAGGATAGCTACCTAGGGGGTATTGCCCCCCAGGACCCTGACTGGATATTATCAGCCATTCTGAAAAAAGGATTTTAGCATGCCAGTGGTTTTACTTGTTCTTCCATCTTTTTTGATAAAATGAAAACTATGCTGGTGACTCTAACACAGTGGTTCTCAAACTTTTGGTGGTCCCTGAAAGCCCTGCTGCAGCCCCCCCCCCCCACTGCCTCTTCCCACTTCAGTGGCTTTCCAATCTCCCTACTTCGCTGTTCCAACTTCTCCTTTGGAGATGGAGAAGCTGGATGGTGCAACAGGGAGATAGAAAAGCCACGCTGCACCCATCTCCACAGCTTGCATCCTGAGCGTGCCGAATGACATGGCTCAGAACGTGGAAGTATTTGGCGGTGTCGTCATCATGTCACCACCAATTACTTATGGGTTGGCAAAGCCAGGGGTCACACAAGCGACATGCACCCACCTACCCCTAGGTGCCCAAAGTTGGACCACCCTGCTCTAGGACCTCTAGAATTTTGAGGACCACTGCTCTAACAATACAGGGAAGAATGTTGGATTGTGCTGGCAGCTTGCTGTTGAAACTAAAAAATTAATCACTGTAATACATTGCTTGAATCATGGGGGGGGGGGGGGGGAGATCAGACCAGGCCTGAGTGCTGACGCTACAGATTAACCACTTATTTCATGGCCCCAGTGAATGAATGGGCAGGCAACAGTCGCTTGAGATTCTGCTGTTGTTGCTGCTATCAATCCTACTCTCATCTGCTGTGATGGTGCTATCTCTTACTTCTTTCTGCCCAGGCGAGCTAAATCAGCAATAGCATGCCTACCCTCTTCTCAGCCCATCCAAATACAGCCCACGCAGCAGTATACATGCATGCATGTCTGCATGCCCAAAGGAAAATCCTAATTGTTAGCCCTAAACCTGCACATTCTGAACCAGCATGATGGCAGGGCTCTGACCCAGTTTTATCTGCATCAGAAGCCTCACATAGAATCAGAGGTGACACAAGGCCAAGAACCTGTCATTTAATGCCACAAAAAGAGAGTCTGGTTGATTGGTATGGGGAGGCTCCCCAGATCCACAGCTGGAGCCTCTTCACCTGCAACAAGGATGTACACTTGAGGATACAACTCCCTGCCCAATTCCATGGCCAGGTCCATTGGATTAGCACACTTATGTCATCATTCTACACAAGGTGACTTGATATTTGAAAAGAGTGGAGAACATAAATAGGCTAATGTTCTGTTGTCTGGATGATACTGTAATGTCGGGGGGGCATATTTTGGGGAACAGAACTAGAGAACTTCTCTCAAGCATGTTTTCTTCTAGGTGTTATTATGGACTGGGATTATGTTGCTCAAGAACTTTAAAATGCAGGACTCGCCAGCTTTTTTCTGTCTTTGTATATCTGATAAGGTGTCACTGTTGAGTTGCTCCATCATAGTGGTATTGTGAACCAAGAACATTCCATGCATGAGGTGGAAGAAAGTGGCCATTTTGAGAAGTGGATTTGGGGAGCAATGAATGCCTCCAACACCACCACCATAACAGCATTAATCACTTGTCAGCATTAATCAGTGCCTCTATCACTTGTCACATGTCCCTTTGAAGCCCACAACAGCTAAATCAAGAGCTCCTGATTCACCTCTTACAGACTTTGCACAGGATATGGTGCCAGCTGTTGGAAAATGGGGATTCTAATAAGTAGAGCAATTAGAGGAAGAATGGTTTTCCTATATTTAATTCCACCACAATATTTCCTATATTTAATTACACAGCCCCGGGGGCTGGGGATGAGAATAGGCCCTCAGTTTGGCTGTACTTGTCTTAAGAGGCAACTAAACAGCCACCGGGTAGATGGGACTCATTAGCCTTGGAAGGCAGCTCATCTGAGAGAAGGAAAACTCTGATCCCAAACCTCCACTGCCTTGTGGCTACATCCAGTTATGGAAAAGGCTTCAGAAGTCAACCTTCTGAAAAGGCTCAGCAGTTCATGGCTGAGCACAGTCACGTTCTGGCTACTCCTGCGACGCTGCTGGAACCAACCGTATTGGCCTCTGCCTTTCCATTGGACCATTTCAGCGACGTGGAGAGGGGGGATTTGCTGCATGGGTAACAGTCTATCCTCCATATCTACCTTACCCAGGCTTCGTGCACTGGAGAGGACACTCTGTTCCAGAACCATCATTCAGAGCGCGACACCATAGTCTTCTGAGACTGAAGGATGCCAACAATTCCACCACTCAGCTAGTTTGCTACTATCAACAAATAAATAAGCAGTAAGGGGCATAAGCAGTAAGATTTCAAAAGTAAATAGGCACAGTTTACAACCACATGCATCTTCTGACATGGAAGGGGTTTTGATCACTTACTAGCGCATAAGACCTACTGAACACTATGGCATGTACTTTAAGTAAACACACAAAATCTGCTGCTACTATTTGAAAGTTTGAGAATATTGATGCTTTCCTATCTTAATTTGAACTTCTTTGGGTATCCTTTGTAAATACCCAGGTTTGTGCTTTTATCACAAAGTGCACAATTCTTAACACTTTTTGAGGCTTGGTTTCTGCTCTGTCTCTGGTGTTGCGTATCCAATGAATAATAAGATATACTTGCACACGGTTTCAAGCACGAAACCGATAAAATGAGCTAAATTAAAATGCTAATATCAACAGGCTATTGCAGAAAACTGTTTTCATTGTTCCTTAAATTGTTTCATGACTTCAGTTAGTCCTTAATAATCAATGGCATTCTGAATTGCACTTGTGTGACTATTAGTTTTTGTAACTATATTTCCTGTAAATAGAATTTACACTTATACCATGTTAACACCAGTTCCCCATTCTGCTGCTTCTGTTACCATAGGCCTTAGATCAATTGAATGAGAGATGCCTTTGCTAGTGTATTGATTTTCATTTATCCAAGCTCATTTCTTTACTTTGCGGCATGCTCATATTCTCTCCCCATTCCTCTCCACCCCTTGACTTGCACAATACAGTCTGAAGACTGGAAGATTTGTTTTCATTCTTTAATTTAGAATCCTGTGTTTGTGAACCAGTCTGACAGATGTGGGTACAGTACTGAATTTGTTGGGACCTGATTCCTGGAAAAATCTGAAAATGGGCAGTTGTAGTTCTCCTTCCATATTTGGGGATTAAACTGTAACCCTAAATGGTAAGGGTGCTTTCAGGACACACAGAGAGAGGAAATCCAAAGCAAGATTACTGGAAAGGTATGAAGGGAAACCTAAATGTTTTCCTTCTTGCATTAGAAACGGAGGCCTTCAAAATAAGTAAAGTACTCCCAAGCCTTCCAGAGAGCTAAAAAGTGCTGCATGTGTAATCCATGACACACAGATTACTAAACTAGTCAGAAAGGGGGTGATTTTTACTTGTAACTGCAAAAACTTGAGAAGGTTTTCCTCATAATGAAGACCAGGGTCCAGACAGAGAGCAGAACCAGTTGCCCCTGTGATAGCACATTGGTCTATTGGAATTCTATTGTCTCTTCTGCCTTTAGTGTTGGGAGATATGAAACTTCCAGTAGCAGACAAGATCACATCCAGTCTTGCAGGATTCAAACAAAATCTGGTGTCTGTGTGTTTACCATACACTGAGAGCACTGTTTAGAACACCTTTGGTGTGCAGCCAAAGATTACACCTTTGGTGTAATCCCCTCATTTCACCCATTAAAATGACTCACCCTTCAATCCTCTCTCCCTCAAATCTTTGCTCTTTCATTTTTCAAAGTAGTAAAGTCTAACAGACTATTATTAGCTGCCAAAAAGTGCATGTACATGCAAGTGTTTGAAGTAATTATTGACATAGCATTAACTTGTCCTTCCAAATGGATAATTGTAAAATGAGGACAAGCTTCAGTTCAGTTCAAACATTTGCTGAGAGACAGCTAGTATACTTACATTGCTGAGCAGAGGAAATTTAATGATATCAGGCAGTAATTATTATCATGTAAATCTTGTTGTTGGCTTCTTCAAGAGATCTTCATTCTGCTTTGTAATATAAACAACGCTACGTGGACCAAAACAAGGGTACACAAACTTTTTACAACCTCTTTTATTGCATGTCCAGGACATCCTTCTACCGTCTCACCCCCCGCCCCAATCCTTGTAATTCTGAGCAACATTGTGAACAGCTTAGGCATGCTGATTAAATTAGAACTCAATGCTATCCTCCTCCCCCCTCTGGTGCAGCCATACCAAAAACAGGTGCACTGTACCCAGCAAGGAGGCGGATTGGGAGACTTCCAAGGGGAAAGGTGAATTATTTCCCCTTACTCCTCCATATGCCTCCTGCTCCACAGTGGGTCTCCTTGGGCCTGTGCCAGCTGTATAGCTGGTACAATTCTGAGTAGACAGAGGGGGCAGAGATGCTGTTAAAGGGGGGACAGGATCTGGCATGTGCCATTGACACTGAATGCACCCCACCTGCAGCCTCCTTGCCCCGTTCCTCCCCTCTTCCCATACGCTTTTGCCCTTTCCCCACCCACCTCCATCCTTGCCATTGCCTGACCTTCTCTAGCGGGCACAGCAAGGTCCATCAGCAACAGGGGAGTGTTGCCTCCTTCTACGGCAGTGCTTGGAAAATGGCCACTGCATGCTTTGTCAGCAGCCATTTTGCAGCAGCCGAACTCTGTTACAGATTGGGTTGTCAGTCAAGTCCTTCTCTGTGGGTCTATTTCAGAAAGAATTATCCCTGAACTACCTTTGTTGCTTGTGCAAACTGTGCATGTAGAAAGAGAAAGCCCAAAATTTACTGGGGCAAGGAGAAACAAATTTGAAAGAGCTTGCTCAGGAGGGGTAAAGTATAATTCAGACATATAAACTGCCTCCTACTAGCCCAATGATTTTTCAACCTTTTTTGTCTCACAGCACACTGACAGGGTACTAAAATGGTCAAGGCACACCATTGGTTTTTTGACAATAGTCAAGGTACACTATGCTGCTGGTGGGAGACTTACATCCCCCAGTGGCCCTACTAGTAAATTACCCTCCCCCAAACTCCCGCGGCACACCTGCAGACCATTCACGGCACACCACCTGTGTGCCATGGCACAGTGACTGAAAATGACTGTACTAGCCCTTCTAGTCCTGTGTAAATAACCACATTTTAGGATCAATTTGGACATTTAGAGTAAAAATCTAACAATTGCAGGGTCTGTTCATTTGATAGCTGTGACAAACATACTGGCAGCCCAATTTAAACATGCTTTGGAGCAGGCAGACCGGCTGACCTGCACTGCATCCAGAGCAGGGCTGGTCCCAGTTGCAGCACAACTTGGAGTAAGGGGAATGCATTCCCCTTACCCCATGTCATGTGGCAGCTGCCCTTATGGGGCTATTTGGATTTGTGCTACCTAAAGAGGTGGTGCAGATCTGAGCAGCCCAGTATAAGAGTGGGCCGCCCAGGAGGGGGTTAGGATCTGGCATAAGATCCTGGCTCCACCCCCTCTTGGGTCCAGTCCTCTCACTGGCCCTCCCACTGCCCATCCTCCCCCTGCCCTCCCCAGACCCCTGACTTAGCCAGTACAAACTTACTGATCTACTGGTGCAACGGCACTGGAGTCAGCCTCCCAACTCCTGAGGTGGTGCAGAAGTGCCCTATGGCACTTTGACAACACCCCCAGGCCAGCACTGACCCAAAAGCGCATCTGGATTGTGTTTTAAAAGTCTCAAAAAAATCCAACCTGAGGGAAAGCTGCAATTTTAGAAAATGGCAGAATTTTCCCTGTTTAGCTAGAAGCACCCCTATCTCTGAAACTTGCAAGACAAAACTAATTGACTGAACTGAATATTCTTCCACTCAGAATGATCAGGATGCCTCATCTAAAAATTCTGGATACAATTTTATAATCTTGGTTATTTTGGACTTTATGTTTATCATGCTTATCACATGGAGAGATTATTCCATTTTCAACTTTTTATGGTAAATGTCCAGGTCAAACACCAATTTTACTGGATCTATATAACTGCCTTTACTTTGAAACAAAAGTGCACTTTATTATTACTGAAGCATTGCTTCTTTATTCCAAGTGTTTACAATGAATAATAAAATGAAATACAATTTTACTTAAAAACATTTTACAGCGCCAGTCTCAGTAAGCTGAGGCACAATTTTATTATTGAACTACAATTTGACTACAACCATACATTTTAGTGCTGCTATATATTCTTTGTGACTCATCATCCAGAAGGTCATCCAATTGTAGCTGTACTCACAGAAACCTGCATTGGTTTGTTAGCAGGCATCACAAGGTCATTGGCATCATTCTCACTCTTAGAGGAGGCAACAAACAGCTCTTTCCAGCACACTATCCAAAATTGTTCATATCCACAGGTAGGAATTTGCTACCGCTATGTAGCATTTGCCTCCACAGTATGGAGGCAAATGCCTCTGTTTTGCTCCTGCCACTGGAAGTGGCCCCCTTAGGGGAGGGGAAGGGGCCACCTGCACACTGCAGTGAGGCTCCCTGCAAAACTTAGTGCTTTGCACCCCTTCTGGCTATTCCACTGTTCTGAGTTGTGTTTGCATCTGGACTTAACAGTTGCAACTCCTGTACCTGATGCAACTCCTGTATCTGTACTGCTCATGGAACGGGGTTGGGATCCGGCATAACTGTCGGGTCCCAGGTCTACCTCCCGCTCCATGCCCGCCGCCCCCGGGGCTGCCCACCGCCCGCCCCATCTTGGCCAATGCAAGACTCGGTCCCTCCATTGGTGCAGAATTCAGCATCTATGGGCCACTGCATCTCTGCATGCGGGCCTAACCAGCTCACGAGGAGGTGCGTGACTTGCCCCAGCCTAAGGGCGCCTGAGGATTGCACCCTTAAGGACTTTGTTTTTCTTTCTGTGCAAGAGTAATAGAAATGTTGTACATATTATCAGATTCAAAGAACAAAACACTAGCCATTTTATAGTCTTCTAGTACTTTAAATATAGGACAAGCTGCTGCTTTACAGAGAAGATGATGACACACACAGTATGTTACACTGCAGGAAGCAGAGAATGAGAACATAGTAAATGTAATCCTACAGTCACTATAAGGTATGGGTGTTGATCATAGTGATCTTGTGTGACAGGAAAATGTATCCTTTGGGAGGTCTTATTAATACTTCAAATCGGATTATACTATACTCCTCTCTGTATGGTTTACTTTATGGTAACTGTTGCCGTTTGACAGCTGTACCATTCAGGCTCCCTGCTGAATACTATGAATTTAATGCTAAACCTAGGGAATGATAAGTATAGATTACATGGCAAGTAACCATTCATTATTCAGAAATTGTGTTCAACACTCACAGATCATCTTTTAGAAAAAGAATTTGTCTCCAAACTTCCCGTTACATATTTTCCATATTTCAATACTAATATCAGTTGTTTCAGACTGCAATAATCTCCTGCTAAGTTACAAGCTTTTTAAAATCCAAAACAGGAAGCAAAAATGACACATTTTGATTATATATTTGGAGTCATCTGCTGATTGATCACTAATCTAAAACCCAAACAGTGATAAATCTCAGACATTGATGAATGAGATTTGGAGATTCAGATTTGTTGAATGCCAGCCCCTTTCCCATCCCACTCCTCAATATTTCTTCAGCAGACCATTGTTGTGTCATAGGCTTAAGAGATTTAGCTGTGAACCAGGAAGAAAGTGGATGAAATTTTGGGCACAATCCTAACCAACTTTCCTGCACCGGCGTAGTTGTGCCAATGGGGCATGTGCTGCATCATGCTGTTGGGAGGCAGTCATGGAGGCCTCCACAAGGTAAGGCAATGTTTTTCCCTAACCTCGGAGTTGCATTGCCCTTATGTCAGTGCTGGAAAATTGGTCAGGATTGCGGCCTTTATCTCTACCATGAACTCACCAGCTGAGCTGGGGTTAGGCAAGCCATTATTCCTTAACCTCAGAGCCTCACCTTCAATATGGGGATAATAATGGCCTACTACCCTCATTACAGAACCTTTTAGTAGGACACCTCTTTCCAGCCCACTGATTCTTAAGCCACTTTTGCTGTTATAAGTGGAAGGTAACTTACTTGAGCCTTCCTTCCTACAATAACCTTCTGTATTTGCTGAAAAGCCTGAGGGTAGGAGAACCTTCTGGAAGAAGGTGAAGGGGAGATAGGGGAGAAGGCTGAAAGTCAGGCAGTGGCACCTCCCATGGGTGGGAAAGAAGGGATAGGAAAAATTCTTTGTATGTGCTTCCTTCTGCTCACACAACTATAGTCTACAGTTTCTGTATCATGATGGCCCTCAATAAATGATGGCATTGTAATCCTGTTCAGGTTCTATACAACCCAAATGTTAAAAAACATTTCCAGTGACCTCTTATACAACATTTCATGTCCATATCTGAATCTGAATTCAAGGAACAACCTTCTCCCTTAACTGAAAATGTAGTAAATTTAAAAAAAAAACTTAAAGCAGGAAGCATTAATTACTTAAACTTTTAATACAATGACAATTTTTCCTTCCGGTTTTATGGCTATATTTCTTATGAAGCCACTTGAGGATAGAAAATGCCATATAAAGGATAAATGCTGCCGCAAGGCTAGATTCCAGCACCCATTTTTAAATTTAATTTTAAATAAGGCAGTCCTTGTTATAGTAATTAGCCTGACTGTGATAGCTCTGCTGCTGTTCATGCAGGTCCCAAGGTAATAAAGCTCATCTTGAATAAAAAAGCAATTCTGGACCCAGCTATGTATCTCAAGGGCCTTTTTTGTGTGCTTGCTTATTGCCCAAATTCATAATTGTTGAGCTAATGCAATGTTTTAATTGCACTTGTTGCTCTGTATGCAAAGCAAGCCATAACACTGATGAGTTTTACACTTTGATTAAGCTGTATGAAAATGTACTCATTTTATTTACAATAACTTGGTTTTAAACATTAAAAGTCTAAAAATATTAGGAGATGCCCGTAAGACATTTGTTTACCTCTACGTGCATTGGGCATTGAATACATTTGTAATTTGTATTTCTGATTGTATGTGATAATATTGGAGCATTTTTCTAATATTCAGTTGCAGGGTTTTAAAAAAAATCTCCTTTAGGTGATTAGTTCTGTGATGCCCAGTGACTTCAGTGGAAACACACTGACAGAAGACTGAAGCATTAAAAGTGTGAAATGCGTCAAACTCAAGACCAGTAAGCAGAAACAGTAGTCTGGAACCTATACAAAATACTGTCCAAAACAGAAGTACAGCTTTATATATTGTACATATATTTCTGTATGTCTTCCATAGGCTAGCCAAGACTGCAATCCTAAACCCACTTACTAGGCAGAAAGTGTCATTGAACATGGTACTTCTGAGTAAACATGCATAGATTTCAGTATAAGAGCTAATTAACTGTTCTTTGGGATTTTGTTATTGTGTTTTGCACTAATGTTTTTTAATTGAACTTCTTTTTATTATTTTTACTACTTTTATTATTATTTTATTATTTTTATTACACTTTATTTCGTTCCTATTTTTCCATTTTTCTGCATTTTCTCTATGTTGTACACGGCCATGAGCATTCCATTTATTCAGAGAGGAAGGTAAGTTATAACGGCCCAATCCTATCCAATTTTCCAGTGCTCATGTAGCTGTGACAATAGGGCCTGCACTGCATCCTGTGGTGGGAAGGTAATCACAGAGGCCTCCTCACAGTATGGGAACATTTGCTCCCTTACCTTGGGGCTGCATTGCGGCTGCACCGGTGCTGCAAAGTTGGAAAGGACTTAACCCTAAATCTTTTAAATATATAAATAGCCTTAAATGGCAATATTTACTATTGTAAATTCTGCATTGGCTAATAGATTTCATTCTAGGTTTCATTCCAGTTCTATATATTTTTTGTAACTATATAAATCCAAAATTAGAATGCTACATGTATTTTTGAACAATATTTTGTATAGATGTATGTTTCAGTTCCTCTATTAATCTGCTCATGTACCTAGCGAGAGCCTGAATGGTGATTACCTAAGTCATGTCATTGGTGCTTGGTGGAAAAAAAAATGGAAGCTTAACAAAAAACATGGAAATGTACAAAATACTTTAGAACAGGGGTGTCAAACTCATTTCATACAGTGGGCAAATATCATTCCTGAGGGCCAGGAGTGACATCATTAAACAGGAAGTGATGTCATTAAGCAGGTCATGACCAGAAATAAGCACTTTTTTCTCACTTAAGAATTCATTCATAAATGAATGAAGTTAAAATACACAAATCTTGATCATATTTTTAAGATTCCAATTATCTTGTTGGCAGCCTTTACAGCAGTGATACCTTGGCATAGCTCAGTAGCTCATAGTAGCTAATGGTGGTGCTGGGAGAGCCTGAGGGCCAGGTAAAGAGCTTCCAGGGGCTGCATCTGGCTCGTGAGACTTAATGTTTGACACCCGTGCTTTAGAAGTACCAGAGGAGAACCTGCAACCTTTAACTCTCATGCCAAAAAGAGTTTACCCCAAAGAGAAGCAGAAAAGCAGTCACATTGGGGATTGGCAATCTAATGTTATAGTGATTATTAAGGTTACATATACTGTAGTAATAAATAATTCTCAAAGGAAATAAGCAGAATTTGCTAGGGTTTAATTGATGTTCTAAATTAGATCTCCATAAACAGATCAAGCAATTAACTTTGCCTACAGCTTCGTCCAAGCTGCTCTTTTCTTGCTTGCATCTCAAAATTTTGTTGAATTTAGTCTAATTATGTGCGAACCAAAGGGAAAGTAAACCAATTTCTGGTTTTACTGAGTAATTGTATTGTTCAAAGAGCAACAATGTTACCCTTGCATCTGAACAGGAAGTTGCAAATTTTTTTTTTGTAAAATTCTCTATGTATGATATGCCATTTTATTTGGGACAAATTTCAGAAGGCTGCTTTGAAAAGCCATCAGCACCTCTCGTTCCCTAAATTGTATTGTCTCCTGTGTATAACTAGACTGTGTGAAGATAGTAGTGATGTTGTGCCAGTGTGCAGATGGCATTGCCAACTGTATTGTCCCCTGTGTATAACTAGACTGTGTGAAGATAGTAGTGATGTTGTGTCAGTGTGCAGATGGCATTGCCAACTGGTACATAATTTGTTTTTTGCATACTGTCATGGTCAAGCTGATTTTGTGCACTTCTTTGCACTTCAAGCTATATCCCTAGTTGGCAACCTTCAGTCTCGAAAGACTATGGTATCGTGCTCTGAATGGTGGTTCTGGAACAGCGTCTAGTGTGGCTGAAAAGGTCGATTCTGGAGTGACAATCCCTTCCACACTGGGAGCAAGTGCAGTCTGTCCCTGGTCTGTCTCCCTGGCTATGGGCCTTCCTTCTTTGCCTCTTTGTCTCAGTCTGTTGGCCAAGTGTCTCTTCAAACTGGAAGAGGCCATGCTGCACAGCCTGCCTCCAAGCAGGCCGCTCAGAGGCCAGGGTTTCCCACCTGTTGAGGTCCATTCCTGAGGTCCTGTTGAGATCCCTCTTGCAGATGTCCTTGCAGCTGTGGTCTACCTGTAGGGTGCTTTCCCTGCACGAGTTCTCCATAGAGGAGATCCTTTGGGATCTGGCCATCATCCATTCTCACGACATGACCAAGCCAACGCAGGCATCTCTGTTTCAGCAGTACATACATGCTAGGGATTCCAGCTCATTCCAGGACTGTGTTGTTTGGAACTTTGTCCTGCCAGGTGATGCCGAGAATGCGTCGGAGACAGCGCATGTGGAAAGCATTCAGTTTCCTCTCGTGTTGTGAGCGAAGAGTCCATGACTCGCTGCAGTACAGAAGTGTACTCAGGACGCAAGCTCTGTAGACCTGGATCTTGGTATGTTCCGTCAGCTTCTTGTTGGACCAGACTCTCTTTGTGAGTCTGGAAAATGTGGTAGCTGCTTTACCGATGTGTTTGTTTAGCTCAGTATTGAGAGAAAGACTGTCGGAGATCGTTGAGCCAAGGTACACAAAGTCATGGACAACCTCCAGTTCATGCGCAGAGATTGTAATGCAGGGAGGTGAGTCCACATCCTGAACCATGACCTGTGTTTTCTTCAGGCTGATCATCAGTCCAAAATCTTGGCAGGCCTTGCTAAAACGATTCATGATCTGCTGGAGATCTTTGGCAGAATGGGTAGTGACAGCTGCATCGTCGGCAAAGAGGAAGTCAGACAGACATTTCAGCTGAACTTTGGACTTTGCTCTCAGTCTGGAGAGGTTAAAGAGCTTTTCGTCTGATCTGGTCCGGAGATAGATGCCTTCTGTTGCAGTTCTAAAGGCATGCTTCAGCAGGACAGCAAAGAAAATCCCAAACAAGGTTGGCGCAAGAACACAGCCCTGCTTCACTCCGCTTTGGATGTCAAAGGGGTCTGATCTGGAGCTATCGAAGACAACAGTGCCCTTCATGTCCTTGTGGAAAGACCTGATGATGCTGAGGAGCCTGGGTGGACATCCAATCTTGGGGAGAATCTTGAAGAGGCCATCCCTGCTGACCAAGTTGAAAACCTTCGTGAGATCTATGAAGGCTATAAAGAGTGGCTGTCGTCGTTCCCTGCATTTCTCCTGCAGTTGTCTAAGGGAGAATACCATATCAGTGGTGGACCTGTTGGCCCAGAATCCACACTGCGATTCTGGATAGACGCTCTCTGCAAGTACCTGGAGCCTCTTTAGTGCAACTCGGGCAAACAGCTTTCCTACAACGCTAAGGAGAGAGATGCCGCGGTAGTTGTTGCAGACACCCCTGTCGCCTTTGTTCTTGTACAGCGTGACGATGTTTGCATCCCTCATGTCTTGAGGTACTCCACCTTCTCTCCAGCAGAGACAGAGGATTTCATGCAGCTCAGTGATGATGATCTCTTTGCAGCACTTTAGGTCTTTGCAGCACTTTAGGACTTCAGCAGGGATGCTGTCTTTTCCAGGTGCCTTGCCAAAGGCAAGGGAGTCCAGGGCCACGTGAAGTTCTTCTAGGGTTGGTTCACTGTCAAGCTCCTCCAGCACAGGCAGGCACTCAATGTTGTTCAGAGCTTCTTCGGTGACTACATTTTCTCTGGAATATAGCTCGGAGTAGTGCTGAAACCAGCGTTCCGTCTGCTGCGCCCGATCCTGGATGACCTCGCCTGTGGCAGACTTCAGAAGGGCAGTTTTCTTCTGTGTTGGACCTAGGGCCTGCTTGATACCATCATACATCCCCTTGATGTTGTCCGTGTCAGCTGCTATCTGTATCTGGGAACAGAACTGGAGCCAGTAGTCTTTAGCACATCTCCTGGAAGTCTGCTGGACTTTGCTGCGAGCAGCTCGGAGGACCTGCAAGTTGCGCTCACTGGGACAGGCCTTGTATGCTGCTTGAGCTCTCCTCTTTTCCTCAATGACTGGTGTCAACTCCTCAGAGTGGGCTTCAAACCAGTCTGCCACCTTGTTGGTCTTCTTGACGAATATGGACAAGGCAGTGTTGTAAACGGCCTTCTTGAAATGCTCTCATCTGTTGGATGCGTTTGCATTGGCCGGGCCTGGAAGAGACTCCTCAAGCATTCGTGCAAGTTCCTCCTCTTTTCCCTGATCCCGGGTCTTGCTGGTGTCAATGCAAGGTCTTTCTTCCTTCTTCATGTGATACAGTCGCTTTGTTTGCAGTTTCACTCTGCTGCACACCAGGGAGTGGTCAGTGTCGCAGGCAGCACCGTGATAACTGCATGTGATCTTGATGCTGGGAAGGCTGGAGCGTCTGGTGAGAATCAGGTCGAGCTGGTGCCAGTGCTTTGATCTTGGGTGTCTTGTTGGGACTTCGTGTTGAAGAACGTGTTACTGACACAGAGAGCGTGATGACAGCAAAACTCTAGCAGGCGTTGGCCATTTTTGTTCATCTTCCCAGTGCCAAACTGACCTAAGCAAGTGGGTCACGAAATGTGATCAGCACCAACTCTAGCACTGAAATCACCGAGGATGAACAATGGCTCTTTTATGGGAATCTTCTTGATAGTGGTGGCCAGGTCATCTTAGAATTTGTCTTTGGCTTCTGCTGGAGACAACAGAATTGGTGCATAAGCACTGATGAGAGTGACAGGTCCTGCTGATGACTGGAGCTGCAGGGACAAAATTCTTTCACTTCCCACAGTAGGTGGGATGATGGATTCCAGCAGGGTATTTCTGACCGCAAAGCCAACACCATGTTCCCTGGTTTCCTTTGGTGGTTTTCCCTGCCAGAAAAATGAGAAATTTCTCTCCTTGACTGATCCGGAATCTGGCAGCCTAGTCTCTTGAAGGGCGACGGTGTCCATCTGCAGTCTGCTCAGCTCCATGTCGATGACAGCTGTTTTGCGTGCATCATCTATTTCTTGCAGGTCATCAGAGAAACCAGGTGTCATTGTCCTTATGTTCCAGGTGCCCAGCTTTAGGGCAGGAGTTTTCTGTTTTGTGTTGCATGGTGCAGAGTTGTTGATCCGCTTGTCGGTTTTCACCCTAAACCCCACGCACCCCATGAGGTTAACGGACCGTGGGGAGGAAACACCTTACTGGCTGGGGACTGCCCAGCTTAAGGTGGGTGGTAGCTGCCCAATGAGATGATCTCTCCCACCGTCGGAAGCAGCCCCTGGCGTCACGCTGTACGCCAATCTAGCGAAGACTTATAACCGGTAAACTGCTGCTTCCCATGTTGTGCCGACGCCATACGGCAAAGTTGGAGTGTCCTCTCCAGTGCGTGAAGCCTGGGTAAAGAAGGTATGGAGGATAGGCTGTTACCCATGCAGCAAATCCCCCCTCTACACATCGCTGGAATGGTCCAATGGAAAGACAGAAGCCAATACCATTGGTTCCAGTGGCGTCGCAGGAGTTGCCAGAGCGTGACTGTGTTCAGCCATGAACTGCCTCAGGGACTCCGGCTCCTGATTTTGCCTCGAGGTTGACTCCTGAAGCCTTTTCCGCAACTGGCTATAGCCACAAGGCAGTGGAGGTTTGAGGTCAGAGTTTCCTTCTCTTAGATGAGCTGCCTTCCCAGGCTGACGAGTCCCATCTACCCGGTAGCTATATCCCAAGAAGTCAAAAAGAGCCCACAAATGTGTAACAAGCAGTGATGAAAACAATGTGTGTGCCCTTTAGTGTGTCTGTTGCTTGTGGCCATTAGATACAGCCAATGATGAATGGCATATGCCAGTGTAGTTTTGTATATATTTTTAAAAACTTCATGTGCAAAAAACAAAGTGCGTTCTGGTAGCCTGTAAAAATGGAAGCAAAGCAAAGAGATTAGGATATAAATTAACTAAACCACAAGCTGTTTGTTACCTGGTTTAGTAAATTTTACTTCTCCTTTGTGAATCACTGAGATTTCATTGTAAAATGATTCATATTGAAACGAAACATTCCTAACTTCTTATATACACTAATGGAGTCTCAACTGGCTGTGGCAGGTTCAGGCTCCTAGTTCCTGATGAGAGAGTTATTTTATGTTTCAAATACAAAATTGTACATATTTGCATAAACTGCCTGTGGACCCCAGAGACAAGATGACAGGATAAAATCTGTAGAGCAAAATGATCTAGAGGCTTGTGTCTGTACACGGGAAAGCAGCGAATGTTGTCTATCCCGTGTCACTGTAAAGGGTCGTCCCCGGGTTGTTGTCCCCCATCTTCAGAAGGGGCTTTTCTGGGGGCAGGAAAGACAGTAGCCAGGAGGGAGGTCTAGAATACATCATGTGCCTTATGGATCCTAGCCTTTAAAAATGTAAGGAACCATAAGGTGTGCTTATACATCAGGCATAGGTGATAATAAAATAAAGATTTGCAGCACAAATTGATTTAAAATAGGCATACTTGAACATGTTGCTTTGCAAGTTTTACAAAATGTTAGCTATAAGACTGAAGAAGGAGAATAGTTGTGGTGCTAGCATTTGCAACTTAAAGTAAGCCTCACTGACTTCACTAAGACCAGGAGCCCAATTCTATTGTGCCCAATGTTGTGCCCAATTCTAGGAGCCCAATATTGACTGTGTTTCTGAAGGTTGTGATGCTAGTTAACATTTCAGAATGTGAAAGTTGAAATCTTTTAACACATTCCTATGTTTGTTATTCAGTGAAAAATGAATTATATTTTCAACAAGCCATGGAGGGATTTTAGTCACATGATGTCAGTCACATCTATGAAGTGCCATCCAGCCGGGTGCCTCTTAGAAATCAACTGCTTTCTTTTTCACACTGTTGTTAAACCCAGCCATAAACATTCATAAATAACTTTTCTCTTGCAGCATTGCATGTTTTGTTTGTGCAGTGGTTGCCAGACTTTGCTCAGTAGGGAAACACACCAATTCACTGTCTAAATAGCCTTTTGCAGTGCTCAAATAGTTTTTGATGTACTCATTACAGAGGCAAGCTTTATGTAACCCAAGTCTGTGACTGTTACTTTGAAGCACATGTTCACATTCTACCTGTAGTCGTAGATTAATTCAGTTCATGCAGGAAAGTTCTAAATGCATCTTAGCAACCACTGTTGTGTCAGTGGGGATCAAGCAAATGCCACAGCAATTTTTTTTTTTAATTTTTAATTTTTTAAAATTCAGATATGGGGATGTACAAAGGTACATATGTAGGTCCAGGGAATACAAAGGGAAGATACATTAGGTTTCCACTATCGTACAGTTTTGGTTTTTTTGTCTTTCAAACAACTACAGATCTGACACATCCTCTGAATTATTTTGTTCTATTTATTCTCTTTCTAACTAATTGTAAAAAAACTTCCCATATATTCTTAATTCTATCTAATTTACCATCATCATGCAATCTCTCTGATAAAATATTAATTTCAACTATTTCATAAATTTTTTCTATCAACATGTTCATATTTGGCACCTCTATATTTTTCCACATTTGTGCAAATAAAAGTCTTGCTGCAGTGTTGATGTGAATCAAAACATGTCTAAAATTTCTACTATAATTATCTGGTATAATATTTAGGAGAAATAATTCTGGAACAAAGGGGACAGAACATTTTAACATTTTCTGTAACCTGGTATGCACATTTTCCCAATACATTTTTGCTTTAGAGCAGGTCCACCACATATGGTAAAATGTGCCCACAGAATCTTTACATTTCCAGCATTTATTAGACAATCCTATATACATTTTAGCTAGTTTATCAGGTGAAAAATGCCACCTATAAAACATCTTGTAAATATTTTCTTTAAACTAAAATGCTTAGTTAATCTAATATTATTTTTCCATATTTGCTCCCAACTTTCCAAAGGTATAGTATGTCCAATATTTTTTGCCCATTGTATCATTGTGTCTTTTACTATTTCATCTTCCATAATTATATCTAATAAAAACTTATACATCTTTTTTATATATTTTCCTTCATCTTCTAAAAATATCTTATCAAAGTCAGTATCGTGTAAATATATACCTGTTTTTTAACTTCCTTCAATCTTGATTTTATTTGGATTTCTAACCACCAGTCCAGAGCTATACCCTTATTATTAAGTTCTTCTTTCGACCACAGTTCTGTTTTTTCATTTAACAGCTCTCGATAAGTTTTGTTTTGTGATTCATCAATCCAATCTGGTTTGGTCACTATCTCCAATGGTTTAATCCATATTGGTATTTTCTTATATATCTAATCTGCTCCCATACTCGTAGCAACACTCTTCTTGTTAAATGTTGTTTAAAATGTCCATAATACTTAGCTTTATCGTATATAAGAAAAGCATACCATCCAATTGCTACAGCAATTAAATGGACAGTATTTGTAGGTTCATTTTAGGAAAGTGTAGCCAGAGTCCAACAGAGGACATGCTTCTTGTGTGGCTATGCCGCTTAAAAATAGGAGACAAAATAATGAAAGTGCCACAGAGTGAACTAGATTCAGAATTATGTTTCTAACATCTTGTTCCTCTATTTTTTTGAGAGATTAAGGACTGATAACTGGTTCACATGTTGCCTTAGGATGCTCTTTTTCATTCATAGGAACTCATCCATTCCTAACATGAGCTGCTAGTTCACAGAAGCTCAGCTATAAACAATTCTGCAGCCACAACACTGCAGTTCACTTAAGATGGCATGGCTGAGATCTGTGCCCAATCTTATATTTACCTCGCATCCTTGGGTCTTCTTATCTGCTGGAGCTGACTGTCATAAAGCAATCAGCACCTGTCACAAGAGGTGCTCTGTCAGCGTGCTAGTCAGCCTATGCCACTGATATCCTAACTCCCTTCCTGCACCTGATCCCATGTCACAGGACCACACAGACCTACATCTGTTATTTAACTGTCCATTCTGTGCTGCGGAGACTGATCAAGAGGAGACATCCTGGACTGCCCCCCACCATAGGATGCAGCGGTCACCATTTCTGGCACCTTTGCATCAATGAGGTGGTGGTGGATTGGTGTTGGATAGGATTGGGCTGTTAGGGTTACTTACTTCTTACTTACATAGAAGTAATCGACAACTGTCTTTGAAACAAGTGATTCACCCAACAAAGCAGTTGACAGTCTGAGTCTAAACATACATGTCTAAGAACCAAGAAGCACCCTTCCAGATCAGATCAAGGGTCTATCTTGTACAAGAGTCTTTGTACAACTGTCTTACACCACTTTAATAATAATAATAATAATAATAATAATAATAATAATAATAATAATAATAATAATAATAATAATAATAATAATATACAGTATTTATATACCGCCTTTCTTGGTCTTTATTCAAGACTTTATTCAAGGCGATTTACATAGGCAGGCTTATTAAATCCATGCAGGGATTTTTACAAATTGAAAGAAGGTTCTTTCTTTCAAGAACCACTACATTCAAGGTGTTACACTTCGATCTGGTTTAACATTCTGGCCTCCATCCTCCCACGCTCCGAGCAGATGGAACAGCTCAGCTGCAACTTGCCAGCTGCTTCAAGGTCGCACGGTGCCGGTGGCCTCGGACTGGCGACCTTGTAGATGTTAATCTTCAGGCAAATGGAGGTTCTACCCTCTAGACCAGACCTCCTGCCCATTTACAACCATTGACAGCCAGATGACTTCAAAAAGCCCAAAAGCAGGGAATGAAGATGTCCTCCTCTGTTTCTGTTTGCTCCAAGCATCTTGTATTAAGAAGGACGACCTCTGAATGTGCAGGTTCCACTTAGTTATCATGGCTAATAGCTGTTGATAGACCTGTCTTCCATGATGAAGACATTATGCTTTGCAAGCTTACCACTGCTTTGATGGAGAGCCCAATGAAAGTTATTGTTTCATCTATTCCCTCTCCTTTTTCAGTTTTCTGCAATTTTAGTGCAGCTCTTATTTCGTATATATTATTTCAATCCAGGGTTTTAATAGTTTCAACCAAATTAGCAATGCAACGTAGCTAATGCTGCAGAGGCCACATTAAGCAAACTACAGATCAGCACCTTATTTATCTCCTAAGATTATTTTTATAAATTGCAAATGACAGTCAGGCAGCAACACCATTTGCATGCCGTTTTTGTAAGCCCCATAAATTACTTGTACTATGGTTTCATGCATCGTAAAACACTTGGCTCATGTCAGCAGACCTAAGAAAAAAAAATGGGTTAGTTTTATTGCATACAAAAGGGTTTGAAGGTTCTGGAAAGCTGTTCTCATGAGTTTGTTCAGTATGTTGTTTCCTAAGAATCCATACAACCAGAACTATTAAATGTTGGCATTGCTTACTCTGGACATTTTATAGGAAACATGAGCCAGGGTTAAAGCTAAAATAAACTTTGGAGATGACAAAGGGGAAATCATCACAAGCCAATTATCCAGGGTTGACTTTGCTTGAAGAAAAAAAAAATTGAATTTCATATTATTCTGAGTAGAGCCATGTGTGGCATTGGAACTATGTTGGTTTTGAAGACAAATGCTACTGTTCCATTTTAGATGTGGCTTTTATGTAAATGCTGCTGCAGTTCCCGCTGCCAAACAAAATTTCCCTTGCATATTGTTGTCATCCCCTCCCCCCATTCACACAGAGTACATAAGGCTTCAGGGAACTACAGCCCAATCTTATACTTACTGTGGTGATCCACTCAGTGTCCTCCATTGTGATGGCACTGACTATTGCAAAAGGTGCTCTTACAGCGTGCTGCTGGCAGCACCGTTAGGATATCCTGCATCTTCCCGCCAGGAACAACGCACCTCCCACCACCTACTAAATGATTTAGATAAGTGATTTTGAGAGGCAGAAGGGCAGAACGGGGTGGGGAGGGAGTAAAATGGGGCAGGAAGGTCCCCTTCCTAGGCCTGATCTTATGGTGCAGGTCAACATGAACTTGTACCAGCAGAATAGCTATCTCAGGTCTGAGTAGATTCTTCTGTGCCACAGAGGCTTACCTCCGGGTAAGAAAATTGTTCCCTTATCTAGAGGAGACATATCCACCCCCCACCATAGGATGCAGCAGTCACCATTTGGCACAGCTGCACTGATGGATAGCAAAATGGATAGGATTGGGCACCTTGTTTGGAGTAGTTGTTAAAGTGTGAACTATGATCTAGGAGTCCTGGTTTCAATTCTTCGCTCAGCTGTAATTGTAAGACTCAGTATTTCTGTAATTTTTTTTTTTTTTTTTGAAGGGTCAAAAAAAAGGCTAAATCGAGTTATGAAAACTTGGGGGTTAAGGATGAAAGAGAGGACAAAGCCTCATTCACTTTTTCATTCTTATTCCCCAAGAAACCCTCAAATGATGCCATGTCGTGAATGAAATATTGATTCAAATAAATATTTGATTCTTTCAGTATTCATTTAATATTCAATATTTCATTCAATATTTGGGGAATGGTCGCTTCCTACTGCTACTCCCACCATTGGTAAGGCTGCCCTTTCACCCTGCCCCCCCCATCAACCCCATTTTGTTGCCCTTTGTTTGACACTTAGAATTGGGAGAACCATTTCAGATCAGCTGTAATTCAAAGTGAGTCACATCCATTATCTCAATAATCCTCACAACCACTCTATTAAGCCAGTATTTTCACTCCCATTGTCCAGATGGGGGGCAGAAGCTGAGATGTGAACCCACCAAGTGGCCTTAGGAACACTGCTGTGTCTTTCAATAATAATAATAATAATAAACTTTATTTATATCCCGCCCTTCTCCCCAAAGGGACCCAGGGCGGCTAACAACATATAAAAAACACATTTAAAAACATAAATTAAGACAAAATAGCAGATTAAAACATTAAAAACACATTAACAGAGACCTTAAAAAACAGTAGTCAGATTAAAAAACAGAATAAAAAGAGTACAAAAGAGCAAATTGCAGAGGAATCAGGCCTGTAAAAACTACAAAATGTGTAAAAAATGTTAAAAAGGCCAAAGAATCAGAAGGCTTGTGTAAACAGCAGTGTCTTCCGGCCTCGCCGGAAACTCTCAAGAGAGGGAGCCATTCTCAAGTCAAGTCATTTCAACCGCGGTTGCCTACCAGTAATGTGGGGCTAACAATTCTGGATTGTTTTCCAGAAATCTTGAAAAGATTATTGAGTTAGTACATGACTTTGAGCACTTAGGGGGGGGAAAAGCCTAATATAGATCTTAAGTAGCAGTAGTCTTTGTTTTGTGGCCTGTATTTCCAGAGTGCAGTTTCTCAGGGATCTAGGAATGAGATTCCATCCTGTCTCAGAATTTTCCCCTCAGCTGGAAGGTCAGCAGCTGGAACTAATTACCTGCTTTCAAGACAGATGAGTGCGGCTGGCCCATCCGACAGAGAAGTGGAAAAATGGCTTTTAGCTGGGCAAGCTGGAGCTTCCTTAGCCACTGGGGAGCAATCAGGCTTTTCCACTTGAGCTCTAATTTAAGTTTCTACAGCAGTCAGACAAGCAACAGAATCAATGGCAAACTGGGTTCTGTGTATTTCTATTTGTCACATCATTGCTTAGTACCAGCAGGCCCCCCCCCCTGTCCTGGATGGAGCCTCTTGTCTAATGATAGCCTGGGTTGGCTTTACCTTCCTTGTAACTGCAGACAGGATCAGGATTTTATTTCGTTACTTCATTTTATCCCAAGGAGCTCAGGGTGGCATACATGGTTTCTCTCCCACCACTACCAGGATAGGTTGAAGAGATGGTGACTAGCCCAAGATCACTTAGTGAAATCATGGAGAAATCATGGAGAAAGGGAAACCTTTGAACCCAGGTTTCCCTAATCTTAGTCCAAGTTTTCTCTTTTCCCGCCCAAGCTTCCCAGTTCCCCCCCCCCATACAGCATGTGCCTTTTTGGTGTGGTTGTATGGGGCAGGGGGGGGAAGGATAGGATTGGGCTCTAAGAGTACAACTCCTTGCTTTATCATAGTTTTTTGCCATTACTTATGCATTCTCTATCTGTGATATTGAATTTGTGGTATTCTGTCTGCAGAGTATTTCAGTTTTAACTTAATCTCTTTGTTTGAAACCAGAAGCTCTATTTGGGCATATGGTATTCCCACTATAATCTGAACCTGAGGCCATGTTCTACAGCTAAGTATCTACATATGCTAGGTGCCATTAAAAATACAGACTTACAAATTAGGTATTTCCTGAAGCATGACTTCGTTTATTTCTAAATCCTGGAACGAGCTGGAATCCCTAGCATGTATGCACTGCTGAAGCAGAGACGCCTGCGTTGGCTGGGTCATGTCATGAGAATGGTGATGGGCGGATCCCAAAGGATCTCCTCTATGGAGAACTCATGCAAGGAAAGCACCCTACAGGTAGACCACAGCTGCGATACAAGGACATCCGCAAGAGGGATCTGAAGGCCTTAGGAGTGGACCTCAACAGGTGGGAAACCCTGGCCTCTGAGCGGCCCGCTTGGAAGCAGGCTGTGCAGCATGGCCTTTCCCAGTTTGAAGAGACACTTGGCCAACAGACTGAGGCAAAGAGGCAAAGAAGGAAGGCCCATAGCCAGGGAGACAGACCAGGGACAGACTGCACTTGTTCCCAGTGTGGAAGGGATTGTCACTCCAGAATCGACCTTTTCAGCCACACTAGACGCTGTTCCAGAACCACCATTCAGAGCGCGATACCATAGTCTTTCGAGACTGAAGGTTGCCAACTACATGACAAAAGAAACCTCTTAATGTGTTGGGGGTGTCAGAAAAATATAGGACTTGATCTGCAATTTGGGGTTGCCCCTCTCAGGTGCCTTGCTGAGTAAAAATCAGACTGGCTTATGGGCCACCCCACCAACATACCTATCCAGAGGTGGGAAGAAAGAGTTATTGTGATGTGCTATGTTTCTACTTAGCCTGAAGTACCTGCCATGGGCAAGCAGTCAGACAAGCAGCAGGCCAGTTGTCCTTTTGACAGAGGCAATGACTCACTGGAGGAAAACCTTCAGGTGTTGTACAGGAGTCCTGCAGAGGTGTGCAACTTGCTACATTCATTTTGAAAAGGCTAGTGAAAAGGCTAGTGAGGAGGAAGGATGTTGTTTCCTGGGAGGCGGAAGTTGAGAGAGCTGACTGAGAGAAGGACCTGGGTGTATGGCAACTACCTTCACGCTTTTGTTCTGTGGCTATTGAGTGGGGCAGTGGATGTGATGGAAACAACGACAGAGCTGCCTCATGACTCTAAGTGGGCTTGTATTCTTCCAGAACAAGGGGAGGCATAGTGTGGGAGGTGCCACACAGGCATAGCATAGGACTTCCCTGCTGGCTTACAACTGATTACAACCAGAACATCGATCCCCTGCTCTTTGTTGCCTTTCACTTCTATCACATTCATTTTGAGACTTCCCTTACCATCCTTTGAACAAAACGAAATTAACAGAATACATGCAGCCTTCTTATTTATTTACTTCTCAGCCACCTATTTCTAGGATCCCTTGAAAGATATTTTCCCTACAATCTGAACTCTGCATGATTCTATTTATGGCACCATTGAAAAGACACCAAAATATTTCATGTGGATCTAGCTTCAGTTCCAACCTTAGGCCACCCTGTGAGAATTTTATATCCAAAGCACGGCTATCTCGTTACCCTAAATGGCTTTCTTCTCCTAACAAATGGCACTCTAGTCTATCCGTGGGAATACTGTGAGTGAGAGATTTGGTGTTTAATTATCTATTATTTCCTAAGAATGGATATTGCTTTGCTTGGGTAAATTATTTCAATTTAATTTAAAACTCACAAATTCCTTTAAGTAGGCTGCAGCATACAAGATAAGCAGACATATTACACAAGATTTTAATTCCATTAATGACCCTCAGCTAGGAGGCTGGAGGTTAAATGGGTTGCTTTCAGAACAAGAAGATGAAATTTCTTTGGGGTGCTTATGTACTTATATATTACAAATCGGTGAACCTCCAGTCCTGGTGCACAGGCTGTCAGCATTCAAAACACTAAACACAATTGGTTCTCTCCTGCTTAAGCATGCAAAGAAAAAGAAGTCCAAGCAGCAGGCCAGAGAGCAGCTTAAATCAGAATTTGATCTTGCAACTATCAGGTGCACGTTTGGCACTTGGATACACATGTAGATTCCAATTGTGTAACAGCCAAATGACACATGCCGATAAATGTGTGTATTAGGTCCTCTTTTTCCTTTTTAAACAAATATCATTGTGGGTGCCCAGTTGCTTTTGCACTGTAAGGAGCAATCAAGGCTAAGGAGGCCATCCCTCCATTTTGCTGCTGCCACCAAGTAAGATTTGAGGAAAGGGAGAGAGGGCAGGGGCCTGATGAAAGGGTTTGGGGGGCATCTCCTCCTGGCCTCATCATGTTCCCACTGAACAGAAAAGCTGTACTACTTTGTGAGTACAGTAGTTAGCTTCAGAACAGCTTGACTGTCCTTTTTAAACAAAGGAATACAGAATACCAACCCCTCACTGTCCTGACTTGATCAGCATAGTTAGCCTTTCTGAGAGAGAAAATGAGATGAGCTAATGAAATCCAAGTCCATCAATGAAGGTTCAGCTCTTTTTCAACCAGAGATTGAAGAAAATTTACTGAGGCTTTCATTTGTTTCCCACCCTTAGGAAATAGCCTGGACTACATAAGCTGAGCTACTAAATAATGTCAGCTTTCCAAGGTCAGTAGATTCTCCCCTCTTCTTCCTCTTTATATGCCTTGTTCTCTTTTCATATATATTTTGTAGTTCTCCCACACTTTGATCAGAGCCAGAGTGACCAGATGCAATGGAGGACAGAGTGCCTATACCTTTAACTATTGTAGAGAAGAGGCAATTTTGGCAGGTGTGGCTCGACATGGAAAGGTTTAAAAAACTATGTCTGCCAAAATTCCTTCTTTTCTACAATAGTTAAAGGTAGAGGCACTCTGTCCTCCATTGTATCTGGTCACACTGGTCAGAGCTGGTGCAGTGAAATGAATAAGGCTACAATCCTATCCACATTTTCTAGGGAGTAAGCCCCATTGACTATAATGGGACTTACTTCTGAGTAGACATGCATAGTATTGGGCTCTAAGCGACTGAGGGCCCAATCCTATCCAACTTTCCAGTGCCATTGCAGCTGCAATGCAGCCCAGAGATAAGAGAACAAATATTCCCTTACTTTGAGGAGGCCTCCATAACTACCCGCCCACCACAGGATGTAGCTCACATCCCATTGGCACAGCTATACAGGGCTGGAAATTTGGATAGGGTTTAGCCCTGAGAGCCCAATCCTATCCACACTTTCCTGGGAGTAAGCCCTATTGAATGCAATGGGACTTACTTCTGAGTAGACAAGCATAGGATTGTGCTCTGAATAAGGAAGTCTGTGTTTGGAATCTTCTCTCAGTCATGAGCCTTCTAGGTGGTCTTAGGCAAGGTGCACTCTCTTACCCTCACCCCTGCTAAAACTGGTGATCTACTGTATAAGGTTACTGTAAAGATCAGAACAGGATAGCAAAGTACTTGGAACCCAGGTAATACTGTACATCTGTTTACATACTGTACGTTTGTGGACCCTAATGCTGAGCGAACGCCAGTGGTAGCCCAGCAGTGGCCGGGCGCCCAAGCTCCACCACTCAGCGGTCACGTGGACCACCAAGCAACAGAGAGGTAAGTAGAGGCATGCGGGCGGGCAGAGGGTGGGGAGGAGGCATTACGGGAAGGTGGGGAGAGGGTGGGGAGGAGGTGTGCCAGGGGAGGGAGGGAGGTGGGTCCAGTGGAGCAAAGCTCCATCTGATCCAAAGCCTCTGGGTCAGGCTCACCCCCCAACATGGAGGCACTTGATCTTCTGGGGTACTGACCACTTCACCACTGACCTTCTGGGGTAGGGGATGAAAGTCCCCTTCTTCCGAGGAGCCACCGGCAGCTGCCTGGGGTGGACAGGATGCAACGGCAGCCATTTTGAATGCTGCTGCAGCCCCGCACCCCAGGCAGCTCAGGATTGGGCTGTAATTCATCACTAAGGTAACCCTTGCAAACTTCACTTACTTGTACTGAAGTGGTAAAATAGGCTATCATATACATCACGCAGAAGGCACTCAACGGGTTCTTGTGACTTCACTTTTCATTTCTTCCCTAGTAACAGGTACAGATTAAGGAATGTGTGAAAACTAGGGAAAGCAATGATGTTAGAATGTAAGTGGTGAATTTGTTACAGACAGAAAGACAAAAGAGGACCATTAGCAGCATTCTATAGCCCTATTCATGGTCAAACTGTACATAGTATTACATTAGTCACTGTAGTTCCATCCTTATCTGTAGTTCCATAAAAAGAATAGCAGCCTTGAGGGAATCTGGATTGGGATTGTGGTACCTTTATTCCCCCCCCTCCACACACACACACACACACACACACACACACACACACACAGCTATTTACCCAGGAATTGAAGCTGTAATTATAATGGGGAAAGAGTTGTTGCTTTTATTTTAAATGAAATATTCTCAGTGTGGCTCTTCTCCATGAACATACAACTACTATTTAAAATGAAAGACAGAACTGTGATGACACTTGAACACCATCAGGGGAAGAAGATATGGCTGAAGAACCTGAGGCATCAAACTGATGAAGGGATACTTAACCTAACCAATCTCTCATGGCTGGTTGGTTGAGGGGAACAGGGCAATAAGCCAACCCTTGAGTTTTGATGGACTCATTTTTTGTAATGGTCACTGGCTCAGGGATGATGTTGTTTAAAGGACCTCCTCTACACACAGTTAAGATGTATGGGCTGGGAACGGTATACACTAGTTATACTACTTGTCTGAGGTTGGCTTACTGGAGGCCCTGGGGCAATGCTGTGATTGCTTGCCATTTTTGGTTCATCCCACCATCCTCCTTGGCAAATGGGAAAAATTGACCTGTACTCGGTGGTTCATGGGAGTTGCCACAGCTTCATGGGCCTTTGGCTAGTGCCCTTCCTGGACAACCTCTGACAACCTCACAAGGTGAGTTGTCCAAAATGAAGTTTCTTAGCGCTCATCTTGATAATTATATCTGAACTGATCACAAACCATTGGCCTTAACAAGCTTATGGTGCAGATCAGTTGTTTAATAAAGTTGTCGTGTTCAGTTGACTTTATTTGCCATGTCACTGCAGTGGTGTAGAAGCAATGCAATGATTGGGGTTTTCACATTCATCACCATATTTAGTCTTAACATTTTCAGTATTTCAGTTGCTGTAAAATATTACATTTGTTTGATCCTCCAGGCATATATCTCATTAACTATAACCAGCAAAATGTCTGATTAGAGTTCCTACCTCCATTAGTGCAGAGGCATTTTTCTTACCATCATAATAAAGTGGTTAACAGCCTTAAAAACAGCAGATCAATTTTAAGTTCAGTGCTTCTTGGAGATGGTCTGAACTTTGTCCCTGGCATTTAGTCTGGCCTGCTGTCAATAAGACGAATGCATTTGTCACAGGTCATCGGAAATGCTTTTCCAGTTGATGGTTTGAGAACTGGCCTCTCTTTCAGTTAGCAGCATATCACATGAATGTGTTTTGCAGCTTTTTTTGGTGGGGTTGCCAAGCAGCCAGCATTTTACTGCCCTGACCAATAAAAATTAGGTCTGTTAAATAACTGGGGTCTAAAAAATCAGTATATTCCATCACACACAAGTGCATGGAGTACACTGAAAAGTTCTTGCTATTGCAGTTATGCTCCTTGATGTGCAGATACATTTGAAGGAGTAATTCACAACACAGTTTGCTTTCTTTCCTTTCAATGTTATGTAAATTGATGCTGAATTTAACAATACTCTCTGAGTGCCACCTACAAAGGAAAGACATTCTTTCCATGTTTTGTATTTAGTTTTTATAATTAAACAAGGCTTGAGAATTGGGAGCTTCAAAAATACAGTTATTTGCTAAATGCGTTTCAACTGAATGCTTCTTGTACAGGTATGTTGAGAGCTCCTTTGAGTTTGGACATTTTCCTGCTAGACTTCATTCTAATGTAATCTCAGGAGTGTAATAGGCAATCAAGGGTTGATTTATTTCAGCCATTTCCAAGCAGAGGCCAAGAAAAATGTTTGCTAGTTCATGTAAACTTTGCAAATAGAAAAAGATGAATCTTCTCTGGCTCTTTAAGATTTTATCTCCTGGCTGTATTCAACTCTGAAAATTCATTTTTACTTAACTACATTAAAGGTGTTTTCTGTTTCACCATAGGAGGGAGAGAGAAAAAATATCCTAAACAACAAAGTTCAAATGAATGTAATTTGCACTTAATGGTGGAAGGAGAGTTGGGCTCATTAAAACCACAAGTGCTTTATTTCTGTAGCCGGCATTAATCTTTTTGTCACCTTTAGCAAAACATGTACAATTTAAGCACCATCCTCAGATTCAAGTGTGGATAATTACTGCACATTCAGTGTCTATAAATTGCCCTTATGTTTTCATCTTTCAGCAATATTCTTCACCTTTGTCACAAGAGACAAGGTTTAAACAGGGAGTCCTAATTTGTATTCTGCTGCCCATTGTGGCTGGGCACTTTAGTCAGTCCAGAGGAGATCCACCTCCCAAGCAGCTCATGTTTCTGTCTCAGTTCTGAGACAGACCTGAGGAAAAACTAGACTTGGACCTTGTCTATATGGTTCTCTGTTCTTTCCAAGCCTCTGCTCTATCTCAAGTTTATAGTCTGTTTCCCAATCTCTGCCTGCTTTCCTAGGCATTTGCAATTTGTTTATTACAGTATTTATATACTGCTTTTTTCACAGACTTAAGGTGGCAGGCAGCCCAATCCTGAGCTGCCCAGCATGCAAGACTGCTGCAGCACCAAAATGGTTACCGCGGCATCCAATGCACGCAGGGCAGCCCATGGCAGCTCCTCAGGGAAGTAGCCCCTGCAATGGGGCTACTCAATGCTGTGGCAGTTCTTGAGCTGGCACAGAACCAAGGAGTCCTGAGCCGGGCCGTGAGACCTGACACAGGGCTCAGGATTTGGTGGAGCAGAACTCTGACAGTCCCGCTTCCTCCCCACCCTCTGCCCACCATCCCTAGCACATGTGTAGAGCCCAAGTAAGAAATCAGGGTTCAACAGATGATGCAGTGACATTATTCTTTTAGCTCCAGTTCTGTCTTGGGCATTCCTACTTCCAGCACACTGTGTTCCTGGCTGCCTCCTCCCCAGCACTGACACTTTCCTATCTTTTTGTCACACTGCTATTCCAAGTTGAGCACTTGCTGTAATTTCCCCCCAGATCCTGAGGCTTTTTATTTGGTGGCACAGTGATATATTTGTGAGTGTAAATGAGAACCTTTGGGATCAAAGGCACTAAATGACTATAAAGTCTTATTATTGAATGTCACTGTGCAAAATGCTTCTTTATCATTTTTTCTGTCACTGGAATAGATTTTTTGTAGGAAATATAAATCTGAACAACATATTGATTGCATCAAAGTAATGCAGGGTAATCTGCTGCTGCAATAAATAATAGATACCGTATATTATCATTATTTGAATCATGGTACAATAGGCTCTCTTGACAAGATGTGTTTGGGAAAGCAGGCTTACTAGGAAGAAAGACCCTCTGTGTTTCAAGTAAATGTGTTTACTTCAGAATGCCAGATTAAAAGAAAAATATCTTGGGATTTTCTTTGTTTTCGTCAATGTCTGAAGATGCTGGACTCGAATAGGTGGCAATCACCAAGTATTAACTAAGATTAAAAACAATGTAAGTAGACAAGTGAATCACTAACGATCCACTTTTTGATGGCATTTCTCATGTGTTTGAGACATAAGTATTTGGCCATTGAAACATAACAGTTGTATTGCTGAATCATACCAAAAGGTACATCTTCCAATCCAATTGTCTCCAACAGTGCCCAAGTAGATGCCACTGGTAAACTCACAGTATGATATGCTATCCATTCCCTAATATTTTTATTCATTTTTGTATAACTCGTAAGAATGTCTTGCAAAAAATGATTTGCGGTTCATACTTGGCACACATAGGACAATGAACCCAATCCTAAACTTTGTGAGACAGCTTACTGCCGGTGTACACTGTTGCAAATGTGCCATAAGGGCTAGTGCTGAGCAAGCACTGGAGCTCTGCTGCTCCGTGGTTGCGTGGACCACCAAGCAGCGGAGAGGTAGGTGGAGGCGTGGGGGAAGGCAGGGAGGAGGCATTCTGGAGAGGGAAAGCGGGGAAAGGGCGGGGAAGAGGTGTGCCGGGGGAGGGAGAGGGGCAGGAGTGAAGCGGAACCAGTGGAGCTTTGCTCCACCGGATCCAGAGCTTCCATGTCGGGCTGGTCAAATTTTGGGTCGGCATAGAATCAAGTAGCCCCATTGTGGGGGTACTTGCTTCACCCAGGGGAAGGGGATGAAAGTCCCCTTTTCCCAAAGAGCTGCCAGCGGCTGCCTGAAATGTGCAGGATTCGGCGGCAGCCATTTTCAGCGCTGCTGCAGCCTCACATGCTGGGCAGCTCAGGATTGGGCTGACTGTCAGGAATTAATTCTTGATTGATACCAAGAGGAAAACCTATACATCATAGCCCCAGTTCAGAGGAAGTTAGTTACGTGAGTCCAACTGAAAGCCATAGTGTTTAATTTAGACATGGATTCCAATGTGATGTAAACATGACTGACTTTATCTGGAATGGAGTTCATATTTCTGGCAAGAATGGTGCTCAACAAACAACTGACAATGCTTGTCTTTAAAGTGGTGGGCACAATCCAGCAAATGTTTGTTGCAACTAAATCCCATTCTATTGCTTTCAGTTGGCTTTTGTCATGTCTAATTTTTGCGGAGTTGTACTTTATGTATTCTGTTTATGTAGGAACAGAAAAGCCTACCTTCTTCAAATCATTCCCATCTAACAACCATTTTTGTAGAGACCCTCACTTATTTGTATTCAATGACCATTACCTTTGTTACATTCTCCCTTAACAACATTTTCAAATTTGTAACGAAATAACTTTCTAAACTTCACTTGTGGTGGCAATTTTAGCTCTAAAATATGAAATTTCTCTTTGGAGCTACAGAGTCATTTTCAAAGGGATTATGAAGGAATTAGCAACTATCAGTTTCAAGTATCAAAGCTTAAGTGAGTTCAGAATGGTGAAAACAAATCTGCATACTATGTTAACGCTATTCAAAGTGTATTAAATTAAAGTGAGGCAGAGGAGAAAAGCCAAGAGGCACAAACTCATTTACGTCTTGACACAAATTATTAAATATTATCATTTTTGTGACCTAATCCACATGCTCTCATGGATCAAGAGAGATTATCCATGTTGCTATGAAAATGAATTAGGCATTCTTGTTAAGGAGAGAATTTATGAAAGCATAGCACATAATTTACATGTAATTACCAGTATTACAAGCAAAACCTCTCTTCAATTTAAAATGGTGTCTATAGAGAAGAGAAGCATGCCATTTTAGAAGTGCCAGCTTTTAACAAAACCTAGCATGTGAGATGCTCTTCCTCGTTAACAAGGGAAAGGGCATGCTGGCACATTAGTTACTACTGCTTCTTAATGCTATTTAACATTTTCAGCTCATTGTGTGCTAGCTGTATATAGAACAGGTTTCACTTACGCCAGCCACATGGAAGTTCTACACGGAACCTTTCCCACAGGCTGGGGAACAGTAAAATATGGATATTCTTAACACATGGGTGTTGCGGGTTGTGTGATGCCACTTCCAAGCATGTGTAGTGCTCCCGCATACAGACACTGAAATCAGACATTAAAAATCACTGTACAATGTTCCTCTGTCCACTCTACATGCTTCCTATAGATATGATTTTCACACCCTCTGATTTTCATACCCTCTGTGATGTCCTGCTCTGATAACCAAAATGTGTGAAGCTTACTGTGAGGAACGAACACACATGCGCGTATTACATATCATGAGAAGGAGATTTCCTGATTCAGCCAGTCCATTGAGGACTCACCAGCTAAATTTATATCTATATTTCCCATATCATAACATTAAAAACTTAAGCTTATCTCTTGATAATTACTACTTCAGCTCACTTGCATGCCATGTAAGTTTAGGAGATTGAAAGCAGTGGCATAGCTAAGGGGGTGCAGGGGGTAGCAGTTACACTGGGCATCAAGCTGTAGGGAGGGCAACAAGCTGACACTAGTGACCAAAATTGTGAAAATCTTGGTATGTATGAATAATACCATCATGTTATATATCATTGGAAAGGTAATTTAATGCAGAATGCAATGCAACAAACTGCACTGGAATAGAGTCAAACTATCAAAAGTTATGGCCAATTAACCAGAAAATGAAAACACAACTAATTTGTGCAACAAAAAGTTGATTTGTTTAACTCAAACTGACCTATGAGACAGATTGTTCTGAGTGCCAATGAGATGTTGTTATGATACAACATGGAACCAATAACTTTTTTATTTATTTACTTAATTAAATTTGATTTTGTCTTGTGGGGGACTACAAAATCTTCTTTGACCATAGGTAGCAGATAGATGCCTTAGCTATGCCACTGACTGGGGAGAGGCAGCAGAGCAAGTAGGTGGTGAGCTACTGGTGGGGAGGAGGTGGGTTCCTCCCACTTTTCACTTTTTAAAAAGCCTGGACATGATGTCACTTCCGGTTGCAACATCACTTCCAGGGCAACATTTTGAACTTGGCATCGGGCTACACGATCATTAGCTATGCTACCGATTGAAAGAAATGCATGATCACTTTTAAAATTAACTAAATTGATTCTTTTAGGGCCAAAGCCTGCCTGTTTGGCATGTGTTATGTTGAAAAATGGTTGTCTTACAATGGCTGGCACAAGTTTGCCAGCTGGCAAGGTTGCTAAGGTAATGGGGCCTGTTTTTGTCTATGTGTGCGTGTATGAATCATGCAGTCACATTAAGAAAACCTGTGTCTATTGTTGCTCTGTCATCCCTCGAGGCTGCAGTAACTGATGCCTTATCTTTCTAACAATGAGGCAAGTGGGGAAAAGACAGCAGCCATCATGTACCTTCTAATGTTTGTTACCTTTACACATTTCAATCTGCAGTCTGACAGAAAAGGCTCATTTGGAGCAATACACTCTTGTCTCACATGACTGTTACATCTCTAAGTTAAAGCAATTAATGTGAGTTTAGCTGGCAAGTCATTTTTAAAGAGGGTTTGACATTTTTTTCCCTTTTCTTTTGCTGCACCTTTCCTGCTACATTATGTGTGTGCATGCACATGTACATTTAAATATCTTTGGTATATCATTTACAAAGCACAGCATGAAGAAACAATGCACTGTTTTAAAAAATGAAGATTTAATTTCAGTATATCCAAACAGTGGCATAGCTAATGAATGTGCAGCCCAGTGTGGAGCTCAAAATGATGCCCTGAAAGTGATGTCACAACCGGAAGTGACATCACACCTGGGCTTTTTAAAAAGTGCAAATTTTGGGGAAAAACTGCCGGCTCCATATTAACACCTTATTGGTTCCATGCTGTATCATAATAACATATCATTGGCTCTCAAAACAGTCTCATAAGTCAGTTTGGAGTTAAAGAAATCCACATTTTGTTCCTTAAGGCAGTTGGGCTTTCATTTTCTGGTTAATTGGCCATAACTTTTGGTAAAATAGAGATATTCTGATGTGATTTGTTTCATTGCATTCCGCATTAAATTACCTTTCCAATGATATATAACATGATGGTATTATTCATACATACCAAGATTTTCACAATTTTGGCCACCTGTGTCAAGCTCAGCTTGTTGCCCCCCCCCAAAGCTTGTTGCCCAGTGCGACTGCTACCTCCTGCACCCACTTAGCTACGCCACTGTATCCAAATCTTATAATGTGTTGCAAAAGAGCTCTGAGGATGTGTCTTTCTTTCATACTTATCTTTCACCTGGTTCTCCTCTTGTGAGGGAGAAACAGGTGCACAATCTCCTTCCATCCACCTGTCACATATATGGGTGTGTTGGGTGTGGAGGCCTTTAAGTGGGGAAGCTCATTTTGTGCAATTTTCCCTTCTTACATATGTACAGGCCTCCACATGGAGCATCCCATTCTGTGCATTCAGATGTGGGCATAGGGAAGGTGGCGGATATGTACCTGCTATTCCCCCCACACAAAGAGGATAATAAAAACGGTAAGTTTATGAACCAAGCCTGTCTGTCTCACAGGATCATAGAGCTGGAAGAAATTCCATGGATGATAATGGCCACCCTTCTGTTGCAGGGCAGATTCTACAATTTCAAATGGTTTTCTTTCCATTGCTACCTGATTTGGGCCACACCTACATTTCCTCTGGCATATTCCAGTGGGCTTAAAATTGCTGTTTGTTCATAATTGTTATAGTTGGGTGTTATTGTTGTGCAGACCAGGGTAACATCATGCAAACCTTGCAGCTTATTTACACTTGCAGTGCAGGTGTGACAGTAATACCATTTGTGTAAACATCTACATTTTAATTTTCTCTTAATTTCTTGAGTCCCATTATGTGTTTACTGAAGCATGTAACAGCTTTATGTTAACAATGCAACAATGCATCATTAAACGTGCGCCAGCTGTTCATATTTTAGTTTTCTGTTGCTGATAGCTCTCCGCACACCCTGTCAAGAGGGAAAAATGTATGTTCCTCTTTAATAGCTAACACTGACGCATCAAAACAAGAGGCATCAACAGAAAGTCTTTGACACATTGCTTTGATAAAACACTGCCTTGGAACTCATTAACGCTAACAGACTTGTACATGAAGCTGAATATCTAGGCCTCTGCTTCAGACATGAAGAGGTCCACAATGAGGTCTGCAGCAGAAGGTTCATTCTGTAAATGGATCTGCTATTGCTTTCAGATGACAGGTTTGTAAATGTTGGTGAATACTAGCTCACAAATAAATACTCTGCATTTCAATGAACACTTTCAAGGAAAACATTTAATAAACCTGCTTGACATTGTACTACAGAATACTATGTCTAAACAGAGGTTTCAAACTGTTGTGGCAGAGAACAGAACATAGTACACCATATGGATGACATCTTTCTGAAACATTCTATTGGAAATGTTAAGAAAACTTTAAGGATCACGCCATTCTAAATGAAGAGGGAGCCCCTCACTTTTCATTTGCTGTCTTGTGACTACAGCCTTGTCTACATTCTTTGGTTTATTGAAAGAGCAAGCTTCTTCTTTCAAAACAAAATTAGAAATAAATTAGAACTTAAAAATAAATTAAAACACCCAGGCATACCAGCTAGCTCAAGTGTCCAAATGCTAAAATACAATACTAAAGCATTCTCATGTTAATTGATGATAACTTGAGTAATATAACCCTTTGCACTTTTACATGGAAATCTTCATTCTTTCCAAAACTAAGCAGTCAAAAAGCTGTTCAGCCTTTCTAATTGGATATGATTTCATAGCATTCAGGACTTGTGGTAACTCTGGGTTCCCTGGTCTCTTGATCTGGTTGCTGTTTTGCTTGCAGTTGTTCCTACCAATGATTAGCTATTTAACTGATGTAACTTTATTGATTAATTGTCTTATCCTTGCAATAGAAGCCACCCTGATGATTTATTGAGGTGAAAAGTACAGGATAGGAAATTTGCATAAATTAATGAATAAACTAAGGAAATGAAGTGTGTCTAATATTTTTAAAGGATTGTTTTTATAGTTATGTTTAATTAATATTTTTTTAAGTCTGTGCTTAGGTAGTGTTTCCTTGGGCTTATTTATAAATAAAGAAACCTATTATTAACTATAAATGATGTTCTTATCAGGCTGCTTGAATGTGGTTCTTTCTCCTACCCCAGTGGTTTTCGGACATGGGCGTCACACTGCCCCAGCCTGAGGGCCCTGGCTTCTTTGCCCTTAAGGGGTGGGGGCAGCCAGGAGGCAGGGAGGAAGCAGCGGCGCAATCTCCAGGATCGTGCCGCTCAGGGGGGTGCAGGGGCTTGGCTTTACTTACCACAGCCTCCTGCAGCCTTCCAGGGGTGTGGGGAGCCCTGAGCGACCTTCTGCAGGGCTTCCCAGGTCAGGGAAAGTGAAAGCGGAGCAATTGCACCCTGCTCTGCTAAACCGGAAGTGGGGCACAATCACTGCACTTTCTCTTCTGACGGGGCTGCAGGGACTGGGATGCTCTCACCAGTCCCTGCAGCAGTGTCCTGAGAGTGCAGGGAGCCCTGTGCAAGCGCCTGCAGGGCTCCCCAGGTCAGGGAAAGTGAAAGTGGAGCTATCGCGCCCTACTTCCAGCTTAGTGGAGTGGGGTGCAATCGCTCTGCTTTCACTTTCCCTGACTTGGGGAGCCCTGCAGGCACTCATGCTTACTTACTGTAAGCACTTACTTACTGTGGGTGTCAAATTCCCTGAGAGTTTGAAAACCGTAGTCCTATACTGAAGTTTGGGCATATATTCAATTTCAGAACATATTTACTGTAATGAAAGCACATCATAAGAACATAAGAACAGCCCCACTGGATCAGGCCATAGTCCTGTATCTAGTGGATGGATCACATGGATCTAGTCCAGCTTCCTATATCTCACAGTGGCCCACCAAATACCCCATGGAGCACACCAGATAACAAGAGACCTCATTCTGGTGCCCTCCCTTGCATCTGGCATTCTGACATAGCCCATTTCTAAAATCATTGTCCAATCCCCTTTTAAAGGCATCCAGGCCAGACACCATCACCAAATCCTGTGGTAAGGAGTTCCACAGACTAACAACACGCTGAGTAAAGAAATCTGTTCTAACTCTCCCAACACTCGGTTTTAGTGGATGTCCCTGGTTCTGGTATTATGTGAGAGTTTAAAGAGCATCTCTCTATCCACTCTGTCCATCCCCTGCATAATTTTGTATGTCTCAATCATGTCCCCCCTCAGGCGCCTCTTTTCTAGGCTGAAGAGGCCCAAACGCCTTTCCTCATAAGGAAGGTGCCCCAGCCCAGAAATCATCTTAGTCGCTCTCTTTTGCACCTTTTCCATTTCCACTATGTCTTTTTTGAGATGTGGCGACCAGAACTGGACACAATACTCCAGGTGTGGCCTTACCATCGATTTGTACAACGGCATTATAATATTAACCATTTTGTTCTCAATACCTTTTCTAATGATCCCAAGCATAGAATTGGCCTTCTTTACTGCCTCACATTGAGTCGACACTTTCATCAACCTGTCCACCACCACCCCAAGATCTCTCTCCTGATCTGTCACAGACAGCTCAAAACCCATCAGCCTATATGTAAAGTTTTGATTTTTTGCCCCAATGTGCATGACCTTACACTTACTGACATTGAAGCGCATCTGCCATTTTGCTGCCCATTCTGCCAGTCTGGAGAGATCCTTCTGGAGCTCCTCCCAATCACTTCTGGTCTTCACCACTCGGAAAAGTTTGGTGTCGTCTGCAAACTTAGCCACCTCACTGCTCAACCCTGTCTCCAGGTCATTTATGAAGAGGTTGAAAAGCACCGGTCCCAAGACAGATCCTTGGGGCACACCGCTTTTCACTTCTCTCCATTGTGAAAATTGCCCATTGACACCCACTCTGTTTCCTGGTCTTCAATCAGTTCTCAATCCATGAGAGGACCTGTCCTCTAATTCCCTGACTGTGGAGTTTTTTCAGTAGCCTTTGATGAGGGACCGTGTCAAACGCCTTCTGAAAGTCCAGATATATAATGTCCACGGGTTCTCCCGCATCCACATGCCTGTTGACCTTTTCAAAGAATTCTATAAGTTTCGTGAGGCAAGACTTACCCTTATAGAAGCCATGCTGATTCTCCCTCAGCAAGGCCTGTTCGTCTATGCATTTTGAGATTCTATCTTTGATGAGGCATTCCACCATCTTACCCGGTATAGATGTTATACTGACCGGCCTATAGTTTCCCGGGTCCCCCCCCCCTTTCCCTTTTTAAAAATAGGCGTGACATTTGCTATCCTCCAATCTTCTGACACTGTGGCCAGTTTGAGGGATAAGTTGCATATCTTAGTCAAGAGATCAGCAACTTCATTCTTCAATTCCTTAATAACTCTTGGGTGGATGCCATCAGGGCCCGGTGACTTATTGATCTTTAATTTATCAATGAGGTCTGAAACATCTTCTCTTTTAACCTCTATCTGACTTAATTCCTTGGTCAGGAGGGTCCGTATCTGCCCGAGGTCTTCTGCCATGAAGACAGATGCAAAGAACTCATCAGAATCCATCCAGAAAGTTCTCTTATTACTCACTAGTGAAATGCCCATTGTAGTGATGATAAGAGTGTAAGGGACTGATCTGTATATTTCAAAGACTCCAGGGTAGACTTCTTTTGATTTATATTTCATATGTTAGTCCTATCCAAAACGGAGTCTCCAATGTGATGAGCAGAGCAACCTAAAAGATCTTCTGAGCCAGCACAAGTCCCTTGCTCTGGCTCCTGAGTGTCACAAACGTGCTGTAAAGCACATTTGTGGCTATGCAGGAGCTGGTTAGGCCAGTGCATGTCTGTGCACTGGTTAGGGAGCTGGTTAGACCAGTGCACAGACATGCACTGGCCTAGCAACCCCAGACCTGTGCCTGAGGAAAATAAGTTTGTGCCGGCCTACAATCCGGCACAGGGGTTGGAGAGGGTGGTGGGAAGGTAGAATAGAGGCAGGGAGGGAAGCATTTCTGGGCAGGGAGAGGGCAACTTGGGAAGCGGATCGGGACCGGGAGGGGGATGGAACCGGCCGTGGCAGTGCAGGCTGGATCCTAACCCCCGGCCCGACCAGCAGTACACAGGCTGCTCAGAAATCCCCTTACTCCAAATTGTGTCCCAGCCTGCATCTGCGTTGTGCTGGATACAGTGCAGGAAACTCGGCCTGCCTGTTCCAGAGCAAGTTAGGGTTGCACCCCTACAGTTCTGAAATACAAACACTTGCATTACATTAACAATTCAGGTTTTATCAATAAAATGCAATATAAACCCCTAAAAGACAAGAGCATCAAACAAAAAAACCCCAGTTTTAATGATAGGAGCAATGATAGGAGCCATCGGCCAGCAGCTCACACAAGAGGTCAAACAGTCACCTTCACTCTGAGAGCAATTGCATCAGGCCAGCACTGGCTCCAGCATGTCTCTGGAGGACCAGAGGTTCATTGGAGGCTAGGGGCTCCCAGCAGGCCAGATTGGGGGTCCCTGAGGGCTGCAAATGGCTCCCAGGCCAGGGTTTAGGCACCCCTGCTTTAAACTAATCTGGAAGCCCAGAATTAGAACACTAAAAGTGAATGGGAAGTCGTGCAGAACAGCTTCCTCTATAGTGGGCTGGAGGGAGGTGACAGCAGCCTGGAGGTGAAATGCCATTGCTTGCCACTCCTTGCAGCCTGCTGCTCAATGCAAGCTGCATTGTGGTTGACCTGACCCTGAAATTGCATCCAACAACCATTTCCCCATAGTCATTCCTAATTTAAATGTAGGCAGATTCTTTTGTAATGTATTTTGCCTGTCTTGCAAAAAGACTATATTGGCATTTTCTTTGTATATCATGATAGGGAATTGTATCCAGGATATCGGATAATCAAGGCAAACTGTTCTAGCGCTTGTTCTCTTTGGTTTGGATTCCTGCTGCTAGTCTAAAGACCATGCACTGCTTACTTGATGCAGATTTTTATTGCTAATTCTCAAACATTTGCAGTTGCTTGTGGAATGTGAAAATAAATGAGTAACCCTGTAGGGAATGCTTCATTGGAGGGTGACCAAATTCAAGAACATCTATTATGATATGTGGATGTTGTTTGGAAAAGTCATTGGGTGCTATATGTTTTTCTGCAAGAGCCAACAAGGATAAGTTTATTTTGACCACTTAATTGGTTAGCTTTTAAGTGTGCACATAAGTCCTTATATTGTATACTAGGGGTGCTCAAAGTTTTTAGCAGGAGGGCCACAACATCTCTCTGACACTGTGTCAGTGTCAAAATTACACTGTGTCAAAATTGAATAAATTTACATAAATGAATATATTAGAGACGGAAAATGAATGAATGAATGAATTCAATCCAGTTTATGATCACATTCACCCTAAGAAGGGGGGGATCTTCATGCCAGTTTATGCTCACATTCACCCTAAGAAGGGGGGGATCTTCATGCCAGTTTATGCTCACATTCACCCTAAGAAGGGGGGGATCTTCATGCCAGTTTATGATCACATTCACCCTAAGAAGGGGAGAATCTTCATGCCAGTTTAAGATCCCATTCACACACACACACGCAAATGGGGGGGGATCTTTCACACTTTCACATATCCGCCTGCTCACCTGCCCCCTCGCCCTCCCTCCTTCCCTCGCTTGGGCTGCCTGCCTGCTTGCCCAGCTGCCTGCCTACCTGCCTGCCCATGTGCTGGTTCTGTTGCCTGCCTGCCTGCCTGGCCAGCCGACTGGCTGGCTGGCCAGCCAACCAGCCCTCCCTCCGGAGGGAGGGAGACTGCTGTGAGCTGGGCTGGGCTCCCCTCCCTCATGATCTCTCTCACTCTCTCTCTTTCTCCCCCCTGGCTCAGGCTGCAGGAGGGGAGGGGAAGAGGGGAAGGAGCAGAGCCAAACAGAGCTGCTCCCAGCCCAGCCCAGCCTATGGGTAAGGAAGAAGAGACTAGCAGGCAAGTGCGCAGGGTCTTTTATAGTGGGAAGTAACACGAGACCTGCAAGTCTCACGTTACCTTCCCACTATTAAAGGCCCTGCACGCCGGCTGGGCTCGTCTTTCCTTCGCTGCCACTGAGCTCAGTGGCAGCGAGGGAAAGCAAGGCGCGGAGCTCGTGCGGCGGGCCAGCGCGGGCTGGGGTGAGGGCCGGGTGCCCACTGGAGGTGGGGGGACCCCCTGGGGGCTGGATGGGAAAACGCAGCAGGCTGCAAGTGGCCCGCGGGCCGGGGTTTGGGCACCCCTGTTGTATACTAATGTGTAATAAGCCCACTGAACTGGCCCACTGCTATTTCCTTTTTAACATGTGAGCAATATTGCCCATAGAAATAAATAGATATCTGTTTATCTAAATATTTTTTCAGAATTGAAATCTATAAATGTTGGATTCCCATATTTTTATTGCTGCTATTTTATAGTTTATAATTTATATGTGTTTTATGTTTGTTTTATTATTGTGATCGACTTGATTGCTACTGCTTTGTGAAATAGTTGAAAGGTGGGGTATGACCTTTCAGATAAAGAAAAAAATATTTGAAGCTCCAGCTGATGAGGCTAGATTGTCATTTGTAAGTTTTAATCAATTCAGAGCACAATTCAGAGATTGCGCTGGGCCAGCATAAGTCCCTTACACCAGATTGGGAGTGTTGCATGCCATAAGGCTTTTTTGTGTCTTCTTCCGAGTCAGCCAGGCTGCTGCACACATGTTTGCTGGGCCATGGAGGCCAGATCCAGCCTCCGTTGCAACAGGGATGGGTAAGTTCACACCAGCCATGTTGGTCTGGCACAGAGGTCAAGGGGATGACAGAAAGGAGACATTCCACAGTGGGGGAGGACAGGCAGCAGGAGCGCCACAGCTGAGCTGGGAGTGGGGCCAGGATTCGTCACTTGTGCCACATCCTAACCCCAGTCCCAGGCAACCCGGAGCAGCTCTGGGCTGCTTGGATCTGCATCACCTCTTCAGGTGGTGCAGATCTGAGTAGCCCCATTGGGACTGCTGTGGCATTACCTGGGGTAAGGAAAATGCATTTCCCTTGCCCTGAGCAGAGCCACAGGCAGCCCCAACCCTGCTCTCGATATGGGGCAGGCCAACCGGCCCCCCTTCCAATGCAGGTTGGAATTGTACTGTAAGTTCTAGTAGCCAGGATTTGCAGGACAGCCAATGGGCCCCCATGAGCCCCAGGGCTCCTAGGAGCTCACTTTGAGAAATACTGGGCTAGGATGAAAGATACCCAATTCTGCTTATCTATGAAATTCAGTGGAAAGGAACTTGGGCCAGTCAACTTTCAGTCTCTTCCACTTCACAGAGTTCTTGTGAAGTTAAAATGTGAGAGACAGCTTTGTTGCCCTCAGCTCCTTGTAGAAGAATGGATTAAAATTGTAATGTTAGTGCACCTTTCACTTTTATAACTGCACTGTGATAATTTATGTTTTATATTTAATCCCCTCCTTTATAATTCCTGTTTCCTAAAATTGAATGTGACTCATCGGAAAAAATTATGTAGGGAGAGCGAACACAAAGTGCATTTAAGGAGGGGGCACTTTGTTCTAATTGTTATATTTTTGAAAGGAAAATAACCGTATATTTCATTTTAATGGTCTTGTCATAAAAATATTTTATCTGAAATAAGTGCTGTTGCTTTTGATGGATGGTGGAGTGGCTGGAGGGGGGGTGGAGGGAGGCTCAGCGAAGCGGGCAAGCGGCCCCTCCCTTCGGAACCATTCCCTGCAGAAGGAGACGAACTGCTCCGTTTTGCTCCCCCTGCAGGGAATGACTCGGAAGGGAGGGGCCGCTTGCCTACCCTGCTGAGCCTCCCTGCCAGGTTGGGCGCTCTGCCCCCTCCAGCTACGCCACCGTTGGTGGTTAATAATTCAGCATCCATCCTGAGCATTACTGGCTTTTCTTACTTTCCAGTTTTTGATTGAACCATGGGGGATGTGAGAGACCTACCTTGGGACTGCTTGCCCCCTCACCCTCTGGCACCTATATGTTCCTTTTCATACAGTGAACTGACAATGAACTTTCTGCTATGAGAGTGAGATCCTTTCCCAGGGAGTCATAGCTTGTTTAGAGCCCTTTGGCATACTGTCTATGTGAAGATAGGATTGTTTTTGTTATGCATTGCATCACTTTGTGGATACCCTGAGTCTTATCTGTCACTCTGTTGCCCAATTTGGGGGAAGCCTTTCGGAGCTCAGCTTAGGATTTAACCAGCCTGAATAATTTGGTGTGCATCAGTGAATAATGTATGTCAAAGAAAATCCCTTCATGTACATCAGAGCCTTTTCAGTTCCAAACCTGCAGAACAAAACTGTGTCCTTCGAATGGTTAAAATAAAGAGTCCAGTCTTGATATGGATGTATTTTAATGAACCTCCTATTTGACCTCAGGTCACCCCCTCCCAAACATAGGACGCAGAACCTGCCATTTTGGAGCGCCTGCATCGGTCCTGGTGGCAGGTGATAGGATTGGACCGACATGGTTGTTAGCCATCTTGTTTACATACACATTTTAAAATAAATTATTCTGAAGACATATGATCAGCTATAAAAGAAGGTAGATGAGATAATCTATTTTAGTTGGGCTTATGCATCGTGACACTTTCTTGAGCAACAGGAAAGCCTTTTGATTCCTTTGAAAAATGCTCAAGAACATACAGCTGGGTCTGGAGTCATCTTTGTGCCTTTGAGCCAACACAGCCATAAGCTGCCGAATTTTTAAAATTAAAATCAATTATATCTGATGTGTGCTGAGCATATGTTAGATTTAAACCTCAGAGACCTAAGTTCAAACAGCACTTCAGCCATGGATTCATTAGATAGCCTTGGGCTTCCCAGCCTCACTTACACACTTGAAAAATGGAAATAATAGTGGATTGTTGTGAGGATAAGTGAAATATGGAAATGTTACTATCGGGCTTAAGCCTTCAGAGCAGAGGAGATTGCATATCTAAATGAATATTCACTGGATACTTAAATTTCCATAGTTTTATCAGACATTTCCTTCTTGTATTTGGGAGCAATATGGCAATGTGCTTCTGGGAGTAAGGAGAGCCCATAGCTCAGTGGCAGAGTACATGTTTTGCATGCTGAATGTTCCAGGTTCAATGTCCAGTTAAAAGAGCTAACCTGAATCAAGAGAGCTTGATGGACCCACACTTCCCCTCAGGGAGCACATGCAGACATAACACTAAACCTTGGTTTAGCTCACAGGTCTCCAAACTAGAAACCGCTGTGTACTGAGAAACCTCCCCCCCCCCCCATCCTGAGCAATGCTTACTGCTATGGCATCACACTTCTTTCAAGCTGATCTGGGCTCAGGGATGCAGAACACTAAGCTCCGCTCATGGAAGGAGGGACTTTTTTCAACCAAATAGGCTGGGGTTTGAAGAGCCCTGGTTTAGGTAGACAACATAGCTGGAAGCTCTTTCCTCTCCTTTCTCTTTCACTTGTGAGGGGAGGGGATTGAAAACATCATCTTTTCGTTTGCTATAAATGGCATTCCTTTTGCAAATAGTGGCTGTGTGTTTTTCAGTTTCTAGTGCTAATGGGGCTAGAGAGCTGTTTGTTAATCTCCTGGTTGCACGCTAGGGTCATGTTTGTTTTTCTGCTTCTAGTACATTTACCGCACTAGCACTATCTTTCAAGATTGAAACTATTAAAGATGGTGATCTCCATGCATTTGATTTATATTGATAGAAACATGGCAGCCTCCATATAGTGCATTAGAAAAAGGCGGACTCCATGCATTTGATTCTAATGACTTTACGCCATTTTGTGATTTGTTTTTTAACAGAGCTGGAAACAGGCTGGAGGCATGCTAGGAATGTCACTTCCTACTATTTTCTAGTGGAAAAACGAATGCAGCCCCATGGGATGGTGGAAGCAGGAAAAAACCACAATCCCTGCACCAGCCTGGTCACTGGCCATGCCCCCAAGTCACTGCAAGTTTGGCACTTGTCTGCAGAGGCAGGGAAGAACACAGGTGTTTGCAGAACTGAGGGAACTCATAAATCCCACAAACAGCAAAGTTGAGTTTTTGTTAAAAACATTACTGCAGCAAGGAAAGAATGGCAGCAAGGAAAGAATGTATAAAAAATGTTATACAGGCAAAGCAAGACAGAGAAAAAGGAGCTAATGAGAAGTAAGCAGGAGACAGCAACCTACAAGCCTTTAAGCCATTTCTGCTCAACATTGCATGTATGCAACATGGGTTAACCCATGTTTGCCTGGCCCGCAGGTGTACACAATTGGTCCCTGTTGCATATATGCCGTGTTCTGCAGAAATGGCTTAATTTAGGAACTGAATAGGTAACAGCTCCCCCAGGATGAACACATACCCGCACTCATTTTTGTGCAGTTTTAGCTCGCATGTTGTCGGTCTTCCAACAATGGGCTAGATTCATCCATGCAATGTGGAACCCTGGGTTCAGGAGCAACCTCAGAGCTCAGCATTGTTGAGCAGCTGCCAAGGGCTCAAGCCCTTCAGTAGGAGCCACTGTTGATTCCCTGAGTCCATTTCTGTACCCATATAACCTTTGTGTGGTGGTGGTGATCAGTTCTCTCAGGCCCCAGATAGAACATGACCTATGGATATTCTCTCCCTGTGAGAGGGCTTTTGCCTCTTCAGACAAATGCTTGCCACAGAGAGTGGAGTATGGGGCTCTGAACACAAGAAGGGAAAGGCTTGCTGGTGTGTTCTCAATTCTATAATCATAGACACTGACTACAGTTATAGGTTTGTCTAAAAAGGGCTTATGTTGCTATCATTGGGCCTCTTCAGCCTAGAAAAGAGATGCCTGAGGGGGGACATGATTGAGACATAGAAAATTATGCATGGGATGGACAGAGTGGATAGGGAGATGCTCTTTACACTCTCACATAACACCAGAACCAGGGGTCATCCACTAAAATTGAGTGTTGGGAGAGTTAGAACAGACAAAAGAAAATATTTCTTTACTCAGCGTGTGGTTGGTCTGTGGAACTCCTTGCCACAGGATGTGGTGATGGCGTCTAGCCTGGACACCTTTAAAAGGGGATTGGACAAGTTTCTAGAGGAAAAATCTATTACGGGGTACAAGCCATGATGTGTATGCGCAGCCTCCTGATTTTAGAAATGGGTTATGTCAGAATGCCAGATGCAAGGGAGGGCACCAGAATGAGGTCTCTTGTTATCTGGTGTGCTCCCTGGGGCATTTGGTGGGCCGCTGTGAGATACAGGAAGCTGGACTAGATGGGCCTATGGCCTGATCCAGTTTGGCTGTTCTTATGTTCTTATGTTCATTTCAAATGAACAGAAGCCAATAAGCCGTCCTTCAAACCTGTTCACTTCTAGTTTGGAGGTGGTTTGCCTCAATCCGTTCTATAGCAGAGTGGCATATTTGGCATCCTCTTTATTTTACTGGCTTTCTGAAAAGCTTATGAGATTCAAGTTCTTAAGGATCTTGTCCTTGTAATATTTGAATGATGCCTGATTTTTTGATCCCTGAGTAAGGTAGCTTTGGCAAATTCTGACCAATGCAATGCTAGGCCAGTGACTTCTCCCTTGGAATGAACCTTAAGTGTGAAAGAATTGCATCTATGAGGCCCATCTTTCAACATTTTCAGCATATGACAATCCTATTTACTCCAGAGCACTCTCACAGACCTTCACTTATGAAGTTCTTGGATTGCACAGCTCCCTTCCTAAAATTTGCTTTCAGTCATGCATATAATTGAAACAGCTATTCTTATGCAGTGGGAGTGATGGCATCACAGCTCTGTCTGATTCCAATCTCCACTTGCTGGAAGGGAGGATCAAACCCATTTATCTGGGCTGGCAACAAAGTCTTGGATAAACTAAACTTAACAGGTAAGAAAAATTACCCTGATGTCACAGTGTCTCCAGGGACTAATTAGTTTGCTGTTCTCATGACATGATGAATGATGACTGTTCTTTTTTGTAGTTTTAATACACGGTGACCCTAAATCCTAACTTGTTTTATTGCCCAGCCCATGAATTTGAGGTGTTGATAGGAGTTTGATCGCTTTCTGGTCAAAGAGGAGGGGGACAATAACTTTAAATGTGGCAATTCTACTATAGGTTATGGCAAGCATAAATAAGCAAGATATCTTTATTGGACCAACTTGGAGTATCACTGTCCCTTATGAAGAGCTTATGTCCCATTAGAAGTCAGTACAATGTATATTATCTGTGTATCATTTATAACCTGTGGCCCTTGCAGCAACTACCTCTGCCTCAGATTCACTGAACACTTTCACACATTTGTTTATGTTTGTTTAAAAAAAATTGTACAACTTGTATCCCACATCTTTCAGCTTCAAAGAACTTAAAGGGGTGTTAATTCATATGATGGTTCCTCTTGTAAAGCACCTGCAGCCACACAGTAGCCTCAGTCTGGACACATATATTAGAGGATGCAGTGCTATCGCCCTTCATAAAAACCCTCTTCATATCTAGCACTCTGAATGGGAGGTATGTTTGGTACTCCTGCAGAGCATCTCTTTTGCCAGATGATGGACTTTGTTGTTCATTCTCTTCCTCACCTTTCCTAACAGGTGACCTCACTGTCTGAAAAAAATAGACTGCTGGCAAGATTAGTCCTATGCTACTTAGACCTGTTTCCAGCAAAGCTGAATAACAATGCTACGTACAAATAATGTCAGTGGCAGGTAATGCCCTATCTACATTAGGCTTTTTATAATGCAAACATGAAACTGGAGGAGCCAGTCAGCAGTGGGAGTGGGGAAATTTTCAAACAGGTCCCCAGTGTGGATCAGGCTGCAGAGAATTTGCCAGCTACCATTAAAATTGGCTGAAAGTTGCTGCTGAGTCGATGGGCTTCCATTATTCTCAACATTGAAAGCACCATTACAAAAGATTGAATCAGTAGTTGTAAAAGTGAGATATTTTGCAGCATATCCTTTGGGAATTAGTGTGTATTTGTAGGACATTTTCACATGTATTTCTGCGTGCACGACTGAGACAAACTATGAAATTAGGTAATCTGCATGTGTTTTGCTACAACACAAAGCACTTCAAGCAAATATTCTCTCCAGATATGATTGTGTTTCTGAAAGCAAGCAACCTGAAATCAGACAGCACTGAGGCCACCTTATGTTTGCTCTTCAACATTCACTAATAGAGCATTTGTTCCTTTCTTTCACCAAAGTTGGAAGAGAAAAATTTGAAAAAAAACAAGGCGTTACGTATGTGTATTAAAACCAAATTCCAAAGAACACCTAGAAGCTTGTGACTATCAGGAAGTGAAATGGAGGCTGTTGAAGGAGTTTCAAACAAAGGGGCCTCCCAGATGGACAAACACCTCTGTGACTTGCAGGGTTAGACACTGGACGCAACTGAAGAATGTCCCCCAAATAGTTGTGATGGATAGAGATGGTAGATGTAATCATGCTTGAATAGCACTTTGAAGACTAGTCCTTATTACTGTATAAATGTTTCCTCTTCCCCTTACAGGGATTACAATACTGCTGTTACAGGGCCCAGTCCTATCCAATTTTCCAGTGCTGGTGCAGCTCTGCCAATGGGGCGTGCACTGCATCCTGTGGTGGGGAGGCAATCACAGAGGCCTCCTCAAGCTATGGGAACATTTGTTCCCTTACCTCAGGGCTGCATTGCAGCTGCACCGGTGCTGGAAAGTTGGATAGGATTGGGCCCATAGCCAGTTAAATGGCACGTTGGAATATGTGGCAAAGCACATGCTGAGTATCCCTTTTTGCCAGAGACAGTCGCTATCTTCTGATCCTTGACCCAGGTGAATTACTTATTCTTGGCATTCCAAGCTATGAAGGGCAACCTGTTCCAGAGTCAATGAATGCAGCAGACAACAGATGGAGCAGAACCTTCAGCAGTGTGTAATGGAGTAGACTTTTAGTAATCCTAAAGTAGTCAGGATTACTTAGGTAGTAATTCTTGGGTAGGAATCTTTGAGCAGCCATTACATATGTGTCCCTATTTTTATCTGTGAAATGCTAAAGAGCAGCTGGGGTAGTGTACAATAACAGGGAGAGAGAGGTTTAATCAGCCCCTCCTCACTGATGCTGCCATTGTGCTCTTTACTGCACTCTCTGTGGTTGTAGTTCTATACACACTTCCCTGGGAATAAACCCCATTGATCACAATGGAACTTACTTCTGAGGAAACATGCATAGTAAATGTGTTCTGAGGCTCCTTGTCATTAAAAGGAAAAAAAAACAAAAAAACAAACCTCAAACCATCATCCAACCATCAGAGGAAAGAAACAGGCAACTGGGTCCAAGGTATAGTTTGGCCCTCAGGCCATCCCTGTGTGGCTGGCTGCATTCAAGACAGAAGTCCAGTGGAAGGAAAAACAGAACCTGAATCTACAATCTTTAACAGGGTGTGGGGAGACTGTGGAAGGGTCAGATCCAGCAGTGATTGCACACAGCAGATCGTACCCTCCCTAATAATAATAATACTGGTATTTTTATACTGCCTTTCTGGTCATGAGATTACGCCTCTTGACTTTATTCAAGGCAGTTCACATAGGCAGGCTATCTCTAAATCCCCAAGGGGATTTTTACAATAACAGAAAGGTTCTATCTTTCAAGAACTGCACAACATTTCAGATGGATCTTTCAGCGTCTGCTATCACTTCTGGCCCCCAGTTGCCTCCCACGCTGGCTGACAAGCAGCTCCTTCATCTCTCACTTGAAGAGCAGCCAAGACGCTTCTTCACTCACACCAAAGAGCAGGTGGAATAACTCAGCTCAGCTTGTCAGCTGCTTCAAGGTCTCGCCATTCACGGAGCTGCCGGTGGCCTCGAACTGGCGACCTTCGGATGTTATCTTCGGGCTAATGGAGGCTCTACCCTCTAGACCAGACCTTCTCCCTACCCCTGTCTTCTCCTTGAACGTGCAACAGCTACAGAGCGGCACACATCTGAGGAGACCCTTTGCAGAGTGGGAGGCTTACAGAGGGTAAAGGGATTAATTCCCACCCCCCACCCCCCTGCTGGATACAGCATGCTCCTTTTTGGCACAGCTGCACCAGTGGATGGAGGAAAGGATAGGATTAGGGTACAGCTACTATATCTTGAGGCTACAGCTCTCGAAATAGATAAGCAACATAACTATTAAAGCACATTTTTTCACTCTCATTCTTATTTCCATTATTGCCTACCAAGCATTCTCATGCTCTGCATTTAGTTTTATTTTGCAGTGCTTTCATGCCACACTTTTATTGCTGTTGAGATGTAAAATATCTCGTAAGTGTGAAATAATAAATCTTGTCTGTAACCATAGGCTATATATATTTATGTCTATAGATTACTCAGGCTATTGTCAAAAGCTCAATTGATACCCCTCTAGGTTCCAGGGGTAATAATGGTTTTAAACTAAGTCAATTACATTTTAATTATTTCTACAAACAGATAATTTCAGAGAGAGAGAGAGAGAGAGAGCGCAAAACTGTCATTATGAGTCTGAATAATAATGAGCTCAGATAAATTAAAGTTTTAAAATCTTTTAAGTGGATAATATTATTAAATAATAATAATAATAATAATAATAATAATAGTGGTGGTGGTGTTAATGTACTTTTAATGGTTTGATTGTTTCTTTACAACAAAATCAGTGGTGAAACTAGCACTTTGTGTAACTATATCTATTTTTAAATTTTATATGTGCCCTTCCCTCCAATAGTGGGGCACCCAATGATGGGAGCTTTGACTTATTCCAACCGTGGAAGTGTGTATTGCTCACTTTTAATCCTGTTAAGTATGGGAGGTAGATACCTTTTCCCCTCAAACTGGCCTAGAGCAAGCCATGCCAAAGGCAATTTGGCCACATGTGAATTCTCTAAGCTGAATGTAGCCAGTTGAGAATACTTGTCCATGAAACAGTCTGCAGGCAGACACATTATTCAAAAGTAGTGTTCTTAAGATTTATCTTCAAACTATCATTTTAGCAGTCAGGTAGTTCTGTATTTTGGTCCTGTATTTGTGATAACCTGGTAATTTGTGATAACTTCATACAGTCTGTATTATATTGTTCAGTGCCATAGCAGTCTTAGGGAGACCAGAAAGCTTATCAGAATTCCATGATACAATTAATACAGTGGAATCAATTTGTTTTTTTTAAAGGTGTGGAAAAGGAAACAGATAGAATAGCTACTAGCACCCTGCGTGGGTGTGTTTCCTTCTTGGACCACTTAGCATTACCTTATGTCCATATGGGCTCTGTTGATGCCTGACTTTGCCTTTGTTGTTTCCAGCTGCTTGGGTAGCTGGAGAATGCAAAACAAAAAACAAAAAATGCAAAACAAAAAACAGTCATTTGGGAAAATGGTAGTCATGTTAATAACCTTTCTCTTAATCCTTCAAATAAAACCACCTAACCTAAAAAGCTCTTTTAATGGTGGATGATGGTTTAAGTGTTGATATCACCTTAGGGCCTGATCATGGAAAGAAGTTAATGAAAGTAAAATGAGACGGTTCCAAAGCCTGAGTCATGCATGGTGTGATAATTGTGATTGCCCATTTTCAGTTCTATTGGGTTGTTTTAAATGGCCATTTGCTTTAGCATAGATGTGTGGGTGCGGGGAGGGGGGATTCTGCTTTGTTTGATGTCACACTAAACAGAATCAACAGAAGATAATATAGCACCAAACTATTTGAGTTATTATAGACATACTTGGCTTAAGATACAACATTTTTAAAAAAAGAAAAAAAAACATATGCATGCCCAGAGAGCTGGACTGGTTGAGTGGATCTATGTGTCTGAAATCTCCACAACGATTGTGAGTGGAGAGCCTGTTACCTAATTTAGGGTTAAGTGTTGCATTAATTACTGAAACTTTAGCCTTGTGAATGAGGGATCAATGTGTGGTGGGGAAGTGGAAGCAGCAATCCTCAGTGAATGCCAGAGATGAGCAATAATTTTTTATTCCACTCAAAATACAGGCAGGAGCAGCTTCATCTTCTCTACCACTTGAAACAGCAGCATATGTGCAGCCCCAACCCGCACATTCTGCCACCTGCATGCACACCAGCACCACGTGCCTCTCGAGCAAACTTGGGCACACACACACGCACATACACACACACAAGCATGAGCTCACACACACAAAATCTCCCCTTTTTCTTTTTCACCAGGGGCTCCTGTTAGCATGCACCTCTTACTGCCACCTCCAAGCTTACTGTATCCTCCCCTCCCAGCTAGGAAGAGAGAGGGTAGCAGTGGGAAGGTGCCCACACAATCAATCCCCCTGCAAATTCCATCACCAAGCTCCCATGTTTGCATGCGCATGCATGCACAAACGCACAAATAAATCCCCCCCTTTTTAAAAATGTGACACACACATTAGCGTGCATCCTTTGCCATCATCACCATCTCCTGCTGGCCAGATTCTCCCCACCTGGCCAGGAGGAGACAAAGCAGCAGCAGCAGCAACTCCTGTAGTGGTGGGATGACAGTAGCAGTGGCAGCAACAACTTCCTCTCGTTCTGCTGCCACAGAGTTTGGCAGAAGCTCTTAAGCCCACTCACTATCCCCCTTTATGTTTCTTTGCCACCCTATTTTCAACAAAAGATCAGAGCTGCTGGAAGAAGAAAGTCAGGCAGAACAGTGTCCCATTGCCAAAAATGGAAAAAACTGCCTTCTTCCAGCCGTTGTAAACAGGGCAGCAGAGTGAAGATCTTGACAGTAAGTAGTGTCAGTATGAGATGATGGTGGAGGTGGTGGATGAGTACAGGATGCTGCCTGCACACATCTGTCATTTGAGGCAGCCTCATCTTGCCTCACTCGGCCAGCTCTGAATCCAGGACAACTTTATCCAGGACAGTTCTAAAAACCTATACATCTGTCATCATTATCAGATTCCCTCTCAACCTGGCCATAGAAGAAGTTTGATTCCACTCTGTCAGGGGTCGAGCCCTTGTCCGACCCCTGCCTTACCTGCCTGCAGGCCAGGGGCAGAACTGGCTGGCCATAGAGCCACCACCACTTCTCCAGCTGACCAGGTAAGATGTAGGGCAGCTGGGTGGGAGAGACAGCCCCCCCCCCCAGAGCTCACCTGACCTGAGCAGTGAGCAGGCTGGGTCACCATTAACCACCAAAGAGGAGGGAAGCAGGCCAGGGTCAGGGCCCCTTTAAGCCTAGAGAGGAAGGAAGGGGAGAAGCCGAGGGTGTGGCTGAGGAGGATAAAAGCAGGGAGGCCTGTGATGACAGGCAGTTCTGGAGAGCGAAGGCAGGAGGCTGGAGCCCCTGCCTGAAGAGCCTCAGGTCCTGTCTCCAGGGAGAAGGACAAGGGTGTCATGAACCCCCTCCCCCTGGTTTGGTCTGAGGCTTCCCCTGCAAGGAACCCCAGGGAGGTGGACACCTCACCCAGGGGTCCCAAGAGACCATCCAGCCGACCCTTGGCACCCTGCCTGGTGATGCCCAGAGACCCCCCCTTTTGGGGGCACCCCCTCACACACTCCTTGATCCTGATTCTGGATCACTACAGCAGTGGAGGCCAATATTCAAGGAGTAATTGATGTTCCTGAGCCAGCAGACAATGTAACACAATATCCCATGCCCCTTTGTGTTAATGGTTGACCAAACCTTACACATGAGACTTCCACCACTTTCACAAACTCTTCCCATTAAAGGTAACCCAGGGGTGTCAAACATAAGGCCCGCTGGCCAGATGTGGCCCCAGGAAGCAATTTATCTGGTCCCCATAATAATTGGGCTCTCCCAGCTTGATAATTGGGTTCTCTCATATCCTGAAAATATGATTTGCCAATTTTCTCTTCTGTCACTTGCAGATAATGAGTTTCTATGTGAAAACAAAGTGCTTATTTCTGGCCATCATCTGTCTACTGACATCATTTCCGGCCCTCAGCAGGCACTATGAATACTATTCAGCCCACTATATGAAAGGAGTTTGACATACCTGGGTTACCCCTTTGCAAGGGTAAGTTTTGGGAAAATGAGGTAGGGCTGGCCCTGGATAAAAAACCCCTGCAGGCTGAACCCAAACTAGTTGGAGGGTTTTGGTGAAACTCGTAATCACTCATATTTTCCTAGTCCTCCTAGATTCTGAGTTCCGATATCATTACTATCCAAGATTGTTTAATTGCTAGACTGTATAATTTCTGTATGAAACCTTTTCCTACATAGTTACTATTTTATCCCTGCCATAGAATTATACAGGTAATGATTTTAATGATCAACCTTTATACTCCATCAAACTTTAGAAACATTTGGCTGAAAATCAAGTAAATGTAACATTACAAAATGGCTAATTATTGGAGATGAATGAGTATAAAGAGGATCATTGTCCTTCATAACTCATCTTCTTCACTTGCTCATTCCACTCTAACATTCAGAGAGGATGTGGGGGGTGCATACAGATCATGCTTGGAATTTTAAAGAAACCCCCCTCTCCCACTCTTCAGTCTTCTGCATCTCTATGTCAATATTAAGTTTGTTGAAATCATACCAAGATTGAACATACCGGTAATTGACAATTTTTGTTCCTAAAGTGGAAGAGGCAAGGGATAGTAATAATTTGCTCTTCCCTGACAAATATTATTACTACAGAACTGGGGATGAATAAGAATTGGAAAGAATCACAGAATGTTTGAATTGAAAAGGATCTTGGTCATCATCTGTTCCAATCTCCTGCTCAGCTCAGGCATCTACTTGAAAATGTCCTGTGAGGGAGAGCTCGTGCCTAGCCCACATCTCCTTCCTGTACTTTCATCCCATTGATTTTAGTTCTGTTCTCAGGAAACATAAAAAACAAGTCCTCGCCTTCTTCTGCGTTACAATGCCTTCAGATACTCAGAGAGAGCTAGGCTAGCCCCTCTTCTGTGGGCTAAACATACCAAGCTTTCTTAACCATTCCTCATACAACATGGTCACCAGACCCTTCATAATTTTAGTTGCTCTCCTCTGAAGCCACTCCAGAGGGTCTAGTTTTACAGTGGGTCCTCTTTATCTGTGGTTTCAGTATCCGTGGATTTAACCGACTGCAAGTTCTGAACCTGTGGCTAGAGGACATGCAGAGAACCTCTCAGAATCCCTGCTAGAGTAATTTAGCAGGCACTTACGGTTTTTAGGAAAACCAGAAGTGTCTGCTAAATTGCTCCGGTAGGCATTTCAAGTGGCAGGGAGTCTGCACACGGCTTCCCCATGACTCAGAAGACCTCCCAGGCATAACCTCTGACTACGTCCAGAAGGTCCTGTGTTTATCAGACCACGGATTGATTATCCGTGGTTTTCTGTATCCATGGGGATTCCAGTAATGGAACTTCCATGGATACAAAGGATCAGCCTGTACTAATTTGGTACAGGTAATTTGGTACACTCAGGAAGGGCCGTCTTCACCCTAGGCTCCCAGACTTGCCCCTACTAAGATGCTCATGGGCTAGATTCTTCCTTGGCTATGATATACCTTTTCCCCTTGCACTTATTGACTGAGGGGGTCTGGCCTCCAGGCTGAAGAACCTGGCAGATACCCTTCTGGTGCAAAAGAAAAGGCTGGCCCAGAGACCTCAGCATCATGGCAGCCTGAAGTATCCTCTCACTTAGTACTAGGAGGGATACAAGAAAGGTTAGAACTTGTCTGGCTAGTGTCACTGCTTAGTTGAAATTTATAAATTATAGAGGAATACCAGCAGCACGATGGTGGGAAGGATGGTGGGAAGGAGGAGAATAGGGGACTGAATTGGGTTGTGGCCCTAGTTGTGACCTCCAGTGTGTTAGCCACTTCTGATTTAAATAATTACGTGCATACAGTTTGATGGTTCTAAAGGCTCAGTCCAGCCTTTAATAATAAATAATTATTTATTTAAAAGTCAGCATAATTTGGGGGGGGGGAACACACGTAATCTGTGGTTGTATAAATTAGAGGCAATGATGTCTCTTTCATATTTGTTTCCTGATTTGAAGCTAAAATGGGAACTATGATGCCAGCTGCTACAAGAACCATAAATAGTCCAGCAAATAATAAATGCTTGTGACTGTATCCAACAACTGTTAAGCTTACAGATCTGCAAGAGGGATCTGAAGGCCTTAGAAAGGGACCTCAACAGGTGGGAAACCCTGGCCCCTGAGCGTCCCGCTTGGAGGCAGGCTGTGCAGCCTGGCCTCTCCCAGTTTGAAGAGACACTTGCCCAACAGACTGAGGCAAAGAAGGAAGGACTGTAGCCAGGGAGACACACCAGGGACAGACTGCATTTACTCCCAGTGTGGAAGGGATTGTCACTCCCGAATTGGCCTTTTCAACCACACTAGACGCTGTTCCAGAACCACTTTTCAGAGCGCGATGCCATAGTCTTTCGAGACCGAAGGATGCCAATGATGATAAGCTTACAGAGCATCACCATCTGTCATAGTATGCTCTTATCACGTTAGTCTCAGATGTCTTACATGCACCTACTGGATTAGGTCATCATCATTGGACCAAGAACAGATAGTGTGCTAGATATATCATTATGACATCATGCAAAATACAAAAACCGTCACAGACAGGTCATACGTTTTCATAATGAGTGAGGAGTGAGGAACAGACAGGTCGTGGCTTGGCACTCTTTACTTTCCTATAATAATTTCAGTTCTCATAGAACCATCAAAATGCAGCTCAGTGGGATGGAGCGTGTCAACCAGGCTCATCCAGGGCATCATTTTGATGACGCAGATTCTTCTCACTCTAGTCTCTGTGTGTCTTGAGGCTCAGAGTGCCAATCAACTGAAACCTAAGTGCTTTGGGTTAACTGGTTATAGATTTATTTTGATTTGCAATTCATCCAAGGCTAAAAATATCTAAACTGAAGCAGGTTGCATGGTATTTATGACTTGGAAACATATGTCAAAAATCTCACAAGATTTTTTTCGATGCCATCTTTGCCATCTGGAAATGTCAAGGAGAGACTTCTCTGTCTATCAAGGAAAGAACATTTTGTTCCATTAGCACTCTCTGCTCCCGCTTTGCCTTTTATTTGCTTATAAAGGCATTTGAGAAAGAATTCTGTTTTCAGGCAGATCCATACCATTTGGAAAGTGGGTCTATTTTCAACCCACATGGAGTAAGCTCACTGAGCAGACATTCTGTCCTGGCAGACAAAAAAGTCAGCATAATTTGGGGGGGGGGGGAAACACACGTAATCTGTGGTTGTATAAATTAGAGGCAATGATGTCTCTTTCATATTTGTTTCCTGATTTGAAGCTAAAATGGGAACTATGATGCCAGCTGCTACAAGAACCATGACCATATTCTTGCATTGCTCATTAAATCTGCCTTTGCACTGGAGAGTTCTTATCAGTGTGTAAATGTGTGTGTTTCCCCTCACTCTATGAGAATGACTACCAAGCACCTCCTTCGTCAGTAAGATCATTTTTTAAATTCTTGTTTACGGGTTTGCCTTTAAGGCAGCCAGCAGGAGCACAGAACAGCATTGCTCTCCTGAGCTGATGTCAAAATTTTGTAAGTCAGCCAACATGAAACACTGGCTCCATGCAGCGTAATTCTTGACTGCATAAAATCAGAGTAAATTCTTGAAGGGAAGGGGGGCACGCACAAACCCTAAAATCTTGGGTTAGCTAATACAAGAAAAGAAGCAAAACAAAACCTTAGAATGCTGGAAGGGACGTAGCCCAATGGCAGAGCACATGCTTTGCATGCATAAAGCCCCAAATTCAATCCCCAGCAAAAGAAACTTGGATAGCTGGGCTAGAAAGGACTTTTTACTGAGACCCTGGAGAGTCACTGCCTTTTGAAGTAAACAATACTGAAGTTGATGGACCAATGGTCTTGTGCAGTCTGAGGCACCTTCATATGTTCTGTGCTAAATCTTTTAACGGCTTTCTGCAAACCACTGCCTTGGAGTGCTCCATAGTAAAAGCACTCCATCGTCTTTTTTATAAAAAGCTCAATGTTTTGTAAGATGGGCAGATTGGCTAGTGTATTTTCCCTGCGCTAAATAATGAATGGGCCTTTTTTAATGTGAATGAAAATGTGAATTGGCAAGCTTGGACATTTGATTTTTCTCCCATGGTCTATCCCACATTAACAGCATTCACAAATGGCACTAATAGTTCCAGAGTGGCTCAAATGTGCTTTTTTAGTGCCTTGTGAAAATGAGCTAAATTCTATGCCAAGGTATTGCAAATGCTGTGCAGAACAAAGCCAAATTGTACCACCTGAATAAATACATGGTCATGGAGCCTGTGCTGCTTCTCGTTGCCATGGGAAAGGGACAGGCAGCTTTGCAATACGTGGAAGCTACATTGTTTGACAACTGGCAGACGCACTCAACTACCTTCTACAATTTTGCCACATGCTGTTCACACATGTTCAAGTTTTTTCTGCACCCATAGGGTGAAGTTGAATATCTGAACTCTGCACCAGATACCAGAGTCATCTGATCCCAGAGCTGGCTCCAGGTCTGATGGTATTCCTTTAGCAACATGACCTCTAATGGGCTTCTTACTAAATGAATGCTCCCCCACCCCACCCTTGCAGTGGCAGCAGACATGACATTTCGTGGGGCACTGAGGAGTAAAAACTTGAAGGTTTTTACCAACCACCAGCTAGAATGTTGTTGTTGCTGTTGTCAGCCTTCCAAAAATTTAATTTTTTTTAAAAAGCACATGCACTTCTATGGTAAGGAGTAGAGGACCACCCAGCCTACAACTGCTGGACCCACTTCTACCCAGGGTGTCAGGACAGGTGTTAGTAGTGCCTTGCAGGTGTTGGGCCCTTAACGGATACCCAAAGATGGCTTTCACTGATTTCTGTCTTCTCCTCAGTAATGAGTTGGTTGGTTATGTTGTATTTTCTTTGTTATTTTGTTTTTGTTTAGAATTATTGATAATTTTATTGTATACTGTAATTGGTTTTAGTTATATAAGCTACCCTGATATTTTCTTATTGGAACTGTAGAGGGGAGATAAACATTCTCAAATAAGTAAAGGTGAATAAGGGGCAGATTTCACTCCCTTCCCCAGCATACTTCTTTTCATCTCATAAATATACCTGCCAAACCAACTAGGTATGAATGGGACTGCTACAGTACGCTTGGAAGCCCCAGTACATCTAGTTCAGTCCTAGAAAGTTTGATTGATTTGACAGTTCACGTGTCTGCAATCCAAAAGGCCAAGAATGTTTTTGGCCTCCACTGCTGGTCTTATAGAACTCCAAAACTTAAAGGAGTCTATAGCTTCTTTGAAGAAAGCTCCAAAGAGGGAATGTTCTTCTACAGTTCTGCTTCAGGCTGAATTGGTGCTTTGCACCCCACTGATTTCTCACCTGTAACTGCTAGGATTTATGATTCTAAAATATGCTGCAGTGCCTTGAAATCTAGCCATTTCTAATTTGAGATTTCATTCCAAAAATTTAACTTCACTGTGATAAAATTTAAAAGCCATGTAATTCCAGGCACTTTATAGTGGCTACTTAATTTAAAAGAGCTGCCTTTCTTTGTGCTATATTAAAACACCCCTTGTTCATGTATTCAAATTGCAGCAATCTGCATACTAGATAATGTGTAATTGAAGTGTAATACTTTTATATCCTAATACCGCTATAAAGGAATTAAAATTATTAAAATTGTTCTACAATGTTCTCTTTTGATGAAGACTACATTAGTGAAGTAGTCTTTTGCATTAATTCCTAAAGTGAATTCAGCTAAACTGATCACTTACAGTAAGCACCACTTCAGTGGGAGAAGGTGATGTTTCAGAACCCAAAGCAGTACAAAGAAGTGAAAATGAAGAGACACATACATTTCAAGAACAGCTTAGAGAAATAAAACACCACATTATAATTCAAATCTCCCAATAGTCTTTAAATGTTTAACCCCCACAATATTTGCATTCCAAATCCACGTATGCTGCTAGAATTTCCTCTCCCCCAGCCCAGTTTTCTATCTGATATGCACGTGCTTTTCTGCGAAAGGATTATATCAATTACAATGTATTTTCCTTATCTTTATTTCTACAGAAAAGTTACCCCTGTAACAACTGTATTTTTTTTAACAACATACCAGTGTGGAAGGGATTGTCATTCCCGAATCAGCCATTTCAGCCACACTAGACGCTGTTCCAGAACCACCATTCAGAGCGTGATACCATAGTCTTCTGAGACTGAAGGTTGCCAACTGATATTTGCATATAGAATATGCCACATTGTGTGAGATTTAACTATTAAAATGAGAGGCTCAGGGCTCCCTAGAAACCAGTCTGTGAGAAAGGAGGTGTCCTATATAACAGTTTCCGGCTGTAACCACTTGACTTGGCTCCCCCAAACAGGGGATATTTCTACCCAGCAGGCACCACTGATGTGAAGCAGGCATGGGGCACTTACCATAGTGCCTAGTCATAGTCATAAGAGCCTTTAAAACATTATGGTGGTAATAAGAAGAACTCACCACAGCAGCCCCTTGGCAAAGCAAATTGTAGAAACGAAACTGCCAAATTTCATATTTCTTACCTCAGAAATATGATTTTTGGTCTAAAAACCTAGGAGCCTTTTACATCAGCATGACTAGTGTCCTGCTGCTGTACAAGGCCCTGAAAGGATGTGACAATTGCACTGCTGCCAAGTCATTTGAGGCTGCTGCCACAAGGCAGCTGCTGTGGAGGATCTCTGCCACCATGGACCGAAGATGGCATCAGGGCAGACAGGCTGGTGCAGGGAGCAGTTTCTGGGCAGGGGGCAGAAGAAGAAACAAGGTGGAGAGGGGGTGGAATGGAGGCCAAGTAAAGGGTGGGAAGTGGTTGGTCTGGCAACAGAGGCTTTCACTGGATCCTACCCCCATTTTCCAACCTGGTGGTTTCCAACCCCTAGCAAACAGTAGTGTAGGTTTGACCCATAGGCTTTGGGCAGCCTAGCAGGAAGTAAGTAAACCTCCTGCAAGCTGTCTGATTGCCTCCCCACCATTGCATGAAGCACGGACTCGGTTGGCATGGCTACGTACTATAATGCAGTGGGGGATAGGATTGGCAGGTTATAATGCTCAGCTAGAACACAAAGCAAAGATTGCGGTCCCAGAAGTTCTTCTCCAGCTTGGATTTTAATTTAGATCAGAGAGGAACTTTAAGCAACTTTCTCCCTGCTTCTCTCCTACCTATTTAACTCCAACCCCCCTTCTACCTAGACACTTGACTTACTCTGTCAGGTCAGATGCAGGTCAACCAGGTAAGTGATAGAGGATTTCAAGACTCATTTATGTGGCGGAGAGAGGTTGAATTCTGCCACACTCCTGGTGGCATCACAGGAAGCATAATTGGTTTCATTTGTACTCAGAATAAACAGATCTTTTCAGAGTTTGGGGCAAATAGTTTGGTTTGCCAAGCCCTGTTCAAATAGAAGTCTGATCAGGGATGTTCACCACTTTACTAGCATATGGGCCAGCTTGAAGTCTAGTAAACTCTACTGCTGCCTAATACCAGATGCAAGGAATTAAGCTGTGCTTCAACGACTGTGGGGAAGATATTCTGCCTGGATGAAGTAATTGCAACACATTGCTGCATGGTAAGGCCAGCCCCCCCCCCCTTTTTTTTTGCCTCCAAGACACGTGCTAATGGGGAAATTGTATCTGGAATTTGTTGGATTTGTTCCCAATTACATGACGTGGCTACAAAATCCTAGCTCTAACAGGAACATCTGTCTTCTCACCCTAGATATGGGGGCCAGCAGACAGACTTGATAGGTTTTAGCATATTCCTGCAAAGTGACACTATAAGCTGGAAGGCAAGGTCACCACGCATTCATAATTTCATATTTAGAGAACTCTGTTCATAATAAGGAGAAAAGTTGTTACAGACAGAATTTCTTCATTTATTTCTCCTAAAATATCTCAAATTTTTGCATGAATTACCAATAACAAATGATGTATCCATCATCCTTGATCAGTTGAATTCATCAGTATAGTGCAACCTACATCCCCAATGAACTTACACCACTTTGATGCAGTGTTGCCAGATAGGGAAATTTGTATTAAAATATTTAAATGATATGATTAGATCCCATGCCTGTACTGTATGTAGGGGTTTGAGGCAGGCATGCCCCAGTGAGAGGCCTCAGACTTGCTTCAGGGGGAGTGGATTCAGGCACCCTGGTCCTCCTCCCTGGTTTGGCTGGTTTGCCCTGGCCTTGGGCAGGTGCTGTTTACTGCACTGCCTCACCTCTCTTTCTGCTCTGCCAGGCATCACCAGCCTCTTATGGGGCTTCCTGCTTCCTCTTGTCCCTTCCCTTCCTGCCTGGGGGATTGAAAAGGAGTACCTGCTGGCAGCTGCTGGCCCTTAGGCATTCCTGGCCCCGCCCCTGGTATCCACTGACCCAGTATGGGGCCCTGGCTGCTGGTCTCTGCCTTCTGGGACCCCTGCCCTGATAAGTTGGGGTCCGTGGGGGAACGCTGACACTGTGATTGCAATAAGCCCAATCTTTCCCAGCCATATCTGTAGGTGCTGGAGAGTGAACCTGGGACCATCAGAATGCATACAAAAGACTGCTCTACACTGAGGAACACTCCCTCCCCTAGGCCGTAATCCTTCTATTCAGCATTGTCTTGTCTGGACAACTGCTGAACATGCCAACACCCAGAGCATTGGCTAGTGAGCATATCAGTGCAGAAATAGTGGCTCATCAGTGTACTGTTGCTCACCCCCTCCCCTTCAGTGAACATACTTGTGAACAGAACTTGTGTGCCCACTTTAGCACTGAGTCAGAAAACCTAGTAATCATCCGCTTGTAGAGATGATGTAGAGATGACATACAGAGAGACTCATATGCCATACTTCCAAGAGAAGCATGGGAGATTTGTCCATCAGTTGATGTACACAATATTCAATTTAAAATTTTGCATTTGACTTTTTGCCTTTGAATGGTGCTGTTTAAATTTGCTTTTGACTTCAGCAAAGCTGGTATTTAATTGCAGGTGTGCACTGCCAAACAGCAGAGAGACACAAAGATGCAGCTCAAAATACAGGGCTGTAAAAATTGCAGGTATAATTCAGAGTGACTTGTTTTAGCTGTTATTGACTATATTAAGTTATGTGGTCCTTGCTTTCCATTGTGCTTTTCCTCCAAAGTGTTCCAATATAAGACAAATACTTGTTTTGTTCTAACAAGCACAACTTCAGCTTTTTTTCTTCCCCAAATAAAGCTTCTTCTACATTATATAGAAGTCTTGGGAATATCTTTCTCCCTTTCTTTCACATCCTCTTTGATGAGGATATTTTATAGCTCTCCAGGTTTTTAATCTCTCCCTCTAGAGAAATGAACAGATCTGCCTGCTTTCTTTAAAGTAATAAGTCTACCCAATTACCTACCCCATAGAAAGGCTTTTAGTGCTGCTTAGCATTATCCTTCAAAGGGCACAGGGTGTGAGTAAGTTGCAGAATATACCACAAATTGCCTTTTCCTTAGCTCCATAAAGAGCTAGATGCTGGGGTGAGACAGAAAGAACCCAAACCCAAGTTTGCACAAAGCAGCATTAGGTTTACCCCATTCTGTCTGAATCCCGAATTTTCTCTGTGCTTAAGTGCAGATAAAGAATTCCTACAACCATTTTAACAAACAGGTATGCTGGTTTCTTCTAGCTCAGCGATTTTCAACCAGTGCACCCTGAATGGTCTACAGGTGTGCCATGGGAGTTTGAGGGAGGGTCATTTATTAGTAGGGCCATTGGGAATGTGAGCCTCCTACTAGCAGCATGGTTTGCCTTCCCATTTGCCAGAAAACTGATGGTGTGTCTTTAGTCAGTGTGTCAATAGGCTATGAGATGAAAAGGCTTGGAAACACCTCAAATGCAACCAACGGGAAAAAAAAAAGACATTAACAAGTTATATTTTAAAAATTTCAGCAAAATATATGATGGATAATAATCCATAAACAATGAATATAGATCTAAAAAGTTATTTTTGCCCTCCTCCACTTTGTGTTCCCCCTTTGTATTTCCTTTTTCTTTTTTTGTATTGTATTTTCTATTTTTTTTTACTCTACTGTATGTTGTATTTTTTTTTAATCTATAAATTGTAAGCTGCCTTGGGCATCCACTTTCAGCAGAAAAAAAGGCGGGGTAGAAATCTTTTTTAAAAATAAATAAATAAATGATTCTAGATATCCAAAAATATGTCCATTTGTAGTTGTCATCTGTAAGCCAATTTTTCAGATGCTGATAAAGTTAAAAGGCCCTCAGTCCGTTGAGTAATTGTAGGTTGCTTCAGCTGTTGTGATTTCTGTTTTATTGTATTTTTCATGTTTGTATCTTTCAGCTTCTGTATTTAGCCAACTTGGGTATCCCATTTTATGGGAGAAAGGACGAGATATAAATATTTCAAATAAATAAATAAAACTCATGACTGAAGGGCTGGAAACAGAGTTAATGGATTATTGTATCTAATCTGTTCTGCTGTAGGGCATCTGTACTTAAAGCACCCCTGACAGATGTGGTTCCAGCCATTTCTTGAAAATCCAAAGATATCTTTCAGCTTTATTATAATTTATGAGCCACTTCATATCTCGAGCATCAGACATTCTAAATGTCTAGTTAAGACGGTATCCATGTTTGTCAACTGCCACCCATCCCCCCTTTCTCCAACAAGCTTTTCTTCCTCCTTAAAGAGATAACCATGTATTCTTTCACAGAACTGAATGTCTTTTAGATAAGACCTTTAAAAAGCATGTTCCTGATTAATCTGATCCCTGGCATGTCAGGATTTTGCACTTGATCCCTAATGTACGTATTATTCCTCTGGGCTTGCAGATGGATCTCATTCATGGCCATCAAAAAATACAGCTTTATGGGAAAATTAAGGAATGATGCACACATTTCAGAGGTAACCACTGCCCATCAACCTGCTATCCTCTTATTAGAATAAATGACTTCACTATTATTGCTTGAAAATTAATCCTGACCTTGTACTCAGGTAGAAGGAACAATTCACTGCTACTGGTGGCATGTTTTTCCATGTTCCCATCTTAAATATGGAGCAATATCTGTCAATGTTCAGTTCAGGTGGCATTGAAAGGGCGCTTCCTGGCTTTTCCAGTAATTCAGCAACCTAACAGCAAAGGGCTTCATTCTGTGGGATCTGTATATTTTTTTCCTAGAAAGCAAGGTTGAAAATTCCCTCTGTAGTTGACTTTCTGATATCAGAAGAGTCCAGAACCTTAAAAGTGAATCAGTAGGTACTTTTGTAATTTCATTGACATAATGATTGGTCTAAATAACAGGCAGTCCTCAGGTTGGATCTGGCCCCTGAAGAACCTTTATTTACCCCACCACCACCACCAAATTTTAATTAAGGTGCAGAGAAAAAGTTGGCCACATTTTCCTTCATAGTGTTTCATAGTGCTGCTGATCTCTTTTAGCAGCACATGAGGAAATGAGCAGTAATGTGAAAAATGTAAGCAGAGCTGCAGTGGCATAACTACAGTGGGTGACGTGGTAAGTACCGCAGGTACCATAATGCTGCAGGCACTCCTGTGCATTGCCATCACTGCCCAGAATGGGAGGGGCTGCTTTACAGCATGCGCTTTGCAGTGTCTGCAGCACTTATTGCGCCACCCCCCGTAGCTACTCCACTGCAGAGGTAGTTAGTATCATCCAGGGATGGGCAAATCCAGCATGGCTTGATTCGGGTCAAGTTGCCGAGTCACCACCCCCCATGATTCAACTCAAAAAAGAGTCATAAAGGGGGCACTTTCCATGTTGCTGAGTCACGCCTCTGCGACTCTAAAGGACGTCGAGTCGCCCTACCCCCTTAAAAAGCCTGCCGTGGAAAAAATGGGACTGCTTCCAGGCTGTGTGTGTGTCAGAGTTTTCTTTGAACACTCCCCTGATGTCCCCGCCCTTCTGTAAAGAGGCAGGAGGTGTGGGAGGAACAGCGAGAGAGCAGGAATGGAAGCAGCAAGAGGGAGGAGGGTCACGCACAGCAACTGGGAGGCTTACCAGGACGACCCAATCCTTGGCAGCTCTACGCAGATGTAGTTCTACTGTAGCCTGTTATTCAATGAGGCTCCTCCCTCCCTTTCTATGGGGTGGAAAGTGTGGTAGCTATGATCTGCCTGTCCTGTTCCCTGGCCTCCCTCAGCCAATGAAATACCAGACTTCACATCCTGCATCCAGTGATCATCCATTCCTTTCTTCCTATCAGAGAAGAGCAAACGAGCTCTCTCCCACTTCTCCCCTCCTACTCTGATACATTAACCCCTGCCTTGTGGCTGGAACTCCCTGCTGCTCGCCCAATTAGAATGCTGGCCCCACAAGGTTTTCCCACTTTGAAAACAGTAAGCAAACACACCCAGAAACACCATGTCAGGGAATCCCTGACTCAAGTTTTGGGTCTTTTCAGGGTCTTCGACGCACGTGACTCACAAGTTGCTGAGTCAGTGAAAAACATGCATTTTTGCAACTCAAGTCTGAGTCATTCCAGTTGAGTTCCCAACCCTGGTATCATCTCCTAAATGTTTTCTTTATCTCAGTAATTCTTTTTTGTTTTAATCTTCAAGTTCTTCCAAGCAGAATTTCTCTTACTCTGTTGTGGTGCATATCACTAAAGTGTTAGTTTACATAGTGTATTTTATTTTTTCTCTTTGTATTTTTTAAGCCGCCCTACCTTCTCACTGTCTCTTCAAAGCCTGCCTGCTCTGAAGCACAGTGTGTTGGGTATAAATATAGAAGACCCAGGATTAACGTACACCTTGCCTTGAAGCATGTTAAGTTGCAAACAACCTGAATACACAGTGTTACACTGGATGAAATGAGATAAGCAAATGACATATCCTGCTTTAAGCCCTTGCATAGGGCAGGAAATAAATCCAAATAACTAAACTAAACCCTTATATTAACCCTTATATTAAACCCTTAGTTTAATAACTAAACTAAACCCTTATATGCATGGACATATTTAAACAGCCTCTAAACTGTTTTTAAAGTAATATAGCACCAGTTACTACAACTCAAAAAGGGGGGGGGAAGACTCCTATCTATGTCTCTTTATATATATATCCCTAAACAAACTGAAGTGCTTGAATTTTCCATCTGTAGTCTTTCTCTTTACACTCCCTTAGCCCCTCTGGGTAACAATTGTTACTTGTTTTTTTTTTTTCTAATTATATCAATAGCTAATAAACTTTCCGTTCTTTGTGTGGGAGCTTGGTTCTAAGGCTGGGGAATGGTTATTTTCCTGACCTCAAATGCTGAGGTTTGCTGTATGTACAACCTCCTGATTTGTACGTGCAACCTCCTGATTTTAGAAATGGGCTACGTCAGAATGCCAGATGCAAGGGAGGGCACCATCTGGTGTGCTCCCTGGGGCATTTGGTGGGCGGATGTGAGATACAGGAAGCTGGACTAGTTGGGTCTATGGCCTGATCCAGTGGGGCTGTTCTTATGAGGTAAATGGTTTGCACTATGAGAATGGAGAAACACTAATGCTCTGGTCATAACAGCTTTGGTATGATCCAACCTAGTTTTGTTTGTTTGTTTGTTTGTTTGTTTGTTTGTTTGTTTGTTTGTTTGTTCTGGAGGTGATTAATGAGTTGAACCCCATTTTTTCATGAGTTGAAATTACAGGGAAATGGATATAGGCAAAGCATAATGAAGAACTGGTTAACCGTCTAGCAGTCTAGCCCTGAAGCAGCTTGCCTCATGCAGCAGCTGGTTCCCCTGAGCTGAAGATTTTCAAGTAGAGGCTGGATGGCCACCTGTCAGGAATGCTGTAGCTGTTGCCTGCACAGAGCAGGGGGTTGAACTAAATGACTTATGAGGTCCTTTCCAACTCTGATTCTGCTTTTGGCCTCCAAAGAGGCTCCAAGACAACGCACATCAAAAGTCTATAAAAGCAGTAACCTAAAATAAACTGTTTTTCTTCTCCTGCTCATCGGTTTGTGTCCCATGGCCATTGTGTGGGGAGAGAAAGGCATAGTCCAAGCTTTTTCAGGCTTTAATTTGTAGACCCAGGAGACCAATGCAAAAAGACAGCCTGCAAACCAAGTAGGATGGCACACCAAAGGATTGTTAAGCCCCCTTTTTTCTGCTGTTTGCCTGGAATTGCAAAAGTGTCAGTGAGGCTTCTCAGGCACTTTGTAAGCCACAATACATGGATGCTGGGCTGCATTCAACTTCCTGGGTCAAAAGTTAGACACAGCGTATTTAAGTGTTGCAGTCCCCTTGATGAAGTCTGGACAGTGCCGATATGTGACTATCTGGGAACACACACACACCCATATGCCACCTTGAATTCCCTGATGAAAGAAAGGTGGAATCTAGATGTAATAGCAAAAGTTGCACAGGCTTGGTTTGGAAACGCTTTCTGAATGTTATACATAGTAAACCTGTGGAAAGATCCGTTGCCTATCTATTAGTTCTCTGACACTTTGATATGGAAGCTATTCTTGCTATTCAAATGGTCTAGAACAGGGGTGTCAAACATAAGACCTGGGGGCTGGATGTGGCCCGCGGAAACCTTTTGTCTGGCCCTCAGGTGCTGAGTAGTGCTGAGGTATTACTGCTGAAAGGGCAGCCACATGAAAATTGGGCTCTCCTATATCTTGAAATACGATCAAGATTTGCATATTTTCTCTTGTGTCATTTGCAGCTAATGAGTTCCTAAGTGATAAAAAGTATTTTTGGTTATGACCTGTTTAATGACATCATGTCCTGCCTATGGACATCACTTCCGGCCCTTAGCAGGCATCATGAATGCTATTCGGCCCTTGGTATGAAATGAGTTTGACACCCCTGGTCTAGAAGACTACACGTCAACAGACAAGGCATGGCTGAGTGATGATGAAGAAGAGAGACTCTCTGGAAATAAGAATAGTATGAGTAGTGTTGCCTCCCTCTCCAGTGTCCAATACGTGTCTCAGTGTTCTCCTCAGGTTCTCCAGAATACCTGTGTGTTTTTCAGTGAGTGTTTCTTTTTCCCCACTATTTATTTCCTGCTGAGGTCCCCTGGGCATCTACAGTGAATATTCTTTGGGGTTTGTTTCTTTGGTTTGGGGGAGGGGTTTCCTCTTTGGGACAAATGTCAGCAAAGGAATGAACTTGACAAAATTTTGCAGTGTTTAATGCTCTCTCAGGCTTTCATCCTACAACCTTCACAGCACTGTATATTCTTAACAGCATACACTAAACACAGCAGTTTCAGCAGTTTTAAAGGTGACTTGATAAAATATATATGCAGATTACTTCAGGGCAAGTAGTCTGAGTTATCAATTTATGACAGGTCAAGACTCCAAAGACCTTCAATTAAGAAACTGCCATACACCATGTTCAAATTCTGTGCTTCTTGCTAGGAAATTTGTTTTGGATTCTGACTTGATGCATTTTATATATGTACACTGAATGCATGCACTATGCATAGAAGTTTGCATACTAAGGGCAAACCCTATGTCTCCATTTAAAACCAGCAGCAATGCCGGCTGGTTGGCTGGCTGGCTGGCTGGCTGGCTGGCTGGCTGGCTCTCTCTCTCTCTCTCTCTCTCTCTCTCTCTCTCTCTCTTTTACTGCAGAGGTACATGCTTGAGTGTCTTAACCTTTCTGCTGCATATTGGAATTCTGCCATTTTTTTTCCTTGCTGCTTATGAAAAGTGAGGGATTGACAGCACTGGAGAGGCCGAAATGCTCTGCTTAGCTGACAGTCTGTGCAATTCACTTTCTCACACTCCATCAAATGTCCTTCATACTAACCTCCAGAAACCCATCTCTTCTGGAGCAAAAGTATAATTCTGTCTTTGTGTTTGTGTAATCTTTGACCTTTGGTGAACAAAGACCGCAGATCATTCTATGGGTTTTTGTTTGTCGGAGATGTACTTGAGCCTACAAACAATATTTTTACTCTGTAAACTGGATTGTAACTAGAGATGCTTGGATCTGAAAATGAGCTCAGGGGCTCATAATGACTCATAGAAGAGGTGAACATGGCAAGGTCCCAATTTCTTCTTAAGCTCAGGTTAACCACAGAAGAATTTGCAGATGACTCAGCTACCCACCCAGGCCACAAAACTCCACCGCTACATCCCTTTAAACCTACTTCTCATTGGCAGCACTCCAGCAACAGTGATAGGAAAGGAGAAAGGTCACATTCTTCCATCTTTTCTTCTCTGTCTGGTTCTTGGTGCTGGCACACCACATAAACTTCAAGGTAATCCCAGTGATACTCCATCTCTAATTGTAACTTGGCCCAGCTTATGTGTCTGGGGGAAGACCATTTCACTAACTCCAGTTAGTTGTCCCAGGTCCCCAAAATGTGTTAACCTCATATGTCTTACTGAACTAAGGGCGCAATCCTATCCTATGCTGGAACAGATAAGCCAAGAGGCTTGTGCTGTATCCAGCACAGGATAGGGGCCCAAAGCAGCTCAGCCAGAGGCAAGGGAAAACTTTCCCCCTTACCTCCGGGTAAGTAACGCTGGCCCCTATGGGCCGTCTCAAACTTGCACCAGTTCCTGAGGTGGTGCAAGTCCAAGGAGAGCAGAGCGACTTGAAACCACTCCGAACTTCCTGGGAATGTGGGTTGGGATGCAGCATAACTGCTGGATCCCAGCCCTGCCTCCTGCTCCCCTCCCGCCTGCCCGCCCCCCGGGGCCACCTACTGCCCACCCTCTCCTGCCCAAGAATGCCTCTCTCCCGCCTCCTCTCCACCTCTTCCCCCCGCACCCACCCCAGAGGCTTGCATCAGCCCAGCCGGACCAACGCAAGCCTTGCCAAGGAAACTGGCGTGGAGGCTTAAGTCAGCTGCTGCAGGCCGGCGCACACGAGTACTTACTTACTCTTGAGGAGACGCAAACGTGACTTACTCTGGCCAAATTAGTTCTCAGGATTTCGCCCTTAGTCATATCTCATGTTTAAAGTACTCTGCAGATGCTCCTGATTTCATTGACAGAGGTGGTGGTGGGGGTTTGAGATATTTGAACTGCTGTGCATGGAGAAAAGGCTGGGTGGAATGAGGGTGCTGCTTCAGTGAAATTCCTTTGAACATGAAGCCCATGGAATACTAAGGCCCTAATCCTGTTGAAGCCTTGTGCTGTCAGAAATAGTATTCTGGCAGCACAGTTTCCTTTATGGCAGCAGAAAAGCCAGGCTGCTGCTGTGTGCTGCCAGGCCGCCGCCATAAACGGCAAGAGGGTTGGATGATTCATGCAGGTTTTTGTAGTGTATGTAGGTTGGGATGGGCCATGGGTGAGGAGGGGGAATAAAAGAGTGTGCTGGTGGAGGAACCAGCGTGCATGTCAGGCGAGGGAGGGGGTGGATCAGGTGTGGGTGGGCCATGGGTGGGAAGAGGGAATAAAAGGACCTGTTAGGGGAGGAACCAGGGTATGTGTCTGAGGAGGGAGCAGATCCGGTTGTAGTTGCATACCCAGATCTTATGCCCATTTTTCTGCATGCCCCACCCCCTGGCATTCCTTGGACTTATGCCTGCTATATAACTAGTATGGGTCTGAGGAGACCCTTAGGCAATTAGGCAACCTATTGGGGGGTATTTCTCCTGTAGGCTGTCCAATCATCTCCCCTCCCCTCACATAGCATGCAGCATAGTCTCAGTGGGATGGCTGCATGCTATAAAGTGGCAGTGGACAAGATTGGGCAGTAAATGAAGTCATAGCAGGAAGGTTAAACAGGCTGAGGTTAGAGACAGGCAACTACTGGTTTGGCAGGGACTGGGAGTAGTTTGAAAGATGGATTTCTGTTCATGGTGTGTATGCTTAGCTCTTTGTCATCTCAAGTAAACAGCATTTAGAAGGTTCTTTTTTGGGTTTTTTATCAACCTACAAAACCTGTCCCAGCTTTGGTGGCCCTGGCTCTTTCCTTAGACATTCCTAAAGCCACCCTGAGAGCCAGGGTGGTGTAGTGGCTTGGTAGGTGAACTTAGACCTGGAAGATCCAGGTTCAGATCCTCCCTCAGCCACAAAGCTTCCTGGGTGACCTTGGGCCAGTCACTTTCTTTCAGCCTTCCCTACCTCACAGGGTTGTTGTGAGGGGAGCAGCTGTGTACACTGCCTTGAGCTCTTTAGAGAAAGGGCGATATAAAAATGTGAAAAAAAATAGAGTGGTCTACTGAAGTATGAAAGAAAAGAGACCTTTAGTCATATACAATAAACTTATGAGAGTTTATAATGGCAATTTAAAGACTAACAGAATTTATCATGGCATGCGATTTCATGGGCTAAAGCAAGTCTCTGGTTGTGTTCATGGAGCTGCTCAATGTGCTGGTGGGTGCTGGTGGACCCAATGTGCATCGACAGCTTGATGAAAGTGTGGACCCAATGTTGACCCAGTAATGAAGAAGGCTAATTCCATGCTTGGGATCATTAGAAAAGGCATTGAGAATAAGACAGCTAATATTTTAATGCTGTTGTACAAATTGATGGTAAGGCCACACCTGGAGTATGGTGTTCAGTTCTGGTCGCCACATCTCAAAAAGGATAGAGTGGAAATGGAAAAGGTGCAGAAGAGAGCAACCAAAATGATTACTGGGCTGGAGCACCTCCCTTACAAGGAAAGGCTACAGAGTTTGGGGCTCTTCCGTCTAGAAAAGAGGTGCCTGAGGGGAGACATAAAAAATTATGGAGGGGATTGATAGAGTGGATAGAGAGAGAGACACTCTTTTTCCTCTTACATAACACCAGAACCAGGGGACATTCACTCAGGTTGAGTGTTGGGAGAGTTAGGACAGACAAAAGAAAATATTTCTTTACCCAGCGTGTAATTAGTTTGTGGAACTCCTTGCTACAGGACATAGTGATGGCATCTTACCTAGTTGCCTTTAAGAGGGATTTGGACAAATTTCTGGAGGAAAAGTTCATCACAGGTTACAAGTCATGATAGGTATGTTTTTAGATGGCTCCTACCTCAGAGTGCCAGATGCAGGGGAGGGCACCAAGACGCAGATTGTGCCTTGTTGCCTCGTGTGCTCCCTGATGCATTTGGTGGGCCACTGTGAGATACAGGAAGCTGGAATAGATGGGCCTTTGGTCTGATCCAACGGAGCTCTTCTTGTGTTCTTATACTCCTAATGTGAATCGCAAAGAATACCTGTTTTTATTTTCCTGATTATAATATTTCACTGATTACAATATACTGTAACCAGAAACATTGAGGTGCTTGGGCAAGCTGTTTCACAACAAGGTGGCTGAGTGTTTTAAATCCAGACTGAAGCAAAAAACAATCTGGCAAAAGTTTCCACAATCCCCTTTTAAGCAAACTGTAGATTTTCAGATAGCGAAACGCATGTTACAGAAGTAGATCCATAATAATCAGGTAACCCAAACAGCCTGCTGTCTGAAACTGTGAATGAACTGAAAACAGGGAAGAGGTGAAAAGAGGTGCAGAAGAGGAGAAAGGTAGTGGGTAACCCCTCAAATGCTACCTACTGTTCCTGTTCAGGACCCATGGAATTTCCCACAGTATCCGTTACAGCAATTGTAACTGCAGAGAAGTGAGAGAGTCTATGCATGGAGCTGGCTGGCTTCTCCCTTCAGAGAACAAAGGTCAGCACAGAATACATAGAAATGAGTACAATTCAGGCATAAACACGTACTGCCAGAGACCCAATACTGGGGTCTGCCCTCTGGCGGCGTGGGAGTTGTTACTCTGGAGAAGCATTGTAAATCCACTGAGGTTAATCTCTGAAAGGTGAGAGGACAGGACTCCTCATTGTTAATACAGTCTGTTACAGAACACCAGTGCTCTTTGTTGTTGCATGGCAGGTTTTATGGCTGATGCCTCACTGACAAGGAACACAGATACAGTGCAAATAGCTAGCTAACCTCCTAACTCAAATCTGATTAAAACACAGGGGAGATCTTAGCAGGCAAAATCTATTTTCGAGGAGTGCTAGGCATACCAGATGCAACATTGTTCCCCAGAAAACGGATAAAGAATGGACTTGTGTGTATATGAGGGCTGAATAAGATGCGGATATAATATGACCCTTTATTCTCGGTATTTTTTCTAAATAAAGCACAAAAGTGGAACCCTAAATGGTACAAAGCTGTGATGAGGAATAGGGCGGCCCAGTCCTATCCAGTTTCCCAGTGCTGGTGTAGTTATGCCAGTGGGGTGTGCACTTGCATCTTGTAGTGGAGGGGCTGTCCCGGGGGCTTTCTCAAGGTACTGGGCTGCATTGTGACTACACCAGAGCTGGAAAGTTGAATAGGATTGGGCCCTTAAGCTCTTTGCCCACTTCGGTTTTTATCCTACCTCTGTCCCCATGCACATTTTTTTTAACCTAAGAAAACATTCCGTTCAAAGCCAATGGAAGGGCTTTTCCCCAATTAAAATAGTGTGTGGGTTATCTGGGAACCATGAGAGGGGCAAAGAGATTCAGTCCCTTACTCCCCCCCCCAACACACTGTTTCACACCATTTTGGCCCCCCTGGCATGTTATATAGCCAGAGGGTATGAAAAAACAAAAGGAAGCATTACTCATGATAACCTTTGATTTGGCCCTAAATGGGCGGTAAGTATTTTGGGGGCAGAGGCAGTAGCCTCAGCACCCACAGGATGCAGCAGTTGCCATTTTGGAACCGCTGCTCCTCTGGTCACCACTGGGTTCAGGATTGGGCTGTACTACTCTTGTTAACTTGCTGCCATCTCCATTCCTTCTCCTTCCTCCTCTTCGGTCTGTAGAAACTTAGAACCTCACAGCCAGGTTCATGAGACAAAAAGGGGAGACCACTTCATTAACCTTCCCCAGCAAAGGAAGGAAGGAAGAGGCAGCAGTGAATGAGGAAGCAGGGAGGTGGAATGGGCCCAGTGGGTGACTTGAACCAGTATTCAGTCTACTGGTATGCTCCTATGTCAGTTCATTTTTGAAGCATGGAAGAACCCAAGGAGGATGCCCTTTTTAAAGTCTCTTTATCCTTAAACAGTTTTTCACCTCATCTAAATTATAAGAACATAAAATAAACCTTACTGGAACTGACCAAAGGGCTATCTGGTCTAGTATTCTGAACACTTGGATGCCTCTAGGAATTCTACAACAGGAGATGAAGACAAGTAGCCCTTTCTCATTCTTGCTCTATAGCAAACGGTATGAGCTGTGCCTCATGCTGACCCCTCTCAATGTCCACTTCAGAATCACACAAGCACATGCTCAGTTTAGCCTAAGTTTAGTTAATTAGATTGGGGCAGTATTATAAAGAAAGTTGGAGGTTTGGAGTTCTTTTTCAGAGAAGGATAAGCACCACAATGATCCCTGTCCCAAGGAACTTAATAGCTACAATTTGACAATGGAAAGTGACAACAGAGAACGTGGAGGGATGTCTGTTCTAACTGGAGCTTTTTAACATGAGCAGATCCTCATGTAAGCAACACACAGGAAAATCACATTCCTGTGTTTTCTTCTCCTTAGCTATTTCTTTTAAATACTCAGTCTCCTTTTGAAAAAGTATTTAATAATATATCAAGTGGTGGTAGTTTGTATTTGTTTTTCTTTGTCAAATTTCACCTTGGTTCCGGGATTCTGCAATATTCTTTGCAAAGCTGAGGCAGTGTGCTTGTTCTATGTCATGCTGTTCATGCTGTCCGTTCTTTAGCAGCTGCTCTAGGAATATTGATAATGCTCCATCTGAGAGCTTTTTAATAATGAATTACAGGCACAAGGGAAGGAGGATTTTTTTTTTCTCTCCCCTTCCCAAAGATAAACAGTATAAATTTTTGATTGGGCTTGTTTGGGTGCAAGCTGTTAACTTGCCTGTGAAAGGTGGTTCTGTTCATTTCTCTCCTTCAGAAGCCAAAGGATACTTCAGGATTTTGAACCCATGTGATACACCTGTATCTCTAACCCCAGCAATAAACAGAAAGGATGTGACTTGCAGGACTCTACAGTTTGACTACTTCTGTATCAAACAAAAGATAGAGAGATATGAGCATCACGATTGGTCAAAGAATCCTGTGTAATGCAATCCTTACATATTTACTCAGAAGTGAGCACTACTGTGTTTGGTGAGGTTCACTCACAGGAAAATGTATGTAAGGTTGCAGCCTAGTTTGCTTCAAAGGTCCACAAAAACATGATTGTTGGTATAAGACAAGCCTTTTGTTTTTGGAAATTGGTCCCCTTGCTTTTGAAACTCTTACAGTCCTTTCTGTTTTGGTTCTTTTGACAGAATAGTCAGGCCGTTACAGGCTGAGCTCTCATGGCTTAATTTCTAAAAAAAAAAAAGAGAGAGAGAGAGAAACTGGGGGGTACCCAGCCCCTTGGATCTGGAAGGGCTTCTCAGTAATCTCTGCTGTGTGAAGATTCTCTGTAGTTAGTAGCAGAGGAATGCACTCTGCAATTTTTCCCCCTCCTGGGTAAATGCACTTCTAGAGGAATAACAGATGCTGGCATTTTGGCTTCCACTCTGATAAACATATCCATAAAAATGGAGCCTCAAAATCTGGGGCAGAATCCAGCAGGTGCCAATTCCGTAAACATCCCTAGTCCCTTTGCTTCAGGGCTGCAGGACACTAGGCCGTACTGCCTCTGCACAGAGAAGTATAAGACTGAACTGCCTAGCATCAGGCCACCAGCTGTCTAATGCAGTTTCCAATAACCTGAAAAAAGCAGAACATGCCTGAATGTGTCAGTTTTAGAAAGGAAAATGTTTTGAAGACATTTAGATCTTCTGCGGTTCTTTCACCTTAACTCTACCTCTCAGCAAGTGGGCTGTGCTGCAGGACCACTTGGGGTGGAATGGCACTGCTGTTCTTAAAACGAGTTGAAATGTATCTGCAGAGAACTGTCTTTTCTTGTCAGATGCACAGAGCGACCAGCTGGGACTTCTGATCTTCTACATTATAGTTTAGCCTGTTAAAAAGCTACTTGTTCATTGAAGCTTGCCTATTAGATGCCATACAGGAGGTTGTTTGTTTAGTCAATCCTTTTCTGATACTTCGCTAACTCAGTAGAACATAGCTATTTTTGCCTTGCATGCCTCAGCAGCTTTAACAAAGACTGTAATCAGTCTCTTTTTTTTTTTCCCTCTTTCAGCTTTCAAAAGATGTCCCAAAACATAAATGCTTACATAATGCCTACTCCACAGTCTAAGGACCAGTTTTATCTTATGCATTTTATGTATAAAGGAGCTTGGATGTCACTGATTCATGGGAGTATGTCAAAGTTGTTAGAGTGCTTCAGCAACAGATAGAAAACTGAAATTGATGCAAACATGGAAATGTTGATTTTTTTAAATATCTGAGGCATGAATTCCAAAGGCCAAACTAGTCATGACATGCCATAACATCTGTATTTTTCTTCTGATTTTTTTTACAAAATCAAAATCAGCCTTCAGAGGTTATAACTGAGTAGAAATATGTTGTCTTATTGAATATTGTCTATTTTGCAGGGAACCTGTAAAATCCTTACTTTAGGGCTGTTTTCCTGTTCAGAGTCTCCAAAGTTGCTTTTCTCCTTGTGGAGAAGGGAGGGATCTGGGAAGGTGATTTTGAGAGGCAAAGCAACCCTTCTTCCATTAAAATGCATGGTCCCGAGACTGCTTTTGGTTTTAAAAAATGTTGGATAAAAAGTGAATTAAAGTAGTTTGGTTCCAATGCATAATAGGAAGTCAACTTTCCAACAGAGTAAGTAAAAACTACACATGGGAATTTATTTTTTTTTTAAATTCCCTTCACAAATTTGAATCTATCTGAGATTGGGGGTAGGATTTACAAAGACAACCAGGAACACAAGTCTGAAAGCAGGACAAGGCACACTTGCAAGAGAACAACGTGGAACATTCCAATGGCATGCCAAATGCAAGCTGCATTTACTACTTTATTTCATGAGCTTTAGCATCATCAAGTGATGCATTGCAGAAAAACAGATCACTCTTGGCATTCAGCTCTTTTAGTTAATGTGTACAGAATTTCTCTTTGAGACATCTGTGTAACGTGTTGCAAGGGAGTCAAACTGTTTTACCCAGCTGGACTACAGTACTCACATGGGAGCTTCTGCAGAGAAGCAAACTACTGGCAACAGATCCTTTTGCTCTGAAATTTACCTGTTGATGGATATAGAGCACAATCCAGAAGAGCACTCAAGCCAGTCCCTTGGGCTGGCTTCTGGGTGTCGAGAATGTGCTGTAAAGGACATTCATGCCACCATGGGAATCAGGAAGGCCAGCACAAGGATGCATGGTGGTCTCCCCTCACCACACCAGAGCCATCCCTGGGAAAGGCAAGTTCACGCCAGCAGTGGGTTGCAGAGGGCGGGGGAGGGCGTTTCGGGGCAGGGGAGGGCAGGTAGACCAGTGGGCTGGGCAAGCCCAGGAGGGGGTGGGACTGACCTCCAGCACTTAGGCCAGATCCTAACCCTGCTCCCAAGCAGCCTGGCCTAACTCCAGCCTGCTTGGATCTGCGCCAGCGATTTAGCTGACACAGATCCAAGTAGCCCTATTGCAATGGCTGGGGCAATGCCTGTAAACTCACTGTCTTTTCAAGCATTAAAAAACAGTTGTGTTTTCACAACTGAGATTAATTGAGAGGGAGAGTGTATGCTTCTACATTAGCCTGACCCAGTAAGATATCACCTTATTCATGAAAATCTGCAATAAAATACCCTGGTATTATTAGACCCATCAGTTACCCCTTGTCTGACGCTCCTAGCAAACTGTTTTCATCCACCATATATTTTCTTCTTAACTGTCTCAAATAATGGCATTGCAGAGGTAATTTCCCAGAACACTGAGGTTATGTCAAGAGTAAATTGTTCTGCATTTTGTTTGATCTAAAAGATGGCAGAGATGAGTTACTCAATAAACCTTTTAAAATGGAGTAATATGCTCCTTCCTGTTGCATTCTGTGGTTCGGGTCAAGAAGGTTCATGGAACTCTGTCCATCAGATGTCAGATCTCACTTATCCAGAGCTGCAAAAGATGTGGCAGCTGCCATGAACTTTGTCAGAGCCAGAGGAAAGACAGGCTTTAACAATTCCTTTTGACTCAGTTGTTGGTTCTAGTGTTTTGTGTATTTGTGTGTGTTTGATTTGCTTACATTGCTGTGCACATGTGTCTTACATTCAAAAATGTAACATATGCTACTAACTTTATCCAGAATGTCACAAATAACATTCTGTAGCCTTATTACCCACATACAGTAATATTTCTGATAACACTACTTCCTTATTAGAGAGTTCTGATTATTAGAGTGTTCCTTGTCCCAGCATGATCAACAGCTATTCTAATCAATGGAAGCAGTGCATTTTAGGCCAATTAGATTGGCCAAATAGAAAATTAGCCTATTAGATTGACAGTGAATTCTATAGTGCTATTTTGTGCAGTGTTTGACTTTCTGGAATGCACTGTTTTCCTCTGTCTATCTTGGTACCAGACATCTACCATGACGAACACGGTTATTCTTTGGGGCATGGTTCAGTAAAAGCTGAACCATTTTAAATGCTGTTGATTTCAGTGAGAGGATAGCCTTTTCCCATTTGCGCTCTTTTTAACATTGGGGGTCTTTTTTAATGTCCCCCTTCAGTTATGCTGCAGTGACACATTGTTCTTTGGGAACAAGGAACAGGACCTTTTCAGTTAGGGCACCAACCGTTTGAAATGTCATCACTAGGAAGGCCTATATGGCCTCACAATTGTATGTCTTTCAGCATCTGGTGAAGATCAAACTCTTCAAGGAAGCTTTTAGGAAAGGTTGAGCCAATAGGGGTCTTTTACTTGTGATGAGATGGAGAAGTATTTCTTTGCCTGCTGGTTTTTTCTGACTCCTGATTTTGTTGTTTTAGTATTTTTTATTTTAAACATTCTTGTACTTTTTTTTTCCTTTGAGGGTTGCATTTCCATCTGTGAAGGCCTTCAATCAGCTTTTGCTTTCTGCTGTTAGCTACTTTGAATTCCTAGCAGAAGGAAAGTGGCATAGTCTTTTTTAAAAGATAAGTCTTTTGCAAAATTCTTATGAACATGAGTTTCATCTCTTCCATTGAAATAATGTGATAAACAGTCTTCTCCACTGCAGTCCTTTCTCTTAAAAGCTTACTTATAGCAGTGGTTCTCAAACTGGTGGGTCACGACCCAACAGTATGTGTAAAGGTTCCCCATCCCTTTAAGGGGTGGGGGAAGGGGAGAGGCAGGGAAGCAATCCCCAGGATCGCGCCAGTATGGAGGGGGTGACGGGTGGTGTTTGTGACTTACTTTATGAAGACAAGGCTGCAGCAGGCTGCAGGAGGTGTGGGAAGCCCTGCGCAGCCCTCTACAGCGCTCCCTGAGGCTTGGAATGTTCTGAGAAAGCAGGCACAAAGCACTTCCGTTTTGCAGGAGGTGCTTTGCGCCTGCTTTCTCCAAATGTTCCAAGCCTCAGGGAGTGCTGCAGAGGGCTGCACAGGGCTCCCTGCACCTCCTGCAGCCTGCTGCTGCCCTGTATTCATTAAGTAGCATTCCTCTTGCCCCTTTACAAGCACTTCCCTTGCCCCCCTTTAGCGGTGCGATCCTGGGGGTCACGTCGCTGCCCTAGCCCCTCCCCCACAAGAACTTACTGAGGGAGTAAAGCTCCCTCAAAGTTTGAGAACCACTGACTTACAGGTATATTGTATTGGCAACCTTCAGTCTCGAAAGACTATGGTATCGCGCTCTGAAAGGTGGTTCTGGCACAGCGTCTAGTGTGGCTGAAAAGGCCAATCCGGGAGTGACAATCCCTTCCACACAGGGAGCAAGTGCAGCCTGTCCCTGGTCTGTCTCCCTGGCTATGGGCCTTCCTTCTTTGCCTCTTAGCCTCAGACTGTTGGCAAAGTGTCTCTTCAAACTGAGAAAGGCCATGCTGCACAGCCTACCTCCAAGCGGGCCGCTCAGAGGCCAGGGTTTCCCACATGTTGAGGTCCATCCCTAAGGCCTTCAGATCCCTCTTGCAGATGTCCTTGTATTGCAGCTGTGGTCTACCTGTAGGGCGCTTTCCTTGCACGAGTTCTCCATAGAGGAGATCCTTTGGGATCCGGCCATCAACCATTCTCACGACATGACCGAGCCAACGCAGGCGTCTCTGTTTCAGCAGTGAATACATGCTAGGGATTCCAGCACGTTCCAGGACTGTGTTGTTTGGAACTTTGTCCTGCCAGGTGATGCCGAGAATATGTAGGAGGCAGCGCATGTGGAAAGCGCTCAGTTTCCTCTCCTGTTGTGAGCAAAGAGTCCATGACTTGCTGCAGTACAGAAGTGTACTCAGGACGCAAGCTCTGTAGACCTGGATCTTGGTATGTTCCGTCATCTTCTTGTTGGACCATACTCTCTTTGTGAGTCTGGAAAACGTGGTAGCTGCTTTACCGATGCGCTTGTTTAGCTCGGTATCGAGAGAAAGAGGTCAGAGATCGTTGAGCCAAGGTACACAAAGTCATGGACAACCTCCAGTTCATGCGCAGAGATTGTAATGCAGAGAGGTGAGTCCACATCCTGAACCATGACCTGTGTTTTCTTCAGGCTGATTGTCAGTCCAAAATCTTGGCAGGCCTTGCTAAAACGATCCATGAGCTGCTGGAGATCTTTGGCAGAGTGGGTAGTGACAGCTGCATCGTTGGCAAAGAGGAAGTCACGCAGACATTTCAGCTGGACTTTGGATTTTGCTCTCAGTCTGGAGAGGTTGAAGAGCTTTCCATCTGATCTGGTCCAGAGATAGATGACTTCTGTTGCAGTTCCAAAGGCCTGCTTCAGCAGGACAGCGAAGAAAATCCCAAACAAGGTTGGCGCAAGAACACAGCCCTGCTTCACTCCGCTTCGGATGTCAAAGGGGTCTGATGTGGAGCCATCAAATACAACAGTGCCCTTCATGTCCTTGTGGAAAGATCTGATGATGCTGAGGAGCCTGGGTGGACATCCGATCTTAGGGAGAATCTTGAAGAGGCTGTCTCTGCTGACCAGGTCGAAAGCCTTTGTGAGATCTATGAAGGCTATAAAGAGTGGCTGTCGTTGTTCCCTGCATTTCTCCTGCAGTTGTCTAAGGGAGAATACCATATCAGTGGTGGACCTGTTGGCTCGGAATCCACACTGCAATTCTGGATAGACGCTCTCTGCAAGTACCTGGAGCCTCTTTAGTGCAACTCGGGCAAACAGCTTTCCTACAACGCTAAGGAGAGAGATGCCGCGGTAGTTGTTGCTGTCACCCCTGATATATATAGAATTGCAACTTTGTAACACAGTGCATGTTTATTCTTAAAGTATGCCCCCTAGAGGTCCACATGACTCACAGTGACCATTGTAGGACTAATACAAGCTGTCTAGTTTGCCCAACTCTCTCTTCCCTTCATGCAGTGTCCTGTATATTAGTTAGAAATAATCTTATTGTGTTTAATGGGGCTGCAGCCCAAGGCTGTAATCCTAAACACATTTACTAAGGAGTCTCTTACTAAGTGTCTCATGGAACTCTTGCTAACTGGGTCTCATATACCCCTACTAACTGGGGAAGAGGCACTTTTCCAAGTGGGTGCTCCTCTTTTATTTAGCAGGGGGAGAGTAAACTGGCCCTCCTCACCCCAGCAGTGTCTTTTCTAGTGGCTGTCTGCTGGTATTCTTTTGCATCTTTTTAGATGATGAGCCCGTTTGGGACAGGGAGCCATTTAGTTATTTGATTTTTCGCTGTAAACCACTTTGTGAACTTTTGTTGAAAAGTGGTATATAAATACTGTTAATATTAATTAATAATAATAACTCAGAGTTCAATCAGCATGCCTAGGATCAGACAGCACATATGCAAATATTCTTGAGGAGGAAGACTTGCATTTTCCAATCGTTCATTTGTTTTCTACAATATTTGGACATGATCCAAAGGACTCCGGTGTAGTCTTTTGCACTGCCAGATGGCCTGTTTTCAAAATTCAGAAGACCTTCAGGAATAACCTCCAAAGTAGTGTGAAGGAGAGTCCCAGATGCATGTATGGAATCACTTGCTTGCATTTAGAGTCTTTGAATCCCAACCTCAGTTCACTCTTCACAATGCTTTGCATTTGGCAATCAAACAATCCTGTCAGCATAGATTCAGTGCCTACCACAAGTTTCTCCACAGATGCCGACATATGACTCAACCCTAAGTTTAAAGATTGGCTACCTAAGAAAGGGTCTTTTTGGTGGTGACGCCCAAACTGTTAAATTCTCTCCCAAGACACATTTGCCTGGCACTTTTGTTACTGTCTCTTAGGCTAGAGGCATTTTCCATCCTGGTCTCTTATGCTAATACTTTAACTGTATTTTATTTGATTTACCTTTCTCCCTTTAACTGAAGTTTATTTTTATTGCTAGCTATTTATTTCCTTTATCTGCTGTTTCTCGTTGTGTGGGATGATAATTGTTTGCTGTTTGTTGTTTTATTGTTTTTAGCTGCCTTGAGAGTTAGGCAAGAAGGAAGGATATTCATTCTAGAAAGAAATAAATGTTAAAGGGCGTGTATTGATTTAACAAGAGTGTATGAAGTCCTGTTGGGCATTACTTTTTTATTTTTGACTATATGGTATTTTAGTTTGTTTTTGTCCTTTTATAATATTGGTTTTATTGACTGTCTCTTCTATTGTAACTCTACACTGATCTCTATACCGACCTGCTTGTAAGTTTAACAACAAGAGACAAAAGTAAAACAAGAATACTCTTTCAATCAAGTGACATTTCAGAAAATGAGATGGACATGAAAGAAATGTAGCAACGGTCGTCACTTCTTTTGCTCAGCACAACTGGTGTGTTAAACCAATAATTTCTCATGACTTTCTCATGAAATAAGAAACAATTTCTCATTACCACTAATGCATCGTAATGTAAACCCACTGTACCAAATTGATTTAAAAGTAAGGATATAAGCCAAAATTAAGGATTCTAGCTTTTCAGACTTTTGCACGTTGGCATTGCAGCTAATCAAATGTGTAGGGAATAAAGAGAATTGCATCATAATCCCCTACGAAAACTGTGGATGGAGATTTATAATTGACTAATATCTGATCACTGCTGTCACTGTATATCTTCATAAACCTCTGGCTGGTTTATCCTGCATAACCAATGGAAGTGAATTACTATGGCAAATTTGCTATATGATAGCCTATGACGTTGCTTGATGGCTTTTTCATTAGAAAGACCATGAAAATAATTTGTGTTTTACCACAACCCAGTAATAATGTATTGTGCATTAGGGGATTACGTTAAGAATTCTTAGCATTCAAAGGAAGTACTATTTCATTTTCCCCACTCGCACTCCAAATGGGAATTCTTACTGCCAATATCTGAGGAAATGCTTAAAAGCATTAACTTTCTTTTATATAAATTGCTTGGTATTAGGGCTAAGTGGAAACTGGTGAATGTTGTTCTTGAACTTCTTCAGCACTGCTGAAAGAATGCTTCTGTTTTTCAACATCCTTTGCAAAACTGTTAGTTTCTTTAAATTTACCTCACCTAAAATGAATCACTACACAGCCAAATCTGATTCGTTACGTAGTGTTGCGATCCATGGTGAACACGGAGAGTTGTCTGTTTTCTGAATGCTTTCAATATTGGCAATAAAAAATCTTTTATTATTTATTTGCATTTATGGACTGCTTTTTATTATAAATAATAAAAAGCAGCCCATAATGCAAATAAATAATAAATAAATATTATAAGAACCTAAGAACATAAGAACAGCCCCACTGGATTAGGCCATAGGCCCATCTAGTCCAGCTTCCTGTATCTCACAGCAGCCCACCAAATGCCCCAGGGAGCACACCAGATAACAAGAGACCTCATCCTGGTGCCCTCCCCTACATCTGGCATTCTGACTTAACCCATTTCTAAAATCAGGAGGTTGCGCATACACATCATGGCTTGTACCCCATAATGGATTTTTCCTCCAGAAACTTGTCCAATCCCCTTTTAAAGGCGTCTAGGCTAGACGCCAGCACCACATCCTGTGGCAAGGAGTTCCACAGACCGACCACACACTGAGTAAAGAAATATTTTCTTTTGTCTGTCCTAACCCGCCCAACACTCAATTTTAGTGGATGTCCCCTGGTTCTGGTATTATGTGAGAGTGTAAAGAGCATCTCCCTATCCACTCTGTCCATTCCCTGCATAATTTTGTATGTCTCAGTCATGTCCCCCCTCAAGCGTCTCTTTTCTAGGCTGAAGAGGCCCAAACGCCGTAGCCTTTCCTCATAAGGAAGGTGCCCCAGCCCCGTAATCATCTTAGTCGCTCTCTTAGTCGCTCTTATAGCTTAGTCGCTATAAATTTTTTGTTGTTGGCAACCTTCAGTCTCGAAAGACTATGGTATCGCGCTCTGAAAGGTGGTTCTGGCACAGCGTCTAGTGTGGCTGAAAAGGCCAGTTCAGGAGTGACAATCTCTTCCACAGCGGGAGCAAGTGCAGTCTGTCCCTGGTCTGTCTCCCTGGCTATGGACCTTCCTTCTTTGCCTCTTAGCCTCAGACTGTTGGCCAAGTGTCTCTTCAAACTGAGAAAGACCATGCTGCACAGCCTGCCTCCAAGCAAATATAAATAAATATAAATAAATGAATATTATAAATATTTTTATCCTGCTTTCCCCCCCCCCCGCCATGGACACTCAAGGTGGTTAACATAAAATGGTTGGCAATCTTCAGTCTTGAAAGACTATGGTATAGGCCTACAGCACCCAGTACTCCCAGGCGGTCTCCCATCCAAGTACTAACCAGGCCTGACCCTGCTTAGCTTTCGAGATCAGACAAGATCAGGCATGTGCAGGGTAACAGTTGCTATCTAACATAAAATATGCATAACAATAAAATAGAACAATAAAACAATCAAGGTGCAGCAGGCAATATTAAAACAACATATAATATAATAACTTATTATTTTCACCTCATAATAAGATCCTCAGTGTGGCTTACAGTATGTAATCCTATGGAATGAGTGGCCCTGAGGGGAGATGGAAGGAAGATTCTGAGAGGGCCGAGGGAAAAACATTCTGGATGGAATATTCTTTTTATTTGGGAACACACACTAAAGGGCAACTTAATATAAAGATAAAACCGACATTGAGGATTTGTTAGAAGGCAGGGATCCAAAAGGAGAAAGCAAATTATGCAAACAAATGTCCACTTTTAAAAGTACGTAAGCCTGAACACAGCTCCAGATAGGACCCAAACAAGACCTTTTGAAGTTGGCTGCAGTTTTACTGTCCCAGGATGGGATATTGCTGCTAGTGCTGGCATGGCTGCTGGTTAGATGTTCGGGGTAGGAGGCAGTTGCTCTGTCTCCTGGAGACTCATTCTTCTCTTTCTCGTCACTCCAAACCTCTCTCACTGTCAATCTCTCGCTCTCTCACCAGACAATAAAAGCAACAATAAAAACCAATGAAATCAAAAGCCACAGCTGCAGCAACCAGATCCTAAAACAACAGATATGGCCAGATAGATCAAAACCAGCTGAGCAGAATCAAATGGTCTTGACCTGCTGGAAAGCCTGCAGCAGTGGAGATGCCAGAGTTTGGCATTTCCTTTTGCAAAGCAAGCATGTTGCTATGGCCTCTCTTTCCTCACTGTGTTCAGTGGGGCTTACATTTGGTATGTTTGCAAAGGATACAGCTTTAACATATGTCCCAGGCAATCACAGATATGGCTCATGGCAGTGTTGACTGCAGCAGTAATTTTTTCCCCCGGGGTACCATGAGTAATGGGAAAAGCTGACAGCCATACCTGGGATTACTTGTCACATTATCTTTATTTATATGGGTGCCTACCCATGGAAGGTCATGAAAATGAAAGTATATTGTATGAACCAGCCCTAAGAGATAACTGTCAAGTGATAAGAAATAAGTGGTTATATTCAAGGGGGGGGGAAATTACAAATACCAGCACAATTATTAAGTATTCCCTTTGAATTTCAATAGCACAAGTCATGTTTAAAACATGTTGGCAAAGAGAGCTTGCCTTGTTGTTTGTATTTATACGTAACATTTGAAGCTCAGCAAACCTTTGTAATTTACAGCCCTGAACAGAAATAATGCAGATAGTGCAAAAAAAACAACAACAAAAAAAACCCAGTACTTTGCACTTTTATAGCATTTTCATTTTGATTTCGGAATGCTTTAGAAATATTTAATTAATCATATCCTCACAGCATCCCGGTAAGAGAATAGTATGATTTATCCACTTTGAGGATGAAAAGTTTGTGAGACAAGCAAACTGATGGCGGCGGCAGTGGTGATGATAGCATTCAGAAAAACTCAAATGTTTATCAGTAGCCATCATGGATTGAAATCTTGTAAGGCAAATTGTCAAATCTTTTGTGTCAGATGAATGCACTTGAAAACAGCAACCAGGAAATTGAAGGGGATGAATCTGGGGCAAAATTGCTGCTACTTAAAAGGGAGAGTTGAAGCTAAGCTGGTTTATGGAAATAACCATATTGTGGCAACTACTCCCCAAATAAACTTAGACATGGATGCACAACCAAACACTTTATGTAGCTAAGAAACTGTTCCACTGTGTCTTCACCTACTGAAAACGTTTTGGTTTCAGCAGCCCTTTAAGCTGCCTGGTACATATGTTTTCAGCACTGATCTACGTTTTTTTCCCCCTTGCTGCTGTGTGATTGTATTTTTTTTAGTTTATTTACAGCCCAATCCAATTCCCTGGTTATACCAACATTCTGCCAGGTACACTGGCACAACCAGGGCCCTACTGTTGCAGCAGACTCTCTGCTGGCAGCTGCTGCATGGCCACCATTGCAGTAGCTGGTAAAACATGCGTCTCCAGCAGTGCAGTGCAAACAGCTGCCTGTGGGGTTCTGCCAACATGGAAGCCAGAAAGGCGTGTATGGTAATTCATTGAAGGTGAGGCAAATTTAAAGAAATTTACAGTTTTGCAAAGGATGGTGAAAAACAAAAGTCTTCTTTCAGCAGTGCTGAACAAGTTCGAGAAAAACATTCAACAGGGATCAGGGCAGCGACTGGGTGGATCGCAGCAACACCAGCATCTGCTGTATCCAAACTCCTGTCCTGGGACTGACACACGCACTCCAAGCAGGTTCCTCATAGCTACACCAGGAAAAGAGCTGGTGTATTCCTGAGGAGTCCCATCAGGGACCATGTGGCTGCCAGGAAGGTAAGTAAAGCTTTTCATTTCTTGCTTCTTCCAGCTAGCCTGGTTGCTGATTAGCATGCAGGATACATCCGATGCTGTTCCAATGACCATGCACCCTGCATACTGACCCAGGACAGGATCAGGCTGTTAAAATTATATATTTTAATTGCAGGGAGGAGTTGTTAATTTTGTGGGGCATCCCATCCTCACTGGCTGCCTCAGAGCTCTTCATATCAGGCATTACAACTTGCTGTTGCATATATATTATTACAGAGGTCATGACGCCCCAGCCTGAAGGCTCTGGCCTCTGCCCCCTTAAAGGGTGGGGTCAGCGAGGAGGCAGGGAAGAGGTAGCAGCGCGATCCCCAGGATCGTGCCGCTCAGGAGGGCTGCAAGGACTGGGATGCACTCACCAGTCCCTGCAGCAGCTGTCCTGGGGTGCAGGGAGCCCTGTGCGGGCGTCTGCATGGCTCCCCAGCCTGCAGAAATTGAAAGTGGAGCTGATCTGGGGAGCCATGCAGAGGCTCGCGCAGGGCTCCCTGCACCCCAGGATGGCTGCTGCAGGGACTGGTGAGTTCATCCCAGTCCCTGTAGCCTTCCTGAGCGGCGCGATCTCGGGGATCACATCGCTGCCTTCCCCCCACCCCCACTGCCTCCCCCTGCCCCCTCAAGAACTTACTGCATGTTTCAAACTCCCAGAGAGTTTGAAAACTGCAGTATTAGACTATGTGGTATCATTGTGTCATCCTTGTCGTGTTCCTTATTGGCACCACATGCCACCTAGGCTGAGAGGGGAGGCAGGGAAATAAATATCTTTAGATATAAGGATGTAGGTTCAAACCCTCTGTTTAGCTGTTGAGTTTGCTGAGTAGGCTTTCACCAATCACTTTCAACCTAATCCGCTTCCCTGTTCTGTGGCTGCCAAGTCAGGGCTTCGAGTTATTGTTTGCAAAAGAGATGAGGGAGCTGTCCAGCTAAGACAAGCTTAGCACTCCAGCCAAGTTCTAGGCCATGTTTGCTGAAATAGCAGGCTGACTGTGCAGTCAAGGGGACACTGAAGCACAGAGCAAGGTGCTGGGTAGCACAAGTGCTGCACCAGCAACTCTTTTAAAGTAGGCTTTGCAACTCCATCCTTCCTGGTACACTCTTACCCTGGAAGTATTTAAATCAGGGCCACAGCCTCAGGGGGTCAGCTTGATGAAGATAGATATGTGCTCTGCTTTAAACCACCACTGCTCTGGTGGTTTTTGTCCAGATCTACCAATATCTTTCTTCTTGGGTTCCAAAAAGTGAAGGGGGTGTCTTGTAGCATAAGGGGAGCCCAAGCAAGTGGCAGTGGTATAGTGATTGAAGTTCATGGTTTGAGAAGAATCTACAAGCAGAGCGCCTTTGTATTCGCTGCCATGGTGCCCCAGTCGCATATATTGTCCTTTGTGGGAAGCCCCCTTTCTCTTCCAAGGAAAGCCCCTCTGAGGCTGTGATCTTTTGTTGCCTAGTAAATATGAGGAAGTGATATTTCTAGTATGGTACTAGCATGTTTCCAGCACGATTCTAGCAAGGTTCTTTTGGAAACGGAGGTCAAATAGTGCTGAATGTTTTGAGGTGTTTTTTGCAACATTTAATCATTGTCTCCAGTCAATAAAGGTACCTTAACGTTATTTACCTCTGTATACTGCTTTTACAATCTCAAGAATGGATGGCTCCTTGTGTGAAAGTTCAAAACCCCCTCCCCACCATCTCCACTACTTGCTATACAAGAAGGCTGCGATCAGTAATTTCCTCAAAGCAGAGCCATAAGATAGCATTGTTAAATGCAGGCAGCCATCTTTTCTAGCTCTGAGCTCGCTAGGAAAAATTCTAGCATGGTTAGCATGCTAGAACCTAGAAAACAATGTATCCGTAGCATGCTAGGAGTTTAAAAAAAAAGAAAAAGCTCTCTGACACATCTGGTGCTGGCAAACTCCAAATGCTTCCCCATAGATTCACTTCCAAGTTCAGTGAAAACAGTAACAATGCTACAGAACTTTGGACTAGTCATTATTCTGTTCTTCCATGTGTGGTGAATGTGAGGTTTAGATTTCGATGTGGGGAACGAATTGCAGAGCCTAGCAGGTATTTAGTTGTAGGAGAGATTCTTCCATAGTCACCCAATCAGAGAAATGAAATCAATACATATTGAAGCATCACAAATAAAACAACACTCTGGAACTCCTCTAAGTATTGGCACTCGTGGTGCGGAGTTATGAAATCCAGGAAACTGTGAAACCATTCTTTCTAGGAAGTGAATGAATTGGAGGAAATCACAGTTTGCTCCCAGATATTCCACTCCCTGTGGAAGAAAAGCTAAACTCATGTAATAGATTATTCATTCAGAATTGTTCACTATACTTGACTTGAAATAACCAAGCAAGCGCCTCTCTTCTTGCAGCAGATCAATAAACAAGCACATGCAGCTTTAAGGCCAAGGTAGGCATGGCTCAGGGCATCTGTGATCAATACTCCCAACCATTTTTTCTTTGTCTAAAAGCAGAAATGGAGGGGAGGGGGGACTGATTTAGACTGAGGCTATGGCACTGGGAGGTTAACCCTTTCTCCCTAATTTAACTTGCCCTGCAAAGCTCCTGTTAGTCAATCAGGGAACAAAAGATGCATATGTATATGGGGGGAGGGGTGTTTTAAATTGTGAGATCACACAGAAGGGTTATGTCCTTTTTCCCAGTACTGTGGTTTCAATCCTAATCACACACCCGTGTGTGTGTGTGTGTGTGTGTGTGTGTGTGTGTGAGAGAGAGAGAGAGAGAGAGAGAGAGAGAGAGACTTTTGAGCAAGGAAAAAGACATTCAATTCTTTTATACTTTGCATCTCTTTCATTTAGCCCCACAGCACAGTTCAACAAGATTCACCCAAATACCACTGAATTGGAGCTTGATTTAATTAAATTCAACACATTAATGACTTGATTTCTTTTTTCTCTCCATTGCAATAAACTGCTCATTTGCCATTATCGTTCAGGCTACCATTTAATGAAGTGCAGGATTACATTAACAGGGCTGATATATATGAGCATATTCATCACAACCACTGAAGCATGCAGTGGTGACTTACCACCAACGATCAAATACCAAAGATAAAACTTTCTGATTGCATCATGTCTGACCTCACACTCAGTGCTTTTTATCTGAGGTAGTTCACACAACCACCTGCAAATCATCAAGCATCAAGTGAACAAAACTATGACAAATCAAGTATTTTTCACGCATGTGTGGACAGGCTCCAGTGTCCTCTTGGCAACTTTTTGCCCAACAGATTTTGTGCTGTAGCCTCTTCACCAGGAATCTAGATCACGGGCGGGCAAACCCTGGCCTGTGGGCCATTTGTGGCCCTCAGAGACCTCCAATCTAGCCTACAGGGAGTCCCCAGTCTCCAATGAGCCTCTGACCCATCAGAGACTGTTGGAGCCCATGCTGGCCTAAGACTGCGGATTGCGACTGCCAGACGCGAGCTGCGGACTGAGTTAGTGCAAGACCTTTTATAGTCTCGTGTTTTCTGCTTTTCTCTAGGCCAGTAGTTCTCACACATTTAGCATCAGGACCCACTTTTTAGAATGAGAATCTAAAGTGGGAAGTGATGTCTTGACTGGAAGTGACATCATCAAGCAGGAAAATTTTTAACAATCCTAGACTGTAATCCTACCCACACTTTCCCAGAAGTAAGTCCCATTTACTGTCATTGTTAAAAGCATACACAGAGTAGCTTGTTAAAAGTACAGATCTGTAACACTTCCCCAAATGCAGTCACATACCATGGTAGCATCAAGTCTATTATATTAAAAATAAAATATTGAAATGAATGGGTTCCCACCTGAAATTGGTTTGCCACCCACCTAGTGGGTCCCGACCCACAGTTTGAGAAACACTGCTCTAGGCATTATTTTAATGCCCCCCCCCCCAATTGCCTCTGAACAACTTATGTCTCCATGTGTTTCTGGCTTGTTTTGTATATTTTCACTGTGCAAGATGTGTGTGGCAAACAGTTCATAGTTCTCATGTGGTTCTACATGCCTGTATTATAGTTCTCATGTGTATTATAAATTGTTGTTAGCAACCTTCAGTCTCGAGAGACTATGGTATCGCGCTCTGAAAGGTGGTTTTGGAACATCGTCTAGTGTGGCTGAAAAGGCCAATTCGGGAGTGACAATCCCTTCCACAACGGGAGCAAGTGCAGTCTGTCCCTGGTCTGTCTCCCTGGCTATGGGCCTTCCTTCTTTGCCTCTTAGCCTCAGACTGTTGGCCAAGTGTCTTTTCAAACTGGGAAAGGCCATGCTGCACAGCCTGCCTCCAAGCGGGCCGCTCAGAGGCCAGGGTTTCCCACTTGTTGAGGTCCACTCCTAAGGCCTTCAGATCCCTCTTGCAGATGTCCTTGTATCGCAGCTGTGGTCTACCTGTAGGGCGCTTTCCTTGCACGAGTTCTCCATAGAGGAGATCCTTTGGGATCCGGCCATCATCCATTCTCACAACATGACCGAGCCAACGCAGGCATCTCTGTTTCAGCAGTGCATACATGCTATGGATTCCAGCATGTTCCAGGACTGTGTTGTTAGGAACTTTGTCCTGCCAGGTGATGCCGAGAATGCGTCGGAGGCAGCGCATGTGGAAAGCGCATGTGGAAAGTATTATAAATAAGCTCAGTAAAATGCATTCATTCATTTAAGTTCCAGCTCTAATGTATAAAATTGAAATGTAAATTAATTCTTTTTTTCCTGCCCCTGACATAGTGTCATAGAGGTAATGTGGCCCTCTTGCCAAAATGTTTGCCCATCCCTGATCTAGATAGTACAAGGGAAGAGTCTGCTGAATGAGGCAGTCAGGTAAGGAGAAGGAACAGAGAGAGGGGGGAGGATCCTACTGGTAGGAAAAATTCAGGACCGAAAGAAGCTGAGGAAAAAGGTGTACCTAAAGAGAGGAGTGACCCTGTGAACCTATAATGCAAAGGGCTTTGGTACCTCTAACTCAGCAGTTTTCAACCGCTGTGATGTGGCACACTAGTGTGCCGCGAGGCTGCCTCAGGTGTGCTGCGAGATCACAGGAGGCAGGCAGCAGCTGCGCACCCGCGTGCAGGAGAAGTGGCTGCTTTGAGCCTCCTGCAGCAGGGAGAACAAGCAAGGGAACAGCCAGGGAAGGGGCTGGTCGCGGCTGCTTTGCATCCCATGCAGCAGCTGAAGAGTCCGCTTGGAGCTTGCTCCTGCTACTGAGCACGACTGAGGCTGCAACCTGATCCTCACTTTCCTGGGAGTAAGACCCATTGGCTACTGTGAGGCTTACTTCTGAGTAGACATACATAGGGTTGGGCATGAAGGCTTGCCTGCCTGCATGCATGCTGATTGCCCAACCAGAGAAGCCCAGAGGAGCCAGGAGGTGGGAGCTTCGGAGTGAGTGAGAAGTGGGAGCCAGAAGCTGCACACAGGTACACAGCAAGCGAGTCTGCTGAGGCCCCCAACCTAAGGTTTCGGGGTCCCTGAAAGTCCCTTTTCCTTGCCAGTTTGCCTGCAACACCCCAAAGCGACCCTCCCTGCACTTTGGGGCTTTTAGAGGAAGGGTGCTGGGCCACAATCCTATCCACATTTACCTGGGAGTAAGCCCCATTGACCATAATGGGACTTTCTTCTGAGCAGGCATGCATAGGATTGGGCTCTGGGGGTGCTATCCCATCCACACTTACCTGGGAGTAAGCCCATTGACTATAATGGGGCTTACTTCTGAGCAGGCATGCCTAGGATTGGGCTTTTGGTTGCACTCTTTTTTTCTCAAATACACAAGCAGGCAATTGGCATTTCTCTTCTCCCCCACCCCACCCCACCCCCTTCCCCAGGCATATTCCCCCCCCCAAAAAAATCTCACAATCACAGTTAGCAACTCTCTTACTGTCCTTCCCCTCACTTGTCCACACCTTCCAAAGATACAGAATCACTGCCTCACATCCTCTCTCTCTCCCCCACCTCCAGTTTAATCCTGCACTTGTTTCAATCCTGTCTCCTCACTGCCCCTCACCCACTATGTGATCAACCTGCCCTGTCCTTGCCAACACTTTCTGGCACTCTTGATAAGAATTTGAACATAGGATTTTTCCTCTTTTTCAGAAACCACATATATTTCCCTCTCCACGTTTCTTGTCAATTTTTTTGTCATGTAATGATTTAATTGTAGTGAATTTTATTAATTCAAGATTAACTGTAATGTAGTAATTTAATGTAAGTAAAAAACTGGTAGTGTGCCTTGACAATTTTAGTGCCTTGTCAGTGTGCCGTGAGCTGAAAAAGGTTGAAAATGGTGCTCTAACTGTTGAGTTCAAAGGTGTCCTTCTGCTTGCAGAAGGCGTCCTCGACTCACAAAAGGGCTTTTATTTTGCATACTAGTGTTGTGCAAGAAAAGTGAGACTGTATCCAAATAAGTTCTTCTGCTTGTACAAATAGAATCATGAAGATGACTTGTTGCACAAGCTCTTATGTGCATGTTTGCAGCAAGGCATGAGTGGCTATTTTCCTTCCATTCACAGTTCACACCTCTGTGTAGCAGCTTCTTCCTTTTTTTTTTTTTTTTTAAACCAGGCTGCTTGGAAGCTGAAACTAGTTGGAGAACAGAAACCCCAAGTAATCTTGGCTGCCTTTGTATCTTAGGACATGCTGTCAGAGGAGAAGAGCAATGTCTGATGATCTAGTTCAGAGTTGGTGAGCCAGTTTACAGGATGAGGAAAAGCACTGATTGCATCTGTAGTGTGTGCTGTCAGTAAGGAGCAGTGTTGATTTGTTGCATTTTTTTAAAAAAATGTTAGCTGTCTTTAATGCTTGTAGAAAGGTGGAAAATAAATACTGGGGAAAGGAGCAAGCAAATCCCAGTACTGCCATGTTCGGTGCATATCCCAACCCTTGCAGCAAAAGCCTCTTTGTAGATGTGTCCCTTGGTGACTTAACAAATGTGTGCAGGGTGTCACTTGGCCAATCCTAATAGAAATAAGGGAATTTACAGTTTACATCAGCTGAGCGTAGTGGTTAAGTTTCTGCTCAACTAAAAAATAATTACAGGTGATGAAAAGTATCCCATACATACACAAATGTATCTATCTAATGCAGCCATTTTCAACCACTGTGCCGTTGCATACTGGTGTGCCTCAAGTGATCCACAGGTGTGTCACCAGAATTTGGGGAAAAGTAATTTATTAGTAGAGCCAATGGGGGATGTGAGCCCCCCACTGGCAGCATGGTGTACCTTGTCAATTGTCAAAAACATGATGGTGTGCCTTGACCATTTTAATACCCTGTCAGTGTGCCGTGGGATGAAAAAGGTTGAAAATCACTGATCTAATACAATTAAAGGTAACACTGGATCCATTCTGAATCTTGTTGACTTTTCCTCTATATTGTGGCCATTTTGTTCAGTCTGTTGCTGATTCGGTCTGACTTTGTTGTAACAATTCATATTCAGTTATCTCTTTTTATTATAATTTTTGTCTGTGGTGCTTATTAATATGCTTTCTGTTTCTGTATTTACTTGTAAGTTTTTGTTTGTTACCTGCCTTGAGTGGTTCAATTTCTGAACTAGAAAGGCAGAAGATAAATATCCCTGATAGTTAGAGAACCAGTGTAGTGTAGTGACCTAGGTTCAAATCCTTATTCAGTCATGAAGTTTGCTTGGTGACTTGAGGCCAGTCACAATCTCTCACCCTCACCTACCTCACAGGGTTACTGTGAGAATAAAACAGGGAGAAGAACCTTGTATACAGCCGTGAGCTACTTAGAGAAAGGACAGGATAGAAATGTAACTAATGGCACAATCCTATTAGGACACTGCACAAACATCATGTTCTAAGCCTGTCTAGGCAATGCCATGCCAATGCAGTCCTCCTAGTATGCTGGTTTGGCCCTTCCAGTAATGCCAGTTCAACCTTTCCCAGCAACACCAACAGCGTCCATGGAAACCCTGACACAGTTTTTCACCCATGGAATAGCATCCTGACATTGGCACCACCTCAGCCTGAATCTGTGGTCATTGGCATCATGCCCGTGCAGCATCTGTGGCTGCAATCCTCACTTTCTTGAGAGTAAGCCCTATTGAACAAAATAGGACTTTCTTCTGAGTAGACCTGGTTAGGATTGTGCCCTGTGTCATGTCTGTCTGTGATGCCTGGTGTAATGGCAGGCAGGAAGTGGGCTTCCTTTGGAAACTGCACAATGTGGGAAAGCTACCTGGAGGGAGCAAGAAAAAACACATAGGGAGTAACAAGGAATTGACAACAGCATCAGTCACACCTGTTCTCTGGACTGACAAGCATACTCAGTGTTTGTCAGGGAGAGCGGTGCCTCCTGACTGAATATGCAATGGTGGCCTGTTGGGGGTGAGATCATGGTGGCTTCGAACAGTATCCTTCCCTGGGGGGGGAGCAATGGAATTCTGCAGAGGACCAAAGCTCAGCTACCTGTGGCAATGATGCAGTCCTGAAAAACAAAAGGGATTCAGCTGAGTGTTTGGCCCAGGAGGAGCAATGGTTGGAGCCCCTGGCATTCACCAAAAGTGAGTGGTCACTCCCTGCTCCTAGATGCTGTTTGACGAGGGGATAGTTAGGCAACCCAGTTTTTAGCAGAGACACATTTGCTAATCCTGAAGGGTCAGAATAGAGAGGTTAGAGACATGAGACAGAGTTGCAGCATCAATATGTTGCAGTATGGTATTCCCTCCCCTCCTATGCTTATCAGTGTGGAGTGCATTGTGCTTGCTTCCCCTGTTAGAATGGTGAGGTAGAGGTTCCACTTGGTTGTTTGTGTGTGGAGACCTCCTGGGGCAGAATTATGAGAAGACAAGTTTTAACACATTGCCATACATGTAGTGAGGGACTAAGCAGGGGTTCTCAAACTTCTTTGAGAGTAAAACTCCCAAGGTAAGTCTTTGCAGGGGAGAGGGTGAAGGTAGCAACGTGATTCCCAGGATCCTATTGCTAATGGGGGAAAAGGGGGTTGTTTTTACTTACTGAGGGCTGCTGCAAGCTGCAGGCATTGCAGGGAGCCCCACGCAGCCCTCTTCAGGGCTTCCTGAGTCTTGAAATGTTGAAAAAAGCGATAGCAAACCACTTCCAGGTTTGTGATCACTTTTATTTCAACATTCTAAGACACGGGGAGCCCTGCAGTAGGTTGCGCATGGCTCTCCACAACTCCTGCAGCTTGCAGCAGCCCTCCAAATAAAAGCATCCCCCCTTGTGCCCTTTAGCGAAGGGATCCTAGCTATCTCATCACTGTCTCTCCACTTCCCCAGCACCTTAAGGGGCCAGGGCAGTGGTTCTCAAACTGTACGTTCTTGTGTGGGCAGGGGAGGGAGGCAGTGATGCGATCCCCAGGATTGCGTTGCTAAGGGGGCTGCAGGAACTGGGATGCATTCAACAGTCCCAGCCGCAGTGTCCTGGAGGTGCGAGGAGCCCTGCGTAAGCTTCTGCAGGGCTCCCCAGCCTGCTAAAAGTGGAAGCGCAGCGATCATGCTCCACCTCCGCAAAACCTGAAGTGGAGCGCAGTTGCTCCGCTTTCACTTTCTGGAGGCTGGGGAGCCCTGCAGATGCTCGCGCAGGGCTCCTCGCACCCCTGACCCCTCGCACTCCCTGAGAGTTTGAGAACCACTGCCCTAGCCCCTTAAGGGGTGGGGGAAGGGGAGAGGCAGCAGTGCGGTGGACCAGCGCTGGCCCAGAATAGGATCAGGCCATGTTTTCAGTTTCTAAGCATTTTTTAAAACAGTCAGGCTGGCACATGCTGTTGGAAGTTATGGAGTTAAACTTGGCACAGGAGAAATTCTGGTTTCTAAAGAGGGAGACATACGGAGACAAGGTAGCTCAGAGGAGAAATAGCTCTGCGAAAAAAGCTGATACCATGGATTCTAGGAGAAGATAAAAATCTGATTTGTGTGCTTTTGGCCGGGCTTGAGGGAGCTTTAAAGAAGCTGGCAGGACAAGGCTTGGGACTAATATTGGAAACCAATCCCAAAAAAGAGAGAAATTATTAGTTTCTTTTAATCATTTGGGAGTTGTTAATAGTGTTTCCTAATGTGCAACCTGACTAGGCGGCACCTCGGTTTAATCCTTGAGAGAGTATCATATCAAAGAAGGGCAGTTTCTGGAGAGTGGGTAGGACTTGGGGGAGGGGTATAAGAATACCATGAGGACCAAAACTGGTCTACATTGCATAAAAGATGAACCACTGTGAGTGGGAAAGTGGTCCTTTCATTCCTGTGATGTGTGAAGGGAAGCAAGTGAGAAGGAGGTTCATTGTCACCCATGAGAAGGGTTTCAGGCCCCTTCCAGCCTGGTTGGGCTGACTTAGACATGATGGCCTGGAGGGCCAAACTTAGACATGATATGAAAGTGTCGTGGGTAAAACTCACAGCCTCTTTTTCTTTTTCAAAAAAGACGTAAAAGGGCTGGAACTGGATCAGGGAAATAAGGTTGGCCACATAGGGCTAACCTCTGTCCTGGCTGTGATACAAATCACTCTCCCCAAGCTTCTATTCTTTTGTAGGGAAAAACATACAGGCACAAATGTAAGCCATTATATTGTGCTGGGCAAAGGCTTATGTGCCCACACTGATTGGTGCCAGAAGCAGAGCTAGAGGGAGGACGGTGCTGTAAGTACGGCATGCACCACAAAGCGCCATGTCCCTCCCCCTTGGCTTAGGAGCCATTCAGGGCAGTTACAGTACATTGCCAATGCTGTCCCCAAATGGCCCCTACACCAAGGGGAAGGGGGCTTACATAGCACACTGCAGAGCATGTCGTATGTACCACCGCCCCCTCTAGCTCCACTTCTGATTAGTGCTTTGACAAGGACACTTCTGATTGTCATTGTTCTGGTGCATGTGTTTTGAGTTGGTATTGAGTGATGGCATTTTATTATACAGGGGGCCCCATATCCACGGATTCAGTTATCCACAGATCAGGTCCATGGGGCCCTGGGTTCGCGGCCCCTCCAGAGGATCATCTGAGTCCTAGAGCTGAAAAACATCACTTCCAGTTTCATGGAGAAACTAGAAGTGACTTTTTCAGCTCTAGGGCTCGGATTGAACCCAGCAGAAGCCACAGACAGATGCTGGACTCCGGAGGGTGGAGGGAGGCATTAACATGTATCCACGGTTTCAGGTAACCACAGTGGGTTCTGGAACGCAACTCCCACTGATACGGGGCATGCCTGTATTGCTTTTAACATACTGTTGAGCACTCCCATCTTGAGAGTGGAAAGGAAGGTTATAAATTTTATCATTAACCTCATTATTATTATTAGAGTCTTTTGGATGTATCCTAACATATTATATGAAGCAACTTCTACTGTTCAAGTTGACATTTAAATATGCCATATTATTCAGAACCATTTCTAGGATTCTCAAGTGTATACTGGCTTTCACTGTGTTATTAGATCCCTGAGTTATCCACGTTCATCTCTAATTAATAATCTCTGATCAGTGCAGATGAACATCAAAGACTTTGAGACTCTTGTGAAACACCAACTCTTATATCAGCCTCATGGGTCACATCTTCTCCCCCTCCCCCATTTATGAGTTCCATTTGCCGTCTGTGGTTCATTTATTTTATATCCTAAATGAATGTGTTTGAAGTTTTAAATGTTTCTTAAATGCAACACGACAGGCAGGCACATCTTGTAAACTCTTCCTAATGAAGTTATGGCATACATGGCTACATCAGAAATTTCACTCATGCAGCAGTCCAAAAAAACTTTGCAATAAATCCACACAAAGTATAGAAACGCAATATAATTGATAATAAAAAAACTGTGAGTTTGGGCTGTGATTTTATTCAAAGGAATTCCCTGCTGGTGAAATGTCGTTTAGCTCTTCAGAAAACATGGCCAAGATTTCAAACTGTCTAGTCATAAGCTGAACAGCAGGGACTGAAGGAGGCATTAGCCTCCTGTAGACAAGCTAATTGTTAGATCTTATTTTAAATTAATAAGTGTCATCCGTGTATGAGAAGAAACTTATAGGTCTTCAGAGACGAGTACGTAGAGGTTTTGTATGAGGAGGATGCAGTTGCTATGGTGATTGTTTCGATTCTCCAGGAGACGTACGTTAAGAAACTTATGTGGGTGGTTTTGGGATATACCTCAGTTATATAAGGCAAGGTAATTCTGTTTAAGCTCAGCAACTGTGCCAGAAACAAGAAGGCAAAACCACTGAATGGGTATGCAGCTCCTTTGTTCCTCAAAAAACTAGCAGAATTTTATTTTCTCTGTGTAGTTATATCTATCTGGGTGGGAGGGAGGGAGGGAGGGACGGAGGGGTTCCCTCTAATACATATCAGAGAATGAATTTTACAAGTGTTGTTGCTCAGGTTCAACTCGCCCTTAAATTCAGCTCAGCAGCAATTTTTCATGATCCATATTTATATCATCAACAGTCTTGGAATGACAGCAGACGTGCTAGAAACAGCCAAGAGCCTATCTACATATTATGTAATATGAGCTGGCAGATTGAGATGTTTCTTTGGCCATTCTGGATCATAGCAGTTCAATTCACAAGTGGTTGTGGGCGTGTGAAATTTGAATGCCAAGAATGAAGCTCCTTGCATGTACTAAATGGGCACATTAGGAAGGTTGCACAAAACCTTTCCTTTCATATGATATTTTACATGGCGGGGGGGGGGGAGATGTGGGTAGCTTACAAAAAAACACCCCACCCACATTGATACAGTCCAGAACAATGCCAGTTCGTTGGCCAAGGGACAATCTAGTCTTGAATGCTGGGTCAGCGCACTCCTCCAACATTGTCTCGTGTCCCACAGTACTAAAAGAATCCCCGGATTTAAATCATGGGGTGGTAGCAGGAATGATGATGACAAAGGTGGTCACATAACATTCTACCTGGCTTATGCCAGCTAAATGGAAGACTCTTGGAGGGGAGAAGTATAGGAACTAAGCTGAATTTTGTGTGTGTGTGTGTGTGTGTGTGTGTGGTTGCTGAGCAACAAAAATGTTCCCTATTGTTTCCTTTTGATCCAGAAGCAATATTGGTTGCTTGCTGGGATAGAAGTGAAGATTCTGCATCACCCAGAATGCCAAAATATCTAAGCTCAACTCTGGTTGCCACATTTTGATTGCACATTTTGGAATTAAGCTGTTGTGAAAGATTCCATGCACTATTCCATCTGTTCTCCTGATGTATGGCAGGAATGTCCTTCCCCCTAATGTGTATATCTGTTTACCCGGGAGAGGAGTCCCCAGCCAAGGGAGGTGCTAGAGGATGGCAGCTGATGACACCACCGGTTGCTACCCACCCTTGTCCAGGTGGGAGATGAATAGGCAGCACCTGGCAGGCCTGGACCCAGCCCTTACAGGGAGCTCTGGGCCAAGCAGGCAGCTTGGAATCTGAGATACATCTGGAGGTCCTGTCTGGGCTGCATTATAGAAGACAGGCTAGCTTTGCAAGTCCCTGGGAGTTGAGCCCCCTCCTTTGAGAGGAGGTGGAGATGAAATCAGAGCAATGTTCAAATTGTGGGGGGATGTAAGGGGGCTCTTATGCCGTACCCCCTTACAAGTGCACTCACTTTTAATCAGAGCATGTCTCCCATAACCTTCTAAATACAGTTTCTCCCAACCTGTATGCGGTGGCATCACTAGGGTTGGTGTCCCTTGGTATGGTAACTCATGGTGTCACCCCCATTAATGTTATTTATTTTACTATATAACAGTGCAGGTCATCCAACAAGTCACTAATCAACAAACACTAACGAGTGACCAACTTAATGATACGCACACAACTGAATAGGATTTCTAGTGTTAGCATTTTAATTATTATTAATAAGAAGAAGATTTATGTTCCACTTTTCAACAAAAAAAAATTCACTAAGGGCTCAATCCTCACCCCTTATGTCAATGCTTTTCAGCTCTGGCATAAGGGCAATGCAGCTCTGAGGTCAGGGAACAAACATTCCCTTATTTTGGGGAGGCCTCCATGAGTGACACCCAACTGCAGGATGCAGCACACGCCCCAGTGTTGGAAAGTGTTTCCAGCGTTTCCAGTGTTCCCAGTGTTTCCAGTGTTGGAAAGCACTGACATAATGGGTTAGGATTCCACCCTAAGCTGTTTACAGACAAGGGCACAATCCTGACCATGTCTACTCAGAAGTAAGTCCTATTTTGTTCAATGGGTCTTACTCTCAGGAAAGTGTGGTTAGGATTGTAGCCAAAGACCTCAGTCCTAACCAGTTTCCAACACTGACATTAGGGCAATGCAACTCCAAGGTAAGGGAACAAACATTTCCTTACATTGAGGAGGCCTCCATGACTGTCCTCCCCAACTGCAGGATGCAGCATATGCCCCACTGGCATAGCTATGTCAGTGCTGGAAAGTTGGTTAGGATTGCACCCAAAATCAAATAACTGAATGGTTCCTTGTCCCTAAAGGGCTGAATTTCTAAAAAGATGCAGGAGAACTCCAGGAAACAGCCACTAGAAAAGGCACCATGCTGAAGTGAAGAGGGACGGTTACTCTCCCCCTGCTAAAAGGAGCACCACCTGAAAAAGTGGCTCTACATTGGGTACCCTCTTTGCCCAGATGTCATAATAACATCTCATTGGCTCTCTGAAGGATTGGTCTCATTGGTAAGTTTTGAGTTAAAAACATCTACTTTTTATTACATAAGGCAGTTGTGTTTTCCTTTTCTGCTTATTTGGCTATAACTTTTGGAAGCATACAGATAATTCAACATGGATTGTTTCATTGCATTCCACATTAAATTACCTGTCGATATAAAACATGATGATATTCGTATATTCTTATTATTATTCGTAAATTCCAAGGTTTTCACAGTTTGGACCACTTGGTGGTGTCACCTCATCAAGGGTGTCACCCAGTGCGGTCTGCCCCTCTAGCTACACCACTGTCTATATGTATTTATTGAATTGACTAAACAGGTTCCCTGCTTGTGTAGATGTAAGAATGGGGACTCTGGGCAGATGAGGATACACAGATCAGGAAGGTGGATTTTTTTTTTTTTGTCATGATGCTCTTCCCGGTAAATCTGCAAACTCTGACTGAAGCTATTTCTGAAGACTTTTTTTCTTTCCAAAATGATGTAATGAAAATTTCTAGAAACCCTGCTAAAATTTCCAGGATTGCTCTTCAGTATCGGATCAATGCCAGTTCCTGGAGGTTTCAGGGCAATCATGAGGGATTGGCAACTTCAATGAATGCCTGAAAAGGGTTACATTCTCTCTCATACTACTGTTCTTTCAGTGCCCTTCAAAAACTGTTTCCAGCCCCTGGCTGCTCCTATAGTGTGGTGCAATCTTTTAATGTGAGGTGTCCAAAGTTTGCATAAATGGATGAATATATTCTGCTTGCTGGCATGTTTCTAATCCGGAATGACTATTTGCTTTTTTGTTTCATACACCAATAGCTGTGATGCAGAGATGCTAGATGTGACTTCATAATGCAGATTATATTAGAATAATTCAGCAAAGGACAGCACAGTACTTGTAGAATATTTCTTTATTCTCCTATGGTGAATCTCTCTCTCTCTCTCTCTCTCTCTCTCTCTCTCTCTCTCTCTCTCTCTCTCTCTCTCTCTCTCACTGCACGTGTGTGTGTGTGTGTGTGTGTGTGTGTGTGAGAGAGAGAGCTCTGAGAACAAAATGGGTGAGATCTCCGGCTTTCCAAACACATTCTGTTCTGCCTGAAATAGAATCAGAATCAACATTTTACTTTAATCTACTTTCTCCCCCCCAGCCCCTCCTCTTCCATTGACATGACATTTGCTTTACTGACAGGTGATCTTATTCTGATTATGCGTGTTTACTCAGAAGTAAGCTTCACTGTGTTTCATTGAACTTACTCCCAAATGTATGTGCCTAGAATTCCAGCCTGAGAAATGCAGTTTGGAGAAGCTTTTAATGAACATCACTTATTTTGCAGTTAAAAAAATCAATAAAATAACTGACATTACTACCTCTGAAGACATAAGTCATGGATTTGTTTGGTGTTTTGTTTGAAAAAAAAAAGAAGAAGATGATGGAATGGAAAAAGTCATGCTGTATTAAATGATTTAAAGTGTATACTGGGAGTGGTGGAAGGGATCATGAATAATTCAAAGGCGGCACAGGATTTTCCTCCAAGGTCGATGAATGAAAAAGACAAGGCTTTAGGACAGATCAGCTCATATTCTTTCAGTGTTGTTGAGAGAGCACCATCCATCTGGAGGGTTAAGGCAAGTTCATGAGACGCAGAGCACTGGCTCGTCACTCCAGGAAAAGATTATAGTGAAATCTATTGGCACCAGGTTGGGTTCAGTGGGAGCATGACAGCTGCTGGAAAGGGTTGAAGTCTGAATGTTTGATGCCAAGTGAATTGGAGTCTATTTCTGAACTCAACTTCCAGTTCCTGAAGAAATGGTTATCAAAGGGAAAGGGAGGCGATAAACAATACCACAGGCAGCCAGTACATTGAACAGGACTCTATTTTTTCCATTGAAATGACTGGAATTCCTTACAAAATGGCTTGAAAGAGAAGGTCTGTTTGCAGAAGATGAATGTGAGTATTGCTGAAAGAAAAAAAAGTACTTTCAAATGATTTTTGACTTGAATAATGGTCATTTGATTTCCCCTTAAACTGACAACAATGGCTATTGCAGGAAGTAAACTCTTTAAACAGTGCATAGACTATTCTAACCTCTTAGACTGGAACTTTTGCTTGGCTTTGTTTTTCAGGATGTTCACAGATATCTTTGCCTTGTATCTGAACTGAATTGAAGACATGAGAACAAATACAATCCCTGGCACCCTGAATGCATTACCGATTTAGCACTCTTTAATTGCATCTCTGTGGTACCTAATCTGCAAGAGAGCACTTTTATTTTTAGAATTTCAAATGCATAAGTGGCCCAGTACAAAAATATACCCTGGTTAATTTTTTTTTTCCAAGCTGCTTGTAAGGTGGGAAGCAAATAGCAAAATTAAGGTTTATTGCTACTCATAATCAATTATGCAGGCTTTGCAACTTTGACAGGGAGAAAACAGAAGCCTGCAACTATGCTTATTTAGAAGGGCAGTTGCTAATTATGGACAGCAAAACAGTGTTAAAATGGGGAAATGTAGAAAACAGTCTGAGCAAACAGAATATATGCAAGATGCACTTGGGAGCAAGTCCTAATTCATAAATGTGCTTTTCTCTGCTGAATTGATCTGGTTTGTTATATAACTTGAATTGTTTCTAAATATTGAGTAATTGAAAACTATTACTATAAGGTTTGAAAACCTTAAAAACCGTTTATGTAAGTATTACGGAAACAAAATAATAGTACTATATTAGTTTTCAGACCTTAGTTCAGCAGTTTTGTGATCCTATAATTTTGGCAGTGGAAGTTATTCTGGGTAACACATTTGAAACTTGATTTACAGTGTATTTTGGAATAAAAACTCTTAAGCACCTCACTTCTAGCTGGATCCATATTCTACTACTGCTAATTATATATACAGTCCTGTGCATGCTTATCTGAGAGTAATCTCCATGGAGCACAGTGGGACTCACTTTTGAATAAACATGTCTAGGATAGCACCTACACATGTCATATTTGAAACCGCAGTTTATAGGAGGAAGTACACCAGTGCATCAGCCACTGTGCATTTAGCTGAAACAACGTTAAACGTCCACGAAATCAATATGTGTAGTGCAGCTGTATTTCCATAGGAGCTGATGCGCAGATGAAATTCCCCCTGTAAAAAACTCCTCTGCATTCTTCAACCTTTTAATATGAACTCAAACATTGACATAAAAAAAAAAACTTTCAGGATGCCACTTAAAAATATCCCTGACTTCCCACAGCTAGTCATTTATTTATTTATTTATTTTTGCTACTTACAATTATACAGTTACTGATTCCATGAGCAAAACTTAAGGCAATATCCACACGCTTCTCAAGTTAAGAGTCATACTTTTGTGTAAGGCAGGTCATTGTTATGGTACTTGTATTGCAGATGGCAGTCTGAGGCAGAAAGAACTGTGGCATGCCTCAGGCAACATAGTTTATGGCAGAGGTATGATGTGTTCTGAAGACTTCTCAGCTCTCTCTCTTCTTGCCATTATGCTATGCAAGTTCTCATTGTTGAAAGTTGTGTATTGTTGAAAGTCAATATTTGTTCCTGGAAATCCAGAGTCTGTGTGGCAACAACCAGTTCATCCTTCTGCTAAACCCTCAGCATCTGTTGCAGAATTAGTTTTCCTTCCTCTTTTATTCACAGTCCAAATCCATCAATGAGATATTTGCTTCTTGTACCTTCCTCTTCACCCACAGTTCCTTCCTTATTTTATTGTAGATACTGTATACCAGCAAACATTGAGTGATAATTCATTAATCCAGCCACAAGAGATTGATTTGACACAGAATTTCTGAGTAAATTAATATTTGTTAAAGGAATATATAACTATAAATAAAATTGCCTGGTGTGGCATGCCTTTGGGCATATTATAGCCTCAACATCTATCTGTCACTATAATCTTGTATGGCCACTCTACTTAACTGTGGAAATGGAAGAAGACCCATATAATTGCTAAAGGAAGAATGACAGAAAACTACAAACCCCCATTGCCTACTGACAGTCCCTTGGCCCATGCCAAAGAGCATTTCATTCTGACAGTTACAGCGCAAGAACAGACACACATCTGATATTTAAAAACATCTTTAAAATTACCATGGTGGACTGTAGTAATCTCTCTGAACACTTCATCACTGATTATGGTTGCTGTACTAAAACAGAATGCCATCAAATAGTTATCTGAACACAAGGCTACAATACAGTATTAGATTTTGTTAACAAATTTGATTCTGTCTCAGAAGGTTTCAGGAAAGGTTTCAGGAAAGGTGTTTTCTCCCATATATAAAGAATACTGTCTGACAGTGGCTGTGTACTCTATTCATCTACACTGTGCCTGGTGGAGCCTCAAAGGATAGGCAGGGACTCAATAAGGCTTTCAGTGGTAAGGGAGCAGGGACTGAGTGTTCTGCATAGCTCTTTGCCCCTCTCCATGAGTGAATTATGCAAACAGAATGAATTATGCAAAATAAGTGAAACCATGCCAGTGAGCTTGATCTGAATAAAGTATACTGGCAACAAACTTCAGTTGTCAGTGATGCAGACTGCGGGTTATATTGTCACAGAATTTTGAAACATTTTGCATGTGTAAATATAGAAGGTCTGCAGCCAAGTGGTGGGGCACCCGTTTTGCATCCAGAAGATTCTGGCTCATGCAAGGAATTTGGCAAGTTTCAAAACCCTGCAGCATCACTTTAAAAAGGATCTGATCGTTAGTGATGAGAGAGAGCACTTCCCAAGACCATGGAGAACAGCTACCAATCAAAATAGGCAGTATTGGCATAGATGGACCAATGGCATAGTGCAGTATCAGGCATTTTTGGATGTATGTTCAGCAATGCCTAAACCAGCTATTTTCAGCCACTGTGCCATGGCACACTGGTGTGCTGTGGATGGTTTGCAGGTGTGCCGCAGGAATTTGGGGAAGGTCATTTATTAGTAGGGCAATTGGGGAATGTGAGCCCCCTGCCAGCAGCATAGTGTGCCTTGTCAATGGTCAAAACACTGATGGTGTGCCTAAACCATTTTAGTGCCTTGCCAGTGTGCCATGAGATGAAAAAAATTGAAAATCGCTGGCCTAAACCTTCTAAATCCACCTCAAGTATCTAATGAAATGGGCAGTTGCTTATCAAACCTGTGTGTGTGACTCCCCTGCCAAGTGTATATACATGGACAAATAGAATGCACCTTACTTATGTATTCAGGACTTATATATCTGGGCCTGGAGGGATGCTTCCTCCAAAGGGGACGAGATGGAAACTGATATCCAAACATGTATGACAGGAAATTTTTGCAAGGGGTCAAACTACGCTTTGTGGCAAAAGTGCAATGTGGCCTGTGTGTTTTGAGTTTTTCTTTTGCTAACTATTAAGGGGGGGGGGGCACAAGTGGCAAAACTGTAGTGGGGGAGTAGGGGGGCTCTAGGACTTTACCCTATTGCAGCTTCGACCTCAATTGCAGCTTCACACAGAACGGGTGGAAACAATTAGAATAGGAACTGCTGTGTAGGGATGAGGCAGAATCTTAAAGCCCCCCCCCCCAATACTTCCACTACTCTTTCACCCCATTTGGTGAATGGGGAGAGAGAGAGAGAGAGAGAGAGAGAGAGAGAGAGAGAGAGCTCCATGTTATGATTTTGTCATAATGTATCATTTTGGCCTAAATGAAACTGCCATGTTCAGAGGCAGCTCATGTCTACATGCCAGATGTTGGAATAGAGGAGGGCTGATGTTCTTCTTTTGAACTTCCCAGAAACATTTGGCTTGCCACTGTTGGAAACAGGATGCTGGGTTAGGATGCTGGATCAGACAAGATGTATACTAGTCTGATCCAGCAAGGCTTTCTTATGTTCTGATGTTCTAGACTAATACATAAATATAAATTCATTTGTTTTTTATAAATAAGGACGCAATCCCAACCCACTTTCCAGTACTGACATAAGGGCAATGCAGCTCCAACGAACATTCCCTAACTTTGGGGAGGCCTCCATGGCTGCCTCCCAACTGCAGGATGCAGCACACACCCCATTGGCACAGTTATGCTAGTGCTGGAATGTTGGTTAGGATTTGGGCCCAAGTTATTTATCTCCTTTAGCACCCCACAATAAAGGAGCATGAAAAATGTGCCAATAGTAATTTAATGCACCATATTATCTTGTTTCTATTCTGGCATTCAGATCCCTTAATACAGGGCATAATGTCTGCAAATGTTAACAAGTGAGACTGCAGGGAAAAGTCCCTTTAAAACTAGCTAGCTCTGGAGGCAGCAATCATTGTCACTCTGTGTCTCTGCTCTTGATAACATGATGTAGGGAAATCAAAAAAACTATCAGTATCTTGAATATTTGAATGCTTATCTGTATAAGAAGTGGAAAAAAAATCAGTGTCTGTTGATACCTGTGAGTTTTGTGTTGGCACTTCAAGATTTCCCTGCACAAACACTGAACAGAATTCCAGTCAGTTGAGATATGTTATAATTTTGCTAGATAGACAATCTAATAATAATATTTGCATGAATACTTGTGTGCAGCAAGATGTGCTCATTTTTTAACAAATGCTGTCAAAATGAGTATGCATTACATATTAAAATGCTAAAGCTGCTTTATAATGAGTCAGATCATTGATGCCTCAGTGACTTTCTAGACCAGGGGTATCCAAACTTTCTGGCAAGAGGGCCACATCATCTCTCTGACACTGTGTTGGGGGCCGGGAAGAAGAGAATTAATTTACATTTTAAATTTGAATAAATTTACATAAATTAATAGATTAGAGATGGAACTGATATGAATAAATGAAGGTTTCTGAATAGCTCAAGGCCTATAAAAGACCTTGTGCAAAGCAAGGCTGGCCTTTCCTTTGCTGCCGCTGCCACTTCACAGATGTGAAAGAGCAAGCAACGGAAGGAAGCCTTGGCCTGCAGCTTGTGCGAATGATCAAACAGTCGGCCCTTGTGGTGAGAGTAGTCACATTGGAGCAGTGCAGGGTCCAACAAGTCTCTGGTGGGCCAGAAGCTAATTGGAGACTGGAAGCTCCCCGTGGGCCTGATTGGGCTGCAAATGGCTCCTGGGCCAGGGTTTGGGCACCCCTGCTCTAGACTGAAACAGAATTTACAAGGGATTGAACCTCAGATTTTCTACATATAACACATGTACTCTGCCACTGAGCTATGTCCCCCCTTTACTTTTGACTGAGCTATACTTTATTGATCCTGAGTACCATAAAGACACTTTCTAGCTCAAATCACCACCACCATCCTAGAGCAGAACTAATCATGTCAACTGACTTTGCTAGAACAAAAACTATAGTTTGCTACCTACTTGAGATGATAGTCTGGGCTGCCAGTTAACAATTATTAATGCCTCAGTGGAAGGATTTGCTGGGGCAACATCACCTGGATAAGCTTGAATCTATATTGGCTGTGCAGTCCCCTTGGAGAAACTACAGTGAATGGAAAGGCCCTCAGCAACTGTAAAACCATCATTTATGTTTATCTGCAATATTTGGTTTGAATGCCAAGAAGCTAATGAAAATCTTGACGCCTAGGCTAGTTCACTCTGCCATGCAGTGAACAGCCTGCGCAGGCAATGGTGCATGAAAGAAGTCTTGGACTTCTCCTACCTCTGCCCACACAGACCTTCTGTAATGTAGGGATGTATACCTTCTGGGATGTATTTTTCTCGCGTATGTTCTCAGTTACTTATGACATGCTATACATGGGGGGGGGGGAGCTCTTGATACTGAGCCACTCACCCACATCATATCTGAGCCAACTACCAGCAATGTACTGTACAGAAAAAAGTAGTATGTGCTTTGACCATTAGGTCCCAAGAGGAGATTTGACAAATTAATGAAGAAGTTCATTAAAGATTACTAGCCATGATGGCCATGACTAGACGAACAGGCCTTGCTGAGGGAGAGTCAGCATGGCTTCTGTAAGGGTAAGTCTTGCCTCACAAACCTTATAGAATTCTTTGAAAAGGTCAACAGGCATGTGGATGCGGGAGAACCCATGGACATTATATATCTGGACTTTCAGAAGGCGTTTGACACGGTCCCTCACCAAAGGCTACTGAAAAAACTCCACAGTCAGGGAATTAGAGGACAGGTCCTCTCGTGGATTGAGAACTGGTTGGAGGCCAGGAAGCAGAGAGTGGGTGTCAATGGGCAATTTTCACAATGGAGAGAGGTGAAAAGCGGTGTGCCCCAAGGATCTGTCCTGGGACCGGTGCTTTTCAACCTCTTCATAAATGACCTGGAGACAGGGTTGAGCAGTGAAGTGGCTAAGTTTGCAGACGACACCAAACTTTTCCGAGTGGTAAAGACCAGAAGTGATTGTGAGGAGCTCCAGAAGGATCTCTCCAGACTGGCAGAATGGGCAGCAAAATGGCAGATGCGCTTCAGTGTCAGTAAGTGTAAAGTCATGCACATTGGGGCAAAAAATCAAAACTTTAGATATAGGCTGATGGGGTCTGAGCTGTCTGTGACAGATCAGGAGAGAGATCTTGGGGTGGTGGTGGACAGGTTGATGAAAGTGTCGACCCAATGTGCGGCGGCAGTGAAGAAGGCCAATTCTATGCTTGGGATCATTAGGAAGGGTATTGAGAACAAAACGGTTAGTATTATAATGCCGTTGTACAAATCGATGGTAAGGCCACACCTGGAGTATTGTGTCCAGTTCTGGTCGCCACATCTCAAAAAAGACATAGTGGAAATGGAAAAGGTGCAAAAGAGAGCGACTAAGATGATTACGGGGCTGGGGCACCCTCCTTATGAGGAAAGGCTACAGCGTTTGGGCCTCTTCAGCCTAGAAAAGAGACGCTTGAGGGGGGACATGATTGAGACATACAAAATTATGCAGGGGATGGACAGAGTAGATAGGGAGATGCTCTTTACACTCTCACATAATACCAGAACCAGGGGACATCCACTAAAATTGAGTGTTGGGCGGGTTAGGACAGACAAAAGAAAATATTTCTTTACTCAGCGCGTGGTCGGTCTGTGGAACTCCTTGCCACAGGATGTGGTGCTGGCGTCTAGCCTAGACGCCTTTAAAAGGGGATTGGACGAGTTTCTGGAGGAAAAATCCATTATGGGGTACAAGCCATGATGTGTATGCGCAACCTCCTGATTTTAGGAATGGGTTAAGTCAGAATGCCAGATGTAGGGGAGAGCACCAGGATGAGGTCTCTTGTTATCTGGTGTGCTCCCTGGGGCATTTGGTGGGCCGCTGTGAGATACAGGAAGCTGGATTAGATGGGCCTATGGCCTGATCCAGTGGGGCTGTTCTTATGTTCTTATGTTCTTATGATGGCAATATGCAACCTTCAAATTCAGTGTTGGTATGACCCTATAAGACAGTGCTATTCAAACTGGAGCATCGCGACACCCTAGCCTGAGGGCCCTGGTCTCTGCCTCCTTAAGGGGCGGGCGCAGCTTAGAGGTGAGGGGAAGGCAGCAGCGCGATCGCCAGGATTGCGCCGCTCAGGGGGCTGCAGGGGCTTGGGTGCACTTACCTAAGCTCCTGCAGCCTCCCTGGGGTGCGGGGAGCCTGGCACGACTGCTGGCAGGGCAGAAGGGAAAGTGGGCCCGATCGCTCTGCATCCACTTTCCCTGCTGCGGGGAGCCCTGCCAGCAGTTATGCTGGGCTCCCCGCACCGCAGGGAGGCTGCAGGAGGCTTGGGTAAGTGCACCCAAGCCCCTGCAGCCCCCTGAGCAGCGCGATCCTGGCGATCGCGCCGCTGCCTTCCCCCCGCCCCTGCAAAGACTTACTGGCACTCAAACTCTCCCAGAGAATTTGAGAACCACTGCTATAAGAACATAAGAAGAGCCCTGCTGGATCAGGCCTAGGGCCTATCTAGTCCAGCTTCCTATATCTCACAACAGCCCACCAAATGCCTCAGGGAGTATACAGACAAGATACTTGCATCTCACTGCATCTGGCATTCTATTTACCCTTGCACTTCCCTCCCCCCCCCCCCCGTGAAGACAATAGACTGCAGCTTGTGTCTAACTGGGCTACCATATTAAATACAAGTGACCAATTTTTAAAACATGAAACCTACTGAACACACCTTCCCACCCTTGCCAGTCTGGGGTAGGCAAAAAACTGCCATCTACTGCCAATTTGGGTGACAGAAAAGAATTCCTACCTGGCCGTCATGATAAGCAACCAGCTAATCTCAGACTGTACATACCCAACATGGCTTGTAACCTGCCATTGCGTTTTCCTCCAAAAATCTGTCCAGTCCCTAAATACCAACTACTGGGAAGCACCAGTGAGCAAGGGCTGTTGTCTTCATGTCCAGCTTTGGCTTGCAGGTCTTGCAGGCCACTGTGGGACATTCAGTACTGGACGGGGAGATTCTCTGAGTCTGATCCAGCAGGGCTCATATGCTCTTAAATGTAGCGCCCTATCTGTGCAGTTGTGCCATACAAAACTACCCCCTCCCAACATTCCTTTTCTTTATTAAAACAGAGTTTATATGCTTGCAGACTGCCAAGATTGTAAGAAAGTGTAAGAAGCTTGGTACGTTGCAGCCGCAACATTTATTGGGTTTGGGGTTAGTAATTATCTCCAAGAATGATAAAGCAATTTCTGCTGTATAGACTTTTAGAAAAGCCTTAGGGATATATACTCATCTGGGTGTGCTGAAGCTGTCATGCATAAATCTTTATACTTGGAGATAAGATTATACCCCTGAGGCAACTGTCTTCCACCCCCTCCCATTCATACTCATGCCATTAAAAAAAATATATCTTGCTGGTCAGGCATCTACTAAATGGTGTTGATATATTATTCAAGCATAGTAATTCAGACTGAATATTAAGTTGCAGCCACCATCCTGTTCTGAGGACTTGAATGTGAGTCTGTGTGTTTGAGGATTTGTATTGTTTTACTGTTTATGTTTTATTTTTATACCTTTTACCTCTTTTGTTATTTTGGAGATGGGTTTTTTTTTGTTAGCGCTTTCTTTTGTTTTGTTTTTTTCAGGGCTACATAGTATTTTTGAACAGGTTGTTGTTTTCTAGAACCTAAATAGTCATGTCTACTTAACATTTGTGTATTTCTGCATTACTTAATTTCTAGAATAGAGATGTGCGCACCCTCCTATGCCATTAAAAGAACCAAAACCAAAATGCTTACTTGGAAACGACACCTTCCCACCTGGTAGCTTTGCTGTCTAAAACTCTGGGTGTGGGTGGTTGCTTACTGGTGGAAGAGAATGCATTCTGCATGTGTTTAGGAGCCCATATAACTCTACACGATTCAGGACTCAACTGTGACATTAAAAACAGTTTCTGAGGGTTAGCCAGGAGAGATCCGGTCCACAACCAGATCAGGAAGCACGACAGTCAAAGGCCACACAGATTGTGAGCCCTTTGGGTCCATGGAACCATTTTTCATGCCTTTGTCACAGAAACCACTTTGAACATTTTTTTACTTAAAAAGCATTGTATACTGTATACATATTCTTAATAATAATTTCCATGAATCAACCCCCCATATTTGTGTGCATTTGTTCCCACAAATGTACTTTCAGAGATGCCAGCAGGTACATTAGCAAGCTTAGCCTCATTAGCAAGAAACAATAACTATGAGAGCGGAACACTTTACTACATCCTGTACTACACTACCGTCCTTCTTTGTGTCTGTAGCCCACCTCTCTAACCTATTGCACAGTAGCATCCTGTAAATCCAAGTAGATCAGATATCCTGCATCTAGTCAATAGTCTCCGAACACCCCAGTAGTTCTTCAGGGCCAGCTGTCAATGTTATTTTAAGATAGGCTGTGCTTCTAAAGCTTTATCCTACTTTCGAGATATAAATACACCCAGACTGACTGGGCAGAGCAATTCCATTTGTTGTTCAGTAGAATGGAAAGTCTGTGCCAAGGAAGTGGAGAAGGTGAAATTTTATTATTCTGCGATGCAGCTCATGCAATGAGGGCTGCAGGTATATGCCTTCTGGGAAAAGACACACATATTCATACTACTTGTGCCCTATGGCCTTGGTTCTTTTCAATATTTGTATTGTCACTCCAGCCTACGACTAGACATTTTATTAGTCAGTGTGCTTTGGCATTGCTGCATTGTGGCTTTTATGTATAAAAAAATGATCTGGGTCATGCAGTTAATCACTAATTCTGGAGATCATGTAATGCAAGTGAAATGGCTGTGTTAAACAGATTACAGAGGCCAACACGCATTTTGCTTCCTTAAACGTTATACCAATTCCTGGGTATACTTGGGATGCTGATTCCAAAAATGGCATCCGTTTTGCCCTATCATGTCTAGTTTTGGAGATATAGTATAGCCTCATTTGTGAATGGTTCAAGCAGCTTCCTCAAGAGGAAGCTTGACACTGTGCCAGATATTTGACATGGCCCTCCTGCTGAAATGTTTGAAGACCTCTGCATGTATATGAACTGATAAATTAAGTAGTATGCATGGTAGAGCAGTTCCTGCTGTCCCCAGTATATCTAAGGATGTACACTTACTTGGGCATAGCTCAGTGATAGAGCATGTGATATATATGCAGAATGTCCCTGATTCAATTCCTAGCAACTGCTGAGAGAAGCATTGTCAGGAAGTTAGCTGGAGAAGGCTGCAAGTGGAGGACAGCAGAGCCTAGTGGTTAATGCTCACACACCCCTTCCCACTCTTCATTTTCCCTTTTTACTGGATTAGCAGCTGAATGCGGAAAAACTGGTAGTTCTGTCTGCTGCCACCATCCCAGGCTCAAGTGACTAGTCAGAGAGGGACCATCTGGCAAAGCCCCTCCTCCCAGGAAAATACAGAACCCCAGGGGTTGTTATTAAATATCAAATGTCAAGAGCATCTGCAAGCCATCAGGCATGACAACACACTACATTACCATGAACATGGACTAGGCAGACAAGGAGTAAAAATATAACTGGTTTATTGGAAACCTAAAACAAAAAGAAATTAAATCAAATGTGGAAAGAGGTGTAGAAAAAAGTATAATCAGGTTGATAGAAAATGCCTGACTAGACTAGATGGACACAAAGTAAAAGCTTGATATCCAGTTGGATACATTGACTAGTAATGCCCAGCAGATGAAGCTAGGAAGCCACTCAAAGTACACAAAACCCCAACTTGTTTCTAATCTGCTGAAATTTGCAGACTGGCTTGGACTGAGTCAGGAAAACAGAACAAAATTAATTCCATCAATGCATGTAGCTAGGATTACAGTCCTATTGCTAGCTCCTTTCATTACCAGGAGTTCCGTTCTCTGCATGTACAGGAGAGTAAGTACAGGCACATGACAGCAGGTACATGACAATCTAAGGGCACAATCCTATCTTGTGCTGGAACTAGCAAGCCAGGAAGCTTGCACTGTATCCAGTACGAGATAGGGCACCACAGTGGCTCAGCCGAAGGTAAGGGGAAACTCCCTTACCACCGGGTAAGACACTGCAGCCCCTATGGGTCTCCTCAAACTTATGCCACCTTCTGAGGTGGCACAAGTCCGAGGACAGCGGAGCGGCTTGAAGCTTCTCTGCGCTTCTCGAGGAATGGGGTTGGGATCCGGCATAACTGCTGGGACACAGCCCCGCCTCCCACTCCCCACCTGCCCGCGCCCAGGGCCACCCCCCACCCTGGAATGCCTCCCTCCTGCCTCCTCCCCACCTCCTTCTCCACCCATCAGAGCATTGCATCGGCTCAGCTTGGCTGACACAAGTCTCAATTCCTCCGTTAACGCGGAGATGAATTCAGCCTCTGCGGGCTGGTGCACCTCTGCGTACAGGCCTAACCCATGAGAAGGCGCAAGGCACATTTGCAACCCTCCTAGGCCGGCCCAAAGGAGGCTTGGCTTGGAGGGGAAGAGCATGCTTTTCTGTCCTCCTAAAAGCCCTCCTATCCACCCTGAGCCTCTTACTGGTGTTCATTGTGTTGCATCTGGCCTCCCAACCCAGATGATGTCATCACCGGTTTCTTCTGGTGGTACTTCAAATAGGTGGACCATGTGAAGTGGTACAGCAGGGGACAAACCTTGAGAAACACTGAAGTAGGAGGCTTGGCTACTCCAAACATGAAGGACTCAAATCCACATCAGCACATGCCTATCTGGGAATGGCATTTCAAACACAGGACCAGGAGTGCTGCAAGAGCATGCTCTGGGCTACTGTTCAGGCATGTTCAGGTTACTGAACGAGCACAGAAGCTTCTAAGGGGTTAGAGTGCAAACATAAGGAAAAATGGGGAGGGGGGAGGACGTCCATCACAAACCTGCATACAAAAACCTGAAAGGGAAGCTGATGAAGCTGCACATGTGCTGGTGGGACTCATTTTCAAGTGACTGGTCCTCCACATTCCTGGGTGTTTGGATCAATTGCAGCAAGCCCAGTTAAGATGCAGTAAAGTGAGAGAGGGGAGGTTACACTAGATCAGGGATATCAAACTCGTTTCATACAGAGGGTGAAAGTTAGCATTCAGGACTCCAGCTGAGGGCCGAAAGTGATGTCATTAAGCAGAAAGTGACATCATTAAGCAGCTAATTTTCAGAAACCAGACCCTGTTCTCATATAGAAACTCATTAACTCTCTCATTAAGAGAGAGTACGCAAATCTTGATCATATTTCAAGATTTGGGAAAGCGCAGTTTTCATGTGGGCTGCCATTTCAGCTGTAACACCTCAGCAGCTGAGATCCTGATGGCCGGTTATGTTTGACACCCCTTCACTAGAGCACTCTGAGGAGCCATTGTATATACTCTGCTGTTTTCTGCTCATAGAGTGCAGGAAAGTGGCCACTAGAACCAGTACAAGAAGCACGGACAAGTAGAATGGAGACTTGGTGTTAAATTGGTTAAATGTGACCAAGCATGCATTGCTACAATGGCCCTATGTGATTCATTACAGCGACTGTTCCCAAGTGGGTTAATGTGATGACATTGCTGTGAATATCTCTTTAGAGAAATGGGAAAGATGGAGAAGGAAGTCATGTTTTTCAAACAAAAAATCTGTGGAGATTGGTGCTATGATTTCAGCTCTCTCTTTCAAATAACCTTCAGGATCATCTTGGGCTGCTTGTGTTAGCTTTATAAAAACATGAGCTACACAGATAGCAGAAAATAAGTAAGAGGTGATCTGAGAATTAACATACGCTGAACAGTCTTCAGATACAGAGATGTGGTTTCTGAAGCCAATTACAGAATTGTGCTATACATGGATATTGTTTCAATATTGATACATGGATAGTAATTCTCACCCTGCTTTTTCATATATCTTTAGTCATGGGTGTGATTCATGAGGGTGGTTTAGCTTCTAAAAGGTAACTGGGGAACCAGCCCTTGTACCAAATTCATCTTTTCATGCTGCTCCAGTGGTCTTTTTATATTCACACTTACTTCTTGTGCTACAGATCTGACATATCATGAATGATGGCTTCAGCCAGCCCATTCATATAAAGTTGGATCTGTATCTTGCACGGTGAGTGCTTATTGAAATATATACTTCTGCTCATCTATATGAAACAATTTTCCTACAAAGGAATACAAATTTTGAAATCACACATCTGGCCGCACTTTCCAAAATATGCAATCCGCCTACATTGCAGTTCAGGAGCTGTTGAGAGGTGAAACTTCAGCTTTGCAACAGCTGTGTAAAGTAAATAGATAAAGCTATCAAGAGCTGGTTTAAATTTGTACTGCTCCTTATATAATTGAAGCACCACACTTTGAATACTGATTATGAAGGCATTTCCAGAGATAGTGCTGATTTATTCAACATGTTAGCCATGAATGCCTGTAAGAGAGTGAATACTTTCTATTCATACTTCACTTATACTTAATATTTCACCTGGACAGATTCTAACTGCTGTTGCATCAATTCACACATTTGTTCAGTTACAGCCCAATTCTATTGGGCTTTAGCGCTGGTGGAACTAGTGCTCTTGCCAGTGCTAACTGCTGCAAAGGCACTGTAAATTTTAGTTGGCGGAAAAAGAAATTAACCCCCATGCCATAACACAAACTACCTTGGAAAGTCTCCTCATTTTCAAGAGCAGTTTGCCATATAAGAGATTTGCTGTTTCAGAAAAGCAAGCCCCACTGGGACTGCAGAACTAGTTGTGATCTCCATCTTTACATCTTGGTTTACCACCTATCTGGTTTCAAGATTTTATGCTGTAAAATCTAGACAGCATTAAGAAAGTTATTACTGTCTAGGCACCTCACTGCCATGCACTTCTTCCCAGACTTTGGGCTCATTCTTCTGTCACAGTGATCACTATGTGTCAGACTGGACTGATTTCATGTGGGCTACCGATTAAAGAAGTGGTTTGATTCTTTCCAGCTGTGCCTTTTCATCCTGCAGAGGGCTTCTTGAGCTAATAATATTGCAGTGTCAACAAAGGGTTGTTGCATTGCATTGCTGTGCATAGCTATTGTTTACTAGGAAAATGCCACTGTGATGGATGAGTGTGGAGGAGTTGGGCCTGTGTATTATAGGGACCTGCTGCAGACAGGCATATGGAACACAGCTGCTTTATAGCAAAGGATGTCAGGCCTGTGCTCAGTCAGATATGTTAAGTCAATTTTGCAATGTTGTTTCCAAGTGCAGCACTACCTTTTCCCACAGGAACAACTCGGGGATACTGCCAAAGGAGGGGACTACAATTGCCACTTGCCATCCAAGTGGTAAGAGCTTCACATTTCTCAAACAACAAAGCCAAATGCAACCTTTGTCCCATCAAACTCAATAGAGGCTACTGACAACCAAGACTGTTAAGATTTCCATAGTCCTACAACCACTTTGAATCCGCATCAAAGTCTGATATCCTTGCCCCAGAGACACTCAGCTCCAAAAGAGTGGATAAACTGGAGTTGCCCCTAAATCCCCTCCCAGAATTCTTTTTGGCAGTACTGGACATGGGTCCCATAACTGCCATGCTACAGGGATTCCTAAGCAGCATACTTCTTTATCATTCACCTGACAATATCAAAGCAGCATGTGAACCCTGATTTGAAAGATGTTATGGTGTACCCACTGGCACATGTGTTGCTGTGATCACTACAGAAACAATGCACAGGCCCAATGGAATGCTTCTCTAGTTTGTGGCCCACACATATTTTATGTCCTATCTTTCATCATGCAATGCAAGATGGTTTTCATGGGGTACCCAAGTAGTCTCCAATCTAGACAGTGACCAGATCTAGACCTGCTTAGCTTCACCAAGGTGGCTGTCTCATGTGCCCTCAGAACCCAGTGATAAAATAAAGTATTTCTTCATGCAACACACCGTTACACTTTATGGAATTCACTGCTGTAAGATGTGATATGGCCACTGACTTAGATGCTTTCCAAGAGGAATGCAGACATTCATGGAGAACTAATTATTACTAACCATGATAGCAGGGCTGGTCCATCCATGAGGCTGACTGAAGCAGTCCCATCAGGCAGCAAGTTGGTGAGGGCACCCATCCCTGTTCACCCAATCACTTCCACTGTTCCTCTTCCCACTCCCTGAATTGGAAAAGAAAGAGGGGGCCAGAGCAGAACAGGAAATGTGGGATATGCTCTTCCCTCCTCCACACTTCCTCTTCTGCTCCACCCCCCTCTTCCTTATCCAGTCCAGGGGGTGGGAAAAGAGGACTTGATAAGGGCCAAATGGCCAGGGCTGGCCCATAGATGATGCAAATGATGTGATTAAGCAGCAGACTGCAGGTAGTGGCAAACAGGCTCAGGATGCCTTTAACTCAGAATCTGCTGCCGCTGCTCCCTCCACCAGCCATGGATGAAGCCACACAGTTCTTCTTCCCTATCCCCTTGCCTCCATCCTTCCTCATATGGTCCCATCACATAAAGCAGAAAGTGTGGGACGGGGTGGGAGTGATCTCATCTCACGTGTCCTTTTTTATTTAAAGGGACTGAAAATGGAAAGACTCAGGGATAGGGAAGTGTGTTGCTGCTGCTTGAAAAACTTGTGCAGAAACTGGCAATGTGTTTCCCTACCTCTTTATCTAGCTCCTGATTTGCTCAGTCTCTTTAAATAAAGCAGGAAGTGCAGAACTCAGTTTCATTCAAAAGGACTGTGCAAGGAAGGGGAGTGGATTGTCACTTTCACTGTGTTATTTTTGGTAGCAGCACTGCTGCTGCTGCTGCTGCTGACACCCACCCACCCACGTGGAGGTAAGGCTATGCAGAGTGGACAAGGAAGGATAAGGAAAATTAAAGATAAGGAAAATAAAAGGATAAGGAAGCTTCAGAAAATGATGCAGCTAATTTTCTGTACTGTAGGTGGACCTTGCAAACTGCCTATTACAATCAACATGTGAGTTTGGCCCTTGATGTGGTGGCAGGGCTTGCAAAATGCTGCAAAACTGCCATGGTGATAGGTTTGCGCTCTTAGCTCCTGCTACAGGTTCTACCCTGACTGCATGCTATTTACATTGCTTTAAAAGCTTTAATTGAAATCTCTTGTGTGCTGTTTAACACACACAAACACAGAGAGAGAGAGAGAGAGAGAGAGAGAGAGAGAGAGAGAATAAAACAAGAACCAAAGCCAGGCTTTTATCATAATATGTAGCTGTAAGGATTTGCAATAGTAGCTACCATGAACTGCTCAGAGAAATAGAGTGCTTGTACCCAGGCCATCAGTTGGAGAGCACTGCCACGTGAAGCGGAACAGTCCCTATTTTATCAAAAACCTCCCTCCGGGTCTATTAGAAATTCACAGTGATTTAAAAATGTCACTCTTTAAAATATTGTTTTCTGGAGACATTTGCATGCAGCTGGTTGGAAGCATATATGCTGTGTGTGGTGTTCACAATATAGAAGGTATGCTGAAAAAATAAAAGGTGTAAGAAAAAAATCCTGTGAAGAAACAATCTACAGCAACCCTAAGTGAGAAAATATATACACCCACAAGATGCTACTTAGCAAGACTGGCTTATCCATGGGTCAGCTGAGGAGTTGTCTCAGGCAGCAGAATGACAGATGGCACCTGCCTCTTAACTGCCCACCCATTCCACTGTATCTCCACTTCCTCCCATTCCTTGGGTTGGAAAAGGAAATGTGGAGGAGAGAAAAGGGGAGTGGTGGGTTCAGTAGCATAGCTAGAGGGAGAAAAATAGTAAGTATACTGCAGGTGGTGCCATGCAGTGTGTAAGCACCCCCTCCCACTTGCCTTCAGAGCCATTCCAGGCAGCAACACGCAGGCACTAGCCGAACCAAATGGCAGCTCCTGCGCGTTGCCGTCACTGCCCAAAATGGCTCCAACAGCAAGTGGGAGGGGTTGCTTACCCTCCATGTTGTGGCACCTGCAGTACTTATTGTTTTGCCCCCTTCTAGCAACACCACTGGGTAGTTTAGAAAAGTGGTTCTCACACATTTAGCACTGGGACACACTTTTTAGAATGAGAAACTGTCAGGACCCACCAGAACTGATGCCATGACCAGAAGTGACATCATCAAGCAGGAAAATTTTTAACAATCCTAGGCTGTAATCCTACCCACACTTAGCCAGGAATAAGTCCCATTGACTATCATTGTTAAAAGCATATATAGCCTGTTAGAAGTACAGATGTGTCACATTTCCCCAAATGCAGTCACATACTGTGGTAGCATCAAAACTAATATATTAAAAATATACAGGACACAGGGCAGGCTGAGAGGACTCCAAGGACGTCAGACTGGTCCTGATCCAATTAATGCAGCCCAAAAAAACACCCGAGAAGGAGGTCCCTGCCTCCCAGCTGCCCTGTTGAGCCCTATGGAAAGCAAAGCAGCTTCATGGTCACGTTTACTTGTGAGTAGGCAGATGAGCCTTGGCTGGTGGTCAGGCCAGGCAAAGGGGAATGTGAGGACACCAGAATGGTCCCAATCCGATGAAGCTTCTCCAGAAGGCAGCCTCCCCCTCCCCCCACTAAAAAGGACCAAAAAGAGGCTTCAGCTGGTAAGGGGAAGTTTTCTATTTTGCACTTGCAAAGCCAGGAGGGTCTTTATCTTGATATGCCTGAAATAGAAGAACTTTAAACTGGGCACTGGGAGGGCTGGAAATCTCACTGATTCTTTTTGGGGGGTTGTTATTGCAGGCAGACTACAGAGTAAGCTCCATTGACCACTATGGGACTTACTTCAGAGTAGACATGCATAGGCTTGGGCTGACAGGCTGCAATCCTACCCACACTTTCCAGAGAGTAAGCCCCATTGACCACTATGGGACTTACTTCAGAGTAGATTCACTTGGTGGAACAGGACTGGCTCCCCTTTATTTAATTATTTCTTTTATCTTAATTTAATTATTTATAATTATTTATTTTTATTTGCTTGATGATGTCACTTCTGGCCATGACATCACTTCCAATGGGTCCTGGACAGATTCTAAAAAGTGGGTCCTAGTGCTAATAGTTTGAGAACTGCTGCAATAAGGTGTTAGTAAGTTGACACGGGGTGTGTGTGAGAGAGAGAGACTCTACAAGTTTTCAAAATCACTAAAATCAGAGTTTGGAGGAATAATCCCATCATGTTATATATCAATCAATGCGTAATTTCATGCAGAATGCAATGAAACAAACCACATTGAAATACCTGTGTTCTAACAAAAGGTACAGCCAAAAAACCAGTGGGGGCAGGGCGATGGTACATCACCACGCCCACCACCTGGGGTGTTGCCCCACCCACTACATGGGGTGATGCACAGGCCTCCTACACCAGGTGACGCGAATCCTAGTGACACCACTGCCTTGTATATTGCACCATTGTATGCCTAGTACTTTAAAGGCTGTTTCAGGTGTGTACTTGTGCAATTCCTCAAGAGGCCATTAAAAATGACTGATTTAGAGCGGGGAAGCAAAAAGGTAAATCCTGTCTATGGAACACTTCAATAATGTGCCATCTGAGGCATGCAGAATACATAGCCATGCAGGCTCTAAAGATTACTGGAAATTTTAATACAGTGGGCTCTCCTTACCCATGTGGGGTTGTTCTAGAACTCCCCCCCCCCATAGAAAAGGTATTCCACAAATAATGAAGTCCAGCACCCACAATTTTACCTGAAGCCTCCAGAGGCCTCTTCTGGGTTGCACCAGTCCCACAACCCACTTTATTGGCCTCTACAGGCCTCAGGATGGACAGCAGAAGCATCTAGAAGTGACTTCTGGTTTTCAGAAGGCAACTTCCAGTTTGCTTCTGAAAACCAGAAGTCACTTCCAGACACTTCTGTGGACTGTTCTGAGGCCCTTGGAAACCAACAGAGTGGTCTGCAGATCCAGCATGACTCAGAAGACGCCTCCAGAGGCTTCAGGGAGCATCGGCAGGCAACTATGTGAACACTCTGTACCCGTGGATGGTTAAATCCATGGATGCAAAACCTGCTGATGTGGAGGATCCATTATAAAGTAAGAAGGCCTATACATACAGTATAAAGGGTATATATAGCTGCCCCGGCCACTTATCTTTCATTATTAGAGCTTCCTGGGCAGAGAAGAGCTTTTTTCTTAGCTAGATGGAGAGCACTTCCTTTGGCATTTGTTGAGGGCTGCTTTAGAAAGATCCCCATCTCTGAAGGCTGTGTCCCTGTGGTTCAGGGGAGGTTGAGACAAACAAGCATGTCATGTTCTGTTGCCCATTTTATCAGGGGATCTGAGATAAGTTTATTATTCCCCTGAGCAGAAAATTATTGGATTTGTCCACAAGCAGAAATGGCCAAGAAACTTCTTACAGGTGCTAATTCTCAGCTTATAAGACCGATTGCAAGTTTTTTGGCTGCTGCTTACAAAACCCGGATAGGCATTATTAATAATGAGAGGAAATTTTAATAGCTACTCCTTCTTATTTGTTCATAATACTATGATGCCTCTTTTATTGTATTTTAATGTTGCATTTTAATGCTGAATGTATTTTAATGTTGAAATTTTAAATTCCGCCTGCTGTAGGGCGGTACTGTGTGTTTGTTTTTGCTGGTCTTTGACCGTAACACTAAATACAACAAAAGGGTATGTAATGAATGTCTGCTGGGATAGCAGTGATACGCCTGCTCACCCTCACATCACTGTGGATACAATTGGGGCTGCACAGCCCAATCCTAAATTGCGCTGGAGCAGGCAGGCCAGCGGGCATCCAGCGCATGTTTGGGGCCAAAAGCAGCGCAGCCGGAGGTAAGGGGAAGCCTTTCCCCCTACCCCTGTGTCATGTTGCAGCAGCCACAATGGGTCTGCTCAGATTTGCACCACCTGATGAGGTGGTGCAGATTCTAGCAGAACCAAGTGGCCAGCATAAGTGCAGGATCCTGGCCAGTCTCCTGCTCCCTGCCCACCCCTGGGAACCCCTGTCTCCCGCCCTTCCCCCACACCTTGGAACATCTGCCTCCCGCCTCTTCCCTGCCCTCTCCAAGCCCCCCCCACTCCCCTTACTTAACCATCACCCTTGCTTATACTCCCTCTGTTCTCCCTAGAATCATGGGAGTGTAGGAGGTTTAATGACATGCAAGTGTGCCCTTGTTTTAGTTTGTAAATGACTCCTTAGGTATTTAAACTGAACAAGAGGAGGGGTTATGTAGTTTAACACTGCCACCCTGCCCAACAAGAATCTGTGTGGAGGAGGACTATTACCATAGTGTGACATTGTGCGCTTTCCTTAATTGTAATAACACAGTGATTACTTACCAGCTTAATCACTCCAATTACTGATACATGCACATTAAGTAAAAGCCTTTAGAGAAGATAAAAAAAATTCTCTCACAAAATTGCACTTTGAGAGCTAGTTCTGAAAACCATTAATGCATCTGATATTTTTCATAAAAGCAATTAAAAATAATTTAACTTGACATCAGAAGCACTAAATGAGATTATGAAAAACTGGAGAAACTCTCACAGTTTAACAACATAATTAGGTTCAATACCTTTGCTGTTCTCTCTTTTTACATAATATTAGAAAATACTTCACTTCTCATCACTTACATAAACAGCAGCACGGTTCCTACCATAATTGTGTGGTATTCTAGAGATTTAGGATTTGATATTTTTGATTTTCAAAAGTGATCTGTTTTCCTGCATCTGTAATCTGCAGAGGATAGACTTTGCATGCAGAAGGTCCCAAAATCTATCCCTGGCATCCCTAGTTAAAAGGATCAGATGGCAGTATTTATTTTTTATTTAAAACAATTTTATCCCACCTTTCCTATGTTGGAGCAAATGCCCAAGGCGTCTTACAATTCAGATTAAAATATACAATACATAAAAGCAATAAATAATATCATAATAAGGGAACACAACCAACTGGAGGAGGGCAACTGTTTATAACCAAAGGACTATTACAGAGGCACAGGGGGCAGAAAAATGACACATCACATAAATGCAAGAGGGAACGAAAATGTTTTGAGCCCTCAAGACGATGAGGGAGGGAGCAGTTCTTAGTTCTCCTGGTAGGGAATTCCATAGTTGTGGTGCCATTGGGAAAAGTTGATGGGGAAGACCCTGACTGAGACCTACTCCGTCTCAGAAAGAATTACTGACACTCGGAATAGACAATACTGAGCTAGATAGATCAATGGTGTGACCCAGTATGAAACTGGTTCTTCTGTACCTTTTCCCCAGCTGCATGGCAGGAGAGGGAGATCACATTATGTCAATACTTTCCCAATCTGGGGTGCTGATGCTGAAATGGATAAGTACCCACATGATCCTGGGGACCTACAAAATCCCTTCCTTCAAACATGGATGCTGTAGTTGGCAACCTTCAGTCTCGAAAGACTATGGTATCGCGCTCTAAAAGGTGGTTCTGGAACAGCGTCTAGTGTGGCTGAAAAGGCCGATTCGGGAGTGACAATCCCTTCCACACCGGGGGCAAGTGCAGTCTGTCCCTGGTCTGTCTCCCTGGCTATGGGCCTTCCTTCTTTGCCTCTTTGCCTCAGTCTGTTGGCCAAGTGTCTCTTCAAACTGGGAAAGGCCATGCTGCACAGCCTGCCTCCAAGAGGGCCGCTCAGAGGCCAGGGTTTCCCACCTGTTGAGGTCCACTCCTAAGGCCTTCAGATCCCTCTTGCAGATGTCCTTGTATCACAGCTGTGGTCTACCTGTAGGGCGCTTTCCTTACACGAGTTCTCCATAGAGGAGATCCTTTGGGATCCGGCCATCATCCATTCTCACGACATGACCGAGCCAACACAGGCGTCTCTGTTTCAGCAGTGCATACATGCTAGGGATTCCAGCATGGATGCAGTGAGGTAGGATCCAGCTGTAGTGAAGTACCAGCCCCATGACTTCAGGCATCCTGAATCTCCTGGTCTTTAAATACAGCAGAGTGTAAGATTCCTTTGCCCTACAGCCAGCAGCACCTAAAGAGGATAATGCATGGATTAAGTATTGCACATGAAAACAAGTTCTATACTTCCTTTCTCATTATTTAACTCTATGCAGGAAGGGGAGAAAAAACAGAAATACAATGACGCCTACAGTAGCTTTCAGGCAAATATGGTAATTTATGCATGGGACTAGAATAAAAAAGGGCTGACTGCATCTGTTCTGAGCAAAAATACAATTTTTCATCAGGAAAGAGATTTTATCCACCGAGATATAAATATACATGTTGTAATTATGTATTTCATTCTCCTAGGCATTGTAATTATTTTTAAATGTTATCACGTTTTCTGTTTTGTTTTTCCTAAATAGAAGGTTAGCTGCAAACCACAATCATCTCTGGCCCTGCCCTGAATAAACCTTTAAAACAAATCTTCCCTTTGCTATTTCAATGAAGCATCTCGGGGCTTTTATCTGCCTGCCTTCTGTTTAGTGCTCTGCAGCACGAACAGGTGACTGACAGAGACCTTCTCAACTGAGATTTATCCTCAGGCAGCATTTAGTATTTAGGCACATCTGTTTGTTTGTATTTTTTAAAGTTGGGTTAGAAGAGAAAGTACACGGCATAGAGATTTGTACCTGGAGCTGGAAAATGTGAATTCTGTGCCTGTACACTTCATTCCTCAGTCCCCATCTGGAGTTACCCTTTCCAATGCCCTTTATGCAATAAGCTGGAGAAGAAGAATGTGGGCTCAATCCATGTGGGTGGGCTATACAAGCTTCTCTAATGGTGTTCTCTTTAGAAATGTGTTTGGGACTCACCCAGACCGTGCATTTTTCTACAACTCTCTCTCTCTCTCTCTCTCTCTCTCTCTCTCTCTCTCTCTCTCTCTCTCTCTCTCTCTCTCTCTGGAATAATATTGATGAGTTATCTGATACTTTTGGGAAGCTATTTGGTAGCCTCACAAAAGTGCCAGCTTGTTACACATCAAAGATACTCCATTACTTTTAGTGCCTTCAATCAGGTTCAAACCTGCCTCACAACCAGATTTCTCTATCTCAGATTTAGTTAAGGGTAGAGGACAATCCACCCTAGTTTGATTCTGTAGGAGTGTTTTACTGTGTTTTACTGAGGTTCTCTGTATGACAATATTACCACTGTTCTATTAAGTACTGGTTATTCCTACTAACTAACCATGAGGCCACCCAATGTGTTTATGTGGAATAGCACCCTTAGAGGGGTTGCAAATGGATGAGCCCCCCCATCTGTTCATCACTCTCTCCAGCCCCCCACTCCAGTGGGCATTCCAATCCTCTTCTGACTTGCTGGGAGCTGGTCAGAAGAGGATCACAGCAGTGGCAGCCTCCTTTTTCCTCCAGCTCTGCCTACAAAGCACCAAGCAAACAGGGGAAGGTGATTTGGAAGCCACCCATCACTTCCCAGCCCATACCAAGATCACTGCATACAGCCTCCCTCTCCTGCCCCTCTTCTGTTTGCAATGAATATTAACTAGGGATGCTGGGTTCCCAACATTCTCTGTGCTTATTCATTTCAAGCAGATGAAGTGCTAACAAAAAAGGCTTTGTGATATGCACTTTGTAAGGAAAAAGAAGGGGGGACAGAAATGTGCCCACTCATTTACCTGCTTACCCTCTGTAGGAGGGGTGTGTGTGAGTTCCTGGATGCAGAGGTGGCAGTGAGCAAAGGATTCAGGCAGCACTGAAAAGTTTTGACATTAAAATACGACTTACTGCTTTTACAACCATAGCCTGGAGAACTAATACCCCTATCTTAAAGACACCTAGAGCACTCGGGCTGGTCACCACTGGAAGCAGAAAGTTGCTGGCTCTGCACAAACAGACTCCTGCTGTCCCAGATAGGATTGAGGAGGGAGGTGGGGTGTGTGGCAGCAGCGTGGTGCAGATCAGCAGTGAGGCTGCCATGCCAGCAGGACCACATAGTACTGGCAGGTCTAGTAGAACACCACCACAATGGCTCATAGGATTTGGCCATCAGGCTGCAATTGTATACACATCTGAATCTAGTGGACCTTACTTCTCAATAGACATGCATGGCATTGCTGTGTAAAACTTTTTTTAGAAAACTATCCCCAGGGCATTCTCTCTGTCTCAAGATCCTAATGCTTGGAGTGCTCAAAGTGGCTATTTTGGAAAATGTAAATAATGTATTAAGCAGTTTATTTGTTGGAACTACTGATGATTCGGAAAAAAGCTGCATGATCAGAACTTGTCTGAAGGAAGATGAATGATGTGTGCACAGTCAGGATATTCAGTAGTTTACAAAGCATAGTGAGTGATAAGGAGGCACTGTACACTTGCACTGATTTGCACAATGAATTATTTGTTTTGGGGTTTTTCCTTTGAACCATCTACAGTCACAGATGCTTATACAGCCAGCATACCCATCTTCCAACAAAAACAATGAAATGTCACAATTAGAAAATGGGAGACAGAAGTTATAGACAGGCAGCCGAATCCAAAAAAAATCAGTTTTGAAGCAACTAACTGCTGGAGAGATTAAAGACCTGTGTTGCAAAGGCCTGTGTAAAGACAGAGTTTTTTGCCTGATTTCAGAAATTCTAGAGAGAAGCATAGCAGGATTCCACAATGAAGCTGTTCATGCTAAATTAGGCCATTGGTCCATATCGCTCAAATGGTAGGGGCTCTCCAGGGTTTCAGACATGTGTCCTTAACAGTCCTACCTTGAGATTCCAGGGATTGAACCTGGAAACATCTGCATGCATAGCAGATGCTCTATCACAGAAATACATTGCTATCACCAGCCTGATTGTCCAAATTATATGAAGTCCTTCCATACACTTTTGACAGCAGTAGATATGGTACTAGCATGGGGATTCTCTTATTTAAATCCAGCAAAAGCGGCCAGGGTCGGTACCAAGTTGTGCTGGGCCCTTGATGTATTTGGGCCCACTGTGTGCAAACCCAGGACCCACCTGTGGTTTCCCTTTCCCCCCAACCTTGTTTGGCTTTCCTCTGCCCGCATACTTATCTAGAATGATGGTTGTGAAGGCAGCCTGCTAGGTACCATATTTCTGGCTGCCCTGGCTTGCTCCCCACGGGTCTCTGTGTGCAGAGGACCCCTCGGAGAAACCCAAGCAACTTGATTTGGCAGGGGAAGATAAACTTTTCACATGGGCAGTTCTTCTTCCTCAGTCTCCTCCTGGACAACTGGGTTGCAGGTCAGGAGAAAAGTGAAAGAACTACCCTTGATGTGTACAGTTAGTTTTTCTTTTTCCAGCTCTCAACCAATCAACTCGGAGAGTAAAGTCATGATGTGTTTTAAATGAATAGCTTCCAGCATTTCCAAAATTAATGATACCATTAACTGGTTTGTGTTACATTGGTTCAAATTTGTTTTTATTCATTCATGTTCAACAAACCCAGAGGGGGCCTCTTTTGTGGTGGCACACAAATAATGGAACTCCTTCTCTTGGCATGTTCACCTGGTGCCATTTCTGCTATCTTTCAGGTGCCAAAGTCCATCCTGTTCTCTCAGGTTTTTAATGGCATTAGATGGCATTAGATGGCTTTTATTACATCTGGCATCTTTTCATTGGATTATTATTTTGCTCCCTCCCCTGCTCTCATTGTTTCTGTTTCAATTTGTTGCACTTCCGGTTATTTGTCTGTTGTTTTCATGTTATGTGATGGTGTTAGTGGCCTTGAAGTATATTCGAAAGGCAGGCTATACACTCCTTAAATTCACCCTTATCAACAGTTAACACTCTTTCTCTCGATACTGAGCTAAACAAGCGCATCGGTAAAGCAGCTACCACGTTTTCCAGACTCACAAAGAGAGTCTGGTCCAACAGAAAGCTGACGGAACATACCAAGATCCAGGTCTACAGAGCTTGCGTCCTGAGTACACTTCTGTACTGCAGCGAGTCATGGACTCTTCGCTCACAACAGGAGAGGAAACTGAACGCTTTCCACATGCGTTGCCTCCGATGCATCCTTGGCATCACCTGGCAGGACAAAGTTCCAAACAACACAGTCCTGGAACGAACTGGAATCCCTAGCATGTATGCACTGCTGAAACAGAGACGCCTGCGTTGGCTCGGTCATGTTGTGAGAATGGATGATGGCCGGATTCCAAAGGATCTCCTCTATGATGAACTCGTGCAAGGAAAGCGCCCTACAGGTAGACCACAGCTGCGATACAAGGACATCTGCAAGAGGGATCTGAAGGCCTTAGGAGTGGACCTCAACAGGTGGGAAACCCTGGCCTCTGAGCGGCCCGCTTGGAGGCAGGCTGTGCAGCATGGCCTTTCCCAGTTTGAAGAGACACTTGGCCAACAGTCTGAGGCAAAGAGGCAAAGAAGGAAGGCCCATAGCCAGGGAGACAGACCAGGGACAGACTGCACTTGCTCCCGGTGTGGAAGGGATTGTCACTCCCAGATTGGCCTTTTCAGCCACACTAGATGCTGTTCCAGAACCACCTTTTAGAGCGCGATACCATAGTCTTTCGAGACTGAAGGTTGCTAACACAACAGTTAAGGAAAATACCAGGCAGATCAACTGAAAGCAAAACGAAATGTTTACATTCTTTTCTAGATCATCTCTCTCTTTTATTATTTTTTCCTCTGTATTTGGGGGGGTTGTCTGGCTTAGGTGTCATAAATCACTCAAAGATGAGGAGTTTCTCTGCAGCTGTTGTGCTAGGGAGAGAGAGTAAAACTGTATTAAAATTCCTTACATTTCTTTTGAAAGTATTTATCTGTCTGAAGATACCAAGGGATATTTATTTTGAAACACAAGTGCTCCAGATACCTATCTGTGAAAGACAAGAATGTGATACTTTCAAACATATTAATCACACGAGGCTTCTCCTCACCCACTGACATTCCTCGAATCCAGCGTCTGCTCTGTGAGCTGAAGACATTTGATTTTTCTCTTTTACTTGCTTGCTCATTTGGGATACAGAAGGGAATAGTTTACTGACAGAACAGAATATGAAAGCTCCGACCCACACAAGCTTTCTTGGACTTAAATTGGACTTCTGTAAAACTGAAACGCTGAAAAAATGTTCACATCTCTCTTCTTAGTTTAGCTCCAGAGTATCATTCTGTGACAAACTGATTCAAGAAAACTGTTAAGGTCTGCCATTCAAAAAAAAAAAAATCCAAAGCTTCAAAAATCTTAGAGGTGCTATGATCTTTCCATGTGTGTCTTTACTGCATAAAGAGAATACCCAAATCTGCATTGCTTTTACATAATGAGCACATTAAACAGATCTCCTACCTGCACAGCTGCTGATGCTTCAGGATTTGGAGACAAATTAGCCAGGACTGATAGTGCAAGTATTCTGTATCTTTAAAAGATATCTCCCTGAAGTGTGTTTTGCAGATCTTTTAAATCTATTTCAGATTAATATAATATGGATGAATGTGTTTTAACCACTCTTGTACTCACAATTAGAACCCCCCTTCTACCTACCATTGTACTGACCCATGTGGGTCCCAACCTGGCTGCCATTTACTGGGAAAGATTAAAGCACATCATCATCAGTGATACATTTAACATCACATGTAGTTATAGTAGAGTGCTTAAAAATAGAATATAGGCAAATTGGAGGTTTCCACCTGGCTGGATTTTTACTGTCCTGCTTATTCCTCAGTGCCTGCAAAGGCTGAATCCAGAAACCCACTGATACTTAACCTAATGCCTGAATATGGGGACCAAATAAATCTCCACAAGAAGAGCTTTCTGTAAACTTGATACCACCATGGAGAAGGCCCTTTTCCTGGTAGATGCCTACTGTATCTCTGAAGATTTGGGCACCCACAACAGGGGCTTCAATGACCATTTAAATGTAAGAAGCAGAATGTATGGGACCAGGCAGTCCTTAAGGTCCCCTACTGTCTAGGGCTTTAAAAGCAGCACCTTGAATTGAGAAACAAATAGGTAACCAATGCAGATCCTGCAGATGTATTCTGATATGTTTCCAAAGTGCAGTCCTGATTAACAGCTGGACTGCAGTATTGTATACCAGGTGTATTTTGTGGATGCTCTTCAAGATTTCGAAGCCAATGAAGCTTCCCTTCTGTTCTCCCCAGCAGCTGGTACTCATTTGCATATTGCGTCTGATATTCAAAGATATTGTACTCCACTGCCCAATTTGCCATTTGAGATGGGAGAAATGGTGACCTCAAGTACTAAAGTGCATTGTTACTGCTGATGAATTATGAACCTGGAAAGAATTCCTGTATTGTGTCTTCTGATTAACAAAGGACTTTCAGTAACTGAGACTCTTTTCTTCTAAGACTTGAGCATGTGATGCATCATCTCTCATGTGGCTTTTAATGTTGTGAGGTGGGGGAGACAGATGATGTCACAGTTGAATGGTAGTCCTCCTTATGTCACTCACTGTAAGAGAACAAAAACCGATCCCATGACATCTTTATGAATCACAGACAAAAATGCTCTTGGAATAATTAGTGGGCGGGAATTATGGTTTGAGTCATCTCATCGTCCCAACAGTTATTCGCATTTTCTGCTTTTAGTACCTTACTTTAAATATAGTAACTGTTTAGTTCTGAACATTTTTTTAAATGAAACCTGTGTCTAAGCATTAGCAGCTATCTTTGTGCTTTGGTTTTACTATACCGTACTGGTGCAACGGAAACACTACAAATGCAAAATAGCATTTTTTTTGTAAACATCAAGCACTATCTCTGTTTAGGCAAAACATTTCCCCCCATAAATGGATTCATCTGTTCACAGTGTTCCTTTATTTTCCCATCAGTCTCCCCTTTGAATAGACACATTATTTATGTTACAAAACTTTCATCACTGATTTTTTTAGCCAACCCTGTCTCATTCACCTCATCAAGCTATTGTACTCTACTCTCACACTAAAGTGTGGCAATGTGCTTTTCCAAGGCTATGGAAAAGGCAGCTGACCATCTAACAGTAATCAGTTTGAGATTACATATAAGTTTGAAATGATGGCGCTTTTTTGTTTTTCTTTTATTTAAAAAAAGGCCAACTTGGGGTCCATTCACACAATTATGAGGAAGACTGCGTATGGAATAGGGTGCAGCCAATGGCAAATACTAATATTACTATAAACCTGCTATCATGAATGAGTTTCAGCATTCAGAATGGGCTGTCCTTAGGGTTTATCTTAACCTGTGCTAAAAGCACGTGGCAGTAGGTTTACACAATCTTTCCATTTCTTTTCTTGAGGCCATGAGTATGTGTTTTCTGGGAGAGGGAGGGAGACACAGTCACTTCTAGTTGAAACAGCAGACGTAAACTGTTCACATCAGAAAAATGATATGCACTTGCATTCTTTAATTATTTCAAAACATGTATATCCTAACTTTCTGTCCAATGGAACCCCCAAAATGGCGAACTCCAGTAAAATCATATAGAAATATATCAACTGATAAACAGTATCGATCAAAATAGAACATGGCAGAAAAGCCAGTAATAAGAAGAGATGGAACATATTCAGATATCACGGATGTTTAACAGCCCAATCCTATCTAACCCAGCAGCCAGAGCTCCAGCAGCACCAAAATGGCTGCTGCAGGATCCTATGGGTGCCAGGAATCTTCTCAGGGGAAGGGAGTGTTTGCTCCCTTTCCCCTGGTAACGCTGCCACAGTGCCAATACATCTCCTTAGCTCTGCGCCCATTTTTGAGTGGGTGCAGAGTCGAGGAGGCCCATGTTGGGCTGCCTGGCCCAGGAGGAAGGACAAGATATGGTGGCAGAAGCTGTCACTGTCTCCGTCCTCCTCCTGGGCCCAATCCTCCCTTACCCGGCCTTCTACCCACCCTCACCACTGGGTGATGGTTACCACCAGCTGCTCCTGCTGCATCCTCTTCCAGCAATGAGGTCCAATGCCAGTGGCCCCTTCTTATGACATGTTTGCAACACCTGGAGCCGGTGGGGAGGGATGGAGGGAGAGGGAGGAGCAGGCCAAGAGCAGGGAGAGGGGCACCACCTCCGCCTTCCGCTCAGCCTGTGCTGGCGGCCTCCACCATCTTCTTTTATTCAAGGCAGTTTACATAGGTAGGCATTTCTAAATCCGAGGGGATTTTTACAATCATAGAAGGTTCTCTCTTTCAAGAACCATTTCAGATGGATCTTCCTAGTCTGGTCTCACTTCTGGCCTCCAGTTGCCTCCCATGCAGGTTGACAAGCAGCTCCTTCTTCTCTCACATGGAGGGCAGCCAAGGCGCTTCTTCGCTCACACCGAAGAGCAGGTGGAATAACTCAGTTCGGCTTGTCAGCTGCTTCAAGGTCTAGCCGTTCAGGGAGCTGCCAGTGGCCTCAAACCGCGACCTTCTGATGTTATCTTTGGGCTAACGGAAGCTCTACCCTCTAGACCAGACCTCCTGATCAGACCAGACCTCCTGCTTGAATCAGGAGAATTGGGAACTAAACAGGCACCCTGCAGGAGAGAATTCCAGAGCCTGTGTGCTAGAACTGGGAAGGCCCTGACTTGCACAGCCACTCAGCAGAGTGGGACACAGAGAGCAGGGCCTCATGATGATGATCTAATTGTGTAGGAAAGTTCACATGGTACTTGGTGCTTGCTTCATTGTAGAACCTGGGTTTTAGAAGGGGGCATATATAGCTGACTTTTATGGCCCCTTTACTTTGTCTGAACATGGGACCACAACAAGGGAAGGTGCTTTTGAGATTCACCCAAAATATATGGGGGGGAGTAGATCTGTAGGGTAAGAATAGGGGAAGAAGGGCAGAAGCAAGGAAGAGAACTAAAGTTCAGTTCCTCTACCCATGCACTGCTGCACAACTGTGAAAGATTAGAAATATGCTATTTTACAGAAAAATAGAAACCAATGGTTTTCATGATTTTTCAATGATGGGACAGTAAAACATCTTCATTTCAGCAGCTATTTAGTTGTTGGGGTAACTGAGGGTTATATTGATTGTATTCTAGGCACAGTCAGCAGTTTAAATACTGTATATAAAAACTGTAACATTAAATCCTCCATTATTCTAAAGGACAGGACCGTTTTAAAATACAATAATATCATCCAACTTAAATTGCAGTCAAGCTTCTTTCTTGAGCCCATGAGTATGTGCTAATGGCCATTAATTGCCTTGCATGTTATAAACAGATACTGAAGATCATGTAATTAGTGTAATATGCCCAAAATGATTTGAAGCTGTACTGTCATGAAACCATATGACTTTATAGAACCATAAAAGAGCATCCATTACAAGCTCTGAAGGCCTTTGCTCCCATCTAAAACTGCAGTCCTTGCATGCTGAGGCCAAGCCAAATAGGCAGGGCAGCGTAACTGCCAATAACTCAACAAAGCCTACCTTTTGGCACTCCACAGGCGCTCTTCTATTTTCAAGGCTATTGTCATGAAAGGGGGAGGACTTCTAGTGACACCCGCTGATCCAGGGCAATGATGCCTAGTACCAAGTGCTTACTCCCTTCCCACACACCCCTCTTCTAATAGGTTTAACTTGGATTTGATAAGACGTAGCAGATCTTAGTGGTCCGCTGCCACCAGCCCAAGTGATCCTGTTCCCAGAGGGGTTCCCTGGGCAAAACCCCTCCCCAAGAATGCTATTTAGGGTGGCTAAAATGCTCTGGAGGCTGACTAGTCCACTGATCCTAGAACGCGACAGAGGTTTTAAGCAAAAAGGTTTTATCAGTAGCGTCACTAGGGGAGTGTGGGCTGTACCAGGTGATGCACACGGGGGGAGGGGTGACACACAACTGGCCAAAATTGTTAAAATCATGGTTTTTAGGAATAATACCATCATGTTATGTATCATTCGTTGTGTAATTTCATGCAGAATGCGATCAAACATACTGCATTGAAATATCTCTTGTCTATCAAAAGTTACAGGCAAAAAACCAGTGAGGGCAGGGTGATGATGTGTTGCCATGCCCAGGGTTTTGCCATATCCACTGCATGGGAGGTCCATCATGGGGGTGGCACGCTGGCCTCCCTCACTGGGTGACACAAACTCTAGTGATGCCACTGGGTTTCATTAACAGATGAGAGAAAACAATGTAAACAGGCTTGGTTTCTCATAAATAAACATCCCCTGAATGGTGCTGGCTCTGCAGAAAAGCCTCACAGGTGCCAAGAGCCTGGATCCCAACCCAGCCTAGCTGATCGGAGGGCACCAAGAGTTCCCAATGTCTGGAGGGGGAGGACAGACCAACATAAACAGAACCTAATGCTCCTGGCTGATTCTTGGTCTCTTTCTATGTTCTCGTGGCTCTCCCCAGTAGCCTTCCACTCTGATTCCCAGAGACTGGGCTCTCCCTGTCTTGCCCAGTCAGAAGCACACTGAAGAGAGAGAGAAAATCTCCTCAAACCTGGTGATCTTTTTTCTTGCCCTGCCTTCCCAGCTCTCTAATTGACTACCTGCCCTTGGAACCTGAAGCACCTCAGAATTGGAGAGAAAATCCTCCACGATAACCACAACAGTTTCATCGTGGCTATTCCTATTATTTTATAGTAATTAAAATTATCTGTGTTTTATCATTCCATTCACAAAAGACAGGTTATCTTTCTTTCAGCGCTGGGACCAGGTTACTGAAGGTCCTGGGGCAAAGTTGAGCACTAGGTCTTCCCCAGGTTTACTGATGATAGGTGATGGTGACAGATGGGGGCTCCTACAACTCTTCCCATTAGTGAATGTGGGAAGTCTTCAAACCATGACCAGTACTTGGGAATATACAGGAAAAGCCAAGCCAGGTGGGGCCTCTTATGGTCATTGAGGCTGACATCTGATGCCACCTTCTTCCTTCGCAATGAGTTTTGTCTTTATCGGGTGCTTGGTGCACGGAGCATCCCCAGCCGTGGTGCCACTTTATCAATGTTAGTCCCAGGCTCTGAGGTGTTCTGTTGGCATCCTTGGTGCTAGTGCTTACACAATCAGGCACAGACACTGTCCCCTCTGGACCAGTTTGCACATTCCTCTCTCAGTGCCACCTGAATGCCAACAGGGGAGAATTCAGTGATTCCTTCCCCTGCCTTTGTTGCCTTATGAGTGTTTAACCCCGGCCTTAGGAACTTTGGGAGGGGATGGGATCGGCGGTGCCAACCTGAGCCACATGCATGGATCAATGTGGACTTGCACCAGTGATAACACTGGCTCAAGTCCAAGCTGATCAGTTATGGCTGCTGCGGCTTACCCAAGGGAACAAATATCTCCTTATCCTGAAGAGACCTCCAGCAGCCAAAAATCCCGGTGGAATGCAGTGTAGCCTACACTGGCCACACACTTGCTGTGTGGGGATTTATGTTGCATTGGACTGCCTGTAGTTTACCAGAAGTAAGGATACAATGCGGCTTTGTTATCAGAAAAATCCCCAGGCTGTCAAAGGAGTCTTCAACAGCCTCTCTTTATATAATTTTATAATAAACGTTGATGTTTTCAAGATAAACACACACACCGGAATTATAAACCTAGAACATTCTGCCTATTCACACACATCATTTTCAGTTTTCCAAATGTAATTATGAAAGTGTTGCTGTGGCTGAAATGGAAAGATGAATTAAATATACATTATGAAAAGCCTTCCTTTGTAGCACTGTTCTTTGAAGGCTCCAAATTTGTATTATAGAGCAGGCTTCAGTGGACCAAGATATAATAAAACAGATTAGCTTTTTAACTGTGATATTTATAGGCTACTGGTAATTAGTTGCAATTAAAAAAAATTGGATAAATCACCAAGTTAGTGCAAACTGATAATTATGTGGATGTACCTATACTTACACCCTCTAGTGCAGCTGGCATTCAGTATCCCTGGAGTTATAATTCCTGCACAGCCCAATCCTGAAAACTACAGACATGCTAAGGACAGTATCAAAGACTTGGGTTAGAGGCTTGCACCATACAATGGAAATGAACATATATACACGTACATTTCTTATCATGGGAAATTGGGTAAGGGTTTATTAGTGGTAACCTCCTAGTATTTTCAAACCTTTCTTTAAAAAATGAATATATTTTTCAGGGTTACAGTGGACCCTTCTGATCTGTGGGTTTGGTACCTGCATCTGAAGGGCCTCAAGGACCTCTTGGGCGCAACTTCCGAAACTTACATCTGAGGGGTTTTGAGGTGCAGGAAGGCCATTCGAGTCCTCCCTGTGCCTCAGAAGGCCTCCAACACCTCCTGTCCAGGAGGTCTCTAAGGCCCTCCTCGAGGATTCCATTATCTGCAGATATCGTTGTTTGTAGACAGTCTAGGAATGGATCCCCTGCAGATATCAGGGGCCAACTGTATTTTCAAGTAATAGCAGTTTATGTAGCATGACTGAATTGTTGAAACCACTTCTGATATATTATCTCAGTGTAGGCACTGTAATCTTATCTCTGTATGAACCTGTAGCTACCAAAAGTTTTGATCTAGGGACTTGTTTCTTAGCTCATAGCTCACACCCAGGCAGCCCAATTCTATATGGGCTCTTACGTTAAGCAAGTTTGGCCACTCCTGGTCAAATATGTCCACCAATCTGCAATAACCTGTTGGTGCATATTGCCACCAACAAGGCAATATGATACCACATCTCATAGTGTAACAGTGAGAATCTCTCGGTATTGGAAACATATAGCTAAAGTTGGGGGAAAGCTGATAGTATAAATCAGACCGAATGCAGCACAGAGCAGAAGCTGTCTCTGATGGACTGTCAGAAAGTATCACCTGTATTTATAGGTTACAATTCACCATCCAGCTATAAATATTTATAGCCAATATTTTGATGGCGTATATAATCAAGCTGCAAGTATGACAACCATTTAAGATTAAACTGGTTTGTGTTCTTCTGTTGGGAGATACTAATCCATTCCTCTCAAATACTTTTTTTTTAAAGTTGAGTGCACTTAGAAGTTACACAACGCAGCAGCTTTGCTGAAGGTCAAGATCTCTCCAGTGACTGGGTATGGGTTCATGTGGGAATCCTCTTTTCTGTGATGGAAGAAAGGCAGGATATAAATGAAATAAATAGATGATAAGTTAGATTGGGTATATCTAACTTGTACTTATTATTGAAGCACACCTTTCAAATGTAGTTAATGGGGTGGTTGAATGCTACCATCTTTTTACTGATACGAGGATTAAAGTTTTAGCAATGCAATCTATATAATGCCTACTCAGAAGTAACCCAGTTGAAATCAGTGGAACTTACTCCCAGGTATGTGTGTATAGGATGACAGCTCAAGTGTAGTATGGTATTTGGGAGCAACAATTAGGGCCAAACTATACATTATGTTAGTACCAGTGGGAGCTTCCTACCCAAGGCAAGTTGCAACCTTTTTGGGGGGAGGGGCCATATTTCCATTGGACCACTGCATGAGAGATTAACCTCATTTCCCTGTGTACTGTGTACCCTCGTCTGTCTGTCTGTCTGTCTGTCTGTCTGTCTGTCTCTCTCTCTCTCTCTCTCTCTCTCTCTCTCACACACACACACACACACAGCTATAAAAAAGGACAGGGCCGAACTACATGTATAACGTTGTGTAGTTTGATTGTGAAAATTTCAGATTTTTAGATCCAAATGTAAAAACAGCAGCAGTTCAAGTTGATCTGCTGCCTGAATTGGTGCAGATCTTACCCCCCCCCCACCAGTGCACCCCCTTGTAATTCCCCCTCTTTTTAAATTGTGTCTGCCCCACCATTGCTGCCTCCTTCTCTGGCTTTTTATGGAAGCAGCCCACAGGCAAGGAAAGGAATGGGGAGCTCGCCCTCCCCTGCCACTGTCTTCTCCTCCTTCTTTCCTGTCTACTACCTCCTTCTGCTTCCTGTCTGCCACCTCCTACTGTTTGCTCCCAGCTGTGTTCAGAACAACAGGGTAAGTGGAGCTGCCACTGCCAGCATGCTTCACCCATAATGTTTGTTTGAACATGACTGGAAACAAACAGGAGATGTAAGATGGGCTAGAGTTAAAAAGGAAGAGGAAGCAGGGCACTCCACCTTTTCAACTTCTTGCTGGCCTGGCCTTGTTGCCTGGGCAAGCAAGCAGGACCTAGAGGTGGAGTGGTCCTGTTTGGATCAGTCATGGAAAACAGGCAACCAGAATAGGATTACCCAGCTGCTTCTTCCTGGAGCACTGTTGCTGCAATTGCTTGTGGTAGTGATACTGGAGGAAGTTACTGCTGCTTCAGTTCTCTCCATGCTTGCTTGTAGCGAATGAGAAGAGGTTTTGAATGCCGATTGAAACAGCTCGGTAGGCAGCTGGCGTAAGGTGGTGGTGGGCAGACATGAGGTGCAGTGTATCTCTTGTCAATTTATTGCCCCCCCCCCCTCAGCCTCCAGTTCCAGTGGCCACTAAGCCCCATGGCTGGGTCAGCCCTGTGTAAAAATATATTTAACATTAAAAATGCGAAGTTTTGACATTAAAGGTGTCATTAAAGCAGAGTGCTGGCTGCCGGAACCTCTAGAAACAGTGTTATTTCTTACCATGACTGCCTTGTACAGCGTTCATGAAAATGTTTTACTGGCTACCCGCTGATTTTTGCTAGAGATCAAAGTGCTGGATTTTAGCTGCGTGCTCCTGAATGTTACAGGCTTGCCTGCCTGTTGGGAGTTGCCTCTGAGTTATACAGCTGTTTTGCAAGCAACAAAGATGTCTTTGGTGCAACTCTCTTGATTTATAAGAAGTTTGAATCTGTTGACCTTCTGGGCATGTTGCAAAACTGATCCATTTCCTCAGGCTGTTTTGAGGGGCGGGGAGCAAGAGAGAGGAAGCTGTGCTTTCTTGTGAGAAGGTGAGAAGTGTGATTTTTCCTTTTCCTTACTTGCAAATTTTTATTATTATTATTATTTTGGAAGAAGTTGAAATATTTTCTCAATATTGACTTGTTTTAAGAAGTGCTTTATTATTATGAGTGCCAAGTTATCTGCTGGCATTTTTCATATGCTGTGGATTGACTTAGAAAATAAAAAAAAAGACCCTGGCAAGATGCCCAGAGCTCTGGATAGGTATGTTAAAAATTGATTTGTATAAATCAAAATAACCTTCACAAGCTACTTTTTTTCAATTTGTCTTCACACTGAGGAGTTAACACCTGTAAAAGTGCAGAGCTTTCTGAGTTCTGCTAAGATTTTGTCCTAGGAAGCACAACAAAGATCTGATATCAAAAATAATTCTAGCTAAATCCACAAACCAACAAAATTATCTCAAAGACTCCATGAAGTAAATGGAACCAAGGGCCAAACTACACATTTTGTTAAGTCCATCATTAAGGCACAGGCTTAAAAGAAGAAGTGTTTCTTTCACGAAAAGATACCTTGGAAGAGGGCTGTCCTCCATGCTGCATATAGACAGTTCTAGTCACTGTAAGCGCAAACCACTCCTTCAGGAGGCACAATTTTCAGCAGAAAGGGGAGAAAGTGTTAACCTCTTCTTCTTGTGAACCTGATACACATCACTGTTCCAGTGGCTGTTAGTTATATGAATAGGATGAGATACTTCTCATCTTAATCTTATCTCTTAATGCATAGGATTCCACAACCCAGTCCCTTGAACTCTTAGATCTTGCCACCCACATTAACAAATGAGACAGAGATAGTAATAGTCATGACATGGAATTAATAATAATAATGGCCAGAAAAATAAATGCAGTGAATATTTCCCCACAAGCAATGGATGAATTTTTGCATCAAATGGTATATAACATGATGGTATTATTCCTAAAAGCCATGATTTCCAGAATTTTGGTCACTAGGGTGTCACCCCCCCATGTCTAATTGGCCTGTTTTGAGTTAAGGCAGTGGTTCTCAAATTTTTAACACTGGGTCCCACTTTTTAGAATGTCCAGGAACCACCGGGAGTGATGTCATGGCTGGAAGTGACATCATCAAGCCAAACAAAATAATTATAAATAATTAAATTAAAGAAAAACAAATAAATGAGGGGAAGCCAGCCCTGTTTCAACAAGTGAATTTTCTCAGTAGCCTGCCTGAAATAACACCCCCCCCCCACACACACACACAGATAAAGGAGTGAGATTTTCAGCCCTCCCCAGTGCCCACCTTACCAGCTCAAGCCTCTGTTTTATTCTTTTGGGGCGAGTTGCTGCATGCAATAACACCCCCCTACAAATAAAGCAGTGAGATTTTCAGCCCTCCCCAGTGCCCACCTTACCAGCTCAAGCCTCTGGTTTATTCTTTGGGGGGGGGTGTTGCTGCCTGCAATAACACCCCCCCCAATAAAGCAGTGAGATTTTCAGCCCTCCCCATTGCCCACCTTACCAGCTCAAGCCTCTGGTTTATTTTGGGGGGGGGGGGTGCTGCCTTCTGGAGCATTTGTTGAGCTCCACTTTCATCAGGTGGGGACCATGTAGCTAGCCTTGCATTCCTCTTTCCCTGACTTGACCAGGAGCCAAGGCACATTTGCTTACTTGCGAGTAAATGCTACCGTGTGGCATACTTTCGCTTTCCATAGGGCTCAATACATTTGCTTGGGTGGAGGGACTTCCTTCTTGGGTGTTTTTTGGGGTCTGCTTTCATTGGATAGGAACCATTCTGGTGTCATTGGATTCCTCTCAGCCTGCCCTTTCTGACGAACTATGGCATGTTCGCCTACTCGCTAGTAAATGCACGAGATAGCTCGGTTTCATTTTCCATAGGGTTCAATGCTTTTTTTTTTTAGTTTCTGGAATTTTGGCCATAACGTTTGATGGAAAGGAGATATTTCAGTCTGGTTTTTTGCATTGCATTTCTCTGGAAATTCCACATCCAACGGTATATAGCATGATGGGGTTACTCCTAACCTTCATGATGTTAGCGATGTTGGGGCATTTGTGGTGTTACACCCCCCAAGGGTGGTACCTGGAGAGGACCGCCCCCTCTGCCCCCATATCAGCTACACCACTGATCCGCAGCAACATTCAAGTGCTTCTTTTGACACTTTTCAAAGATCTGTAGCCATCAGGCCCAGCAGGAAGCAAATTGAGAAATTTGCCTGGGGTCACATCTTAGTGTCTAAGAAGCCACTGTATGTCAGAAGGGCTACTTGAGTGACAGTATGTGGCTCATTAAGAGCCCAATCTTATGGGCTCAGAAGTAATATCTACTCAGAAGTAACTCCCATTATAGTCTATGGTGCTTACTTCTAGGTAGGTGTGGCAGGGCCCACAAGAGGTGGGTAAAGGAGGTAATTTGTTCCCCGGGCCAGGGTAAAAATGGAGGCCCGGGAGCCAAAGGAGGGGACCCTGAAATTTCCTGGGATCTTATAGTATTTTCCTATCTCACCTGGACTCGCTGCCCACATGGGATAATGCATGTATGACTGGTGCTGCTACCGAAAGCCATATATGCTGGACCAAGGAATGTGTACATGACACTCCCTAACACAGTGTCAAATCTGGCAGAAAACTGGCCTGCTGTAGTAGCTCTGTGGTGTGTAGATCCGCTTACCATGAAGGGAGCTGTATGGGATACAGTGTATGGGAGTGTATGTACAGTGTATGGGAGCTCGGGGATACAGCCACAGGGCTACAGCTGCTGCAGAAGTCCGTTTTGGTGTTCATAGGACAATTTCCATTCTAGTGTGAGCCTCAATACAATGATGCTGATTTTCTAGCAATGATTTTCTATATTTAAAAGATTTTAGAGAGACTTAGGAGTGCATTTGGTTTTCCATATTACTATATTTAGCTGTTGATGCTGCATGAGCAGGTAGACCTGGGCTCTGCACTAGGAAGCCCAATACACCTGGGCTCAAAATACTTTTCTAGCTGTTGTCACCTTCCCCCTGCCCCATGTTGTCCCTTTCCACCCCTATTCTGCCCACCCTTGTCCCAACCCTTCCACCTCTGTTTCATCCCCTCCCCCTTTGGGAAGGAGCCAAAAAGAAACTTTGTACCCCCTGATAAAATGCTTCTCTGAAACCTGAAGTCTGGAGAAGATTGCAGCCCAAGGCTCTAATTGTCTGCAAACATACCTGAGAATAAATTCTATATAAGAGAGTGAGACTTACTTCTAAGTAAATGTGCATAGCATCTAATACTGTATACCATTTGTGCTTTGAGATACTATTACTTCTATTTTTCAAATGTTATGCATTTATTTTATTGCAACCCACTCCAAGAATTTGGGATGAAGTTATCTAGATCAGTGTTCTCAACCAGCGTATGGGTACCACTAGTGGTACTTGAGGTAGAGTCTGATGGTATTCTTGGGATCCCTGGACACCTGCCACCTGGCAATAAGACCAGGATTGCAACACAACAAACAACAGTAGAAGGCTCATCTCATTGGGCACAGCTCTGAAGCATACTTTTCCACAGTTGAAAAAGCCCTCCCGTCTACCCTGAGCCTCTTACCGGTGTTTGTTGCTTCACATGTAGCCTCCCATTTCAGAAGTTCCTGGTGATGATATCATCTCCAGTTACTTCTGGTGGCACTTCAAATAGGTGAACCATGTGAAGTGGTACGGTGGAGAACAAATGTTGAGAAATACTGATCTAGATTGTTACATGAGGCATACATTTCAGAGAAGGAATATATGACAAGAGAAGAAAATACTCTACAGAAGAAATTTAAAGTTGATATTGTTATTGTATAGTTGGAGGGGGGGGTGTCATGACGAGCCCCTGCATTTCAAAAATGTACTACCTTGCCTTACAGGGTTTGTTCTAAAGACAACTTCAGGAAGTACATGTGAAGTGGTTTGCACACTCAGAAAAGTAACAAATGTTAAATACTACGTATTAAACCCTCTTGATTGCCATTGCATTTACTCATGAGTAAACATCCAGTGCAGTTCTATGCGTATTTACTCATAGCCAGTTCTGTAAAGTTCAGTATTGCCTATTGCCAAGTAAGTATGCAGCGGACTGCAACTTTGAATATGGGGCCCACATAAAAGTCAACACCCCCCCCCCCCAGGTGAGGGAGTGCTTTCCCTGCTCTGCTAGGCTCTCTCTTGCATTATGTTTGTACAGCTGAGAACATACAGCTATTGCTACAGGATCAGTGAGAAGAGAGTGCTGGCAAGGTGGGGGGGGGGAGTTACTCTCATGACTCCAAAGTGAAAAATCTTCTGTACAACTCCAAAAGGTGGCACTTCCCTACTTGTGAGGGCATCAGGCAGTTCTTCCCCACCTCCCCACCCCAGAATGAAGCAAGGAAAAAAGAAACAGTAGTAGTTTAATGAATCCCCAACTGAAGTAGTTACGTGACCAGTACAGCACCAAAAGCATCTGGTTTTTCTGCAGGCAGTTGCTATCTGAAAGATTGGTGTAAATATACCAGCCAGAGCTCAGCAAGAATTGCATTATTGATGCCATTTTTATCTGTCCCTTCTTCAGAGGAGTTCTGGTGGGTCTTTCCTCACAGCCACTTTATCCTCCCAATTGCCAATGAGAGAGGATGAGAAACAGTGATCGTGGGCCAATTGTTCTCTCAACCTAATCTACCTTTCAGGGTTGTGAAGATAACAAGGGAGGAGAAGAAATGTATGTTGCCTAGAGCTCCTTGGAAGAAAGGGATATAATGATGTCATGAAGAACAACCCAGGATGGTCCCAGCACCTAGCTCACCTCAATCAGCAGGTCTGCCCACCACCTCCTTTTCTGGCAGTGTGCACATGTGTGCATGCACTTCCTCCTTCTCTGGAGTGCAATCAAGAAGGGGAAGTGATGGCCCTTGAAGGTGCTGGTGGCCGAAAATGATGGCTGGCTGGCTGGCTGGCTTTTGCCTGGCAGGAGGAGTGATTGCTGCAGGCACCTACTCTCCCCAGTCATTTCCTAGGGTCTTGGGAGTGTTTGGTGAAAGGAGGCTGCAGGTCCAGCTAAGGCATGGAGAATGGCCAAGCCAGAGTTGGCCTGCCCACAAGGAGGGGTGAAATGACCACTTCAATTGCTGGGCTGGAGGAGTCCGCAAACTGACTGAAGTGCTCCCATGCCTATTTACAGTCTCCGCTGGCCACCTGGTTGGCCTTTTTTTCCCAATTGCTTCCCAGGTTCTTGGCCAGGAAGGAAATGCACTATAGCTGCCCGGGGGTGGGGGGTGGGGAATAGCAAGAGGCAGTGAAGTCCACTGCCTCAGGTGCTTTGGGGGCTTGGGCCACTTCTTGGCTAGTGGAGACTATGGGCAAGTTGGAGGGTGGAGGTAGAGCAGCCCCCTGCTGGGGGGGATATTAACGTGCTCCACAGTTATGAGTATTCCCAGGCCCATTTTTGCCTGGCCCACAGGTGTCCGCATTTAATTCCTGTTGCATATATGCAACATTGAACTGAAGTGGCTTAAGCTTGCTTGAATGGCCTTCTGGCAAAGAGAGCATAGGCCCAACCTAGGGTCACCACTTGTCTTCTTTTTGCAGGACATGTCCTCTTTTTTTAGCCTTGTGTTCTGGAAAATAACTTAAATGTTCTCCTTTCCCCTGTGAGTGGGCCTCTGTGGCAGCGCATAGTCTTCTTGTAATTAATAAATTATATGTAATTTTGTTTTAAGTTTAATAATAAGTAATATAGTGTTGAAATTAACCACATGAAATCAATAGATGATTGGTTTTTACCTTTTATTTGGTCATGCCCTAGATCAGTGTTTTTCAAACTGTGGGTTGGGACCCACTAGGTGGGTTGTGAGCCAATTTCAGGTGCGTCCCCATTAATTTCAGTATTTTATTTTTAATCCGTTAGGCTTGACGCTCCCGTGGGGAAGCATTTGGGGAAATGTTACAAACCTGTACTTTTAACAAGCTACTATGTATATTCTTTTAACAATAATAGGGGAACTTACTCCTGGGCAAGTGTGGATAGGATTGTTAGAAATTTTCCTGCTTGATGATGTCATTTCCGGTCATGACATCACTTCCAGTGGGTCCTGGCGCTCTAAAAAGTGGGTCCTGGGGCTAAATGTGTGAGAACTACTGCCTTAGATTTTCCTTGGACGCCCTACATTTTGGGGTGCCTGGTCCTCTTTTGTGGTTAGGACATCTGGTCACCCTGGCCCAGCCCTATGCAGTGGCGTTCCACGGACCCTACTCCCAGGAAAGTATGTGGAGGACTGAAGCCTCTGGGTGGAAGGCATCCCCCCCAGTGCCTGGCCCGCCTCTGCACCCCCGTGCCCCTTCTCCCGAGCCGGCCTCCTCTGCCGGGATCTCCCCAGCTGTACCGCAGGGGGCGATGTGGTCTCACGGACAGCGGGGGGGGGGGCTGGCCGGCTCCCAGGGCTCTTCCACTTTCCCCGCTCGCTCGCTCGCTCCCCCGCCCGCCCAGCCTTTTCCTGCGCTGCCGCCTTCCCAGCTGGGCGCGGGAAGTTTCCGGAGCCATTGCGGGGCAGGACTTGCTGCTGCCGCTGGCGCGCACCAGGCGGTGCCACGCCGAGAGGAAGAAGCAGAGCCCCCCCCCCCCCGTGGTGATGCCCTCCCTGGGGCTGGGCTGCAAACTTCGGGGAAGTGGCGGAGACCCCCTTGCAGCAGGGCTCCTCCTCCCAGCCTGGCAGCAGCATCTGGAGAGGAGAATCCGTGCCTGGCGGCGATGTGATTCCAGCAGCAGCAGGCAGGCGAAGAGGTGCCAGGTCTGCTCTCGGAGAAGGCACTGACCGGCTCTCTCTGTCTCTTCTCCCCCTCTAGGATGGCATGGATTTAGGCAGCGACCCCTGCAGCAGCCGCTCCAGCTCCGAGTCGAGTTCCAGCAAAGTGACCCCTTGCTCGGAATGCAAATCCTCCCCATCACCCACCAGCCTGGACTTGGCTGCTTTGGAGGACTCCGAGGAGGAGGAGGAGGAGGACATCCAGGTGTACAAGAGGAAGGTGATTGATGGTTGGGAGGAGGAGGAGGACAGTGGGGACTATGCCCGCTGCTATGCCAAAACCGCTGCTGCCAGGAGGAGTCTAGCCCAGGAACTGGAGGAGGTGAGGAGCACCAGCCCTGCCACCCCCACCATGCCACCCCCGGCTCCCAACGGCAACCCCCCTGCTGCTCATCACCGCCCCCACCCCCTGGACCTCCGGCACAATGCCAACGTGGTGCCTTCTAGCCGCAGGCCTGGGCGCAAAGGGGGCTCCGGCTACAGCAAAGCCCCCCACTTCCAGAAAGCCCAGCCGGGGGGCACAGGCAGGCTCAGCAATGGAGGACCCCTGGTTTCCTTTCACCCGCTGGAAAACTCCACAGGACGGACTGGTTTGAAAGAACAAGAGCCCCAGCTGCCCACTATGGACTGGGAAGCGCTGGAGAGGCACCTGGCAGGGCTGCAGTTCCAGGAGCAGGAGACCCGGAGCCAGAAGAGCAACTACACCTCGGTAAGTTGGTCCCTTTCCATTCAAAGGGCTGTTGGTGGGGAGATGGCAAGAGAAGTGTGCATTTCAGCTGAATGGCTAGTTAGGGACAGCAGACTATGAATCATTTCCCCTGTTGGGTGGTTTTTCTTTTTCCCATAGATGGTGATTTTCCAAACAGCACTGCAAATGGACAACTGCCATTACCTTGGGGATGATTTGTCATCCCCCCCCCCTCCAAAAAAGTCACTGTTGATGCTTGCAGAGAAGCTGTGTGTGTGAGAGAGAGAAATAGCTCTTGTCTCTTTTCCCAGTGGGCTTAGAAAGAGAGTTGCAGCCTAACCCTTTGTTCAAAAAAGGGGGGAGTTGCTTGACTCTGACTTGACCTGGCGTTGAAGATTAAAAACAAGGAGGAATCAGGCTGGTGACCCTTTGTGTGGCAATTTGGGGGAAGGGGGAGCTCAGAGCTACTTCCTGTTTCTTATTGGAGGGACACCTGGCTGCATTCAGAAAAGCCAGACAGTGTGGGTTGCATCAAGGGAGGAGGAGGAGGAGGAGGAGAGAGAAACGTAAGCAGGAATCCTAATCAAGCTGGTACATGTCCCAGTGTGGATTTGCCCCAGTGAAAAGGGTTTGTACTTCTTAGATGCATGATTTCCTATGTAGCAGCTGCCTTTCAAAGATACTGCAGTAGTTTCGGTTGACAGGGTTTTTAAAAATATGCACCTTGGCCTATTAAGGATGCATAACTTAATCTAGCTTAATGAGTATGCTAACATCACAATATGCTTGTCACTTGGTACTTTGCCTTGGGGTGTGACTTAAGAATCCAGAGCCTCCAGCTTCTGGAGATTGGGTGCAGTGCACTTTGACTTTGGAGCATGAGGATAAGTAACTTCATTTTGCAGTGTAATTGGCATAACTGCTTCCAGCAAGGGAAGGGCACAAAAAGGGGACTTGTTTAGTTTCTCCCCTAATAGAACAGAACTGCTGACAAAGATCTCCCCGTGTCAACATGTCTGCTTTTGATAGCTACTACCTAACTGCCCTTTTTCTCAGCATCCAGTACATTTTCTTTTAAGTAGGAACTGGGGGGAGGGGGGAGTCACCCCGCCAGATCCAAGGGTAAAGGCATGTCCTTTTGGGTTGGTTCTGCGTTTTGTTTTAAAATCCTTTTTTGCCCAATCAAGTGTAAAGTCAAATAATATAGCGGTGCGTCCCAGGGTTTGTTACTGTAGCAATATTACCATTCAGTGAGGTTTGGATTCAGCAGCAAGAGATGCTGATGACACTGCATTTTAAGTATATGTGTGTTTTGGGAAAGGCTGTTTTGCCTGTAGATAAGAGAATTCTAAGTGATAACTGAACAACTATAATGTCTGGCTTTTTGTTTGCATCTGGGACAAGATATGCGACATAGTTCTGCAAATGGACTGTTTCCAGCTGAACAAAAGCATTTATCTGTTTCCTGGCTTAGAAGACTCTGAGGCAGGTGCTGTATGGCCAAGGCTGTAGTGGTAGATGTGAAATTTTGCTTTTAATCTGTAAGATATGCGGGTATGTGTTAATGAGTGGGACAAGAATGTTGACTCATTTTGCACTGGCATCCTGACTCAGAATTTGAGTCAGAATTTGAACTCTAGACTAGGCAGTACAAAAACAATTCATTTCCTGTCAGGGGCCTTAATGTATTGGCTGAATGTAAATCTGTGTGTGAACATATTCACAAAATGGTAGTATTTTAATTTATTTGGTTTATTCACCTTTGTTATTCAGAGTTTGTTACAGCACCACTCTGCAGAAAGAGAAATCAACCCTAGAGATATGACTTTCACAGAGATGCACCATAAAATCACATCCATATTCCATCAAAAAAATTCTACTTACATGCTGACCCCAAGTTCTTGTACAGTGACTACAGGGGCTGATTCAGAAAACATTCAACTTATGAAAACTGGGATCCTTGTAAAACCTGAACCATTCCAAGGGGCAAGCTAAGTCTTTAATGAGTTGCACATTTAGCTGGGAGGTGCTTGTAAACAATCAATGGCCTATGAGAAATCTTAAGTTGGTAAAATCATTCAGGAGTAACACATTAGGTTCTGAACAATTGGTTTGGCCTGAAATTTGGCCCAAAGTAGAATATCCTAAGATTGATACATACAGTATATGCAAAAACTATGTATCCCTTGATATCACTCAGTGAGAATGTTCTCTGTTGAAATGTATTATATGGTGAAGTGATACAAAACTGTTGTGTTTGACCTATGATGGCCACAGTCTTGTGACACCACAACTATTCCGTTATGAATATGTATGCATGTGAACTTAGCCTTCTGGAAGATGCCTAGCCTCTGAGATTTTAGAGAAAGGGATTCCATCACTTTGATGTTGCACTAAGAGCTGGTCCCTTATGTAGACTTGATGTTCAGGTGGAATAATCAGGAGACTCTTGGAGATTGTGAAAAGGGCATAATGGAAAAAAGACAGTCTTCTGCGTATTGGGAGGCAAACATACAAATTGCTTACTTTGCATAGGGTTCCCTCATGCAGTGGATGTGGGTCACCTAGTATGTTACAGGAGCCATAGGCTAAAAGTAGAGATTGGTCAGCTGACATGGTGTGATAGAAGGGGATAAGACATGTTTCACAATGGGTCCCAAATGAAAATATAGCTACATTCAGTTTCCCTTAAATAAATAAAAAAATTAAGGCATTGTTACAGGACACTGTCTGAGGGTACATGCTGCAGCTGTTTTGCTGAAGCTAAGTAAATCTAGGTCTGCTCCATATCTGGATGGGTGATCACTTCCCAGGGGTACCTTCGTGTTCCAGGGGGCCTTCAGCAAACTGTCCTCCATGGGCTCCCTCCAACTTTTGGAGGCCCTGAGACAGTTGCTCTGCCATTCCTACATGAAGGCTATAGATACACAGCTGGTCCTGGGGATCAGCAGTTGTCCCTTGACAACTGACCTTCTCACTTGGACAAAGTAACTGAAACCTCCATGTATGCTGCCTTGCATTTTGTGATGGAAGAAAGATGGGTTATAAATGTGATGAACTTGGGAGTTCCTTGTTATAAACTAAAGACTAAATATTTTGACTCCGTTTTCCAATTATGTATAAAAGTCATAGCTATGACTGTGTCTTTGTGGCTCATTGGCTACCATTATGAAGGCTAAATAAGGTAGAAAAACTGCTGTTTTAAAAATACTGCCTACAAATAGCTGTTGGTCACAGCTTGCCACAGAGGGAGCCTCTACAACAGAACAAATCTAAAATCCAAGTGTGCTACAAACTCAGGTAGACATAGTCACTGGAATATATATATTTGAGACAAGTGCAGGATTTCTTTTTAAATACATACAAAGAATAGGCAAACGGTCAGCTCCCTCCTCTTATAGTTGTGACAACAATCTTATGTGGGAGAGAAGGAGAGGGAGATCCCTATTCACTCTCTGATGCCTTCAGACATTCTCTAACTTCTAGCTACAAGTACATACACACACACACACACACACACACACACACACACACAAAGACATTTTACTGTGCACTAGCATACCAGTACATTATTTTCTGTACAATAGTTAGGTTGTGCATGCTAGGAAACCTCTGTGTGCAAAGACCTTTGAGTGCAAAAATAAATGGCGTACCACACACCATCCCCCCCCCCCAGATCCCTGTCACTGTGGATAGCGTCTCACAGTGTCAGGGGTTGAAACTGGGACCAAAGCATACCTGTAAGTGGGGGCACATTGGTGTGAAGTCCAATGATGGAGGACGAGATGGTTAGATAGTGTCACCGAGGCAATGAACATGAATTTGGACAAACTCCGGAAGTCAGTGGTAGACAGGGAGGCCTGGTGTGCTGTAGTCCATGGGGTCAAGAAGAGTCGGACACGACTGAACAACAACAAATGATGGAGGAGAGCATCCGAGGGTGCAAATGGCTCAGACACTGTGATCAGTGTGTACACACACGTGCTCTCTGCCATGTGACCTGGTAACACTTCCTGTGTCCTATAGCTGCTATCCTGGACACTTGACAGTTGCTGCCTGCTGTCCACTGCCATTATACCTGCACCTGCTAGCCACCAGTGGTTTCTCTCACCACAATATCCCAGGCTGGAGTGAAATTAAGCTGGACAGCAACTTGGAAAGAACTCCTAGGCTGGGCTTCATGAGGTTCAAAACTCTCTTCTAAGTTTTTATGCATTTTAGTCAAACCAAGGTAGAACTGCCCCATGGGAGCAACTGACAGCAGTATTGTATCCAGTGGCTTTCGCAGAATGCATCCTGTTTGCTTGATCGTTAGTCCACCTGTTCCCTGCATTGTTATACCCTCCTGATTTCTGCAGAGATGATTGGGTGCATGAGGGGTGCATGGTGATTGTGGGGTGGCGGCAGCAGACTGCGGATGAGAGGGGCAGCTTACTGTGGTAAGATGAGATTTTTCTCTCTCCTGTATATGTGTAAGTCAGGGCTAGCCCATCCATAAGGCCAACTGAAGTGGTTGCCTCAGGCAGCAGATTGGCAGGGGGTGCCCACTTCTGCCCACCTACTTGCCTGCATTGATGTGATGCCTGTTCTTTTTCCTCCTTCTCCCTCTTGCTTGATTGAAAAATGAAGAGGTGAACAGAGCAGGAGGAGAGGCAAGCAGTGATCTAGAGCAGGGGCCTCCAAACCCCAGCACACAGGCCAGATCTGACATCCCCAGATTACCTGTCTGGGTGCGGCAGTGGCAAAGGCTTTCTGTTCCACATTGTAGCCTTTACTTTTTGCAGCCGATCTTCTTAGAAACTCACACTGAGCAGCCGCTTCCCCTAAGAAATCGGGGTGCACAGCCTGCTGGGGTGAGGGGCAGCAGAAGTGGCTGCCTGGTGCAAGTTTCTGAGATTGACTATGAAAAGTGGAGACTGTAGCATGGAACAGAAAACCTTTGCTACCACTGCACCATGCCCAAACGAGTAATCTGGAGACACAGCGGGTCATGGTTTAGAGACCAGTGGTCTAGGATGTTGGAGGGAAAGGAGCTAGCACATCAGGTAAGGGTAGCACACAGGTAAGGGCAGCAGCATTTGGCATGCTGGTTCAGGTGCCAGGAGGTCACTTCTTTCATATAAGTGAAAGAGTATTTGTTTTTTGTCTTGCCCTGTCTGAGTGCATACAATAAGAACATAAGAACAGCCCCACTGGATCAGGCCATAGGCCAATCTAGTCCAGCTTCCTGTATCTCACAGCGGCCCACCAAATGCCCCAGGGAGCACACCAGATAACAAGAGACCTCATCCTGGTGCCCTCCCCTGCATCTGGCATTCTGACATAACCCATTTCTAAAATCAGGAGGTTGCGCATACACATCATGGCTTGTACCCCATAATGGATTTTTCCTCCAGAAACTTGTCCAATCCCCTTTTAAAGGCGTCTAGGGTAGACGCCAGCACCACATCCTGTGGCAAGGAGTTCCACAGACCGACCACACGCTGAGTAAAGAAATATTTTCTTTTGTCTGTCCTAACCCGCCCAACACTCAATTTTAGTGGATGTCCCCTGGTTCTGGTATTATGTGAGAGTGTAAAGAGCATCTCCCTATCCACTCTGTCCATTCCCTGCATAATTTTGTATGTCTCAATCATGTCCCCCCTCAAGCGTCTCTTTTCTAGGCTGAAGAGGCCCAAACGCCGTAGCCTTTCCTCATAAGGAAGGTGCCCCAGCCCCGTAATCATCTTAGTCGCTCTCTTTTGCACCTTTTCCATTTCCACCTTGTCCTTTTTGAGATGCAGCGACCAGAACTGGACACAATACTCCAGGTGTGGCCTTACCATAGATTTGTACAACGGCATTATACTAGCCGTTTTGTTCTCAATACCCTTCCTAATGATCCCAAGCATAGAATTGGCCTTCTTCACTGCCACCACACATTGGGTCGACACTTTCATCGACCTGTCCACCACCACCCCAAGATCTCTCTCCTGATCTGTCACAGACAGCTCAGAACCCATCAGCCTATATCTAAAGTTTTGATTTTTTGCCCCAATGTGCATGACTTTACACTTACTGACATTGAAGCGCATCTGCCATTTTGCTGCCCATTCTGCCAGTCTGGAGAGATCCTTCTGGAGCTCCTCACAATCACTTCTGGTCCTTACCACTCGGAAAAGTTTCGTGTCGTCTGCAAACTTAGCCACTTCACTGCTCAACCCTGTCTCCAGGTCATTTATGAAGAGGTTGAAAAGCACCGGTCCCAGGACAGATCCTTGGGGCACACCACTTTTCACCTCTCTCCATTGTGAAAATTGCCCATTGACACCCACTCTCTGCTTCCTGGCCTCCAACCAGTTCTCAATCCACGAGAGGACCTGTCCTCTAATTCCCTGACTGTGGAGTTTTTTCAGTAGCCTTTGGTGAGGGACCGTGTCAAACGCCTTCTGAAAGTCCAGATATATAATGTCCATGGGTTCTCCCGCATCCACATGCCTGTTGACCTTTTCAAAGAATTCTATAAGGTTCGTGAGGCAAGACTTACCCTTACAGAAGCCATGCTGACTCTCCCTCAGCAAGGCCTGTTCATCTATGTGTTTTGAGATCCTATCTTTGATGAGGCATTCCACCATCTTACCCAGTATGGATGTTAGGCTGACCGGCCTATAGTTTCCTGGGTTCCCCCTCTTTCCCTTTTTAAAAATAGGCGTGACATTTGCTATCCTCCAATCTTCTGGCACCATGGCTGTTTTGAGGGACAAGTTGCATACCTTAGTCAAGAGATCTGCAACTTCATTCTTCAATTCCTTAATAACCCTTGGGTGTATGCCATCAGGGCCCGGTGACTTATTGATCTTTAATTTATCAATGAGGTTTGAAACATCTTCTCTTTTAACCTCTATCTGACTTAACTCCTCGGTCAGGAGGGGCCGTTCGGGCAGCGGTATCTGCCCGAGGTCTTCTGCCGTGAAGACAGATGCAAAGAACTCATTTAATTTCTCTGCCATCTCTAAGTTTCCTTTTATCTCCCCTTTCCCTCCCTCACCATCCAGAGGGCCAACCGCTTCTCTGGCAGGTTTCCTGCTTCTAACATATTTGAAGAAGCTTTTATTATTCCCCTTAATGTTGCCGGCCATGCGTTCCTCATAGTCTCGCTTGGCCTCCAGTATCACCTTCTTACATTTCTTTTGCCACAGTTTATGTTCCTTTTTATTCTCCTCATTAGGGCAAGACTTCCATTTACGGAAGGAAGCTTCCTTGCCCTTCACAGCCTCTCTAACTTGGCTGGTTAGCCATGCGGGCACCCTCCTGGATTTAGTGGAACCCTTCTTTCTTTGCGGTATACACCTCTGCTGGGCCTCTATTACTGTTGTTTTAAGCAGCCTCCATGCACTCTGGTGAGATTGGACTCTTTTTACCCTCCCTTTCAACCTCCTTCTAACTAGCCTCCTCATTTGAGGGAAGTCCGCCCGTCGGAAGTCAAGGGTTTTTGTGAGAGATTTGCCTGGTATTCTTCCCCCAACGTGCACGTCAAAACGGATCGCAGCATGATCACTGTTCCCCAATGGCTCAGTAACGTTTACATCTCTTAACCAGGTCCTGCGTACCGCACAATATTAAATCCAGAGTCACCTGTCCTCTGGTGGGCTCCGTGACTAGCTGATCTAAGCCACAGTCATTTAGCACGTCAAGAAATCCGGTTTCCTTATCGTGACCAGAACACAAATTGACCCAGACAATATGAGGATAATTGAAGTCCCTCATGATTACAACCCTGTCCCTCCTTGTCACCTCCCTGATCTGTTTCCTCATTTCAAGGTCCCCATCCGATTTCTGGTCTGGAGGATGATAGCACGCCCCCAGTATTACATCGCTGCACAAGCCTGGTAATTTAACCCACAGAGATTCTACGGTGGAGTCAGACCCACCTTCAATCTCTACTTTGCTGGATTCTATCCCTTCCTTAACATAAACGGCCACCCCACCTCCAACACGCCCCTGCCTGTCCCTCCTGTAGAGTTTATAGCCCGGGATTGCGGTATCCCACTGATTCTCCGCATTCCACCAGGTTTCCGTTATGCCCACTATGTCAATATTTTCCCTTGTCACCAGACATTCCAGTTCTCCCACCTTTGCTCGTAGACTTCGGGCATTCGCATAAAAGCATTTATACACGGAATGCCCCAGGATGGGCTGCTTATTCGCTCCTTTGTCCCCGCATCCTCTCATTGTGCCAAACCGTCTATCACATCCCATCACCCTACCTTTCCCAATTTCTTCTCCTACCCTGCCTTTGTCTTGTTGTTCTCTAACCTCCCCATCCTCATCCCATAGGGATGAGGAGTCCCGAACCGGATGCCCCTCAGCTCCTGTCGGCCTTCCCCCAGGGATCAGTTTAAAAGCTGCTCTGCCACCTTTTTAATGTTATGCGCCAGCAGTCTGGTTCCATTCTGGTTCAAATGGAGCCCGTCCCTCTTGTACACGCCCCGCTTGTCCCAAAAAGTTCCCTAGTGCCTAACAAATCTGAACCCCTCCTCCCTACACCACCGTCTCATCCACGCATTGAGACCCCTGATCTCCGCCTGCCTAGCTGGCCCTGCGCGTGGAACAGGTAGCACTTCAGAGAACGCTACCTTTGAGGTCCTGGCTTTCAGCTTCCTGCCTAAAAGCCTAAATTTGGCCTCCAGGACCTCCCAGCTACACTTGCCCACGTCGTTGGTGCCGACATGCACCACAGCCGCTACCTCTCCCCCAGCACTGTCTACCAGCCTGTCTAGACGAGAAGTGATGTCCGCAACCTTCGCACCAGGCAGGCAAGTCACCATGCGGTCCTCGCATCGGTCGCAAACCCCCCTCTCTATGTTTCTAATAATCGAATCCCCCACTACAAGAAGCCCCCGACCCCCCTCCCACCGAGGAGTATCCCGAGTGCACTCGGATACGGGCCCATCCCCTGGGGAAGGGGTCCCCCCTAGGGGATTGTTTCCCTCCTCTCCAGGATGATGTCCTCCAGTCCCGAGACTTCTCACCCGGACAGCCGAGGAGCTGCACGCCTGAGGTTGGGACGAAGCCTGATCGTCCCCGGAAGTCTCCCCACGGTCCTCCTCTGCCTGCCTGCGCTTCTCCAGGTCGGCCACCAAGGCTTCAAGGGAGCAGACGCGTTCCCTGAGACCCTGGAGCTCCTTGCACCGAGGACACACCCATGACATGCCCCAGAGGCATATAATCATACATGTGGCACTCGATGCAGAACACTGGATAGCCCCCACCCTGCTGCTGGCTGTCTGACTGCATAGCTTTTTTGTTGTTGTTGTTGTTTTATTTAGGGGTCCTTTTAAAAACCGTACACTGGATAGCAGCCCTCTTCTCAAGGGAAGAGGAAGGGCAGTGTATGGGGCCCTGGCCTCCTTGCCCTGCTGCTGATCTCGCCCAGATGCTAAACTCTTGTGCCTTACCTCGCACTTGGTTCCCACAGGCCACACGCGTCTGCAGAGAGCCTCACGCGATGGCCGGCCTAGTTTTATACTCCTGGCTGGCTCCTCCTCCCTCCTTCCTTCCTGATTGAAAGGGGGCTGGCCTTCCCAGGTGAGTTTACAAAAGCTCAGGAAGACAACAAGGCTGCTGATGGGCGTGACCTACTCTGCAGGCTCCTGAATGGACTGCTTGGATTATCCTAATGGGGCTCTTAATGGGTTGGGAATTGCCCCTTACTAGGTTCTTTCCCTCCTAGTTCTGTTTTCTTAGGCTGGACTGTTTTTGTAACCTCAAGCTAGTTTTTATTTGGGTTTGTTTAATTATTTATTGCTCTCTAGATCCTGTGTCCCAATTTACTGACATGTTTAGGTTATGTTCTAACTTAGATTAAGTTTAACCTGGGTTAGTTAGTTGGCAACCTTCAGTCTCGAAAGACTATGGTATCGCGCTCTGAAAGGTGGTTCTGGAACAGCGTCTAGTGTGGCTGAAAAGGCCAATCTGGGAGTGACAATCCCTTCCACACCGGGAGCAAGTGCAGTCTGTCCCTGGTCTGTCTTCCTGGCTATGGGCCTTCCTTCTTTGCCTCTTAGCCTCAGACTGTTGGCCAAGTGTCTCTTCAAACTGGGAAAGGCCATGCTGCACAGCCTGCCTCCAAGCGGGCCGCTCAGAGGCCAGGGTTTCCCACTTGTTGAGGTCCACTCCTAAGGCCTTCAGATCCCTCTTGCAGATGTCATAGGTTTAATTTAAACAAGTAGAAAAACCTGCTTTTCACTTTATCCTCCTCCCTTCCTTCGATTAGGTGCTACCTTAGGTGCAGCTAACTTTCAACTTTGATTTAAATGCCTGACCCTTGGGCTCTTACTCACGAGTAGGACTCTGCTCCTGCTCAGAGTAGACCTATGTACCTCCCTTAGGTGCTAACTTTCAATTTTGATTTAAGGTTGATTTAAAGGTAAGGTTAAGGTTAGAAGACAGGGAGTTAGAAAGACAAAGCATTAGAATGAGTACACTTACCTCCTCCTCCTGTTCCTCCTCCTCTCCTTCTCCAAAACTCAGAGGTCTCCTTGCCTTCTCCTCGCCCAGATGCTAAACTCTCGTGCCTTACCTGGCACTTAGTTCCCGATGCACTTGGTTCCCAGAGGCCACACGCGTCTGCAGAGAGCCTCACGCGATGGCCGGCCTAGCTTTATACTCCTGGCTGGCTCCTCCTCCCTCCTTCCTACAAACATGCTTGACTGTCTGATTTATGGCGCAATCCTAACCTGCGCTGAAACAGGCAGCCTGACTCACCAGTGCTTACCCAGTTTGGGTTTGGTGCAGGCTACTGTGCAACTCAGACTAAGGGGATTTCCTTCTCCTTACCCCGAGAAATCCAGGCAACCCTAAGGGGCTACTTGGATCTGCACCCAAGATTTCGCGGGCACAAACCTGAGCAGCCCAAGTAATACTGCTCGGGACGGGGGTCAGGATCTGACCTTGACAACCATGGCCTGTCCCACCCCCTTCTGAGCCTGATCCACCCCCTAGGCTGCTCTCCCCACCACTGTTTGTCCCTCCTTCCACCCTCTCCCATCTCTTGTGGGATGGCCTGGTCTGCCCAGGCCAGCACAACCTACCGCCTCCGGGTGCAGGGCCACAACTTTCCCTTTATTTTATATAGTTGCTTCAGTTGTGCAAATTATGGTGTTGTGAGCCCTTTAGACCAATGTTTTTCAAACTGTGGGTTGGGACCCACTAGGTGAGTTGTGAGCCAATTTCAGGTGGATCCCCATTCATTTCAATACTTTATTTTTAATATAATAGACTTGATGCTACCATGGTATGCGACTGCATTTGGGGAAATGTTACATATCTGCACTTTTAACAGGTTATTACGTATATGCTTTTAACAATGGTAGTACATGTGACTTATTCCTGGGTTAAGTGTGGGTAGGATTGTTAAAAATTTTCCTGCTTGATTATGTCACTTCGGGTCATGACATCACTTCTGGTGGGTCATTCTGAAAAGGAGGTCCCAGTGCTAAAAGTTTGAGAACCACTGCTTTAGATCATATCCCTATACCATTTTGCATATCTGTGATTCACACAATCACCCACTGAAAGCAATAAAACCAAAATTTCTTTCTTGAGAAGAAGGGAACAGGAGAGAAGAAGGGAATGCCAAGCAAGCTAGCATTAAAAAGTTTGCCAGTCTTGCCTAATTTAATTTTAAAACCACAAAACTTTTTCACAGAGTCATTTGTAGCATTTAAAGACTAATTAAAATACATCACCAAAGACCTGTAGGCAGTCATAATAATAATTTTTTAAAGGTCTAAATCCTTCAGTTGAGGTCACAGAAACTCATTCCAAAAATAAAAATTAAGCGCTAGAATGCTGTCGTGTCTCCAGTCTTCCGAACAGAAGGTAACGAAAAGATTATGGTAAATGGGGGAATAATAAAGTAATAGATTCATAAGCCTGCAGCAAATATTTGGTGGCTGGCATGTAATTGCCTGCAGGAGAACATAGGGATTATGTGAAAGTGTATAACTATGCACCTCCATGTAGGGCTATACATTTCCCCAAATGCAGTCGCATACCATGGTAGCATCAAGTCTAATATATTAAAAATAAATTATTGAAATGAATGGGGACCCACGTGAAATTGGTCGCAACTCATCTAGTGGGTCCCAACCCACAGTTTGAAAAATATTGGTCTAAAGCAGGGGTGTCCAAAGTTTTGGGCAGGAGGGCCACATCATCTCTCTGACAGTGTGTCAGGGGCCAGGGAAAAAAAAGAATTAATTTACATTTAAAATTTGAATAAATTTACATAAGTTTACATAAATAAATATATTAAAGATGGAACTTATATGAATGAATGAAGGTCTTGAATTGCTCAAGGCCTATAAAAGGGCTTGCACAAAGCAAGGCTGGTTTTTCCTTTGCTGCCACTACTGCATCACAGTCGTGAAACAACAAGCAGTGGAGGGAGCCTCATCCACAGCTCATGCGAGACGTCAAACAGTTGCCCTCACGCTGAGAACAGTTGTGTCGGGCCAGTGTGGGCTCCAACAAATCTCCAGAGGGCCAGAGGCTCATTGGAGACTGAGGGCCACATTGAGAGGCCTCGAGGGCCACAAGTGGCCCCAGGGCCGGGGTTTGGGCACCCCTGGTCTAAAGGGAAATTTGCAGGTTCCTTGGACCCAGGGTCAACATTATGGATCTTAATATATAAAGTGAATGTTCATGTTTTGCTTTTTTACAGCATCAGTGAAAACAGTTGTACTTTTCCTTAAGAGCGTAACAGTTGCTGGATATAAGTAAAGACCATATAGTCCGGCTTTCTGTCAGCTGCATGCCTCCGGAAGCTCATAGGCAAGGCATGAAGGTGAGAGCTGTCGGTATGGTCCAGCCACCTGGCATTCAGGGGTACGCTTCCTCTGAATTTGGTGGTTTCATCTAACTTGTAGTAGTTGGTTGTCTTCCATGAATTTGTCTTATGGCTTTCACCTCTGTAAGGGTGTATTGTTGGAATGTACCACTTCAAACTATAGGAGAAGCAATCAAATATTTACATAGACTCCCATATGGAAAACTCCTTGAACATACAAAGTAGCATGTCAAAGAGAAGCTTCTAGTCTATTTTTCTAACATGATAGTTTCACATGGATAAGTGCTTTAAAAAATGGAGCAGTTTGAAAATATTGGCTTCCCCTACCTGCATCACATGAAGGTGCACCATATTGAGCTTCAGATAACACAGACCTACAAAACTGAGGGTCAGAAAGGTTTTTCTCAAACTTTGTTGTGGTTTGATATGAATTTGGGGTGCCGATTCAAAAAATGGCATCCATTTTGCCCTATCACGTCTAGTTTTGGATAGCCTGGTCTAGTCTAGTTTTGGATAGCCTAGTCATGTCTAGTTTTGGATATAGTGAATGGTTTTGGAAATAGTTTTGGATATAGTGAGTGGATATACCTCATTAGTGAATGGTTCAGGCAGCTTCCTCATGAGGAAGCCATGGTGTAGGCTTCCTCATGAGGAAGCTGCTTGAACCAATCACTAAAGAGGCTATGCTGTGTCTCCAAAACTAGATGTGTTGGGGCAAAACGGATGCCATTTTTGGAATCAGCACCCCAAATATACCCAGGAAGTAGTGTAACATTTAAGGAAGCAAAATGTGTGTTGGCCTATGTAATTATATCCCACCTTTCTTCCATCAAGCAACTCAAAGCAGTATACTTTGGGCTTCCTGGTGGTCACACATTCAGGTGCAGGCTAAGCTAGTTCTGTTCAGCTTCAAGCAAGGGGACTGTATCACATGTCTTGAGACACTGGGATAATATAGCTTTTCTCTTGGGTGTCTGTGTTGTTTGATGCTGCTGTTTAATAACATAGAAAGTATTTTGTTCTTGTTGTTTGCCACGTGTTTGGGATATTACATGTTAGAGTTTGACCTGTCACAAAATGTAATAGTGGTTGTTCCTTAACTGAAATAGTAAATGCTGGTTGAAGACACAAAAACAGAAAATCAAACATTTCTCAGTTATATTGCACAAGGGAATTGGATCCCCTTCACTTCCCTGCTTTGCTGCCTGTGCTGGAAGGAGATTACAGTTCTTCATGTTCCTCTGGCAAGATTCCTTTTACCACTTAATCTGTGTCTCCTACAACAATTGTAGCATTCTGGCTCCAGTCCGGAGGACAAGCAATTCCTTTTTGTTCAGCTGCAATGTATAAATCACCTCAAGGAAGAATTTATGAATGGTAGATTTGTCAGCATGGTAGAGATGTATTTTTCTTCTCAGCCTGTGTTTTCCAAAATTTGGTTTAGCATGATAGGGTGGTAATAATGTAGGTTTACCTAATTTCTTAATTGTGTTAGAAGATATTCACATTTGGTCTATTTGTAGATTCTTCTATTAACTAATGTTGAAATTACTACTTGAAGGTCTATTTAAACCCATAAACTGACAGTCAAATATTCTCACTTGGTTAGCTATAATTTACATTTTGGAAACAATCAGTCAATCATAAGTTATATCTAAGAAATAATTGCAGATTAATGAACATTATTATTTGTGGACAAATCAGCCTTGTAAACAACTTTGTGTAAAGAAAATTAAAAACTATAATTAATGGTCTGCTTCAGTGCATCCCTAATTGGCATGCAGTGTTTGGTAATAATATAGCTAGCTCTCTCTTTTTTTTTTTAAATAAACTGGAGGTGCACTGTATCAAGCCACCAAAGTCATTGTGCAAATGTCTTTTTATGTGTCTTTTGGGTAATGCTAAATTGTGCGGCAGCTTCATCCATAAGGAATTCATTCTTCATCTACACCAGGGGTGCCCGAACCCCGGCCCAGGGGCCACTTGCGGCCCTCAAGGCCTCTCTATGTGGCCCTCAGGGAGCCCCTAGCCTCCAATGAGCCTCTGGCCCTCCAGAGATTTGTTGAACCCCACACTCTCCCGATGTAACTGCTCTCAGTGTGAGGGCAACTGTTTGGCCTCTCGAATGAGCTGTGGGATGAGGGCTCCCTCCACTGCTTGTTGTTTCACGTCTGTGATGCAGTAGCAGCAGGAAAGGAAAGGCCAGCCTTGCTTTGTGCAAGGCCTTTTATAGGCCTTGAACTACTGCAAGACCTTCATTCATTCATATAAGTTCATCTTTAATATATTCATTTATGTAAATTTATTCAAATTTGAAATGTAAATTAATTTGGCCCCCGACAGGGTGTCAGAGAGATGATGTGGCCCTCCTGCCAAAAACTTTGGACACCCCTGATGTACACATATGAACTTGGCAGAGCAATAGCCGTCCCAAGGGCCATTATGGGAACAAGCAGCCAGAGTAATGAGAGGCATAAATATCTAAATAATTATGAATGTGCTCCAGCAAAAGTTAAGTCCTTTTACATCTTATTGAATTGAAGAGATTTAAGCATAGACTTAACTCTCTCCTTGAAATCATTGGGACTTGGACTTAACTTAGGCTAGATTGTGCCTAGTATATCTACTAAAACAGGTGGGGCCTCAATATCTCTGGTGGATCAATTCTTGGACCCCCCCCCCCATGGATACCAAAAACTGCAGATAATGAAACCTGCAGTTTCTGTCCCTTTAAGCCCTCCGGAGGTAACAGGAGCTGTGCTCCAGTCACCTCCAGAGGGCTTTCTGAAGCCTGCAGAGGCCACACGCTTGTTCACCTGTGGCCTTTATAGGCTTCAGAATGGCCATTTTGGCCAAAAAAAGCAACTTCCTGTTTCCAAAGGGAAACTGGAAGTGACTTTTTTACCCTTATAAGGCATTCCGAGGGCAGTTCCAGGGGCCTCCAGAGAGCTCAGGCTGGGCCAACTTTGGCTCAACATGGGTCCAGGGGACCCGTGTTGAGCTAGATCTGCATCAGTGGATACAGAGGCCCCACCTGAACAGCCATTCTTCAAAGTTGTTGTCCCCCATCATGCAAAAAGCACAATAACCTCTAGGTGTAGATGCTAAATAATTTTGTCTTATTGGCCTTTTCACCTGTTATTGCAGGGGTGTGTGTCTCACCTATTGAGTGCTTTTGAGGGAAAATGTGCATCTGTAAACATGCAGAGGCATGCACTAAAAGTATCATGGAAACCAATCATGGAATGATTTTTGGCCAAGCTTCATGTCATTTGTACATAGTATGCTTACAGAGTGCTTTTTGGTGATCATAGCAAGAAGAGTACCTGCTGTACAAAATATTACTGACTTGGATCTAACTGGCACAGTATTCTTACAAAAAACTATGCTAGTATAAATAAACAGGAATCATGATTTACAATGTGCACATTATGTTAAGAGGAAATAGTAAAGATTTACACCATTTACAGTTTTCCTGCTGTAAGAACAGATAGTGCACAATGAGAGCTGTTAAGTAGTGCAATCATAACAAAAGTGCATAAAGTTCCAGACATTACCCACTTCTGATAAGTGTTCCTTTCCAGCATGCATTTCATCCTTCCACCCAATACCAAATGAGTGGCCTTTGCAAACAGTCAAAGCATGCCACAACTTAGTGAATTTTATCTTCTGTACTATATATCTGCAAACCTACCAATGCTTTACTGATAGCATGATAGCTCAGCCTAATGTATATGGGTCAGGGGGGTGGAGCATGCTGGTGTTCCCTCTCCATTGCCTAAGAGCTCACATCCCCCAATGGCCCTACTAATAAATGACCCTCTCCCAAATTTCTGGGGATGATTCGCAGCACACCAGTGTGCCATGGCACAGTGGTTGAAAATGGCTGGTCTAGTCTGATCTGTTCCGCATGGATCCTCTCTTCTTCTTCTTCAAATTCAGGAAGTCAGGGGAGGAAGAGGAGCAGTCTAAGTGAGTGAATGGATGAAAGTGGATGCCCCCAGCCAATATGCTTCATGAGGCAAGCCTCTTAGTCCAAAATTCTAACCAATTTCCCAGCACTGACATAAGGGCAATGCAACTCCGAGGTAAGGGAACAAACATTACCCTACCTTGAGGAGGTCTCCATGACTGCCCCCCATCTGCAGGATGCAGCACATACCCCACTGGCACAGCTATGCCAGTGCTGGAAAGTTGGTTAGGACTGTGTCCTCAGTCAACTTCATGGATGAGCCAGCCCTGTGGTTCCCCCCCCCCTTCTTCCCTGGTTTATAAAAGTGGGCCAGCAGCAGCCAGTGATGTGTAGCAATGGCAGAGAAATGCACAGCATGATATCAACAAGACACAGCAAATAATATGGGTAGAGAGTGGTAGGGAAAAATGTTAGCACCCCTGGTAGTACATACTTCTGCCTTGAAGAGGAAAGGCACTATATGTATGAGGTACAGCAGTTTAGAGCAGTGGTTCCCAAATTTTTTTGACTAGTGGCTCCCTTGATCTATTGGGCCATTGGCTGTAGCTCCCTATCAAGGCTACACTCTATACATTGTATACGGCATAGGGTTTTTTGCAAGGATTCCACAACTTCCTTGGCTGGTTCCGCAACCACAGCTTACATTTTGGGAATCACTGGTTTAGGGTCCAATCCTAACCCCTTATGTCAGTGCTTTTCAGCACTAAGGGCAATGCAGCTCTGAGGTAAGGGAACAAACATTCCCTTACTTTGAGGGGGACTCCATGAGTGACACCCAAATGCTGAATGCAGCACATGTCCCACTGGCACCGCTATGCCAGTGCTGGAAAACACTGACATAAGGGGTTAGGATTGCGCCCCTTAGAGTGTCAGCCTAGGACCAGAAACAGCAAGCTTCGAGTCTCCATTCAGTCATGAGATGATCCTTGTCCAGTCACTCTCAGTAGAAGTTAAACTGAATCTAAACTGGAAACCCAAGCCAGGTTTTTTCAGTGAACTGAACCTGAAGAAAAAGTGAAGATGAAGACCAGTTGGAAACCAGTTCAGTCATCAGTAAATAAAAAGAATTGAAGATTCTTTTGCAGAGTGACAAGAGTTCTCTGCTTTGGCTATATTTGGAGAGACTGTGTTTCCCAGTGAACCATCTGTAAAGAAGGGGAAGAGGAACAAAAAAAAAGACTGGTGGGCACAGCCTACTAGCCCTCATAAGAAGATGATTGCCCTCTTAGACTGTTGTTCAGCCTTAAGGCTTCAGTATGGAAGACTCTTGAACAGAGGCTGCTGGAAACATCTTATGTTTCCTTGGAATAACAATCACTCCTTATTACTATTCTACATTTGATCTTTAACAGGCTGCTGGAGTTTGACTACACAAGCCTGGATTCAGATCCCACTTGGTCATGAATTTCACTCTGGGCTGTTTGCTACCACTTAGTCTAACTTAACTTGTTTGGAAGATAAAATCTCATGCATTCTTTCTAAACAGGATAAATTCTTTTTTGCTAAGGTAGTAAATTGTTTTGGGGGAAAAAAATGGAGCCCTCAGGAGCTCAGGTTAGAGAATATTATTGAAGAAAGTAGGTTGTAAGATTGAGAGGGAGAGGAAAGAATGCTTCACTTGTAAATGTGGGGGGATGACCTTTTTATCAGTTTTAATTTAATTACCAAAATAGTCCCTTGATTGAGGCCTCAGTGATTGGACCTAAAACTTTTCCCTCCTGGCCACTAGCTGAGGACACCTGTCTGTTGATTTTCTTCTCTCTGTGGAAAATACCATGCACATAGATGGTGTTATATTAATAATAATAGAATCATTGCAGATGATGATGAATATTTATGCACAGCTCTCCAAAAAACATTCACAAAGCAGTTTACATAGCAAAAAAAGACTGTGAACATTTGGTCCCAGTATTTCCCTGAGATTGCCATGTGCTGATGCTGTCCCTGAGTGCATAAAAGCAGCAAAATTAATTTCAGTTGTTTTCTTACAGGTTTCATTCCATTATTCATTTGATGTAATTTTGCATGAAGCGTAGCTAAACTGGTTCAAAGTGTTCATACCACTTACCAAAATACTTTTTAAAGTTGGTGAAATGAGGTTTAAAATATTGATGACCCAGAACTAACTGCAAATTATTAGTGATTCAATTCTGTGTCACATTCTAACCCACCTCACAGGATTGTTGTGAAAATAAAATGGGACGGGGGGGGGTCAAAAAAACTATGCACACTATCCTGAACTCCTTGGAGAAAGCAAAAGAAATCCTTGCAGAAAGGTTCAAAGACCCCATTACCAGATACATCACATCAATATTTAGAGGCGCCTGATCTGCCATTTATTTAGCTGCCCTGGGTCCCGTTAGGGAGAAGGGCGGGATAAAAATAAAGTTTTATTATTATTATTATTATTATTATTATTATTATTATTATTATTATTATTATTCTGTTGTAAAATGTAGTGTTAAAGTGGTAAGGTCTGTAACTGCTAAGGAGGTTCTTGAAGATTCCCATGTATTATTTGTGCATTTAAAAATAATTCATATTTTATAATAAAATTTTAGTGAGGAAAGTTTACAAAATAAAATCTATACCTGCACTTTACAAAACTGGGATGGATTTAAACTGACAGCATGGAGATTGGCACGCCCTGTGCTTTTGAACTCCTTCACGCTGAGGGGATTGTGAGAACAGGGTCTTTTTTTTTAAACAAAAACAGTTGATTCCTGGAACATCTTGGACATTCAGGAGTTGAGAGAATAGGGATTTGCACAGACTGAAACAGGGTATTTTAAATCAGTGAAGTGTTTCAAAGCATATGTATAGACTTAAGTAGAGATGAGGTGAGAAGGAACTTTGGAAATTTTCCAGAGATGGCTGCAAAAGGCTTCCAAGGCATCAAAACTGTGGGAGGAAAATGTGCAGTTAGAACCCAAGAATGCTCCAAGGCTTTAAGTTTGCTAAGATGAGGAAAAAACGTAATCTTTAGAAAGTGTGACAGGCTGTATGAATAACTGGAGGGATCAGGGAAAAGTTGCCAGAGCTGTCGAACGGAGTGTTTTAGTACAGAGAAACCATGCTTGATATTTGTTACAGTGGAAATGAGATTTCATATTTGCTTTTGTTATATGCAAGCCATAAAAAAGTAAAGCTAGGCACATTTCTATCATGGCAAGCACAGACTGCTTGTGCGGTATAGCCCTGGACTGTGTATTTATCACCCATATGTATTAGAAGTGGGTTTTTCAGTGAGAAAGAAATAAAAACACATAACACTGCTTTCTGCACTTTTCATTTTTGTTAACAAAACAAATAAAAACCCCAAATCTGTGAAATCTGCAAAAAGATAAAGCCATTCTCTAACACCTCTACATGTATGTGGCTGTATCTGCTGACACTGTACAGGTTGAACCTATTTATTTGCAGATTTGGCTTAATGGGGGTTGTCCAGACACCCGTTGAACCACATTTGGCCCAACCTGAAGCTTCTGGAAGTAACCGGAGCTATGCTCTTCTGAGGCCTGTGGAGGCTATGCCCAGAGGTCCTCCAAGGGCACTTCCAGTTTTCGGCCTCAGGACACGACTGGAGTAAGGCTCCGGTCATCTTCAGAGCTTAGTGGACCCCAAAATCCGTGTAATTTGATATCATGTGGAATTCGGTATCCGTGAAGGGACCCTCATGGATAACAAGGGTTCACATGTACCACCGATATCACCTACCTTGGTCACTTTTAAAACAATTATAATTTGTGTGTGTATATAAAAATTTATAAAAATTCCCTCTTGGAATAAAACCACATAACACCACTATCTGCACTTATAATTTTGGAAAACACTGAAATTTGCACACACACAAAAATTTCACCCACCTCTAGTAAATAATGCCTGATGTTGGGCACCTCTAGTAAATAATGCCTGATGCCTAAGGGACTGATGTTGAAGGCACACAGTTCCAGGTAGCTCTGTAAGCTCCAGCCTCAGGCCATGAGGTTTTTGGATCAAACTATTTATTCTCTCGCAATTCCAAATTAAATTGAAGATGGAGTGCCTCAGACAGAATAGGTTTCTTTTTTAGTTATGTAAGCATGTGTACTCCTCTCTTCAGCTGACAAGGCTCCCCAAAAATAAACCAGTGAGAAAATCATTACAGTAGAAAAGAGATATATGAAGGGGGTGGGGAGGAGGGTGTCTCTCACTGGCAGCTTCTCTTCCTTTCATAGTGGTTGGAGGTTCTGTGACTGTTGTGATGGAGAATATACTGACTTAGCTGGAAAAGTACACGCATGTGGATGGGGTGCTGCTGCTGACTTTTCCACCCAACGCTTGACAGGAATAATCCATCTTGGAGACAGCTAGTTCAGGTGCACAGTATGGTTAATTCCTAGTATCTGTATGCTTGTATCTCCATTAATCCTACTCTAACCATCAGATGTTTTGTGAAATAGGGTTTAGTAACTTTGCTGACTTAATAATTTAGCATCTGCAGCAGGTCAGTTTTTACTTCTGGTGAATTTAGTAATGGGTCTTCTGCTGCCCTCTACTAAAACTTTTTAATAATCGGTCCTTTGCAGCTAGAAGTCTGCCAACTCATCAAAATGACTTCAATAACTACATCTGAGGGGTCCCAAAAGCCTGTTATTGAGCATTCATCTCAATGTCATGTGATTCTAACTTGCATCTCCATGAGGCAAGACTGGGCTTGGCATAACTTCTGAATTATTGTGCTAAAAACTTTCTCAACTAAAAAAATGGTTTGAATAGTAGATAAGACATATTCTTATGTTTAATTCAGGGCAGTGATTAAGCACAACTGGTTGCGCTTTTAGGTGCAGTCCTCTGCATATTACTCAGAAGGAAGTCCCATTCTGTTCAAGAGACTTATTCCAAGAAATGCATACATAGAATTGCAACTTTAGTGGAGTGTTCTCACTGAACTCGTTTGTGTTGTGTTTGGCACAGTGTGTGAGTTGTATACTCATCTCAGTCTCCGTCTCTTTCCTGTCTGGTTGTGACTCCCTGTGCCATCACCTGCACTTTCTTTTGCTCCATGGTAAAGCATAAAAGTGATTTTATATAGGGGGTGCTTATTATTTTATAGTGGGGGTGGCGGCTGCATTCTGGAACATTTGTTGAACTCTACTCTACTTTCATCAGATTGGGACTGTTCTGGTGGCCTTTTATTCCCCCTTCAACATGAGCCAAGGCATATTAGCTTACTCATGAGTAAATGCAAATGTGTAGCTTAGTTTTGCTTTCCATAGTGCTCAATAATTTTGTTATCTTGGAGGGAGAGATTTCCTTTTTGAGTGTTTTTTGGGGTCCCAATGGTCAGATTGGGACCATTCTTGTGGCATTGGATTCCTCTTGGCCTGCCCTTCACAATGGACTAAGGCATGTTTGCCTCCTCATGAGTAAACACGTGATGTGGCTCAGTTGCACTTTCCATAGGGCTCCATACATTTTCCTTCTCAGGTGGCTGTTTGTCGGTTTCAGCTTCACGACCCACCTGCAAACAAGTCATGATCCACCAAGTGGGTTGTCACCCACTGTTTGAGAAACCCTGTGCTGCACAAAAAGTAAACGTTGAGTCAAGATATGCAGAAGTGCCTTTAAGCCTATGTTGTTCTCAACTTTGTACAAGATGTCACGTTCTCAGCAACCTTGTTATTGCTACTGGGAAGCTGAACAGCTTCAGACAGACCTTTTTTATATGTAATTTTCTAGATTCATGAGAAAGAATTGACAAGCTTGTCATTTCTGTGGGGGAGATGGTTTGGGGGCAGATCTGCTAACTGTAGCATTGGCTGTATGAAGTATTGAACCAAGCCCTCATGCTGCAAATCTGTTCTACTTTAAAGATGCTGTGAAACCACCCACCCACTAGTCAAATCTTAAAGTTTTGCCCTCACACCATCTGAAATACATTACTGACGTGGCATAAGAACCACTTTCCTGCATCATCTTCCCACACCATTCTGGTAATGGTTGGATATAAGAATTTTGCAGGCAGGCCCATTGACGTGCTTCCTTGCCCACCCAATTGTTGCCCTATGTCCTAACTAAAGAGATGTTAATGCGGGTAGAAACCACATAATTGGCCCTGGTGCCCCAATAATACCTTCACTTAACTATTAACAGGGTGGTGTGCTTTAAACAAAAACCAGGTGAAAGTGGTTTCAAATTGCTGTTGCAAGGTATGAAATTGATCTTATGTTGAGATTGGGGTTTTAAGCACAATACAAGGACTTCTCTCCAAAGTGCCTTTCTCTCCTGACATAGCCTAAACTATACAATTACTTAATTTCCTAAATCTTATACAGTACACCTCCTAGTTGCCAAAGCACTAAAAACTGTTTACAATATAAAATGACAACATATTCTCTAATACTGTGGTTCTCAAACTGGTGGGTCGTGACCCACCAGTTCGTGTAACGTTTCCCCTGTCCCTTTAAGGTGCGGGAGAAGGGGAGGGAGGCTAAGGGTGGCAAGATGGGGTGCTTTGCACTTACTTCCAGAAGGCAGGGCTGCAGCAGGCTACAAGGGGTGCAGGGAGCCTTGTGTAGCCCTGTGCAGCACTCCCTGAGGCTTGGAACGTTAGCTAAAAGCAGGCGCAAAGCACTTCTGCTTTGCAGGAGGTACTTTGCGCCCGCTTCTTCGCTTATTCCAAGCCTCAGGGAGTGCTGTGCAGGGCTGCACACGGCTCCCCGTGCCTCCTGTAGCCTGTTGCAGCCCTGCCTTCTGGAAGTAAGTGCAAAGCACCCCCCTTGCCTCCCTTAGCGACGTGATCCTGGGGATCACATCGCCGCCCTAGCCCCTCCCCTGCAAGAACTTACTGAAGGAGTAAAACTCCTCAAAATTTGAGAACCACTGCTCTAATAGAAATGACAAAGGATAGGAAGGAAAGAGAAAAATAAACAGATTTAGGGGCCAATCCTACCCAACTTTCCAGCACTGATGCAGCTGCAATGCAGCCCCAAAGTAAGGGAACAAACATTCCCTTATCCTGAAAAGGCCTGTGTGACTGCTCTCCCCACTGCAAGATGCAGTGCACACCCCTTTGGCATGGCTGCATTGGCGCTGGAAAGTTGGATAGGATTGGACCCTTAGATATCATTTCTTACTTAATGTCATATAATAGTGGGAGACAGTTCTAGGGGAGAAGGAGCCAAATGGCAGTTGGTCCCACCAAGCAGGTGAAGCAGGCTTTGCTGTATTTGGACTCCCTCAGCTGTAGTCAGGATCACAGATGTGTCAGCATCACAGTTTTGAAGTTGCACAACTTTATTTTGTATTGAAACATGAACTTGTAGCATTCCTGGTTAGCATGTCTAAATATATAATGTATAGGGCATATGTATTCCACTTTTCAGAAGGGTTCCATGTTCCAGAAGAAAACTTTTTCTAACATTTTGTGAAAACAAATCTGCAGTAATATCAGAAGCTGCTGCCATTATTATTTTTCAGTCAACTTCAGGTTTTTAGCTTGCATTAGAAGGAATAGCAAACGTGTCATTGCATGATTTATTATACTTAGCAGTGAGTATAATAAGATCTTCTTGTGTGAATAGGAAATAACCCCCTTATAGTCTCAGCATCAATATTTTTCTAACAAAATCAACATTAGCCTTAATAGCTTTTGTCTCCTTTTCATCATTTTCTCATGGTTGATAATTATAATCAATAGACTTGTTATTTTCTGAAAATGATACATGTGCAAATAACTTAGCGAATGGGAACATTTAAAAGGAGAAAGTTGGCATCTTTAAATGAACTGCACTTAATATAAGTTTATTCACAGGTAGTTGAGGCTGAGGGTCAGGCCAACATAACTGGTAGACTGGGTTACCCACAGAACCAAAGAAGGGCATTGAGTTGCACATGGCAAACCACAAGGAGCTTGACATTTTCACACTGAGTGAAACATTTGTGAACTAGCTGGACCAGTCTTAAAGTCCCATCTAGTCCATAAGCAGGGCATCAAACAACCTTATACTGCTATTGCACCCCCAGCCATTTGTATTCCATAGTTCTAGTTATGTATTGAGGCTTACAGCGTTTGGTAGACTCGTGCGTTTATCTAATCTCCTTTTAAAGGAGTGACCTTTAAAATCCGTGTAATTTGATATCATGTGGAATTCGGTATCCGTGAAGGGACCCTCATGGATAACAAGGGTTCACATGTACCACCGATATCACCTACCTTGGTCACTTTTAAAACAATTATAATTTGTGTGTGTATATAAAAATTTATAAAAATGCCCTCTTGGAATAAAACCACATAACACCACTATCTGCACTTCTAATTTTGGAAAACACTGAAATTTGCACACACACAAAAATTTCACCCACCTCTAGTAAATAATGCCTGATGTTTAGTGCTTAGGTTGCCACTAAATTCCATAACTGATTTATGGGCTGTATGAAGCACTGCTTTATCTGTCCTGAATCTGCTGCCAATTAATTTCACTGAGAGGTCCTAAGTTCTAATAATTTGGTGGAGGGAGAAGAATTTTCCCCTTCAGATTTCCCGATCTGCCAAGTCTCATGTCCTATTCATACATTCATCCTGGTACAGCATCCACAACAGTACACCTGAAATGCTGTACTCAAAGAAAGAGGGTCTAAATACAGTGCTGTAGCTTCAGGCAAACGTGGGCCAGGGTGTGTATGTGTGGGTGATTCAGAGCACAGAGGAGGACTTTCAGGTGTATTCTTGTGGATGCTGTGCCTGAGTACAGCATCAATGATTGTTGTATGTCTGAATAGGGCTTGAATGTCCCCCTCTAATCTGCTATTGATTGAAGACATACTCTGACATGCTTTTGATTTATCTGCTGCATAGTGTTCTTTCTAGTACTTTATTGGTGCTTTTTGTTATTGATTAATTATTGTTTGCAATTCTTTTAACTAGTTCTTAGTTATCTAAGCCACTCTAAGTATTTTCACTTTTGAAACTGGAAAAGCAGGATATAAATCTCTGAATAAAGAAATAAAATACTTGGGGCTTGTTTGTGTAGTATTTGCATCATTTAAATAATGATTATTTTCAGGGAACCCTCCTGGTTTCTGTGTTGAACTCCTGACTGTCTGTGGTTCTAACCCCAAATCGTCTTGAGAATATTTCATGGTTAAGGATTCAGCTGGAGAAAAAAACAACACTTCTCTTTTAGAGGGAAATGTGTTGCCACTGCAGCAATTGCAAAGTGGAAATAAATAAAAATATAAGTGCATATTTGGCAAGTTTGATTTGGAGGAGATAAAAACAACCTCAGCACTATTCTCATTTGGACAGTGGGACCTGATTTTAAATAACTGAATGAAACCCTTGCATAGGAACCTGCCTTATGGTGAGTCAGACCATTGGTCCATCTAGCTCAGTACTGTCCATGCTGGCTGGTAGAAGCTGTCTAGGATTTCAGAGGAAGGCCTTTCCTGGCCTTACCTAGATAGGGATTGAACCTGGGACTTTCTGCATGGAGTGCAGGTGCTTATGACCCCTCTCCTGTCCATACTTAAAGGACCAGCAAATAGCCACCTCAAGCCAAAACTGGGCTTGCCATTTGCCCTTCCCCTTTCAGGCTGAAATGGGGTACAGAGAAGGGGCAGCTGGCTATGTTGTCATTATTTGGAAAGGAGATATTTGTCTCCCAAACAGAACAGCACACTGGCACATTAATTGTCCACCAAGGCCATAATGTTAGCAGTATGATTGTTTAAATACGAAATGGCATCCTCTCTCCATCAAATGTCTTGAACAATTTTGTTTTTAAATTTATAAATTTCTTCCCTCTTGATAGTAAATGTTACAAGCTGTTATGAACAGTCAGTGACTTATTTCCATCACCCCCTCTATAAGAAGCATCTAATCTTGGTTGTTTGTCCTGCGTAACAGCGCAAAGGAATGCAGCTTCATGCCTTAGATCAGTTGTACTAACATGACATGATGTAATAGAGGGCACATGTGGTGTACTTTGGCCACTCTTCATGCAGCTCAAAGGTTGAATGAGGCTGGCAAAGTATAGAATGAGGCTGGCAAAGAAGAACCTATATTAAGGTTCTTCTTGTTAAGTGAAAAGTCTTCTTAAAAAATTATCATAGCTTTTTAAAGATTTTTAAAGTTTCATGTAGCAAAAGCATAGGTGATTAAGGTATTGTTATAAAATGTTGACTCATTCACTTTTGCATGTGTAGCCTTTCCCTATCAGAAGTTGTACGTTGTGTGTTAAGTAGAGACTTATTATAAATGGATGAGACTGGCTACATAAGCATACTCTGCAAATTGTCTATTGACTATACAATATGGAAGCAAATCAGTTGACTGCACTTCATCATCCTTGGGTAAGTGACGATTTCATATAGTAGAGCGAGAGATTGTATATTAAGGGATGGCTTGATAAAACTATTAGAGTTGCATCTATAATAAAAGTCATCTAAATGTGGTTTGTGATAGAGAATACTGTTACTCTTTTTGCTGAAATAACATTACATTAAAATGGAAATATATTTCACAAGCAATATATGATTATTCGTCTTTCTATTTTCTGAAAGCAGAATATATGTATACTTTACATTTCCCTAAGTCAGTGTAAAACTTCCCAATCACATTAACAATTTCAGATTGCACCCTCTCTAGCATACTTAGACAGAAGCTATGTTTTATAGTATGTGTCATTTGAGATGATTTTACAGTCTCATGTTTTCAGGAAGAAACTGGGTTTTTTCAGGCTTTAATATGAGTGATCAGATAACTCTTGTTAAACATAAGAACATAAGAACAGCCCCACTGGATCAGGCCATAGGCCCATCTAGTCCAGCTTCCTGTATCTCACAGCGGCCCACCAAATGCCCCAGGGAGCACACCAGGTAACAAGAGACCTCATCCTGGTGCTCTCCCCTACATCTGGCATTCTGACTTAACCCATTCCTAAAATCAGGAGGTTGCGCATACACATCATCGCTTGTACCCCAGAATGGATTTTTCCTCCAGAAACTCGTCCAATCCCCTTTTAAAGGCGTCTAGGCTAGATGCCAGCACCACATCCTGTGGCAAGGAGTTCCACAGACCGACCACGCGCTGAGTAAAGAAATATTTTCTTTTGTCTGTCCTAACCCGCCCAACACTCAATTTTAGTGGATGTCCCCTGGTTCTGGTATTATGTGAGAGTGTAAAGAGCATCTCCCTATCCACTCTGTCCATCCCCTGCATAATTTTGTATGTCTCAATCATGTCCCCCCTCAAGCGTCGCTTTTCTAGGCTGAAGAGGCCCAAACGCCGTAGCCTTTCCTCATAAGGAAGGTGCCCCAGCCCCGTAATCATCTTAGTCGCTCTCTTTTGCACCTTTTCCATTTCCACTATGTCTTTTTTGAGATGCGGCGACCAGAACTGGACACAATACTCCAGGTGTGGCCTTACCATAGATTTGTACAATGGCATTATAATACTAACCGTTTTGTTCTCAATACCCTTCCTAATGATCCCAAGCATAGAATCCCAAGCATAAAATAACATAGTGGAAGCACAGAAGGCCATACCTGTATAGGATACAGGCCATACCTATATAGGATGCTATGTCAGAATGCCAGATGCAAGGGAGGGCACCAGAATGAGGTCTCTTGTTATCTGGTGTGCTCCCTGGGGCATTTGGTGGGCCACTGTGAGATACAGGAAGCTGGACTAGATGGGCCAATGGCCTGATCCAGTGGGGCTGTTCTTCTGTTCTTAGGATTATTGTGATAGATATGATCATGGGGATCTCATCCTTCTTGCCCCAGGGGTCTGCTGTGCTGCAAAAGGGTTGTGTTCAAGGACAAATCAGGCAGCAAGGCTGAGGAGGATGCTCAGCTCTTGAGAGATTGAGGTACAGAAACATAGTTATCACCACCCTGGAAGGCTTCTTCAACCTTAAGTTTTATGTAGCACTCCTGGGCCACAGGGTTAGGCAGAGGCTCACTGGCCACCTCTTGGCAAGGATCAGTGGGGATGGTGAGAGCCCAACTGATCCATTGTTGAGTGATAAGAGGCCCCCCCTCATGTCCTGGAGGGTGTTGTTCCCACATTCGTGTGGCCTCAAACTAGCCTTCCCCAAGAAGTGACTCCAGTTGGGGAATTCTTTGCCCTGCCACCTGTATTAGCAGCCTCAATTTCCTTCCCCCCCCCCCCCGTGAGATTCTTCTGTGTCTCACCCTGTATCTCTTCTACCTTTCTGCCTTGCTTGTCTTGCCATTTCTCCTATTTGGCTTCCTTCCTCACCTTCACCCTGAGGTCTCAATGCTCCCCTATTATCTCTGGCTCCTTCTTTCTTCGCCTTTCCTTCCATCTCTCTGTTTTTATTTTCCTCTTCTCATGCCTTGATTGCCAACCCAGCCCCTCATATGGGTTGGAAACTGCAACCCTTGCCCTTGTTTGCCCAAAGGAGCTTTGCCAGTGTCTTCTAATTTCCTAGGTGACCTGTGCTTATTAATGACATCCCTGCCATGCAGCCTGGCACATGGCACTCAGCTGCATTTCTCCACTCCAGCTAAGTCGCCTGGGAGGGGTGTAGCTAAAAATGGGTTATTTTACACAGTATCATTAATGCATATGGTGTATTATGGCATACAGAGTTTGCAAAATCTGGTTGTCCCATTTTAAGGTATATGTTTCAAATGCTGTTGCCCAAGGAAGAGAACAAGAGGCCCATCTCTTGTTTTATCAACTCTTGCTCATTTTGATGAGTAAAATCTACTTGGCTCTGGTTAAATATGCTTGAGACAACTGTGATAAATACATTTTTGGAGGAGAGGTTGCTTTCTAACATGTTGAAGTGAGCAAATTGCTTGATTTGAAGAATTACAAACTGTTTAAAATTTCCTTTTTGGAGGGCATTGTAATTGACTGGATAGTGGTGGAGCTGCTCCAGATTTTCTTTGATTAGATGTATTTTCTTGATCCATTCTGGTCAGTTAAGGTCAGGGCTTGGGACACAAACAGCATTGGTAGTCCTGAACCTTACTTTGTTGCTAGATAGTGACAGAGCAAGTATAATTCTGCTCCATCTTCTGGACTTCTCAGTGGTTTTGGACATGATTGACCACTTGCTCATTCTAAAAGGCCTGGATAGGATTAAGAGAGAGTGTGTGGTTGTGGTTCACTTTCAATAGATGCGTTAGTGCCAGAGGATAGCACTAGAGCATGGGTGTCAAACATAAGGCCCATGGGCCGGATGGGGCCTACGGAAGCTCTTTATCTAGCCTGTGTGATGGTTGGGCTCTCCCAGCACCATTATCAGCTGCTCTCAATTGCTTAGGTGTCACTGCTGAAAGTGTGGCCTTTGTGATAATTGGGCTTTTCATATCTGGAAAGTATTATCAAGATTTGCATATTTTCTCTTCTGTCATTTGCAACCAATGAAAGTTCCTAAGAGAAAAAAAGTGCTTATGACTGGTCATCACCTGCCTATTAACATCACTTCCTGCTTAATGACATCTCTTCTGGTTTTCAGCAGGAGTCATGAATGCTGTTTGGCCCGCTGTATGAAATGCGTTTGACACCCTTGCATTTGAGTATTGATGTGCTTTCCACCTGGGCTTGATGTTGCAGGGAATATCTTCACCCAGCTCTTTGTGGTGAGCTAACTGCATACTGTTCTGTCTGACAAGAAGCTGGCCTCAGTCATTCATGTTTTGGTAACCTCTTGTGTCACAGTTGCAACACACACTATGTAGGGCTGCCTTTGGAGGTAGACCAAAAGCTATAGATAATGCTATAGTTCAAATGCAGTTAGAGAGCACAAGGAACTCCTCACTCTGTTCTGGCTCAACCATATGAGATGCTGGGCACAATCCTAACCAACTTTCCAGCACTGGCATAGCTGTGCCAGTGGGGTATGTGCTGCATCCTGCAGTTGGGAAGAGGTCATGGAGGCCCCCTCAAGGTAAGGCAATGTTTGTTCCCTTACCTCAGAGTTGCATTGCCCTCATGTCAGTGCTGGAAAGTGGGTTAGGATTGCAGCTGCTGAATGCTTTTGGACACAAATGCTGGTGATTATCTTTAAAACCCTTCAAAATCTGGGACCTGCATACCTTTTAGTGATGCCTCTTCCTTTTTCTCTTTAGATGAACAGTGGAGGCACTGATTAGCATCTGGGCTTTTACAGGAGCAAGAACTATGGTTCATGGAATTGTGCCTTCTTTTAATTGCACATTCTCTGTTTTTAGGACACATGTAATGTGTGCACACAAGGGAAATCTGTTTCATATATGAGAACCAATAGTGGCCAATAGCATATGAGAAGGAAGGTGACAAGGTTACAGGTGCAACAATAGGTAACTTTTATTGTGGGGATAATAATTCAGCCATTGCTAGGGGGAATGAAAAAATAAAATGCAGTATAATATATTCAGTAGTCACTCATGCAGCTAGGAATTTTCTGAAGAAATGAAAAAGAGGGCACGGCTTCTTTCAGGGCAGCCAGTTCCTGAGGGGGGGGACCCTGATTTTTCTGACAGACCAAAGTTGTGGCCTTCCTTCGGAACCTGAGGACTCTTGCCCTCACTCCAGTCTAAATGCCATGAGACTGGCCAGGGTCATGTTCTCCTGGCATATAGCCAACACCATATACACATGCAAACAAACATGTGAGCAACAAAATATAAATAAAAAGTTTGTCAGAAAACATATGCTACCACTAGAAATATGTTTAGCCACCTTTCTGTCGTCATTTTGACAACTGGTTCAAACTTGGCTTTTCAGGAAGGTGTTTGGTGCTGGCTGAAGTCTATTCTACTTTATTTTTTCTGCTAATGCTTTCAGTATGCTTTTTAGGTTTGCATTTTTAATTGTACCTCTAAGTTTTTTATTTTTAAGAAATGGGTTTTTTTAAGTTATTTCAATTTTTGTGGGTTTTATCGTGCTGTAAGCTCTCTAGGCCATTGCTTCTCAAACTGTGGGTCTGAACCCACTAGGTGGGTCGCAAACCAATTTCAGGTGGGTCCCCATTCATTTCAATTTATTTTTAATTTATTAGACTTGATGCTACCATGGTATGTGACTGCATTTGGGGGAATGTTGCACATCAGTACTTTTAACAGGCTATTATGTATATGCTTTTAACAATGATAGTAAATGGAACTTACTCCTGGGTAAGCGTGGGTAGGATTGCAACCTAGGATTGTTAAAAATTTTCCTGCTTGATGTTGTCACTTCTGGTCATGACATCACTTCTGGTGGGTCCAGACAGATTCTCCTTTTAAAAACTGAGTCCTGATGCTGAAAGTTTGAGAACCACTGTTCTAGGCAGCAGGGTATTCAACACAGAATTACTTGAATAAATAAATAAGGCTCTCTGCTTCAAAGGACCTTACAATTTCAAGCGTACTGGTGAAAAAGAAGTTGAGGGAATTGGAAGGCAAGGGGAAGGAGGGATGTGAGCAAGATGCTATTATGTATTCCTAAATTTAGCTGTTATTGGGATTGAAGACAAAGGATTTCAGAGCTGGATGTTGGCAACCTTCAGTCTCGAAAGACTATGGTATCGCGCTCTGAATGGTGGTTTTGGAACAGCATCTAGTGTGGCTGAAAAGGCCAATTCGGGAGTGACAATCCCTTCCACACTGGGAACAAGTGCAGTCTGTCCCTGGTCTGTCTCCCTGGCTATGGGCCTTCCTTCTTTGCCTCTTTGCCTCAGTCTGTTGGCCAAGTGTCTCTTCAAACTGGAAGAGGCCATGCTGCACAGCCTGCCTCCAAGCGGGCCGCTCAGAGGCCAGGGTTTCCCACCTGTTGAGGTCCACTCCTAAAGCCTTCAGATCCCTCTTGCAGATGTCCTTGTATCGCAGTTGTGGTCTACCTGTAGGGTGCTTTCCCTGCACGAGTTCTCCATAGAGGAGATCCTTTGGGATCTGGCCATCATCCATTCTCACGACATGACCAAGCCAACGCAGGCGTCTCTGTTTCAGCAGTGCATACATGCTAGGGATTCCAGCTTGTTCCAGGACTGTGTTGTTTGGAACTTTGTCCTGCCAGGTGATGCCAAGGATGTGTCGGAGGCAGCGCATGTGGAAAGCGTTCAGTTTCCTCTCCTGTTGTGAGCAAAGAGTCCATGACTTGCTGCAGTACAGAAGTGTACTCAGGACGCAAGCTCTGTAGACCTGGAACTTGGTATGTTCCATCAGCTTCTTGTTGGACCAGACTCTCTTTGTGAGTCTGGAAAACGTGGTAGCTGCTTCACCGACACGTTTGTTTAGCTTGGTATCGAGAGAAAGAGTGTCGGAGATTTCAGAGCAGGTTTGTGAAATAGGTAGCTTGTAAGCAAAGAGGAAGGGAAAGAGATTTGGCAGCAAGTAAATATTCTGCATGAGAATTCCAGGCAGAAAAGAGCCTGAGGTGAACTCTGGATTAGAGCTAACTAGTCAAGGATGCTCCTTCCCACAGTGGTCATAGATGCCTCTGGGAGGCCCACAAACCAAACAGTACTTGAGGGCACTAGCACTCTTCTGTTTGCTTCACATCAAGCAGTATTCCGAATCATACTGCCTTAAAAAGTGGAGGGAGCACATAGCCTACCAGCCACTGCACTTACATCCTGCATATGATTAGCGACTTCCATAACCTAGTGAGTACGATTTATAATGCTTTCAACTGGCTATGCAATACAAATCTACTATTTTTACTGTTGATGGGGGAAAAATTGTTATGAAAGTGAAGTAGTAATTTTGTGTTGCAACAACATAATAGTGTACACGACACCTGCCATAATATAAAATTGCACAGTAAAGTCTTTTTAATAACCATTTGTAAACTGGGAGTAGTTTTATTAAAAATGTAGTTTCAGCGAAGCATGAAGCATCTTCCATATGTAGCAATCAGTATTGAAAATGCCAGGCTGGTCTTGTACTGGGAATAATTGCATGTCCAGAGCAAACAGGTTAACTGCTGCTGACAAAGCTTGTAAATAATAAATATGATTCACCATGCCGAAAGTCCTTAGGGTGCCTAACACAACATGATAAAATAAATATTACAGACAGAATGGCAGTGGTGGCCCACATACAGCTACAGAAGATTTTTCAGAACAGCTAATTCACAAATTTAGGATGAAGACAGGACCTAGTGCCATTGTGGCTTTTAAATGCACATATACTTTTTCTGATATGAAAGAGAACACTAGAAAAAAATGATGCCAGTTTTGAGGGTGGTTCAGGTTGAACCAAGGAAAAGCTGAATGTTTTTCTGGAAGAGAAATTATTATGATGGGCACCTATTAGCTATGACTTGCAGCTGCCCTGCCCTTATTCCTGAGCAGTTTTGCAACTTTTGTTAAAAATATGTTTAATTTCCTTTGTAGATGAAAGATGAACAAAGATATCTATAAATATATTTGCCTTAAAAAAAATCTCTGAAATGCTACAAGGCTTCTGTCTCACTCCTATGAAATTACCCCACCTTTAAAAAAAAAATTATGTGGAAACTGTGTATTCTTTCTGTTCAGAATTAGAGCAAGCATTGCCTAGTAACTAAAAAATTTCAACCACATCCAGCTTTATTGCTGTTGCTATAACATGCTATACAACACCTCTGAAGCAAGACTTCCACTTGCCTTTATTGCATTGGCCTCTTTATGGAGCCTATAATACTAATCCTAGATTGGACAAACCTGCTCTGAAATGCATCCCAATGTCACAACTGTCTATTTGCTTCAAAACTTTTAAAACTCTAAATGGTTTCTCCCTAATTAGAGAGGAAAGGTGTGCTGCTCAAAGAGAAAAATAATTGAGATCTATTCTGAAAATATCAGTTGAAAGAGAGCATCATAACAAAACATTGTAATTGTAGAAATCATTGTGTTGGGGTGAGTCCCATAGTCCATTTTAGTTCACTGTTATATCCTTGATATTGATAGAGCTAAGAGAGTTTAGGCAATGGTTCCCAAACTGTGGATCAGGACCCACTGGTGGGTCACAACTTGATTTTTGGTGGGATGCCAAAGGATGATCAGATAACTAATTGCCTCAAGCCCTGAGGCTGTCCAAAAATCAAAGAGCTGTTCATTACCCTGCAAAGACCTGAGCTCCTGCAGTTTGCAAGATAGCTGTTAATTGCTCTGCAATTAGCTGAGCTCAGCTCCTGAAGTTTGCAAGGATGTGAAAATATAAGTGTTTGAGGGTCTTTTTCTGGTTATTATTACTTATATATAAACAAATAAAATATTATTTCTTTCTAGATCTCCTTTTTTAAAAAGTCTGGTAAACCTAGGTGGGTCACTTAAACCTAGAGTGGTGTTTAAAAAAAGTGGGTTCTGGTGCTAAAAAGTTTGGGAACCACTGGTCTAGAGCAGGAGTGTCCAAAGTTTTTGGCAGGAGGGCCACAACATCTCTCTGACACTGTGTCGGGGGCCGGGGGAGAAAAGAATTAATTTACATTTAAAATTTGAATAAATTTACATAAGTTTACATAAATTAATATACTAGAGGTGGAACTTATATGAATGAATAGTCTTGCACTAGCCCAAGGCCTATAAAGGCCTTGCACAAAGCAAGGCTGGCCTTTCCTTTGCTGCCGCTACTGCATCACAGACATGAAACAGCAAGCAGTGGAGGGAGCCCTCATCCCACAGCTCACACAAGAGGTCAAACAGTCACCCTCACGCTGAGAGCAATTGCATCAGGCCAGTGTGGGCTCCAACAAATCTCCAGAGGGCCAGAGGCTCATTGGAGACTGGGGGCTCCCTGAGGGCCACATGGAGAGGCCTTGAGGGCCGCATGCCGCCCCAGGGCCGGGGTTTGGGCACCCCTGGTCTAGAGGAAGATAATCCTTTGTTCAAAATTATTCATTTAAAAAATTCCTTTCCCATGTAAAGCTAGATAACAGTGAGTTCTGCCCTATCTTTGCCCTTGGGATGTTTCTTTTATGTGCATGTTTTGTATGGTGGAGTTACGTGATCTCCCATCTGCAGTCTGAAGTGGAATAGCTCAGACACAGGTTTACTGCCTCCACAAGAACTAGCCTGTGTTTTTGAAATACTTCTTTGTGACTTTCTTTGCTTACTTAAGGAAAGTATGGCACCAGGTTAAGGAAAGTATGGCACCAGGCTAGGGAAAAATAATTTAAAGACAGAATAACACCATTGGTTGTTCTTTGTAGTCAGCATCCTGAACACATTTCTCACTTGTTCTTTATCTTCTGAGAACAGTTCCTTTGACCATATGTTAAGCTACTGATTTCATGAACTTCAGAATCAAATGTTCTTCCTAGTCATGTGCTTCCAAGAATGTTTGCTTTCAAGTTATTCTTTCAACAACTTTCCCTGCTAATGTAAAACACTATGTAGAGATACAGTCAGAATTGTTATGATGATCAGGAAGCCCTGACTGAAATGGAAGTGTCTGTAAGTGGTCACACTTTAGGAAAGATTATTGTGACTCTGAATGCAAAGATTCTTTGCATTCAGAGTCAAAGTATCTTGGATAATTCTTTTTGAGAAATTAATAACGCTTGTTAATGTTTATTAAGGTTATATATTGTTAATAGGTGTATTAACAGAATACAGCCTGTTGACTGTCACCAAATGCTCAGTGATTAAAATAATCATTACAGGTACAACCACCCCATATTTTCATACTCAGAAATAGTACTCATTCATTCCATTCCATTTATATTCAGCCCTTTTGTCATCATGGAACTCAATCAAAAAGATACACATTGGGTTCACAGGCCACCTGTTGAGACCTCCTTAACTTCAGCAAGCTAACTATACCACCTGTGCTCTGGGACTTACCTCTTTCACTGAGACTTAAAACCCATAACATGAGTTGTATTGTGGCCCCCGTATCTTTGCGTAAAAAAATACATTCATGGTTCTTTTATTGAGTCATCAAGCCTGGTATGTTTAATGGAATAGCTTAGTTTGAACCCAATCTTGGGCTCAGCATGCCTGCTCACCACCGGTGTGCACTGTTGCAAGCATGTTGTAAGACGTGTTTGCTAGTCATACCACTGGGTGAGCACCACTGCTAGCCGAGCACTGGCTACCCAACTGGGCTACCTGACCTCCACTGCTCAGTCGCAGTCGCACAGACCGCCAAGCAGTGGCGAGGTAAGCAGAAGCGGGAAGGAGGCATTCCGGGGAGGCGGGTGGCGGCATTCCGGGTTGAGGGAGCGGGGAGGGAGGGTAGCTCCACTGGATCCAAAGCCTCCGTGTAGGGCTTGCTGCCTTACACAGAGGTTCTTGATTCACCGCCCATGTTTGGGTTGGTGGTGAATCGAGTAGCCCTGTTGCAGGGCTACTGTGTTTACCCCGGGGGAACGGGACGAATGTCCCTTGTCCCAAGGTGCCACCACCGGTTGCCTTGGGCACGCAGGGTGCGGTGGCAGCCATTTTCTGCGCCCCTGCAGCTGGGCACTCTGGGCAGCTCAGGATTGGGCTGTTTGTCTGACACAAGTTTTTTTGAGGGTTTGTATTGACATATGGTGTTGTTATGAAAATAACACTAGAACCTGCCCTCCTAGGTTATTACAAGTTTGTCACATCCAAACTCGATACTTCCTCTGTTGAGGCTTCACCATCTCTGTGTCTTGTGTATGTTAATTAGACTACCAATTTCTGCCATTGGATGGAGAAAGGTTGCATGTGAAACAGCAGCAGCTGTTTCTATGGGGAGAGACTGCATTTCAAGGAACTCTGAGCTGCCCTTATGTTTTTCTTGCACAATCTGGCAAGATATGTCAGTCTGGAAGATAGTGGCTGGACCCTATTTGCCCTAAGCTTTGTGGTTGAATAGGGGTGTTTTAAGTTGAGTGGGGGAATTTAAAAGTAGCTCTCTCTGGCATCAGACACTGTGCACCACATCGCACTTAGTATGGCCAAGAAGAAATTAAATTTTCTGTATTAAAACTAGTGACCAAACTAGAGGTCCATATTACATTGCAGAATTTAGCTGCACATAAATCTGTATTAAGTAGTTTCAGTTTAATAAAATAAGGAGCTTCCTTATGGCAATTTTACATTTCTTGTTGAAGGGATAAAACTTCAAGTGACTCAGCTTATCTGTTCCTTAAAAAAAGAAGTTTCTGTCACAAGAATTCATCACTGTGTCAACTAAAATTGGCAAATATTCCAAAAACCACTGATTATATTAGGATTGTTTTCCACTGCCCCAGTCTTACGTCCGGCTTCCTCTTCTACTCTTTAGAATGAAATAAAATGAAATAGTTAACTCCTTCCTTTCAAGAAGGTATGATGTGAATGTTCTTGTCTCTGAGACTTTGCCCTTTTCTTATTGCTAGAGGCAAAAATATGAATAGCTTCTGGAAAAAATAAAAAAGTGACTTTTAAAACTCCTGACTTTTAAAACCAAATCTTGAATATATAATCTTGATTTGTAATATTAGTAGCATCTTGAGTTGTAACATCTAAGAATTTGCAGCTCAAATTAGCACTTGATGCAGTGTCAAATCGGGCCAAAACTGACTGCCCCGGCATGTTTTTATTTTGTTATTCTCTCTGTCCCTTGAGCCCTATCGCTCTTTGCTCCCAGGTGATTCAGCACTTACATAGTGCTGCATCTTCCTTCCATGCTAATCCCCCCCCCACAGATGCCGTCATTCCCTCCCTGTGGTATTCTCACCAGCTCCTTGATCAGGTAATGGATATTATTGCTGCCTGCGTTGTTTCACATGGTATTTTTTTCGCATTGTCTACTTACTATAAATAATCCTCTTAGTAAACATGTTCTTGTTTTGATCAGTGTCTTAGGGCCCAATGCTATCCAATTTTCCAGCACCGGTGCAGCTGCAATGCAGCCCCAAGGTAAGGGAACAAATGTTCCCATACCTTGAGGAGGCCTCTGTGACTGCCTCCCCACCACTGGATACAGTGCATGCCCCATTAGCATGGCTGCACTGGCACTGGAAAATTGGGTAGGATTGGGCCCTCTTTCCCAACTGTAACTAAGCTTAAGAGTGCACAGCTGAGACCATCTCATATTCATCCCCTGCTTATCCCTGCCTCTATTCCCTCTTCTTCCTCTATTGTCTCCTTCACATCTGTGTGGATTTTTAGCTCCTTGGGGCAGAGCCTGGTTCTCTCTTTTAGTGCAAAATATTGTGTACATTGATAGATCTGTTAGAATAAATAAAAGATTAATGCTGTGTGCTGACGTTGTGTTACTCTGTTGGGAGTTCTGAAACGAACACTGCCAATAAGTTTTGCTCCACTTCTCAAAATTGCTGAAATGGACCCCCAGAGTTGCCACTTACATAGCCCTGATTTGACACCACCCCCAAGGCCTGGTGAGTGTTTGCTGTCCCCTCTTGATAGGGACACATGTATAATGGCATGTGCACGTTCCATGTACTCCATCTCTCCTGTGATCTTTCTGAAATTTCAGCTGTGGAGCTTATTGGATGACCTTGGGCCAGTCACTCTCTTTCAGCCTAATTTACCTTGTTGTGAGGATAAAATGAGGAGGCAGGGAGCATATCTCACTTAAGCCACCCTGAGCTCCTCAGACAAAGGGCAGATTATAAATATAATAAATAAATACATTGTGAGATTATGTGCTGATCCACAATGGAGTCATGCCACCCATTTTAGCTAAAGGATGACTGATTGTCATGAATATTATGTAGTAATAAAGATAAATTTCTTCATAAGGAAGAAGCTCATTAATTTTTTATAAGAATACACATGACAAAATATATTACTGAAAAATGCTAATAAATTAGGAAATGTAGGTATGATAGTTTTACAGAATTAAGGCAATTCATATTGCTCTTGCGTGGAAGGTACTATTAATGTTTTGAAATTAGAAGTAATACAAGCTTAGCAAATCTTTGTCTCCTCTTGAAATTGTGTGAATGATATGATTCCCTCCCTCATTATGAAAATATGATTTGGGGAGGTTAGGAGGCTTTATACGGAAATGTTGGGTGTATAAAGGTGTGTGAATGACAATGTTTATCTTGTGTAACCAAGGTATATCCCAGTTCACTGGGTGAGATTAAAAGCAAATGTTGTTCAGGAGACAATGAAAAAAAATTAAGTGACCTTTCATTGTTCACTGTGGTATAATATAGTTTTCTGATTTCATAAAACAAATTATTTAAATCTACTGAAGAACCAGATAAATTTTTCAGCTTTTAGGATTTGCAAGTACTGTATATGTTTGTTGCAAGTATATATTTGTGTTCCATGACATTTGTTGTTGTAGTCACTGAGTTACTATGGATACATGATCCTATTATGAACTTTCCCTTCTGGAGAAATGGAGCAGTGTAGAGATCAGCAACATGATAATCATTAAGCCTATATCTGGAGTATTCCAATAATGGTATTTAAAATTCTGGTCTCCATATAATCTGGTTTATGCCTTATTATGACAGAATTTTTTCTATATAATAGCTTTTTATTATGAGCATCAAGTTCACAAATACTTTACTAATTTCAGACCAGCACAACTTGCAATGGAGCTGAATTTTAGTTATGTGGAGTGGCTCACCAGGAGCTCAATAAACGTTTTGTTTTTGTAGCCCACATTAGTCTATAAAACATGGATTGTCAAGCTTCTGGCAGGCCATAGTGAAGCTGGTGGGCTGCAATTGGCTTGGTGGTTATATTGTGATCCTAAATTTGAATACTCTCAAATCTAACTTCTAAACTTCTGTAATGAGGTTTATGGTTAAAATTGGTTGGGTTTATCTCATTTAACATTCCGTTCAACTATCCTTGTATCCACTAGAATGTGTTAAGACATCGAAATTTTAGTTTGTCTAACCCCAGACATAACGATGTATTAAATATTGCCTCAGGCAATAATGGATTGTACCCTTACAGACCAGTCCTAACGAGGATACCTGTGCCACAGTATAGTGGCCCCGAAATCGCTACCGCTGTATACTGTGGGGGCAGGGAGGCAGCCAAAGGTCTCCTTGAGCCCCAACCTGCACAGTGTTGAGCTCCAGCCTGCACAGTGGCTCAACTCAGATCTGAACCAGTTCAATCGCTGATGCAGAACTGATTAACCCCATGCAGGTCTTTCAGGCCTGGGAGGGGGGTTAGGAACCTGTGGAGGCCACCTTCGCTGTCCCTGCCCCTTCCCAGGCCTGAACTGCCCTCCTCCCTGCCTTCCCCCATCCTCCCCCACCCTGTAATGCCCCTGGCTGCTTGGCAGCATACTCACCATCATCCGTTCCCAGGGCTCCTCCAACTGGCACAGAGGCTCAGTGCCTGCCCACTGATGCTTCTCTCCGTCTGGCTGCCATGAAGTGCTTTAAGGCACTTTCACAACAGCCATCCTTTTCCCAGCATGCGGAAGACTGGCACTGCTGCCCGGTAGAATCAGGGCCTTAGTGTAGTAAAAAAAATCCAATATACACCATTCACTGGTCAGAGTTATAATTTAAAATCCTGAAAGCTGAAAAATTTATCTGGTTCTTCAGTTAGAAACCCTAGAGAAGGGCTGTCTCCGAAACCCTAGAGAAGGGGTGTCAAATTAGTTTCATACCATAAGCCAAATAGCATTTAGGGCACCTGCTGAGGGCCAGCGGTGACAACCTTAAGCTGGAAGCGATGTCATTAAACACACGATGACCAGAAATAAGCACTTTGTTTTCTGTTAGGTACTTATTAGATGCAAATGCCAGAAGAAAAAAATATGCAAATAATATTTTCAAGATAAGTTCAGTTACCTTGTGGGCTGCCCTTTCAGCTGCACTGCTTCTGCCGGGGCATCATTTTGCAGGTCAGTGGCTAAGAGATGCTCTGTGTAGTGACACCCTGAAGGAAGTGGTGCTGCTGAAAGAGCAGCTGGCATGATAATTGGGCTCTCCTAGTACCTTGGCATCATCTCCCTCTCTCACTTCTCTTGCCCTGCCCCTTCCCCCCTAGTGCTGACTTTGACTTCTGAGGTCTCCTTCTGTCTCTCCCTCCCAGAACCTCAGCAGAAGCGTTACTGCTTGAAAGAGCAGTACTGGGAGTGCCCAATAATCATGTGAGCCAGATAAAAAAAACTTCTGGGGGCTGTATCCAGCCCATAGGCCTTATGTTTGATGCCCCTGCCCTCAAGAGCCATTGTCATTAAGTGCAGTGCAATCCTGAGCTCAGTGGATAATGATGTGACTCCATATAAGACGGCTTTATACGTCAGTGTATCTAAGTCGGTACTTACTGTGGTTAGCAGCAGAACATTCATGTCTCAGAGGTCTTCCATCCCTGCTACATGAGATCCTTCTAATTGAGATGCTAGGAACTGAACCTGGAACCTTTTGGCAGAAAGAACACATTTTCAAGACACGTTGGCTGGGATCTTGTGCTGAATACAGATGACTGAAAATGGGTCTCAACAACTGGCACAGAAGGCAGCAACTTGTTAGCTAGATGTTAAGGCAAGTCTAATTCCATATTGCCCTAAGGATTTTCCAAAAGAGCTACTGTTAAAGGATCTCATGTTGTTTTGGAAAAAAAACTCTGCATAAGACCTTAGAGAGAGATGCTGTCAATCAGTCTAAATAATACTGAACTAAAGGGACCAATGGTTTGACTGTATAGAAGGCAATTTCATATGACTCAAATTCCTTGTTTAGAAAAGAAAATACTTTGCTTTTCATCCAGGCAACTTTCATCCAGAAACAGCTCTGCTTAGTTTCAGCAGTGCCTTTTAGTTTAGTGTGCCTTTGGGCTACTCTCTGGACCAGTCTTTCCAATTCCATGCTTATACATTCTGCCAAGGTATAAGTCAAAGGAGCAAGATGGAAGAAGACAGCTGTGCTAGTAGGGAATAAAGTTGCCCTGGAAGAATGGAGTAGTTGCAGCTTAACTTTGCCGGTCTTGGCAAATAATCTGGACAGCGGCAGTAGGTTTTATTGATGCAAGACTTGGCAAGTTGTGGTTCAAAAAAGGGAATGCCTGTAGCTCAGAGCTGTGCCAGGACCGAGTGATGAGAAAGACTTAAATAGTCTGGTAGTTAGCAATAGCGGCTGAAGCAGACGGTGTCAAAAGCCCTCACCATTTGTGCATGCAAAATGGCTTGCTTCAATGGTGCATCTGCTCTTCAGAGAATAAAAATGCTTTTAGTGTGTGATTAAAAATTTAGTTTAAACATACTTTTATTCAATGTAACTTGTATTTATTAAACTGGGACTTGGGGAATATTGGAGCTACATACTTGTTTAATGCAAGGCCATCCTGCTTTGTTGATTGGTTTCTATTTGAAGCCAATCCTTCTTCAGCAGTTAAAGAAAATGCAATCATTTGAAGTTTTATATTGGTTGCTTTTGAGACTTGCTAATTTTCCACATTTAAAATTTAGGAAGCCCAACTTACTCCTGAAAGTTATCTTTCAATGCAAAATGTTTACACCCCTAAGATGGGTTGAGAATGTGTGTCTGACCTATATGTGGCGCACTCACTTGTCTGTACAAGTGGAGGAATTGGTAGGATTTTCTCTGATGGCAGTGTGAATGATTCATTTCAGTCTGAGTGCTAGTTATGTTCTTAATGTGCTTGATCACTAGCACTTAAAAGCCTTGTGCTATTCTGTGCCAAGCGTTACTTCTGTTGGAGATTCCAACATTCCCCATCTGTTTCTGCAGAAATGTTAAATCTCAGAAGAAAGGAGAAAAGATGCTTTTATTGTAGGTTCCCAGTACTTATGTAATGCTAATATGTTTTTATTTGTTTTAAATTATGTTTTTTAATCTGTTGTAAGCTGCATTGAGTCCCTTCGGGAAGAAAGACGGGGTAAAAATAAAGTAGTTGTTGTTGTTGTTGTTGTTGTTGTTGTTGTTATTAATGGCTATCTTGGAAATTGGGGGTGCTGTACTGCCACTTGGTAGCACCAAGCAAAAAATGAAGTCTATGCATGTGTGCTCATGGGCGGGCACACAGACTGATGCATACATTCTCAAAAAGATACATTTCATGCACCATTAATTCACGTATGTGTGAATCTCTTTTCAAATACACCTACCTGTATACCGACACATCCTGTGAGCTGTACAAACACAAGTACAAGTCAATCATAACCACAACGTTGATTAAAGGAGAATCCTTCCTTTCTGTGATTTATTCGGGCAAGTGCAGCATGGGATATTTTGAGGTAAGCTGTTCACACATAGGCTCTCCTCCCCAGTCCATTCCATTATGTTACTTGGAAATCCCGTTCTTTGGGGGATACCCATATCAGTTAGAATCATTAGGGATACACTATTTTTCTAAAATACATCACACATTCTTTTTGATCCAAGAATTTCAATTATATATCTGATCTAACTACTGTTATCCATGCTCTGGTCACCTCAAATAGGACCACTGGAAGGCACTGTACTGTACATAGAACTGCCCATGAAAAATGTCCAGAAGTTTGAGATGTGTACAAAATGCAGCAATCAGGTTGTTAGCAAGCACTGCTCAGTATGATATCACTCCAGTTCTTTGTGAATTGCTCTAATTACCAGTTTCTTTTCAGGCTCAATTCAAAGTGCTGGTTATATATGATCTTTGAAGCCTTAAATAGTTTGGGACTTGGTTTCCTTAAGAACTCATGCACCTCCTCTGATCACCATCTCAGCCCTCACTCGGATGCCCTTGCCTGCAGAGGCATAGTGGGCATCCAGTAGGAGCAAAGCTTTCTTTGTCATGGTGCTGATTCTATAGGATACCTTTTCCTATAAAGATATGCTGCATCATACCCTACATTCCATCAGGAGATATGATCTGGCTTTTCTGTTCAACTTTTGGAGGGGAAGGATGTTTGGCAATGGAGGTGGAGTTATTTAGTTGGTAGTTTTCCAGTTTTGGTGAGTTGTGTTATGCTGCCTTTGTTTTTGTTGAATTGTGTTTTCATTTCTGTTTTGGTTTTGCCATATGTTATTGTAAGCTATCTCAGGTTGCCTGATAGGCGAGAAAGGTAGATGTATTTAAAAATAAATGTCCATCTATGACCATTCCATCCTTCTTTTCTGAATGGACAATGTTTTTCTATTTGGGGGGGGGTAACTAATAATGGAGATGCCTGAATTTTTTAATTTGTAGTTTGCTTGTGAGGTGAATAGACATCAGCCATCATTAATACTGTGTATTTTTCAACACTTAAACTAAAAAAGGTAATGGAAAAATTGAACAACTTGAAAGGCAGTATAACAGCATGAAGAATTTTGCACAAATATATAAGCTAAAAAATCAAAAGTAGCACCAGGAAATGATTTGGTGAGCAGTGGAGAAAATCTTTTAAGATGAGTTAACAGGGAAAACTTGAGCATGGAAAACAAGACGTCACATCTTGGTCATCTTGGTGTTCATGCTGGAGCATGAATAAGTAATACACACTCCCTTGTTTGTTCAAAGATATAACGGGCTTGGTTCAGACCCACCCTTCCTTCTTCCTGTGGTTTAAGCTTTAGTCATTTCATTGCTTTATAGACCCACCTTTCCAAAGCGACAAACTCTTTTATTCATATGATATTTCTGGGAGCATCTCATGAATTTTCTTTTGTTTCCCAAATACATGCATTGTTCCAGAGAGGCTCAATAATATGTGCATTGTTCTGTTTTTGGTTTTGAGTGACTATCATCATCTTGGCTACTGGGGACTGCTACAATTTTCACTTAAGGATGTATTAGTAGATTTTACTTAAGGACTGAACTGTTCTGGCAAACGCTTCAGCACATAATAGCACATACTGCCCATGTTGGCTTTTGGCAAGCTGTGTGTGTTGTCTTATACTCCATTTTAAGATTGTTAGAAACTGTAAACTTTGGGGCTATGTGCCCAGCTTCTTCTCACAGCCTCTCTGTTTTTGTCTTGCTCTGATTAACGTGCAGTCTGAAGAACAGTTCTGGAGCACTTAAAAGCTTACTTCTGGAATTTTTAGTAGCATTTATCAGCTACCATATCCAGAAGAATATTACTACATCACAGAGACTGCTGTTGTAAATATATGGTATGCTTCAGCTGACGATAACACTTCATGCATTTGATGTAGTAAGCTGTAGTCACTGAAAGTTTCTGCTAGAAACTGGAAAGTTGTTTTTGCTGGAATAGACCAGAGTAGCTGCCCCTCCAGAATTCATCAACTACAGGGGCAATAGAATTTCAAATGATGCTTTGTAGAAAGATATGAAGATATATTAAAATTAACTTTATCAAAAACTTAAGTTCACTCAGGCTATTCAATTTCTTATTGGTGAATTTTTCAGGTGTCTGTAAAGTGTGATGTATTTTCTGTTGCTCTTTTCTTTTGGAACTCCATGTTCCCCTCATGGTGTATCATTTTCTGTAGTTGAGAATTGACTGTATTGGCTATAAGTACTGTATTCTCCCAACCCTGTGAAATAGTAAAGTGATGTTTTTCATCTAAATCTTGCCACTCATTTTTGGCAGGTCACTCCTTTGAGCTCTACAACTTATCAAGCTCTAAAAGGATTTCTGGCCCACCCAGCCCTTTCCCTTTCCCTCTAGCTATATGAGTTGGTCTCTCTTTTGTTTTCCAGCGTTTCCTTTGGGGGGGGGGTCATGACAACTTTCTACTGTACAACTTTCCGAAGACCATCTTACCATATGAAACTTATGTTGGCCCTTAATTACCCACAGTATAATCTTATCTCAAATTTGTGTGCTGGGCCAGAGAATGAACATTCCCTTTAATTCCCTAAAATTTGGGGGTGGACAATCCACTTGTCCCAACTGTTAGCAGTTAATTTTGTTCCAACTACTGTATAAATCAACCAGCATCGTGTAGCACGTTATAAAAGCAGAAAAGCTGCTGTAGAGATGGCTAAAGATGGTAAAGATAGCTAAAATCTTGTTTGGACTTCTGATTGCTAACATTATAAAAGGTGATGAAAGACTCTTCTGCTTCTTGGTTCAGGTGAGTTCTTTTGCTGTTCTGTAACATCAGGTAGTACAAGAAAGCAAGAAGTTTTCATTAAAGCACACATGCAAAACATTTAGTTCAAGTTTTATTCATCAAAACTAGTATGCTTATCAAACTTGGCTGATCAATGTAAAGCTTAACTGTTGTTACTTAGGAAACGAGCAGCTTAAAATCTATTTGTTCCTTTCCAGTTGCTTAAGCACTCTGTTTTATTGCTGTGTCATAGGGACCTCTAGTGATTAAGACTGCATTACATTCTTTGATCTTGGAGGTGATGCCTATGTGTCTGGCTTCATTCTGACAATCTACCATTATAAGCTTATTTTATGCAGCAGCATGAACCTAGAGAATACATTATTGTGCACTATTTGACTTAATTATGCTGCATTAGAACCTTACGATGATGTTCCTTTCTCTTCCATTCTTCCTGTGCATGTTCTTTCTGGTAACCTCATTGTAGCATGTGATTCATCTGCTGAATTAATTCAGTTTATTTCATTCTCTTTTTTAATGAATGAAAATCACCTTATTAGAGATAATCGGCATTTTTCTTAAGAGTGGGTAGAGGGTGCACATGGCTGCTGGGGGAAACAATGCTTTTTTTTATTCTGCCATTGTCTTTTCCAAGTGAGGATACATGCAAGTTGATTAGTCAGTGCAAGAATGCATTATACTTTAAGTACATAGTATACACTTAGATTTCATTTTCTTCTTAACATGATGGTGACCTCAGGCAACCAGTTTGCAATAAGTATGTCAGAAGTAGCACAGGCACCATGGTTTGTTGCATACTTATATGGGGCAGATATTCTCTCTCTCTCTCTCCCCCCCCCCATCCTTAGCTAGTTCAATAGCCAAGGTAAATAGAGATTCTGTGTTCACGTCTTCATATAATGAGATATGGCATTCTGATTTATGTCCTGCTTTAGCCAGAAGAGACAAATTAGCATTCTGTTTCTGCAAGCATATGAAAATGTGGATCGGCTGAATGAGGCCAAAGGCTCATCTAGCCTAGCATCCTCTTTCCCACAGTGGTTCACCAGCTGCCTCCAGGAAGCCTGGAAGCAGGAGAGAAGGCACAGTTCTCTCCCACCATTTCTCCCCTGCAACTGGCATTCAGAGACGTACTGACACTGAAACTAGACATAGCAATATTGCGTTGGTGCTAAGAGGACTAAACTTAAAGGATTTCTGGCCCAGCTTTCTTGCGCCATGTAGTACCTTTTCAGAATGCTGGTACAGCAGTGCTGATAACGACTATTCCACCATTGGCGGGGAGAGTATTTCCCTCACTGGTGCACAGAGCTTCTTTCACATGCAGCACAATCCTATCTTGCGCTGAAACAGGCAAGCCAGGAGGCTTACGCTGTATCCAGCACAAGTTAGGGCTGCAAAGTGGCTCAGCTGAAGGTAAGGGAAAACTCTTCCCCTTACCCATGGGTAAGCCACTGCAGCCCCTATGGGTCTCCTCGGACTTGTGGCACAAGTCTGAGAAGAGCGGAGTGACTTGAAGCCGTTCTGCACTGCTCGTGTATGGGGGCTAGGATTCTGCATAATAGCCGGATCCCAGCTCCCGCTCCCCGTCCTCCCACCCCCAGGACCACCCTCCACCCGCCTTCCCCCACCCCAGTACACCTCCCTCCCGCCTCCTCCCCGCCCTCCACACAGCCTTGCGTCTGACAAGCTTGGCCGATGCAAGGCTCACTCCCTCCATCTGCGCAGAGGCTGAATTCAGCCTCTGCATGCCAGCCCAGCCAACTCTAAAGGAGGTGCAAACATGCCCTTATGGCACATTTGTGACCCTCCTGGACCGGCACATGGGACTTGCGCCAGCCCAAGGGTGAGTCAGGATTGCACTCTTAGTCCTGTATACTCTTCCCCACTCCGTTGATGCGAGTATAGAAGTAATCTTCAGCTAATATCAATATTGCCCTGGAACTGAAATGTATGAAGCAGCTCTAGTTCTGTGGCTTTGGCTTTGACTTCTATAAGTATACAAACACACACTCAGCTGTCCTAAAATCTAAGATAAACATTTACTGGATTTAGCAAAAGGAAAGTTTCCAGAATAAATGCAGCATAAAAAAAGTGAATGATGGAACAATAAATTTATTGATACAAAACAATAGCAAAACAATGCATATTGATAACAATACAAAAAAACCCATATTTATTTAACAAGGTACCCAACATGTTTTGGGCCAATGAGAGCCCGCATTACATAAGTACATAAGTTTGTGTACTTATAGAAGTATCAGGGGAATTGTGTATTTTTAGAAGCATGCAATCTTGGAACAGAAGAGTTGAGAAAACATGTTGTGCACTACAGTGAAACAACATTTACCGTCAAGCCTTTGCTTGGACAGATCCTTGAAGCAATCTACTTATTTTCATTTTGCAGAGAGGATAGTGATTTTGCAAGGCATTCAAAACAGCCTTATGTGGATTATGGTAAACCATCAGATAAGTACCTCGTGCCTTTCTGGTGCATATAATTCTAGTCAGGAGAACAAGGGTGAGATACCTGCTTGTGGTTCTTTGTTGACGAAAGATAGCTGTGTATGTATGTTGTTTATCCTAGAGCAGGGGTGTCCAAAGTTTTTGGCAGGAGGGCCACATCATCTTTCTGACACTGTGTTGGGGGCTGGGGGGAAAATAATTAATTTACATTAAAAATTTGGATAAATTTACATAAGTTTATAAAAATGATTATATTAAAGATGAACTTGTCTTGCAATAGCTCAAGGCCTATAAAAGGCCATGCACAAAGCAAGGCTGGTCTTTCCTTTGCTGCCGCTGCTGCATCACAGATGTGAAAGAGCAAGCAGTGGAGGGAGTTCTCATCCGACAGCTCACACAAGAGGTCAAACAGTTGCCCTCACGCTGAGAGAAGTTGCGTTGGCCCAGTGCGGGCTTCATCAAATCTCTGGAGGGCCAGAGGCTCATTGGAGACAGGGGGCTCCCTGAAGGCTGCATTGCGAGGCCTTGAGGGCTGCAAGTGGCCCCAGGGCCAGGGTTTGGGCACCCCTGTCCTAGAGCAGTGCTTCTCACATATTGAGCACCGGGACCTGCTTCTTAGAATGAGAATCTGTCAGGACCCGCTGCAAGTGATGTCGTGATCAGAAGTGACACCATCAAGCAGGAAAATTTTTCACAGTCCCAAGCTGCAAGCCTACCCACACTTACCCAGGAGTAAGCCCCATTGACTGTCATTGTTTAAAGCATATACATAATAGCCTACTGAAAGTACAGATCTGTAACATCGCCCCAAATGCAGTTGCATACCATGGGAGCATCAAATCTAATATATTAAAAATAAAATATTGAAATCAGTGGGGACCCACCTGAAATTGGCTTGTGACCCACCTAGTGGGTCCCATCCCAGAGTTTGAGAAACACTGTCTAGATGGATGTATAAGCTGCAAACCACATGCAACCCTAAGGTCTTTGGTCTTCTAAAAATGATGCATTTCAAATCAAATTATTTGGTCCAAATAAATTTGAAAATGTAATGACCGAAGAACTCAAGGGTTTATTATATTTCATTTTTACCCTATTCTTCCTCCAAAGTCAGCACATAAAGTCCATGCTCCCCCATTTTATCAGGTTAGACTGAGATATATTGACTGGCCCAAAGTTACCTACTGGTTTAATGGGTAAATTGGGTTGAGAAGGGGTCTCCAAACCCAGACCCGGGGGCCAGATGCAGCCCGCGGAGAGCCTCTATCTGGCCTTTGGCCAGCCTCTGATCCCCTGAGAGCCTCTGGCCCAGTTGACCAACTCAACCAGAGTTGTGCTTGTGGGGTGGGGGAATGGGGGTCCATTTAAGTGTATGCTTTATTTCTTGGGCTGTGTTGGTACTTGGAGAAATCCTGGACATTTGAGCCCATTCACTTATTCATTCATCTAAGGTCCATCTCTAATGTATTTATTTAAATTTTATATTTAATTTTTTTCCGGCCTTCAACACTGTGCCAGATATTTAATGCGGCCCTCTGGCCAAAAAGTTTGGAGACCCCTGGGGTAGAGGAAGAATGGGGGGATAACAGAGAGGATGGTACAAAGAGGCCTATTGTGGTGGAGAGTGCTGTGTGTAGATAGAAAAAAAGAGGGGGGTAGCTAAGAAATAGCCTGGCAATCCACAGGTCTCTCTGAGATTCTATTTCTTAGCTACCCCCTCTTTTTTTCTATCTACACCCTACAGCACTCTGTGGGGGGAAAGGAAAAGACATGGAAGTGACTGAGTGATGGGGAATTGTGAGGGCAGATAGCCAGAAACATTGGAGAAACTGCTAGGGGTGTACACAGGGCTGACTTCAGGTTCAGGTTTCAGGAGTCCTTGGCAAAACTGTCTTCCATGGGTGCTATCCTACCTGGTGGGCCCTGAAAGAGTGACTCTGCCACCACCACACAAGTGGTCTGAACACATAAGTGTTCTTGGAGCGGCCAGTGGCTCTTTCTGTCTGAGCCCTTGGCAGCTGCTCCAAGATGCTGGTGGGGGAAAAGAGAGCATATAGAAAAAGAGAGGGTGATTTGACAAACGGCATTGCAGAGACCTGTAGACAAGGACACAGACAGAGAAGAAAGGGGGTAGCTGAGAGATGAGGATGTAGCCTCAGTTGATGAGGGAGGAGAGAGAGAGGGACAGCACAGACTTCTGCAGCATGTGGCCTGTGCAGCCTCCTCTGTGATGGTATAGCAGTTTCCAGTGCTAGTGTGAAGGCCTGTATGGGCCGAAGGAGCAGCAAGTGCTGTGGAAGGTGAGTCCATGCCGAGCAGTGCAGAGATGGAATGGAAGAAGTGAGGGAGATTGGGGGCTGGGCAAGGGCAGCAACAGGGTGAAGTGGTCAAATTGGGCCCAGGAGAGGGGAGCATTGGCAGCATCCATGTGCTCCAAACTCTATCCCCCTTCCCAGGCCTGATTCACCGACATGGATCCACTTGGGTTTATGCCAGATACTTATCTCACACAGGTATGACTTATTGTGGCAGCTGGGGCTTTCTCCGGGGTAAGGGGACAAAGGAGACCTCCAGTAGCCAAATTCCCCTGTAGGATGCAGCATGGCCTGCACTTGCCCTGCTGTATTGGCATTGTGGAGGGGGGTTAGGGTAGGACTGGGCTGAGAGAGAGAGGGCGCAATCCTAACCCATTTTCCAGCTCTGGCATAAGGACAGTGCAGCTCCAAGGTAAGGGAACAAACATTGCCTTACCTTGAAGAGGCCTCCATGATTGCCCCCCAACTGCAAGATGCAGCACATGCCCCATAGGCACAGCTGTGCCAGTGCTGGAAAGTTGGTTAGGATTGTGCCGAGAGAGAGAGAGAGAACAAGCTAGAAATTTCAAGGAGGAAAGAGATTGCTATGGAATGGACAGAGAAAGGAGAGTGTTAACAGAGCAACAGATTCACAGGGAGTAGTGTAGAAAAAGTACGTCATAGGGTTCAGAGAATGAATTTGCTTCAACAGACATTAAACATAAAACAATGAGTTAAATAATAATAATAATAATAAAACTTTATTTTTATCCCACCCTTCTCCCTAACGGGACCCAGGGCGGCTAACAACATATTAAAAAACAGATTTTAAAAGCATTAATACAAACAGATAAAAACATTTAAAAAACACACTACAGAGGCCATAAAAACAGTAGTCAGCTTAAAAGAGTAAAAGAGCAGATCACCGAGGAATCAAGCCTGTAAAACTAAAAGATGTATAAAAAAGTTAAGAAGGCCAGAAATCAGAAGGCTTGTTTAAACAACAGTGTTTTCAGGCCTCGCCGAAAACTCTCAAGAGAGGGAGCCATTCTCAAGTCAAGGGGGAGGGAGTTCCATAATGTTGGTGCCACTACCGAGAAGGCCCTATTTCTTGCAGCCGCCCCCTGGACCTCCTTGGGTGGTGGCACTTGCAAAAAGGCCTTCTCTGATGACCTGAGATGGCGAGCCGGATTGTACGGGAGTAGGCGGTCTCTAAGATAAAACTGTAACAGCAATATATTTCTATGGTTAATGTAGCAATGCAGTCCTAACTTAGTAAAAATGAACCTCACAGTGATTTGAGGTTTGCATTCCTAATGTAAATTGCACTAATGATTTGCAACAAAACTACGCTTATTACCTGTTGGCCTCTGGCTCATGATTTATTTCTGTTGAACTCAGTCATTAATACACCCCATCCCAGAATAATTAATGTTAATGTTAATTTATGACTAATTTTGTAGTAATAAATTGTGATTTCAGCACAGTTACTTTCCTCATGTGGTAAATTTTGTTACATTTAAAAAGCTTTTTGAATGTTACTTCAAAACTGTAATCAGCTTCCTTGAAGAGGCCCCCCATTCAGGCAAGGAAGCAACAAGCTCAACATTATGGAATGCTGAAAAGGAGGGGGGAATCCACTTAATGTTTGATCTGTGTTCTCACACCCACCCCTGTATGCAATCGGATAGAATTGCTGTCCTGGTTAATAAGTATGCTATTGTTCTGTTTTAAACAGATTTTACACTATATGGCACTTCCTGAGGCTTTAGCTCACTGCATATCTTATCCTTTATCATCCTGCCTTACCTGCTTTTGTCCAGCTTGAGATGTGTCCTAGATGTGCCAAAATGCAGCATTGGTATCTTTATTCTGATTTCAGCCTCATTCATTTAAAAAAAAAAAATTCTAAAACATGATGAAAATTGGGTTGTAGAACAGAAAGGTTGCACTGTTTCATTCTTGCTGGAAAGGAAAAGAGAGAACACTATGGAGCTTCAAGAGAAAAGGTATGGTTGCTAACAGAGAATAGTATAAAAGAAAACAGTGACTTAAGCCATTTCTGCCCAACATTGCATTTATGCCACAGGGATCAAATGTGTACAGCTGTCAGCTGAGCAGAAATGGGTTAATGTTATAATAAAACACTGTTCCAGCTTGTTTAAAATATTTTATGCCTCTTTTTGTTCAACTGTCCAAAGCAGTTTAGCTCAAAATGCAAAAAAAAGCACAATAAAACAATATTAAACAGTACACTGTACTTACAATATATTATGCAGACAGAAAAATGTGTTCTTCATTGCACTTACTCTGAAATACAATGCTCTGTATTTCACATTACAGTTCAAGGTAGGTTGGGTACGTAGACTTCTTTAAGAAAACTCTGTCTTGGCATGGTATTACTTGGCATTGCTAACCTGCTTCCTGAGACAGCAACAGAAAAACATGCATGCGTACTTGTCCTGCAGGAAGATACTTGTGGTGCAAGAAGGTCTATTGTATATGAACCCACATGATACATGTGGGTTCAGATTTGGACCTGATATGTGTCAGAATGAGTGATTTGTTGTACCACTTCATGTGGCAGGTGGGGGAAATGCCTCTTTTGAATGCTCCTATAAGTTTAAAAAACAATCCTTGCAGCAAGTAGAAAACTAGCAGGAAGAAATGCTTCTTTGCTGTATGCACTCTTAAGTTGTATTATCCTAACACTTCAGTCGGCTGCATGCATAGACCAGTTCTAAATTACACAGGTTTCTTGAAGCCCAACTCACCTTGGTACTACACAGTTGCAAGAGAGAGGAAGATAAAAAGGGCTATTTGTTGTACTGAAGCAAGGCCATAAAAGCCAGCCATTTATGTATATGTTTAAAATTAAACTTAGCAAGTGATTATGCTATGCAATTAAAATATATTATTAGTTTAGCAGTTAATGGGAAAGTGTTCACTTATGCTAACAAACAAGCTTAATGAATCAAATGTTATGCCATGCTATGAGTGTTTATAGCCATTTAAGTTAAAAGTAATCATTTATGTTTACTTATGTTAATAATGTTAATGCTATGTTATGGGTGTTTATAGCTAAATTAGTTATTTGTTTCTATGTTCAAGAAATAGGAAAAATATTATGTTTAGCAATGTTTGGAACAAAGAAAGCATTTTTGGTCTCTGAAGCTGCAGCCAGTAGACAGGTTGTAAATTAAGGAATGTTTCTTAAGAACTGTCAAGGACATCAGATAAAGTTAACACTGTTTGTAAAAAAGGAGTACAAGCTGGAATTTCCACCTGTCAAGCTAATTGGTAATATGATAAATGAAACTAAACTGAACAGATTAGTTTCATTTTAAATCAAAAATACACTCCCAAGCTTGAATGTCAAAACAAGTGAACAGAGAATTAAAAAGGAAAAGGGATTTTTGCATTCAAGCTTCCTTAAATCATGGCAAGAAAAAGCATTTTGGATTGCTAAAACATTATTTTATTAGGCTTCTCTTTAAATCAAAATTACAGTCATGTATGCATATATTGAAGGCTGGGAGGAACCAATATAGCGAAGTTTCATGTCAAAGAGAGTATGATGGCTGCTTGCTTTTAATGCTTAATGATTAGTGTCTTTAAGAGTGTAAATAATGTTAGTAGCAATGTATGGTAGTTCAAAGTGAATTCCAGTTGTTAAAATAGTTTGATCAAAGCATAAATACACAGAATAGTGGAAGCTAAATTAAAAAAGACTTAAGTCTCAAATGTAATTCAAAGTGCAACCTTAGCAAGAAATTAGAGGGTCTGCCTCACAGACAACTCATAGACCTGGAATGTGAGAAAAACAACATCTCACAGATAAGACTCTTATCTTAGTCAAAACATTCCTAACTCTGTATCTCCTCTGTAGACTCAAAGTGACAGATTTAGATACTTTTAATGAGGAACTAAGGAGTTACAACTCAGAGACAGATTTACAACATACAGGAAAGACAAATAAGAAGTAGCCAGGAAGGAAGATATCTCTTGGCACCAAGAGGCAACATAAATCAGAGTATGAGTAAACACCCAATTAGAAACATCTTAATGAGAAAGTCTTAGTAATGCAACTTCTTATCTTCTTTGGCAGGCAGAAATATAATTGAGTAACAACAGAGATACAGACACCTGTAAATAGCAGCTAGACAAAAACAGATAAGGGAAAATCCCCTAATTAAGCCAAACATTCATGAATAGCCTCTGACAGAGCTAAAAGCTGACAGGAGGGGCTAGATTTAATTGAAATAAGAAAGTTTCTTAAACTCCTTGTTGTTATTATTATTATTATTATTAACAGTATTTATATACCGCTTTTCAACTAAAAGTTCACAAAGCGGTTTACAGAGAAAAACCAAATAACTAAATGGCTCCCTGTCCCAAAACGGCTCACAATCTAAAAAGATGCAAATGAATACCAGCAGTCAGCCACTAGAACAGACAGTGCTGGGGTGAGGTGGGCCAGTTACTCTCCCCCTGCTAAAAAAAAGGAGCACCCACTTGAAAAAGTGCCTCTTACCCAATTAGCAGGGGTTAATAAGAAGTTAGTTTGTCTTGTATTAAATAAAATTATACCACTATACATCACAAATAGAGAATCACACAAGGAATAGAGGGAAAAACCAAAGGTTTGGTTTAACAGAGGATGATAGAAAGCCTACAGTGATTAATGAGACCAGGCAGAAAGAATGTTGAATAGATAAGCAGATGGCTTATCTGTGGCGATTCCTGAGAAGGCCTCCATCTCTGATGTCACACATCAGCCAATGAAATGTAAGACTCCTCAAACAAAGGAGCCAGAATCCAATGTAAGGGAAAGGCTCACACTGTGGGAAATGGCACCCTCTCTCTGAGGGCTTTGAGAGTTCCCACATGGCTCTCATTGCTCTCTTTGCTTTGGACAAGGAGTCTTTGAGAGGCCCCTTGCTGGCAACGAAATAAAGCTTGCAGATGATCACCACTCTTGCTTACTGAGTTTGCTTTTGACCTTGCAACAGTACAATTCCCTATGAAGGAGAGATTTAAACCAAAATCCTTAGGTTTGTCTGAATCTGTATACAACAAAATAAGTTTGTATTCTATTTTCTAAAGCTTGCATGTCAGTCCTAATCTGGTTTATTCAGCAGGAATTCTGCTGATAGCTATTGGGACTTGCTTCTGAGTAAGTCCACTTCAACCTTCAGCCTCTCCAGGCAGCAATCCCTCTCTTGGTCAGGAGTCCCAGCAAGGGGGAAAGAATGAGAAAGTGATAATTGCTGCCATTTAGCCTTAGTTCACCTGCTCAGGGGGAAGGGAGGAGTGAAGCCTGCAGAGAGAATAATTGATGGATTGTCAGCTGCCCTCTCTGGCATTATTAAATGACTCTTTTCTTTTAATTTAAAGGGCCCTTCTCATCATCTCTGAGATAGAAAAATCTGTAGATACTGAGGTTATACCTGTAATCAGTTGCAACAGTAAAAAGCAGTTTTTTTTTAACTGTGATTTTAAAGGAATGCATTTTTCCCCTTCTCCAGGGATCAGCAGATTCCTTTTCATTTGCAGGGGCCATTCATGTTGAGTCAAATCCATGTATAACAAGGCTGGACCTGTATATAAAAATAGCATAGGAGTTTCAGCCAAATTACATTATTTGCTGGTGGATTCACTGCTGAACCATTCACAAAAGAAAATATATCTTCAAACTATTCCATAGAACGTTTTAGTTCCTCAGAAGTTGGCATTGTCTCGTGTTCAAATACATTTCCTCTGGTATTTCTGGAAACTCTAGCCTCTGGCAAAGAAAGAAGTAGCTCTATGCCTAATTATGGGCAGGTATGCATGGCAAGATGCAGTGTGTCATTTGTGTAAGTGTTGTAGTTATTATGTCTCATAAATGAGCAGCCAGTGACTAATTTGTTATGGTTTCTCCCATGTCTTATTACAGTTTAAAAAAGAAGCGGAAGCATAGATTTCTGTCCCAGCCATAAGATAAAGTATGGGTGTGTGCTGAAAACCTAGAGAGAGGAAATTCATACTTAATGCTACAGTTGTCTTCCTGGAGGCCCCTTGGAGAATACCTCCAACTCCAGACCATAATTGAGCACAAACATTTGGTGATTTTATGCTTGAAGAATGTGAGCTCAGAGGTTCAAGGCTGGACTACAGGGCATATAGAGGCCCTGGCTAGTGTTCTTATGGTGTTTGAGCTGCTATCTGGTGTTATTGTGGCATTACCTCTTCTCAGGAACCTCGTCACAGTCTATAGCCCTCTCATTTGTTTTATTTCTGTATTTACTTACCACATTTAATTTACAGCTTGTCCGTCAAAAATATTAAAGGCAGTTTACAATTCAAATTAATGCCTAAGAGACAAGGCACACAAGCAGACAGGGAAAGGAAAAAAACTGTACACATTTTTGAGTTATCAGCTCTTTAATCATATCTATGAATAGAGGACAGGTTGTTGAGCTGCCCACCCATTTGGCAATGAGGCAGTGCCACCCAAAATCAGGTAGCAATTCAACATGTTTTGTTCATTTCCTTTGGTATGCAGAAGAGTTTCTTTTTATAAGTTCAAATTGTTCTGTGAACCTCCAAGATTTTATAGAATGTTGTGAGTATAGAGATTAGAAAATGCTATAATAACTTGTCCTGCTGTTTGAAGAGGGGTAACTTCTATATTTACTGTTGTCTCTTGTTTTTGTGGATAAGGAACATGCTGTTGCTGCCCAGTTGCTATGCTGAAGTCTTGGATTCCTGCAGTTATCTATGAACAGGTTTCACTTCCATCCTGTGGAAAGGGGGGTTTAAACAGGTCTAAAGGATCCAATGAGGCAGGCAGGCTGTATGAGCCTGTTAAATGCATGGGTGAGGACAGTGAAATCCTAGAATGTTGAAAATGGAAGAAAATACACCAGAACATGAAGGGTGGAAGGAGAGGCTTCTCAAGCCCCTAAGAGTTTATAGAAAGTATCCTGGAAGGGTGGGCTATGGATGGTTGGGTGTGTCTGCACCTGCCATGCTGTATAAAATAAAATAAAAACCCTACCCTCCCTGTATTACCAGAAATGTTTCAGAAGGATGGAAAGCAAAAAGGAAATTTTTCCCTTTTCAGATCTGCAAATTGCTTGGCATACAATATACAGGTTTGAACAATATGAGGAGGTTCTGGGAGGGGGGAAGTCAAATGGCAGGTGGTCCCAGCCAGCCAAGGCCTTACTTCATAACGGAAGATATTCCAAACTGTGCTGAATGGAAGCTTGGCAATGGAAGCAGGAAAATAAGCTGCATAAGGCAGGAGTCCTAATATGAAACCACAGCAGGAACACTCCATAGCATACTTAGCCCATAGTTCAACTGTCCCTGACTAAGCGCTGTCATTCAAGTAAAACGTTCAATATAAAGCTGCCTTGGAATGTTTTTAAACTGAAAAGTGGGATATACGTTCTGGAAATAAATGCAGCAAGTCCTCAGTTAAGCTGTTTAATTTTAAGCCATTTCGTTATGAAGTTGATGAGAGAAAAAATATCTGATTCCTGGCCTGGACCACCATCTGTGTGGTTTACACATTCTCCCTATGTCTGCATGGGTTTTCTTCAGTCTGGAAAGCTCATGTTTATTTCAATGTAATATTAGAAGTGTTTTGGGTCTTTATTTAGAAGTTTGGTGATGTTTTTGGTGACCAGAAATATGCTGTAGGAACTTAATTCTTGTTTATATCATTTAGCCTACATTAAAATTGGTTTCATTATAAGTTGTTTTTACTTAAAGTTGCAGTTTCCAAGAACCTATCAACACCTTTAAGTGAGGACATGCTGTAAATGAATACTAAATAAAGCAGGGACTCTCAGTTGAGGTTAAATAGTTTCCAGTGAGTTTACAGGTCTTATTTAATGATTATGACCATAAAAATGAATTTACAATATCCGGATGCAATTTGCTAGTTGAGCAGCATCTGTGCCTTGGTGCTGAGAACAGGAGTGGTTTTCAGCATCAGAGCAAAATGGCAACTTGTCTGTTTACACTGTATTGCTCAGTCTTCTTTTTGTTTAGTAGTATATAAGATCAGGCTGCCACAGACCCTTATCAATAATTTAGCATATTCTTGATACTATACGTATGGGCTTAAAAAAAAAAGTTTATTCCATTACCATCAGTATTTTTGACTCAAAATGCATTAACTTGCAATAAATTGCAATAAAATAGTCATTAGAGCCATTAGTTATTTGTTTTTCTCTGTAAACCGCTTTGTGAACTTTTAGTTGAAAAGTGGTATATAAATACTGTCAATAATAAATACTGTTAATAAATTCTGAATTGTGCATCAATAGGGACATTCATTTTTATATCTTTTGAGTTCCAATAATATTTAAGTCTGCAATATTACACATGCTTACTAGGACAGTGGTTCTCAGACTAGTGGATCACAACCCACCAGTTTGTGTAAAGATCAGCCGGTCCCTTGAAGGGGCGAGAGAAGTGATGCGATCCCAAGGATCACGTCGCTAAGGGAAGGGCAAGGGGATGCTTTCACTGACTTGCACCCACTGCGGGCTGCTACAGGCTCCAGGAGATGCGAGGAGCCCTGTGCAGCCCTTTGCAGTGCCCCCCCGAAGCTTAGAATCTTCAAACAACACAATCGCAAAACATTTCTGGTTTCCAGAAGGTGCTTTGAGATCCCGTCATTTGAAGATGACGGGATCTAAGCCTCTGGGAGCCCTGCAGATGGCTGCGCAGGACTCCCCGCACCTCTTGGAGCCTGCAGTAGCCCACAGTGAGTGAAAGTAAGTGAAAGCACCCCCCCCCCTTAGCGACCCAAAGCTGGGGATTGTGTCACTGCCCTCGCCCCTCCCCAGCAAAGAATTACTTAGGGAGTAAAGATCCCTAAAAGTTTGAGATCCACTGAACTAGGAACTTAGTTCCAATGAACAAAGTAAAACTTCTGTATCTTACAAGATTGTACTGCAGAAGGTAAAATGGGACTTGGTGTTCATAATTACAATGAATTTACAGTAGGAAATGACTGCAGCTTATGCACAGGTCACAGGATTATAGCTGCTAAGTGATACTCTCCTAGTTTGCATTCCATGGTAATGGAATATGAGTCCTAATATCTTGTGCATGTTATGCCACTTCTTCCTGGATAATTTTTTTAAAGGGAACTAATTTCTCTTGAGATTTTTTTTTCTGTGGAGTTATTTCTACAGGCTGCGTATTAGCTGCTTTCACAGAAACGATATCCCTTCTTTGTGCCTTTCAGCTGCTTAGAGGATTAAAAATTTCAAGTCATTGAAATACCTGAAATTCCAGATAGGGTGTAACAGTTGAGCCTGCGGGGCTCTGAAACATTCCAGGGGGCTTGGTGAATTCAAAGCATGTGCAAATTTAAGTCCTGAAAGAGTACTTATTTGTATTCTTCTCCCATCACATTTTTCAGAGTAGAAGAGATAAGAATGTGTTGGCTGAGATGTTTCAGGGGGACTGACTTTATAAGTGCTGTATAATGTGTACGTCATCACAAATGTGTTAAGAGAGTTTTTAAAAGTTTTGAAATAATTTGGCAGTGACAGACATGTTAAAGAAAGTGTTACGGCCTTTAGGAAACAGTAAATTGCGTCTCATTGAATATAAAAGTCTTATGTGGTTTGTGGTTTGGTTTGTGCTTTTTTCTCTTTTTAATAAAAGGAACAATTCAAACTGCATTTTTTGAACCTCATCTTGTTTATATCTGGCTTACCATATTTTTCCAATGCCCCTAGTTTGATAAAAGCTTCAGACCGTCCACCCTCTAGGCTACTACAGCCTTCTCCCTACTGGCCTGCCCACTTGACATGCCTTTCTCATAGTTCAGTAGTCAGGGTTGGAAAACTCAGCGTGGCTTGACTTGAGTCAAGTTGCCAAGTCACCGCACCTGTGTCTCGACTCAAAAACAAGTCCTAATGGGGACACTTTCCAAGTCGCTGAGATACCCTTTAGTGACTCGAGTCCCCCCCCCTTTAAAAAGCCCTTTAAAAATGGGGCTGCTGCTGAAGGGTGGGTGTGTGTTGGAGTTCTCTCTTCACTTGCTCCCCTGATGTCCCTGTCCATCTGTAAACAGGGCAGGAGGGGATGGGAGGGAATGTGAGAGAGCCGGGAAAGAAGTGGCAAAAGTGAGGAGGGTAACAAGCAGCAGCTGTGAAGCTTACCAGGATGACCTGATCCTTTGCAGCCCTACTCAGAAGTAGTCCTATTGCATCTGGTCATTCAATGAGGCTTCCCCCTCCCCACCAGCCATGATGGTAAACATGATCACTATGAACTCCCTCCCCACATCCCAGCCTCCTCCCCTTCCCTAGGCTTCTGTAGCCAATTGTAAGACAAGAATCTTCCCATGGCTCTTCCTCCTGCTCTCCCTCAGCCAATGAAAATATCAGAATGCCCATTCTTTGTCAAACAATCATCTGTTCCTTTTTTCCTATCAGAGATGGGAAAAGAGAGCCCAGTCCCGTCTTCCCCCATTCATTGCGAACGTTAGCCCTTTCCTGCCTCCTGGCTGGAACTTTCCTATTGCTTGCCCTGTCAGAATGCTGGCCTCACAAGGTTGTTCACTAAGAAAACAGTAAGGAAGCACACTCGGACATAGACAAACTCAAGGCGGCATGCGTGGGGATGAGTACCAAGTCAGGGGGTCCCTGACTCAAGTCTTTTTCAGAGTCTTGCATGCGTATGATTCACGAATCACTCCAAATCGTGCATTTTCATGACTCAAGCCTAAGTCACTGACTCAAGTTCCCAGCCCTGTCAGTAGTAGAGCTCATGTTTCACTTGCAACAAGTCCCAGGTTCAAAACCTGGCACCTCCAATCTAAAAAAGGGTGAGTAATGACAGAGGTTCCCAAACTGGGCATTGTGATGTGTTTCTGGGGGTGTCATGGGACCTGCAATGGCCAAGCCACTCAGCAGCACGAGTAAGACCTAAAACTACAGAGTGATGTGTCAGCATCTGGAGTGGCAGACTGAGCTGCCTACAGAACCATAGAAAGGTTCACCCTCCCTCCCTGGCCAGTTTAATGTGATTTTGAGGCTTTTCCCCCCCAACCCAGAAGTAAGTGCCACAGCCTATTGCATGTCATCAGCACTTTCTTCTGGGTCCAGAGCTCGATGGGAGCATCGCTGGCCAGGTAAGTTTGGGGAGCATTGGGTAATGACATACTTAAGACCCAAAAGAGCGTCTACTCATTAGCTATCTTTGACTAGATGGAACAATAATCTGACTATGTATAAGGCAGCCTCTTGTGTCCAGTCAGTTTCTCTCCTGTACCTTCAGAACTATTAAAGTTACACATAGGTGGAAACCACTTTGCACCAATCCAGTCTGTGGACCCCACATTTGCTGTTACAACACAGCAGCCATTTTATAGGGAGATAAAGCAGTGTGTTCCCCAGACAGACCCCAGCACAAATAAATTTCCCTTCAGTTAATCCCCTCGCAAAGAAAAATATACAAAATTTTCCCTACTATCTCCATCTCAACCTACAATTCAGGGCAGCTGTCTCTTTACTCCTGTTGGCATTAGTAGAGGTGAAGAATTCCTAATATCATTTCAGAAGCGGTAGCTGACCAAATGTCAAGGTGATGTCCTAAACTGTAAATCTTTGGCGTTCAAACTCGAAACAAACAACTTGAAATGGCTCATATTATAGATTCCTTTCATCATAATGTTAGATTATGTGATTTGGATCAAAACAAACAATTGAGTTAATGTTCCATTATTAATGGCTGTCAGGATCCTAATCATCAAATACAGAAAGAAAGCAGAAGTTCTGTCACTCACTGGAAAATGAAATGCTGGTCTCTTAAGAAATATCTGAAATGTACCTATTATATGCAAATAAGGGAAGGTTAAAAAAAAATATGTGGAAAACATAAATATAACTGGGGAAAACATTAAATACTAACAGAATGGGCTTACAACAAATGTTGCTCAATTAGCAGCCCAATCCTATCCTGGCCTGGCCCATAGCAAGCAGCAGTGATGGCGCAGTCTGTGCAGCTGTGGTCTGGCTGGAGACCAGATAGCAATAGAGAGGTAGGTAAAAAAGTTTTTTACTTGCCTGCTCTGACATGCCATATTTTTCGATGGGCCTACTTGAATCTGTACCAGATCTTTGACTGGCATAAATCCAGCCAATGATTTGATGGGGACACACTGAGGCCAGGCTAGGGTCATAGGATATTGGTGCCTCTGCATATCTCTGGCCAGCCTCAATCTTACCCCAGAATGCTCCTTCTGCCAGCTTACCTGCTCCAGTGTGTGCTGGGTGCTCCATCAACATGTGCCTGGGTTGCCAGCCATTTGTGCTAGCATCCCCAACTTGTGTGTCTTCACAGTGGCTGTCAGCACCAGTCCTAACAATGATGGAACTCAAGTTCCATCAGCGCAAGGCCCAGATAATGCATGTTAATACTAATTATAATTGCGAGTAGTATCTAAGGTTCATTCTTTATATATATCTGTAAGTTTTTGAAGAAAAATTTGTGATTGTACTATAGGTTTTTTTTAATCAATATATCAATTCTGATATATTTCAAATTAGTTTGTTAACATATTTAAAAAAAAACAAAATAGGAAACTGAGCAGTCAACAGCCAGCCACCCCACAGGCAAAATCTGAAAGTGCAAACACCTTTGATAATCCAAAGGCCTGCAGTTATGTAGGCTGCAAATTGCCATTTTGAAGGGAGAAAAATACTACTGTATACAGGTATAACCTAATTATCCACAGATTTTTAATCCGATGTTTTATCTCAATGCAATGAGAAGTGTCCTTTAAATTAAAGGAAAAAAGTCATTTAATAATAGCCTCGTTAATGCGAGAGGAGGCAGCAGGCTGACAATCCATCAATCATTCTCTTTCCAGGCGCTTAGAACAGCTTCATTCCAAGGCAAGCGATCCCTCCCTTCCCCCTGAGCACATGAAAGAAAGATAATCACTTTGCATTCTTTCCCAGCGCTGTGCTCTGGGTGAAGGGAGGGGTCACTGGCTCAGAGTGAAGCCTTTCTAAGTGCCTGGAGAGAGACTGATTGTCGAATTGTCTGCCTAATGACTCTGTCTTACATCACCAAGACCTGCAAGGCTGTTTTTAAATTGCCTAGCAAAGGGACATTGTTTTTTAAATGGATTTGCTTTAATACTATTTTTGCCATCCATGTGAGTCCTGGAAACGGAACCCTTGCGAATAAGGAGTCTGAACCTGTACTGTAGCTATCAATTTAATTGATTTATATTGTGCTATACTACTTTAGGCCTCCAGGTGGAGATATACTCTGAAGTGAATGATCTATCCCTGCCTACTGCTTACTGTAAACCAGTGGTTCCCCATCTTTAGGACTCTGCAGACCACTGAGACAAAAATTGGAATTGTCCAGGATCACAAGCAACTCTCCACCCCCACTGCTTCGCACACAAAATACAATTGAATTTGGTAGTCCTTGGTGAGACACTGGAGGTGCCAGCTGCAGCCAGTCCGTTCTGCAGCTCTTGGGTGGCCATGGGGGAGTGCAGGCTTGGTGAGATGCTGGAAGTGATCAAACGTAATATTTTTTTTTGAGAGAGAGAGAGAGCTCGTGGACCACTTCTCAAGGTCTCGTGGACCACTTGTGGTCCATGGACCATTGGTTGAGAACCACTGTTCTAAACTCACTGGGTCATTCTTGAAAAACTAGGGCCTCAGCCCCTCATTTGCAGTGAGGTGGTGGTAGTAATATGGGCCTAAGAGACAGGGTTGCTGTAATAATTACAGGGCCATCCTCATTATCCACGGGGGTTCCGTTGACAAGCACTCTCAACATGTTGGTTCGTAATGGTGTTGTCATAATCCCATCACTGATATTGTTATTAATATACTGCTTTTCAATGAAAAGTGCACAAAGCGGTTTACAGAAAAAAATCAAATAACTAATGGCTTCTGCCAGTATCCTGCCACTCTTTTCCTCCCTATACTGACTGTTTGGCATGTTACTTTTAAACTGCATACCTTGTTATGTCCAGTGACGGTGTCATGTGTTGTTTGTATGCTTTGCGCATCTGCCACATATATTACATGTACCTGTAAAAAATAAGGTGCATGTGGCCCTATCTTCTAGGTAGTTAACTGTGTGAGTATGAGATCTTAGTATTTAAAAGGCCCTCTCCTGGTTGTTCGGTGACTGGTTTTTCTCAACATTCTAAGCATGGGGAGCCCTGCGGAGGGCTGCTTGGGGCTCCCCGCAACTCCTGCAGCTGCCAGCAGCTCTAAGTAAGTAAAAATAGCCCCCTTTCATTCCCATTAGTGAAATGATCCTGGGGATGCATTGCTAACTCCCCCCTTCCCCCACCCATTAAAGGGTTGGGGGAAGCTTTACACAAGCTGATGGATCGCAACCCACCAGTTTGAGAACCACTGTGCTAGATAGTTAACCTGTATGAGGTCTAAGTATTTAAAAGGCCATCTATTACTGTATGGTCCAGAATGTATAAATATAGTTGTAATAGAGTTTGCAGGATTCAGATCTTAGCACAACCCACTTCAACTGGCTTGTCACAGATGGTTGATGTTGAATCTTTTGCAGAAAGAAATTCAAAGGAAGCCCATCCGTCAGGGATGTCCATAAAAGGGAAAGCGTTTACGTGGGCTGTTATTTCATTGTTCACACCTTGCCACACCAAAGCTGTATCCAGCAAAATGCAAGCCACAGTTGTCAGAAATTTGTGGGGTGTGAAACAGCTCTGAGTCACTTCAGCTGTTGATAGACCAATAAAGTGTGAAGCGAGGGATAATTTCATTAGGATTTTTTATGATATATCTATATTTGTCATGAGGTTATATAACATGAGAGTTTAAAAAAAAAAACTACAGCATATGTTAAAAAAGGGTACATAATGTTACCTGTATGGCTCACTTTCTCTCTCTCCTTCGCCTGCAAACCAGTTGGTACTTTTATGCTTTGTGTAAGAATACTATAGAATAGCATAAAAACTGTATTAAAAATTTCCTTCAGCACCATGTTTAAAGAAAGGAAACTGAGAGAGGCACTGTGAAGCTGAAGAAATGTTTGAATCTGCTTTCTATATGCACCTACTGAATCACACAGGAGGTAATGGAGCAAACATTCCCCTACTTTGAGGAGGACTTCACGATGTATATAGGATGCAGCACACACCCTATGCACCCTTGGCATGGCATCAGTGCTGAAAAGTTGGATTGGGCCCTGAGTCTAAGAAAGTTTTAAAAAAGAAAGTATTGCAGGGGTTGGGTTTGTATTTGCACAAAATCTTAAATGTAATCAGTGCCTGTTAATGAAAATGGAGAAAGGGGGGATGGGTGCAGAGAGAGAAAGGGATAGGACAGCACACAGGGATGTTAATTGGATTTGAATTGCCAGCAGCTTGCATTTAACCTCTTCAGAGCAACTCACAGAGTACCAGAAGAGCAGTCAGTCATGTTCACTTCCTATCTGGCTCCCATGTCATCTCTCTAAATGTCCTGCTACTTAATTCAGAGTATACAGATACATTGCAGAAGCACATGAGGTTCTTAATATGCCCAGGTACTTTCCTTTGTATTATTATTTTACATGTTCCAGATCTCAGCCCCAGCACTCCTTAATGGTTGAATGGATTTCCTTGCCAACTCACAATTGTGGTCACCTGCACAGCAGCCCCTAATTCCCCCTTCACCTCTCTTTCCTGGTCTGGAGCAGTATATAGAGAAGCACAAGGCTCAGCTGTACTTGACCAAAGTGTCCAAGACACCTTGGCTATGTGGCACAGTGACCCCTTTCCCACCCTGTCCTCACCTCTTCTGGAGCTGGAGAGAAATGTGTGAGACCTGGCTGTGCTCAGCAGAAGTGTCCAGGGTGCCTTGTCTGTGCAGAGCCCAAGCTTACTCATCACCTGTACCAAAGGGCATCTGCCCACTTGCCAAGATGAGAGTGGCAACCAAAAGTGGAATGATTTCTCAGCCTAACGTTGAAAACACGTCCTTGGACTGAGTTCTTGCATGAAAATGTAACCATTAATCAGGGCTAATTGCATCATGTTTCTGGTAATTCTGTTGAACCTCTGCAAACAGTCACTTTTATGGATATTGGGGGGAAAAGAAACTTTCTGTGTTTATCACTAAAATGAAAGTGCCTTTTAATACCTTTGCAAAAAAACAAGGGGGGATATTTAATATGCTTTAAATGCAGATTAAAGCATTTGATTAAAATGATCCAGTGAAGATAACATTCCTGATTCCCAAGCTGTGGTTAGAAGACTAAGGCCCAAATCCTAACCCACTTTCCAGCACTGGCATAGCTGTGCCAATAGGATGTGTGCTGCATCCTGCAGTTGGGTTGCATTCACGGAGGCCTCCTCAAAGTAAGGGAATGCTTGTTCTCTTTCCTCAGAGCTGCGTTACCTTTATGTCAGTGCTGGAAAGTGGCTTAGGATTGTGCCCCAAGAGCACATTTCTAAGAATGTAAACTCAAAAGTACAGTGGGTCCTCAGTATCCACAGGAGATCTGTTCCAGGATGTCCCCTGGATACTGATTTCTGTGGATAATGAAATCTGTGGAAGGGCCTAACAGGACCTCCGGGATACCTTCCAGCACCTTCTGGTAGTATCAGGGAGGTGTTTTGAGGGGTGTGGGTTCTCTAGGCCTCAGAAGGCCTCTTGGATGTGTCTGGAAGGCACTTCTGGTTTTCTGCCTCCCCACAAAGTTTGACCTTATTCAAATCTGTGGGTGCCAAACTGTGGGTGCCAAGTTGCACTAGAGGCTCCAGGTACTTGCAGAGAGCGTCTATCCAGAATCGCAGTGCGGATTCTGAGCCAACAGGTCCACCACTGATATGGTATTCTCCCTTAAACAACTACAGGAGAAATGCAGGGAACAGCCACTCTTTATAGCCTTCATAGATCTCACGAAGGCTTTCGACCTGGTCAGCAGGGACGGCCTCTTCAAGATTCTTCCCAAGATTGGATGTCCACCCAGGCTCCTCAGCATCATCAGATCTTTCCACAAGGACATGAAGGGCACTGTTGTCTTCGATGGCTCCACATCAGACCCCTTTGACATCCGAAGTGGAGTGAAGCAGGGCTGTGTTCTTGCGCCAACCTTGTTTTGAGTTTTTCTTCGCTATCCTGCTGACACATGCCTTTGGAACTGCAATAGAAGGCATTTATCTCTGGACCTGATCAGACGGAAAGCTCTTCAACCTCTCCAGACTGAGAGCAAAGTCCAAAGTTCAGCTGAAATGTCTGCGTGACTTCCTCTTTGCTGACGATGCAGCTGTCACTACCCACTCTGCCAAAGATCTCCAGCAGCTCATGGATCGTTTTAGCAAGGCCTGTCAATATTTTAGACTGATGATCAGCCTTAAGAAAACACAGGTCATGGTTCAGGTTGTGGACTCACCTCCCTGCATCACAATCTCTGCGCATGAACTGGAGGTTGTCCATGACTTTGTGTACCTTGGCTCAATGATCTCCGACACTCTTTCGATACCGAGCTAAACAAACACATCGGTAAAGCAGCTACCACATTTTCCAGACTCACAAAGAGAGTCTGGTCCAACAAGAAGCTGACGGAACATACCAAGATCCAGGTCTACAGAGCTTGCGTCCTGAGTACACTTCTGTACTGCAGTGAGTCATGGACTCTTCGCTCACAACAGGAGAGGAAACTGAATGCTTTCCACGTGCGCTGCCTCCGACGCATCCTCGGCATCACCTGGCAGGACAAAGTTCCAAACAACACAGTCCTGGAACGAGCTGGAATCCCTAGCACATATGCACTGCTGAAACAGAGACGTCTGCGTTGGCTCGGTCGTGTCGTGAGAATGGATGATGGCCGGATCCCAAAGGATCTCCTCTATAGAGAACTTGTGCAGGGAAAGCGCCCTACAGGTAGACCACAGCTGCGATACAAGGACATCTGCAAGAGGGATCTGAAGGCCTTAGGAGTGGACCTCAACAAGTGGGAAACCCTGGCCTCTGAGCGGCCCGCTTGGAGGTAGGCTGTGCAGCATGGCCTTTCCCAGTTTGAAGAGACACTTGGCCAACAGTCTGAGGCAAAGAGGCAAAGAAGGAAGGCCCATAGCCAGGAAGACAGACCAGGGACAGACTGCACTTGCTCCCGGTGTGGAAGGGATTGTCACTCCCGGATTGGCCTTTTCAGCCACACTAGACACTGTGCCAGAACCACCATTCAGAGCGCGATACCATAGTCTTTCGAGACTGAAGGTTGCCAACTACTACTGGGTGCCAAACTTGTGGGCAAGGAGTGCCAACTGTACCACTGAGTTAATTGGGACTTACTCCCTAAGACGTGTGTGTAGGATTGCAGCCTAGGAGAATATCAGGGTTTATGTGCTTCTCCCTGTTCCTCTCTCTCTTGTGATTTGCTTCAACCATGGGCTAGCAGTGATTTGAATTATACTATCTACATCAAGCCCAAGATTTTTCAAAAATCAGCTTCTTGGCAACAGTAACCGATCCTTTTAAAGCTCATGACTTTTTTTGTTGATATGCTGCTTAGCAGTTTTTTGGGAGCTTCAACAATACAGGTCTCTTCTAGTACTCATTTGCTAACTAGAAAAAGTGCCCCCATTTACAGTCCCTACTGTAAAATTGAATCTCTGATTGTTGGGAATCTGCCAAATTGGGCACTGTCCAAGATGCACATCTACCAGGGAATCCATACAAGTGGACTTGACCCCTAGAGCCTTAGTATAGGTGAAAGAAGTAGCACCCAGTACCCCACAGGAGCTCAGTGCAGGGGTTTGACCCAGGGCCATCAGCAATCTAATGCCAGCATTGAAGTTTGTGGATACAATTTGGTTGTTAAAGCCAAGGGTATTAAAAGTGACAATGAATGTTCATTCAGTGAATTTGAGTGTGTATTTGTATAAGCATCACTCATGCAGACCTGACCCTTCTGTGGGGTGACTGAATGGTCCGTGTATGCTTGAGACATCCAAATGTATTCTGATCTCTGGATCAAGGCACTTCTGTTTGGAGAGAAAAAATGACACACAATACATTTGTTCTTTGTGTGACAAACAAAAGATATATTCATGGCTAGAGCACATCACATTTTAGGAACCAACGTAATTTTTCTTACGTTTTCTTACATCCTCTGCAGAGATGAAAAATAATTTCATTTCGTAGGTGCCCACGTGAAAATTTCTAGGTACTCACAGGCGTGTGCATTTGTGTCAGTCATGCACACTTTCTATGTTCACCTCAGGAAATGCTGGTATGCCCTCTGCGACCACAGTTACTATGTAAAGTAGCCATTCTGAACCATATAAGAATTTGGGGGGAATCACTGTGGTGGTTGTAAGTTAGAAAAAGGGAGTGTAAATGTACTCTCATAATTCTGTAGGTCAAAAGATACTTTTTGTTAAAATGTATAAGATGCACCGCAGTTGGTTCAGTAATCCTTCCCCTATTGATTCCGCAGATCCGAACTGATCCAGAGCTAGAGAGCAGTGTAGAAGTGGCGAGCTATCCCTTTCTACCCCCATCAGAATTCCAAGCATGTGAGGCCATGACATAGGCACAGACCCTGTATTGTCCAGCCAGGCATGCAGTGGTAGACTTCCACTCCCATCCTGCACAAAGGTTGCCTATTGATGGGAGTGAAAAGTGGGAGTAAGCATGGCATAGCTCAGCAGCCCCAACATTGCACTGCAGTGATGCCAGGCTGCAACAAATCAGGGGCTGGTTGCTTTTTAGAAGCTGCAGGTTAATGAGAGGAAGCGTTGGATGAAAATTATCTTGGGCCTATGTCTTTTGCACATCTGGTCTCTTTGAGGGAGGGCAGGATCATGAACATGACACTGTACAGAGCTGCATGTCACATGAGTTACAGAGCTGTCACCGAAAGTTGCATTCCTCAGTCAAGTTCTCCCCCCCCCATTGCCGTGACATGTGGTATCGCCTACTGTGCTGCGACATCATCATATTATGTATTTCTGTACCCTGCTCCCCCTTCTGATTGGGTGAGGAAATGCATTGCATATTTAAGGGCGCAATCCAAACCTCACGTCTGACTGGTGTAAGTCTCTTGTGCTGTCCTGGAAGGGTCGCAAACGTGCCATAAAGCATGTTTGCGCCTCCTTGTGTATCAGCTGGGCCAGCGCAGGGATGCACACTGGCCCACGGAGGCTGCATCCAGCCTCCACTGCACCAAATTGAGGTAGGTTCACGCTGGCTGCACCCAATACATATCCATCTTTCGGACGTCCCATAATGGCATTTGTTCCTGGCCTTATTCTGTTTTCTGGAAAGACTTTCAAGCCTACGGCTATGGTGAATTTACACCTGCTCTTCTTTGAGGTAGTGTTTTAATAGTCATTACTTCAGCACAGAAGACCAGTGAACTGTGTGCTCTACATTCTGACCCTCCATTCTTCAGATTCTAGCCATAGAAAGTGATGTTGAGGCCTGACATTGCCTTTTTGCCTAATCAAGTACCCAACATTCCACATTAATTAAGACTTGATAATCCCTGTGGTCTGTCAAAACCCGGCTTCGGAAAGAGAAGGAACTCTACACAAGGTGGATTTTAATCAGGTGATGTTAGTGAGCCCTTCTTTGTATGCTAATAGAACTACATCCTTCTGGCCAGACAACAGGCTGTTTATCTACTACCACAGGCCCCTCGAAGGCAGAATGTTTTTACCCAGCTAAGAAAATGTAGCTGCCAGCTAAGAAGGAGCCACCAGCTCCCTTGGCTGCACATTCCACCGGTGGTCTCTCCCTCTGCCATGAGCCTGAGAGGTGTTCCCACTCCCAGAGCTCTGCAAAGCAGCAACATAGTCTGTCCACCTTTATCAAGCACCCTGGACATGAGGTCAAGAGCTAATGCCTTTTCTGGGAATGCTGTTCTGCAGAATATCTCCTGATTGATCTGCACCTACCTCTAGGTAAAGGGATGCTAACTAGTCTCCACTACATGTGCCTACAGAGACCGTGAAGGAGAAGGGTCAGGGCTTGCCTTAGGAGCTGCGAAGCCCAATGCAAAAAATTTTTGCAGGTCCTCCACCCCCTGTGGGCCCCCTACTCACCAGGACGAGTGGCAGTGGCAAGCCCAAGGCTGATGGTGCCCCATGCAAAGCATGGCACCCAGTAGTAGGTGGGAATGATGTGATGATGTCGCTGCCTCCCCACTGCTTCGGGGAAGGGATTTTGAGCCAGTTGAATCCAGGGACAGGCAGGAAAGCCACTTACGTGGCAATGCTCCACTCATTGTTCTCTCTTTGTGATGCCTCAGCATGGAAGATTCCATGCCAGAGTGTCGGCTATAGTGTGAGGTGCCAGCTGCAGGTGTGGGTGCTCTGCACGCTGCCCCACACGGCACCCTTCCAGGCACGGGGCCTGATTTAGCCAAATTGGTCAAATTGGCATGAAGCCGGCCCTGAGGAGGTCAGGTTGCTTTGCTGGTATCCTAGACCCACAACCAGCTGATTGTCCACCTTGCAGATCTGGCTCCAACTGTTGGATCTCTCTGTTCTCAGAGTAACTGTGGGATTGGTCTTTCTTCCTACCTTCAAAGCACACAGTGAATACAGGGCTTCCCTCACTCGAGAACAGGGGTAGAACACTAGACAAAGTTCTGGAAGCTTCTGAAGTTGGCTCTGCACATGCACATAACTCAGCTACATGTGTCTGTACAGATGACCACTCCTATAGTAACAGGTAAGCAACCATGATCTTCTGATGACTATTGAATTAGTTAATTTATTTGCTGTTAATTGGTAAACCATACCATTGTTCTGCTGCAGGCAAATTTCTGAGTTTTTACAAATGGAAAATTGTTCCTTATTATGACATTTTTCTGAGTCAGTGGCATAGCTAATGATTGTGTAGCCCAGTGCTAAGCTCAAAATTATGCCCCAGAAGTGACAGCACAACCAAAAGTGATGTCACACCTGGGCTTTTAAAAAAGTGAAAATCAGGGAAAATCCTGCCTTCCCCCCAGCCGATGGCATAGCTAAGGCATCTATCTATTACCTGGAGTCAAAGAAGACTTTGTAGCCTCGCCCCACAACAAAATCACATTTTAATTAAATTAAGTAAATTAATACAAAGTGTGTCCCTTATTGGTTAGAGACACTGTGCTGGGGTGAAAAGGGATGGTTATTCTCCCCTTGCTAAATATAAGAGGAGCATCACTTGAAAAAGTGCCTCTTTATCTAGTTAGCAAGGGTGTCTTATGATTCATGGAATTGAGAGCTGACTCACATTAACCTCTTATTAGTTCCATGCTGTATCATAATATCTCATTGGCTCTCAACAATCAGTCTCATAGGTAGTTCTGAGTTAAAGAAATCCACTTTTTGTTCCATAAGGCAGTTGTATGTTCATTTTCTGGTTAATTGCCCACAACCTTTGATGGAATACAGATATTCCAATGAAGTTTTTTCATTGCATTCTGCATTAAATTACCTTTCCAATGATATATAACATGATGGTATTATTCATACACACCAAAGTTTTCACAGTTTTGACCACTAGTGTCCAGCTCAGCTTGTTGCCCCCCTAAAGCTTGTTGCCCAGTGCAGTTAGCTATACCACTGCTCTGAGCACATGTATGGGAAGATTAAAAAAAAAAAAAAGTCTATGAAGTTTCCATTTTGGTGTGTTTAATGTTACCTTTTTGATAGTTCTTAGAACTGCAGTAGTACGGGGTTCACAAATGATCTTATGTATTACCAGGAAAATGACTGTAGGGGAAATAGTGTGAGCATTTCAAGGGAATGTATCGATTTATCTTCTTGCTTCCCCTTTTCTCTTTAATGAGGACTAGAATATTTCCACATCAGTTAACTGCCTTCATAAAGCACCAGAAGGTCACACCAGCCTTCACAGTGATCTTTTCCTTTGTGCCTATAAAATAATTGGCTGATTGTGCTAGTGATGAGTGAGCCCCCCTTCTCCCAGAGCGGTCTTGGCTACATGTTATTAACTCTCATTCCGAGTTCCCCGAGGAGAGCAGCTCTGCTACACTCCTCGCTAGCAAAGGCAGTGCCATTGCGCAGGTTGAAACAGCAGAAACAGCATCCATTTTAATCTGCAGGAAGCTTCTCGCCTTACAAGGGCGTTCTTTTCTCCTTCAGATGCTGTAAATTTTAAGTGTGCAGCTTCTGTAACCTTTCCCGGCTTTTGGTGACTGCTTTCTGTATGATGCACTGAGATGGTACACCAGGAAAACTGTTCGTATCAGGTAAGAATTAAAGCTCTTTTGCCATAATCGGCATCAGCCCTTTCCAAAGAGAAGAGAGGGGGAGAGGCCTGCCTTTTTCAATGCAGCAGGTTGCTTCTCTTCAGCTCCTGCAATATTGGGTTGCCTTTCTAAATAAAAGGTTTCTGGGCTGTGTTTTTGTTTGTTCTATTTTAATGCCGCTCTCCTTGGTGCAATCAGTAGAGCAGAAAGCAAAGAATCTTTACTTTGCTTTAAAACTGTGGCTTGTTAAGCACCAATTGAAGAGTCTGTTTCATGGGGAAGAGAAGCAGTTCTGTGTCTCATTATAAACCATCGTTTCCACTTCAAAACAGAATTTTGAAAATATCTTGTTCTGATATAAAACTATATAGACTTTGGCGTATACAATATAATGGATGATATTGTGGGGAGGATGATAACAGTTAACTGACGGACTCTGGTTGTCATTTAGAAATGTGTCTTAATCAGAATATTGCATTACATTTTTCTTTACACTTAGTATAGAGTGATGTACTCTCTTACTGTGATGAGATAAAGCAATTTAAGTATATGATGCCCATATCTCAATGTATATTTTTGGTTTATAGTCTCTTGCAAATCCACATACTGTGTATGTAGAACAGCAACTACTTTAGCATACTTATTACTACGTTTGTAAAAATCATTTTCTTTTGTTTCCTAAAGGATACTTCTTTTTAAGATGATTTAAAAAAAAAATGCTACATCTTTGCTATATCTGTAAAAGCCCAAGAAACAAATAGCATCCAGCCTGTTTTGAGAAGTGGTGTACTACCACCTTAGGTGTTTGTGTAGTACATTCACACAGCTGCTTCCAAATTCCAGTAGGAGTTAACCGTTCAGGTTCTGCTTGGATTTGTGTTTGTTGTCTCGTTTGATCTGGGGACTGGGAGAATTTACCCATCTACATCCTGAGTTAAAGCAATATATAATGTAAAGCAAAGCTCAGAATATCTAGTTCCTATTTGTACTTCAAAGGGTATGTTGGGAATGAAGTACAGTGCTACTTTTGACTCAAATGTTTGTTGCGTATTGTTCCCATCCACCCCCTTGTGTATCATTTGGACAGGAATAAAATGCATGTAAGAGTATCCTGGGTTTATCAGTTATTTTGGAGTAGACTGCAAGTGCACAGAGTGGAAAAGATGACCCAAGATGGAGAGTTGTTTTAGGGACTGCTCTAACAGAATGTTTGGTCTGGCTACCGAGAAAATGTGTGTGTGTTTCTATACAGTGTGATGCTGGAAATGAAAAACTAATGAGATTTACAAACACCGTTAGTTGAATACTGTAGTGTCTTTTTATTTTAATTTTTGAGACTTCAGATTTTCCATTAAAGCAACCATGTTTAAGTCATTTCTGCCCAACGTTGCGTATATGCAACAGGGATCAAATATGTACACCTGTGGGCTGAGCAGAAATGGATTAAGGCTGCAATCCTATTCACATTTTCCTGGCAATAAGCTCAATTGAACACAGTGGGACTTACTTCTAAGTAGACATGCATAGGATTTAGCCATAAGATTTTTTCTTCTTCTTCAATTCTTTGTCTCTTAACACTTTTATTCCTCCAGTTTGGAATTTCTAAATATTTTTTGCCCATGAGCCTCTTTTGAAATAGGCACTTTGGTTTGACATCCCTTGGCATTTTAATAAATTGCACTGTTGCTGTGACACAAAGAATGCTTTGACAGTCACATTTTGTCATCTGGGAGGGGTTAAAGGTCACCTATTGTTTCCTTTGAAATGGGAGTCAGTTCTTTGGGAACTGTGATTAAGAGAAGATACCTCAAATGCCATCAAGAGCAATTTCTGATATTGGAATGGATAGCTTCATGACACATTTTGTGCTTTAAGTTTTGTGTGACTAGGACAAAGCTGCACTGTGATGTGGCTTCTCTCTGTGCACTCTCTGATGCTGAGTGCTGCATATTAATAACATGTGAATTCTTTGTGGAAAGAGAGTTACATTTAAAAAAAAGTTGTTGTCATAAACCTCGCTGTCTAGGTGATGTGGTTCAGCAAAAGGAAAAACACAAAGCCAACAAGCCCATTAACCTTGTGGTCATGTTTTTAATCCACCTGTTATGTGGGATCTAGGATTTTAGGATGAAACTGGAAGCCATAAATGATTGGATTGCAGCAGGCCAGGCAGCGAGGGCGGCTTCTCCCAGTGGGGGATGGGAAAATGTCAAGAGCTGCTGCTGGTGCCATCTGTGGTTAAATAATAAATGCCTTGTTTGCATCATACCACAAGCTAGATTGAAGCTTTTTAATTGCACGTAGGAGAGCAGCATCTTTTGGCTCTTTAACCTCAGAGCTCTGCACCTTTTAGAGATATGCAGCTTAAACCTTAGGCCCTTGTTTTTGTTTTGCATTTTAGAAAATAAAGCTGGTTAAGTGCCTGTGCACACATAATGTGTCAGCAACCTGGGCCAGACTTGGCATTATAACAAAGCTGTCAGTAAGAGATTTTCTTAAAAGTGTAAATGTCTCTTTTTTGAGGAAAAAGTGCCTAGGGGGAGGGAGAACCTGAACCAAACTGTGGCTGCAGCACTCTGGAGGAAGAAGACACCAAGATAGGGGAATGAAATCTTTCTCCCCTACCAGTTTAATGCCAAAACATGCCCTCCATGAAGCATCGGTTTGTCCCAAAACTACTGCTTGCAGCAAATAGTCACTTACAGGAGAAATAACCACGTCATGGGGATGAGTTTTGCATGATGCATTACATTTGTAGGTGTAAAGAGTGAAGTGGCGCTAAAGGGGGACTTAACAATTATGGCATTTTATAAAATGTATGATAGTTTAGAGAGCAGGACATTGCTCCCTTCTATCATAATACTAAGCCCCAAAGCCACTTTGTAATGCTCGCCAGCAGTTGACTCAGACCTGACAAAGGACTTACTTTCTGATATTCACTACCACAAGGTATGATGAAGGCCACTAGCTTGGGTGGCTTTAGAAAGCACTGGACACTTGGGGATAACATATCTATAAGTGTCTTTATCTATAGCAGTGGCTTCCAACCTGTGGTCTGCAGACCACAGGTGGTCCGTGAGACCCTGAGAGGTGGTCCTTTTGGTCTTAGGAAAAAACAAGATTGCCTTCTATCACTTCTAGCATCTTGCCAAGTGAACACTCCCCCATGAACCACCAGAGAAGGCAGAGAATGGACTGCCCATTTGGTTCAGTTACGGTTGTGGGTGATCTGTTCTCTGCCCTTTCTATTAGTCCATAGGGGACTACTCACTCAGAGGATGCTCTGCCATGGATCACCAGGGAGGGAGGAGAATGGACCACCTGCAGCCACAGCTGGCAGTGAAGTGTCGGATGCAACTGTTCTCCACTCTCTCTGGTAGTCCATGCAGCACTAACCCACAGACTACCAAATTTAATTGTATTTTTTGTGTGCATCAGGGTGGGAGGATTGCATGTGGTTCATAATAATTCTAATTTTTGCCTTGGTGGTCCACAAGCTCCTAAAGGTTGGGAACCACTTATCTATATCTACATGCCATTATACGTATAGGGAACCTATGTGATCAGGGGCCATATTCCCCAGGCTCCCCATTTTGGGGGACAAACAAGAGAGTGGGGACTACTCCTTAACGCCCTGCTTGTGAGCAGCTTTCAGCCATTAGAAAGATCATTAGACTTAGTGCATCTTTGCAGCAAGAAAATTTTTACTGTCTGGTGTTTAGAGTGTTTTAAGTACTGTACTAGAGTTCAATCCGTATATGAAAAAAGCTTCTGAATGAATTCATTGGGAATGCATTTTGTTCTCTTGGGAAATGTTAGTAAGATTTTGCATCAGCTACATAGATTGGTGGGTTTGGGGCAGGAAGGCAGAAAAGTTCAATACTAACATGCACATTTAGCTCAAAAGTTATTATTTATTTAAGTGATTTATATCCCACCTTTCCCTCTGAATAAATTGAATGCTCAGTGTAGCATATAATATAGAGGGGAGGGGAACAGTAAAATGCCAAAATAGGAAGATATAAGGTGCAATAATAATACAGATAATAAAGAGTAGAACAAGGCCCTGATCCAGTTGGGGCCTTGCTCTGCAAAAGTGACAGTCATGCTGCACCTGCACAGTTTTCTTCTCAGTCAGAGATGACCCAATGAGCAAAAAGGAAAACTCAGCAGGAGGCTTTACACACAAGCACCAAGAATGGAGGCTATCAGAAGGGAGGGGGGAGAGTTATTACAAGGATCAAAGGAAGACAGAGAAGAGATGTTACCAGTCTTTTATCTGCTGTTTAGACTAGCATACAATGCCTTTCTGTGCAGTGAGACTGGGCTGCATGGCTTCAGGTTCTGCAAAAAAGGAAAAACATAGCAAAAAGGTACTCCTTTGACCTAGAAAAGTAGCTCCTCTGAGGGTGAGGGTGACTACTGAAGCGAGATGATTCCCAGAGCAGGGAAAGCCTTGCCAAAGCAGATAGCATAAAAGCTCCCAGTGGCACAGAAAGCACCACAAAGTGGAAGAGGCCTCCACAGGGGAAGAGATCACCAAAACACACAGCATCATGGCCACATTCAGAGAATGAAAGATGACAGAGTTCTGTATCCAGAGCAGGAATAGTGATAGGACTTTTTTCTACAAACGCAAACATAAGCATTCCTGGTTCGACAATAGTGCCTGGAGTTTCTTCTGGGTGTGCAGCTAGGATATTTCTGAACATGATTGAGTTAAGACCCCAAACTTACTGGGGTCATGCACCCTCACAGCCACTTCTTCCCAGCTCAGCTGGGTGCCATATTGGATCATGCCTTCTTGAATCAATCCAAGATGGGTGACAAGATCATCTCGGGCACCATGTATTGCAAGGCTGAAGAAAGCAACTCAGAACGACTCGGTACTCAAGGGTGAAGGTTCACAGACTTTTGTTTGAATTGTATACAATTGGCCCACGGGACTCATGTCACAAAGCATGGAGCTCCATCTGAATGCTGGTCCTTAACCTTTATACCTCTCACAGCCCTTTGTCCTCAATTCTAGACTTCTAATTCGCTGAAGATTTGACATCATAGATGGGGCTAACTCTTAATAGGCTAGAGATAACCTTAGAGACATCTCATAGGTGAGTTTCAAGTTACAGGTTTCCAAAAAAGGTGAAATTAAACAATTAAACATATTGAATTACAAAGTTTTCAAGAACCAGCAGGGGATGCTATAATATCATTTTATCCAGTACTGACCCAGTACTGACCCTTACTCACATCCTTCAATCCAATTAGGGACTTCCTTGACAGGTCTCCTTACCATCCTTATTAGAGAGATGACACAAAGTACTTTGACTGGTAGTGTTATCTCTCTCTGCATGCCTTTCTCCTATGCTAATGTCAACATAGAAACACCTGTGAAGCCTTCCTGCAATGTTAAAGCTTTTGTCTGTTTTTAAGACTTTTCTAAAATCAAGCAGCAAAGGTTGCTTAAGACTTACTTCTAATGACTACTACTACTAATACTAATACTAATAATAATAATAATAAACTTTATTTCTATCCCACGCTGCTCCCTAAAGGGACCCAGGGCGGCTTACAACATATTAAAAACAGATTAAAACAATTTAACAAACAGATAAAAACATATTAAAAACACTTTAACAGAAACCATAAAAACAGTAGTCAGATAAAGGTCAGAATAAAAAAGAGCATAAAACAGCAGTTCATAGAGGAATCAGGCTTGTAAAAAAAACAACTAAAATGTATAAAAGATGTTAAAAAGGCCATGAAGTCAGAAGGCTTGTTTGTTAAACAGCAGGGTCTTCAGGCCTCGCCAAAAAGTCTCAAGAGAGGAAGCCATTCTCAAGTCAAGGGGAAGAGAGTTCCATAACGTTGGTGCCACTACTGAGAAGGCCCTGTTTCTTGCCGCCGCCCCACATACCGCCTTAGGCAGCGGCACTGGTAAAAAGGCCTTCTCTGATGACCTGAGAGGACGAGCCGGATTGTACGGGAGTAAACTGTCCCATACTTTGTCCCCATATATGTCCCCATATATGTTGGTTACGCTTTAGGGCAAAGACTATTTTACCTATATGTGTCTTTTCCTTTGAAAGCATGGAAGAACAACAATTTAAAACTATAAATGAACACAGACAGACTGTCCTTGCCAAGGCTGCCAAGTTGGGGCCTATCTGCTCGTTACCTGGCAATTTTATCTATTTGCATTCCAAGGTGTTTACGCCTAAGCAGCTCTGTGAGAATTCAATTTTTCCTTTAAATTAAGTCAAACAGCCTCTTCTATACTGTGTTTTTCTATACTTTTGCAGTGTGGCTTTTGCTTTTACTCAAATGCTATGTCACCCTGGTCATCCTACCTGCCACCTTCCATCACAAGTAGGATTAATCTAAGATGGCAGCACCCAAATCTCAAATGATCCATGATGGTGGTGCTCAAATCTTGTGAGATCTCAAGTGATCCAAGATGACAGCATCCAAATCATGATATTTGGGTGCTGCTATCTTGTATGTCACAAGATTTTACACAATACGGTGATGCCCAACTCAGCCGGTAAGTGGGGCCACTGGGGATATCCCACTGTTACCCTGTTAGAGAGTCTCCTAAAACTGTGAGAGTCTCCCAAGACAGTTGGTCAAAAACCTGATGGAATTAGAAGAAACTGTGCATGCTTTCAGAAAAGGCAACAAGGGAGAAAAACATTGGACAAGTAATGAGGGCAGGGTGTCCTCCAATTGTATCCTTCAATGCAGTCATTTATTAGATTTATGTCCATTTTGTCCTCCGTAATGGAACTCCAGGCAGCATACACTCCTGATCCAGCAGTGCTTTTCCTATGTTTTTACTAAGTTGATATTTTCATTTAGCTTCTCACCTTGAGTCCGAGATCATTGCCTATTCAGATTCTATCAGTTTATATGTGATTAGAAGGATTCTGCCCCCAGGTGCATCTCCTCACATTTTATCACTCACCTACATTGAATCTCATTTGCCATTTGTTGCCCATTCACTGAGTTTGGAGAGATCCTTTTGCTTAAGCGTCCACATGTCTTTCTTGGATAATTTGGTGCCATCAGCAAAGCTGGCTATCTCTGTGTTTGATCAAAAACCAGATAATCCATAAGTAATTTTAGCACTGCTTCCTTCCATTGTGTCAGCTGTCCATGTACTATTATTCTTGTTTTTAACTTGCTATTCATCCATGAGAGAACTTGTTCTCTTATTCTGTGACTGCTCACTTTTACTCAGGAGCCTTTGGTGAGGAACTTTATCAAAACCATTTTAGAAGTAGTCATCTTGAAGATAGTATTAGAAAACTTGAGGACCAGACAGTGGATGGCAGTTTTCTGTCAGCAGGAGTCCCCTTGGTACAGTGAGCATTCTTCTCACAGTTATATATTGTGCAGACCCCTGGGGGCTGGGGGATAAGAATAGGCCCTCAGTTTGGCTGTACTTGTCGTAAGAGGCGACTAAACAGCCACCGGGTAGATGGGACTCGTCAGCCTGGGAAGGCAGCTCATCTGAGAGAAGGAAAACTCTGATCCCAAACCTCCACTGCCTTGTGGCTACATCCAGTTAAGGAAAAGGCTTCAGGAGTCAACCTCGAGGCAAAATCCGGAGCCGGAGTCCCTGAGGCAGTTCATGGCTGAACACAGTCATGTTCTGGCAACTCCTGCAACGCCGCTGGAACCAACCGTATTGGCCTCTGCCTTTCCATTGGACCATTTCAGCGACGTGGAGAGGGGGGATTTGCTGCATGGGTAACAGACTATCCTCCATATCTACTCTACCCAGGCTTTGTGCTCTGGAGGACACTCTGTTCCAGAACCACCATTCAGAGCGCAATACCATAGTCTTCCGAGACTGAAGGATGCCATAGTGCAGAATATACATGCTCTGTATCCATTTATTTTAGTTCTGTTTTGGGTCACTTTGTCCCTCCGTGGCCAAGAGTCTTCTCAGTGCTCCAAGACACGTAAACAGTCTTCTGTAGTTGTACGGTTCACTAAGGACCCTTCTTCTGGTTGTACCATGTGCTTTTTTTTCCAGAAGGGGGGGAAAACTTCTTTTAACAAATTATTGTAAAAAGCTGATGATTTTAAGAAAAACTGCTAATTACTAAATACGATATATAGGTGTGTGCCATTGCGACCTTCCAGCTTACACTGAGATCGCATAACCGACGACCACATGTGGTCACATGGTCCTCAGGGGCGCACACCCCAACCCTCTGAAAGCAAAGGGAGCTCCACTCCCCTTCACTCCAGAGGGTTGTCTGAGCCTCCCAGAGGCAGCGCACGTCCGTGAGCTGTCTCTGCAAGGCTCAGGCTAAGGGAAATCGCATCTCTCACGTGAGTTCTGGTTTCCTTTGTGAAACTGGAAATTGTACAAAAGACATGATTTCCCTCATTCTGAGCTGTGCGGATGCGCACTGCCTCTGGGATGCTCAGACGACCCTCCAGAGGGGAGAGGAGGGGAGCAGAGCATTCCCTTCCCTGCAGAGAGACCAGATTGTGTCAAACCCTGCTTGACAATGGGATTGCGGTCCCAATCCCTGTTGTTAAGCGGCGCACAGCTGTATAGCCCCCCCTCCCTTATCTGCAGGGAATAGGTTCCAGCTGCCACTGCAGACACAGGAAACCACAGACAGCAGTGAATCCTACTTAAAGTGATGGGGGGGGGTTCAAAATATCCCCCATCAACTTATCTGGCTATGATTCAGCCCTTCAGTTGCTGTCTTCTGTGTCTCACTGGCTCTTTGCTATCTGTAAATGCTAACAGGAAGCAGGAAATGCTAACAGGAAGCAAGCTGGAGTGCTGAAAAATAACACGATTATTATTTTCAGCCCTCCAACTGCTTCCTGTTAGCATTTTCAGACAGCCAAGAGACACAGGAGACAGCCACAGGAGGAGGGTGGAAATTTGTGTGATGGGGGAATTTTTGAACTGCAGATCATTGAAACTGTGGGTATGGAATCTGCTGATATGGGTGCCTGTATTTAGAACTCATTATTGCTACTGAAAAGGCTAAACTATAACCTTAAACTCTAATATCTGTCTTCTTTAGACATCTAAAAAGGACTGTGCATTCATTATTGTGGATTTGGACCAAAAAAAAATGTAGTCTTCTAGGATTTCAGTTTGAATCCTGTTCTAGATCTGTGGTGACAAATGCCACATAACCAAGGTTAGATCGTTATTAATACAAAATGACTGCCAACTCTACTTGTTAATATATGCAGAATAGATACCCCCCTTTTGTTCTCCATTTGAAGTTCCTGATTGCAGTCCTACACATTAATCAGCAATAAATTATCTCTGATGTAGTCCTTAATTATTTCTACCATATGACCTCCAACTTCTCACAAGATTCAAGTTGATGTGACAGTGGGCATGATCTACAGGGTATTCTCAAGAAGATGTACATATACATTATAGTGTCAAATTTATTGTGCTATATAATTCACACATATAATGCATTTGTACACAGAAGCAGTTTCTTGACCCAGTTAATTAATTAGTTAATGAATTAAGCCAAGTGCCCAAAATTTTCCCTACTGGTGTCATATACACTGCTGATATCATTGACTAAGGGATCTACAGGCAGCCACCAACATATGTGCTAGGATGGTTCCAAACAACTCTTCAATTGCTTCCTTTATATCACTGTTTCTCAAATTGTAGGTCAGGACCCACTAGGTGGATTGCAAGCCAACTTCATGTGGGTCCCCATTGATTTCAATATTTTATTTTTAATATATTAGACTTGATGCTACCATGGTATGTGACTACAATGGGGAAATTTTAACCAACTTTTAACAGGCTATTCTATATATGCTTTTAACAATAATAGTAAATAGATCTTACTCCTGGGTAAGTGTGGGTAGTATTGCAGCCTAGGATTGTTAAAAATTTTCCTTCTTGTTGATGTCACTTCCTATCATGACGTCACTTCCGGTGGGTCTTTACAGATTCTCACTCTAAAAAGTGGGTCCTGGTGCTAAAGGTTTGAGACCCACTGCCTTAGATGTTCAAATGTTGTAGGTTTTCTGCAATGAAATATATGTGAATTTAGAGTTCATTAAAATGTGTGTACATTTTTTTTCAGACACTCTGTATTTACCTATCTACATGTTTCATCCTTTTGAGGCGTGATTCTTTTGCCATGATAGCAGAAATGATGGACTAAAAAATGTTGACTTCAGAATTGTCAGTAGCGCATATGAATTTTATGGATCACTTATTTGTTGGTTCTGGACACAGCCAAGAACTTTTCCTTTTTCTTTGGAAGGGAAGCTGATGTGTTACTTGTGGACTTGATATGCATGCTGAGGTTTTAATTGTGTTCTGAATCTGGAGAGAATTATGAAAGAGTGCTTTTTCCTTAAAAGCCTGTAGAAATTGCTTGTACATATTTTATTCACGTTTGGGTGATAGCTACAAAACATCTCAAACACCAGGCCAGTTTAAATGATACCTGTCTGACTGGCCCTCCCACTCACCCACTCTCAATACAGGACATGCACAAGCATGACTTGCTCCCTTCAGAGCATGGCTTCTGGTTTTAGTTAACTGCATGGGGGGGAGGGGGTCAATGAATCCCAACCTCCACAGTTAATAAAATTGGAAAGCATGCCAAGTGGGCAAGTAAGACATGCTCTTTCATATATTGCATCACATGAAGTAGGCTAAAAGTGCCCATAGAAGAAATTCGTATACAGGTGTGCACCACTTAATGACACGGATATGTTCTCCTATCCCTGTTGTTATGCAATTAGGTCATTAAATGAATGTTCAGTCCAGCCTGTTGTGTAAACAGACACTCCCTGTCAGACACTAGCTGACTGCACAGGCTCCTGGAGATTGCTTCTTCTTTGCATCAAGAGCCTCTTTGTTGTATAAACAGACTGCTGCAGGCTATGGGAGACCTGATTGCCTCATTAAGAGCATCTTTACTGACCACTGGTCATATATGGTCATATGTGCGGTCCATTGTTAAGTGAATGGTTGTTAAGTTTTGCATGCCTGTATTATGAACATATGAATGGCTCTGCAGGATGAGACCAAGGGCCCATCTAGTCTAGCATTCTGCTTCCCGCATTGCCCAGCCAGATGTCTCTGGGAAACACACAAGCAAGGCTTGAATGCAGAAGCCCTTCCTTTCTGTTCTCCACATCTGATATTCAGTAGCATATTCCCTCCAAACATGAGCGTTCTACTTAGCTATTAATTAACAGTATTTAATTAACAGTATTTATATACTGCTTTTCAACTAAAAGTTCACAAAGTGGTTTACAGAGAAAAATCAAATAACTAAATGGCTCCCTGTCCCAAAAGGGCTCACAATCTAAAAAGATGCAAAAGAATACCAGCAGACAGCCACTAGAACAGGCACTGCTAAGGTGAGGTGGGCCAGTTACTCTCCCCCTGCTAAAAAAAAAAAAAAAGAGGAGCACCCACTTGAAAAAGTGCCTCTTACCCAATTAGCAGGGGTTAGCTATCATGGTTAATGGTGATTGGCATACCTATCTTCCACAAATACTCAAATCCCCTTTTTAATGTCCTCTAAGTCCGTGGCCATCCACGCATCTAGTGGCAGTAGATTCAATATATTAAATTCCACAGTGGGGGAAGAAGTACATTCTTTTGTATATCCAGAATCTGCTGCCAGCCAGTTTGATTGAATAACCTCAAATTTTAGTATGAGAGAGAGAGAACAGCCTCTTTCTATCCACTTTCCCCACATCATGTATAATTTTATGTCTCTGTTATGTCCCTCCCCCAATCTTATTTGAACTAAACAATTTAATTTAGTTTGTAATTTCCCCACATGGCAGTAACTTTTAACAAACAGTTTTTTAGAGGTCACTGCAATGCAATTTTATTGTGCTGGTTTATAAAGTTTTTAAATATTCCCTTGATAAAGATTTGGCTTTAAACACATTGGAAACATTAGTCCTAACAGCTGTCCTATCTTTATGTATGTTGTGAGTTTATAGCTGTCTTTGATCCACTTTTTCATTTGTTGTCAGGTCCTTCCTTGCACAATCCAGGCCCCAAGTAGTGGGAAGCCTAAGTAGTGACCAGTCAGATGATGAAAGATCACATAACATGCATATATGTGTGAACCAGCCCACACTAAGTGACTTCCCTTTTTTTCCTACTCTGATCTTACAGGCTGTGAAGGGTATATAGGCCTCTTCATATCCCAACTATGATGTATGCTGTTTTTAAGTTACTTTAGTAGGTCATTGCTTCTGCTCCTGTACCCACAATATTCAAAGGACAAATATCAGTGAATAATGCAGTATTTTTCTAGTGTTCTGTGTGATGATTCTAACGGTTACTAACTAGGTTGTCAGCTGAACATATGTGAAAGATGAATTCAATTGTATAATGCAGGCATGTTAAATTGTGTCTCATTTTTCCCTCCCACAGAGAAATGCAAACCTTACTCCCCCCCCCACTGTCCTTATTATGTGCAGGCAGAGGTGTGACTTAGCATTTTGGGGGGGTGGGAGATGACATCATGTGAACATTGTGTCATAATTTAAAGTTCCCAGCTACACAATACAACTTAAAGCATGCTGGGTAAATCTGCAAGCCAGTAAATGAATAGATTTTCCTTTTGTTCAGAAGATAATTGGCTTTTAGGTATAAGTCAGTGTTATCAGGGAAAGAACAGGAACTGCGTTGAAGGAAAAAAAGAATTAATTTTAGTAACACTAGAAAATGACATGCTGAGTCAGCTGTGAGGATGGGAGTCATAAAAAAGTAAAGCATATTAACACATAATTCCTATGTGCAGAAAGTAATTACATAGAAGCTTACGAGGAAAATAATTGAATTTAGCTAGCCCCGTATATTAATGCATGCCTTCTTTTTAATTTTTGAATAGTGCATACTTGAGTGATTTTAAAATAGTCTTGTTTCTTTAGAGTTGCTGGTATTTTCTAGAGTAGGATCAAATTATTATTTTTTTAGGGATTCCAAAGGCAACGTTGTCATTAATTTGATATGCAGTCACACCATTTCATTGGGGTGGGTCATCCAAATTATCTTCCTTAATGTTGCTTCCTTAGAAATTTAGGCACTTATCCAATACTGAGGCACTTATACATAGATATAAGTAGTCTCATCATCTTAAGTGCTTTTGTGGGAGAAGCTGAAATTTAATACAGACATTTGCAAAGCACCTTGGGGAGCATTAATGTCCTTATGGAGTCCAGCAAAGGCTGACCAGATGTTATCAGGCAGCAGCATAAGTGCTTTACCTTGTTACTGACCTGAGAATATTCCTGATAAAACCATTTCAAATCAACAATGGCAAACTGATTCCATAGTTTGCCATTGTTGATTATAGATGGTTTTATCAGGAATACAGTATATAGTTGGTGAAATATATGAGTTGGTGGAATTTCCAATTGCTGCTGCTGTAGAACCATAAGAACATAAGAACAGCCCCACTGGATCAGGCCATAGGCCCATCTAGTCCAGCTTCCTGTATCTCACAGCGGCCCACCAAATGCCCCAGGGAGCACACCAGATAACAAGAGACCTCATCCTGGTGCCCTCCCTTGCATCTGGCCTTCTGACATAGCCCATTTCTAAAATCAGGAGGTTGCGCATACACATCATGGCTTGTAACCCGTAATGGATTTTTCCTCCAGAAACTTGTCCAATCCCCTTTTAAAGGTGTTCAGGCCAGACGCCATCACCACATTCTGTGGCAAGAAGTTCCACAGACCGACCACATGCTGAGTAAAGAAACCAAAACCAAAACCCCTGAAGCTGTGGCAAGTGATCCTCTCATATTATACACAGTATACATATAATATACTATTATACATTCTCCTGTGGTGACTAAAAATACCTTTCATTAGGTTTTCTAACCCTTTCCCACGGAAGACTCCTTTCCAAGGTTTTATCCATAAATAAATGTTTCTTCATAGAGCAGGAAGGAACTTTATTAGTACTATTTATTTGTGTAGTACACTCAGTGTGCATGGCACCTTTTGCAGGATATGAGAGGATGAGTCCCTGTCCCAAGGAGCTTACAACCTAAAATTCAATGTAGAGGTGACAACAGAGGAAAGGAAGTGAATGGTGACAAAAATGATCAGGAAGAATATACAATTTTTCAATTTCAAGTACTTAGACTTATGACCCAATCCTACCCCCGCCCCGTGCTGGCAAAGGCGGTTGCAAACATTCCATAAAGCACACTGCAACAGCGCAGAATCTAGGCCTGCTGGTGAGGAAGGCCTGTGCCATCCCACCTGTGCTGGCTGCAATGCACACCGGAGAAGGTAAGCTTCTCACTGACTAGTGGGGGGGGGGGATATAATGGGCAGTGCGGGCAAACTGGGTCTGGGAGGTGGCAGGATTGGCAGCAGCTGTTCATGCCAAATCCTGCCCCCCTTTCTGGGCCTGATCCACTAATATGGGGCAACATAGACCACCAGCCTGCCAAATTCCCCCATAGGAATTGGTGCTGCTGCATTGTTGCAGGGGACTTTGGTTAGGATTGGGCTGTTAATTACAATAGGCTATGAAGACTAGAGGGAAGTCTAGCCTCTCCACATGGCAGTGATCTAAGCCTAACACATCAGTCTCCTAAATCCATTCTGAAATCTTTTAGATTAGAATCTTTGCCACCATAAACAGGCTGACTACATACATGCTCAGTATAGTAAAAATAATTCTAGCTAGCCCAGCGGTTTTCAACCGCTGTGCCGCAACACACTAGCGAGGCAGCCTCAGGTGTGCCGCAGGGCCAGAGGATGTAGGCAGCAGCCTTGGGCCGGAGAAGCGGCTGCTTTGACACTTACGCGGCAGCAGCTTTGCCTCTCCTACTGCTCAGCAAGAGGAAGGCTGCAACCCGATCCTCATTTACCTGGAAGTAAGCCCCGTTGACTATTATGGGGCTTACTTCTGAGTAGACATGCCTAGGATTGGATATGAAGTCCCTTGCTGCCTGCCCCATGTGCTGATTGGGCAGCCAGAGGAGCCTAGATGAGGTCTGGGTGGAGTGAGTGAGAAGGAGGGGGGGGGGCAGGCGAGCAGGTAGGAAGCCAGCAAGTCTGCTGAGACCAGCAGCCACAAAAGCCCTTTTCCTTGCCAGTTGCCTGCAGCTCCCCAAAGGGACCCTCCTGCCTTGCCTTTGCCTTTTAGAGGAGGGGTGTTGGGCCACAATCCTATCCACAGTTTCCTGGGAGTAAGCTTCATTGACTATAATGGGACTTACTTCTGAGTAGACATGTCTGGGCTGTGCTTAGCTTGGCTCTCAGGATCCTCTCCTAGCACCACTTTCCTGGGAGTAAGCCCCATTGACTATAATGGGACTTACTTCTTAGTAGAGATGCCTAGGATTGGGCTTTTGGTCACACTTTTTTTGGAAATACAGGAACAGGCAATTGTGGGGGGGGGGAATGTGAGGCAAGTGATTCTGGACCTTTGGAAGGTGTGGACCAGTGAGGGGAGGGACAGTAGGAGAGGTGCTAACTGCAATTATGAGAAGAGGAGGGAATGTGCCTGTGGGACAGGGTGGGGTGGGGGAGAGGAGGAGAGAGAGAAGTGCCAATTGCCAGCTCCTGTATTTGAGAAAAAAGAGTGCAACCAAAAGCCCAATCCTAGGCATGTCTAGTCAGAAGTAAGTCCCACAGGCACATTCCCCCCTAGTCTTTGGCTGCAATCCTAACCACTCTTTCCTGAGAGTAAGCCCCATTGAACAAAATAGGACTTACTTCTGAGTATACCTGGTTATGATTGTGCCCTTTGTCATGTAATGATTTAATTGTATTAATTATATTAATTAAAAATTAATTGTAATGTAGTAATTAATGTAAGTTAAAAGCTGGGAGTGTGCCTTGACAAATTTAGTGCCTTGACAGTGTGCCGTGAGCTGAAAAAGGTTGAAAATGGCTGAGCTAGCCACTCACACACACATTAAAGCCTGGGACCATATCCCAGTCTGAAACTACTAACACCTGGATTACCCTTAAGATGGTATAGTTCCTGTCGAGTTCCTTTAGAAAATATTGCAGAGTTTTCACATGGTATAAATGTTATTTCCTTGCAAGCGCGTTTTTTTTTTTGTCCCCTGCTGGCATTTAAACATCAAGCTGAATCTGTATGAGAAGGGTATATGTTGTCATCATCCACCATGCCCAGGATCGTCTTGAAATTTCAAAACTGAGTTTTCATGAGAACAAGAAAGGGACAAGGGGACATGGTATCAGCTAGCCACCATTACAACATTATTGTATAGCCTAACTCCAAGAAGACTCCAAAATTTTATGGAGAAATCACATGGACTCCAAACACACAGCAGGGAATGTGGGAGTCTTTGGCTTTAAGGCTTGCAGTCCTATACTCTCACTAAATTCCAGGGGGTGCTCCCAGTGTGGAAGGGATTGTCACTCCCGAATCGGCCTTTTCAGCCACACTAGACGCTGTTCCAGAACCACCTTTCAGAGCGCGATACCATAGTCTTTCGAGACTGAAGGTTGCCAACTAACTAACTAACTAACTAACTAACTAACTAACTAACTAACTAACTAACTAACTAACTGCATATATTTGCCCATTAATGCCACTAGGACAGGAGAGGCCAAGCCACAGCATTCCATGTGCCACTTTTTATGTGGAGTCTTGAACATCACTCTACCTTAACATCACCTTTTGTGATTACTGCAATAGCTAAATGGAGCCTCCGAGTTCAAGGGTGATATATCTCAGAATGCCAGGAGGTACAGAGCAAGAAACATGGGACTGATGTTGCTTTCCAAAGACACCTGGTTGACTGTTGATGAGGCTAGAAAGGTGGCCTGAATGGACCTTTAGTCCAGCCCAGCAGGACTCATTCTGAAGTCCATATAAGGTGTGTTCATTGCCCTTCTGCACAGCCCATCCCCCTCTGCCTGCCCGCCTTCTCATCCTCAAAGATTATCTTAGCTGAGATCTCTTTGCTGATGATTTTCCTGAACATGGTATCTCTGCCTGGCTGGGCCACCTGGGCTTTGCTGATCTCATCGGCCATCTCTGTGCTGCCCCACTCAGCCCCTGTGCTTTTCACAGGTTGCCCCTTCAGCGCTTCATCACTCAGGCCTTATTGGTGATTAGGTTTTTATCTCTCTATGAATGGCAGAGGGTATCTGTGTTTTCTTTTCATGAGTTGATTTCTCATTGCCTCTGAAAACACTGCTGTATTTGTCAACAACAGTTCTGAGCTGCAGTTTGAAGTTCATTTCCTTTCAAAAATGCCTTTATTGTGCAAGAGAAATAGTGATTTTTTTTAAGTTTTTCGGTTTTCTGGGTAAGTAACCGAAGCAGAAAATGCCTGAAAGGGGTGAAGGTTATGTGTGTGGAAGTAATGTATAGGGAAGAAATGTCTGCAAATTGGAGTGACATTGGGCCAAGTTTTAGACCTGTCATCTTGGTTTTCTTTCTGCTATCATTAATTGGATAAAGCACTGACTATCATGTAGATCTGTCTAAGAAACCAGATTTTTTTTTTAAGTTAGAAAGACGCTGAGGTTCTAAAAAGTCTAATAGTAATCTCTGTAGCCACAATAAAAAAGAACCTTCATATTTGCTTCTGTATATGCATAGGGGGGGGTGTAGGTGGGTGGGTGGGTGGTATTTTTTGAAGTTAATGCTGCATCAGAGGTTTCCAGTGCTGTTGCCCCAAGCTTTGGTGATCCTGGGAGAGAGGAGAGCTTCCAGTGGAAGGCATAGCCTGGGGAAATCCATTGCATGCTCTCACTCATATAAGTTATCTTTGCGTTTTGGTTCTCCACCTCTAGGTATTGCCTGTATGGCCTTGGCTTTTTATATCATTGAAAATAGCAGGGTTGTGTCCCTCCCTCCCCCCTGGATGTGATGTAGTCTGCTAGGCAGGCTTCCATCTATTTTTATCCTGCACTACCAGTGGCCAGAGGAAGATTGCTGCTTTCCTTGGGTAACTGTAATGCACACCCTGCAAACCAGTGAACTCAGAAGTGTAATCAGCTGGCTATAGCTCAAAGGCAGCTTTTACTTTATTAGGGAAAAAAGAAGCATGCTTTGGAGCAGATTGTAGCAGCCCACTTCAGAGGCAGGTGGTAGGCAGCTGGTGAGAAGATCAGGCTCCTGACAGGTCCAAGTGTCAACAAAGAAGCAACTTTTAACTTCGGAGAATGGCAGTTATCCTCATATCAAGGTGAAAGGAACAAGGGGATATACATGGGTCAGTTTCCTGATTGAAAAAGAAGATTGAAGGCATAATTCTTACTTGCCACCTGATGTTGTTGTTCCAAGAATGATCCATGGGGAAAAACAGATTTGGAGTAGAGGACAAGAAGTTATAGACAGAGGTGAAAGTGGCCTTTTGCTTCTTTGGGGCCTTTAAGAGTTAAAGAATGCATTTGGACAGTGGTGGAATGGATGACATCATCACTGAAGTATCCACACTGGATATGGAGGGGAATTATAAAAAGGTAAGAGACAGAAAGAGCAGTTTTGCCTTGGAACAATCAGCCTGCTTTTGCAGAAGGGAGGGGGTGAAATCAAACTAAGCAGGTGTCCATAACAGAAAAGGCATTCACAGTATCCTGTTGCTTCAAAACGTCCTTGAAGGCTGAAAAAAGAGCGATAAATGTGTGTGTTCGTTGTAGTGCCCCTTTATTTTGCTACATAATGAAATGTTGTCAGGATGAACATGTATGCCAACTTTCTGCTAAGTTCCAGCTTAGAAAAGTGCAGCCCATTTGCCTTTTGTTATGTTATATAAAACATTTTATCTGTCTGCCATTGTCTATGCTAGATTAAAATTGTGTCAGCAATAAATTTGTAATTTATTTGTAATTGTAATTGTGTCAGGTATGCTTTGTAATCAGCTAGACAATTTCCACATTGTGGAAGTCACATTGTGATCCTGCTTTGATAAACATTTGAGACTTGCACATCAACCTCTCTTTTTGTTGTCCCCCCTTCTTTCTCCCCCATTTAATAGAACATTTTAAAATTGAACGGCACCAAGCATTTGCCAGAATGGTGGGTTTTATATAGATTTGCCACATTGGCATGTCTCTAAAAAGCACACCAGCTGCAATGTGGAATTTTAAATATAGTAATTGTCTATGTCTGGTAATAACAGACCTACTCAAAAATAACTTTAGTTGCATGACTGAAGCCTTCACTGATACTTGAAATTACAAGTATCTGTTTGTCCTTATACTACTACTAAGTTGCACTGTTGATGTTTTTCTTCCAAAAGCAACACTTGTTGCCTGAAAATCTGTTAAAAGCTTATTACGCTGGTTACAGACAGCATTGTGGAAGTTTGATACACTATAAAATCTCCTTGGTTTCAAGTAATGCTTTCATACTTGCCTTGCTGACTGTGAGCTTGCTATATATTTTGGGAGGGGCCATTGTTTGGGGCAATTCACACCTCCTAGCTTTATTCTTTCCAATCAAAATAAATCAAAATGGAATCAAAATAATCAAAATTATTTTGATAATTTTGGAATCAAAATAAATGTTTTCCCATACAAGAAAACAGAGTTGGAAAAGATCCAAGTGTTACAAATTCTGATGCTGGATTCTAAGCAATTTTCCCAATGATTTTATTTTTTCCCAGAACTGATGCCTAATGATTTGTTGTTGAACTCTTAAACTTTGATTCTGGACCCCAACACTGCAATTCTGTATGCCTTTGGTTCTCAAACTCCTGGGATGTTTGAGACCCAAGGTAAGTGTGCAGGTGGGGGGGGGGGGAAGCTAAGACAGCAACATGATCCCCAGGATTGTGCTGCTGTCGGGGAGAGGAGGGTTTTTTTTAAAATTACCTGCAGCCAATGTAGGGGTCCATACACCTATACACATACACTCCATACACCTAAAAATAACAAAAAAAAGAGCACTTACAGTTTTGCGACGAAAACCGTCGCCTTTTTTCATTTTTTAGATGTTTTGACCTCTCAGGGGCCCCCCAGGACTCCTGCACTGGCTGCAGGTAAGAAAAAAAAAACCCCTCCTGTCCCCGGAAGCAGTACAATCCTGGGGATCACATTGCTGGCATCCCCCTTCCTCTGCCCCTTAAGGGGACAGAGGCAGGGTTTCTCAAGCTGGGGAATCACAACGCCCTAGTTTGAGAATCTCTTCTATATGCACTTACCTGAGAATAAGCCCCATTGAACTATGTGGGAGTTGTTTCTGATGCCTAGGACTGTGCTGTAAGAATTTGAATACTGGTTCTAAGCTAGAAGGTGGAACCTGTCAGCTTTTAAATAGACCCTGTGTTGCCACATGGCTAAACAGACATTCTAATATGGGTGCTGGTTCTATTTGTTTGTTTCTACATACATTAACACAGAGAGAATATTGAAATGCAGTTTATATACAAAAACAAGAAGAAGAACGCTGTTGTACTTGGTCTAAATTCTCAGGCTTGTATTTCTGTTTATTAGTCTACATGTGATCATATTTCAAGTGCCGTAAATGCCAGACTGCTGAAGTGTTTTAGAGAATGTGCTCGTGAAAATATCCACTTAATATTTCTATCCAAAAGAGCCTTGTATAGGGGGAAAAATGTACAGTAGTGCCCAATAAGGGGCTTACCAGGTCCTCTTAAATGTCAGCTTGGTGTGTTCTGTGTGCATGTATATAATATAAAGCTCACTATGAATTTTACTGTTAAAAATACAAAACTCATTTATTGGTAATATATGGAATAAAGTGTACATTAAAAGGGTCAATAAAATTATCCTCTGATGTGTTATTGCTGCTGGATGAGAAATCAGTTAATGATCCTGCTAGCTTTTGTGGGTTTCAGACTCCCCTTAACAAAACAGACAAAATGATGGGAATAAGTCAGCAGCATTTCTGAAACACCATAAAAAGGAATAATAAAACAGAGCTAAGTTGCAAAGCTCATCCAATAAAGTTTGTTAGAAGCATCACCATGAAGGACCAGACCAAGGAATGTTTTTTGGAAATATAAAGCAAGGTCTTGCAGTTGGTGAAAGAACTTTGCATGCAGAAGATTCTTGGTTTAACCCTTGGCATCTCTTGTTGGGATTGAAACCATGAAGTGCAACTGCCAGTCAGTGTAGACAAAACTGAGCCAGGAGGGTCTGATGCAGGAAAAGGCAGCTTCATATATTCCATTTCCTCAGTCACAATATAGTGCAATGCTAAGTGCTTCCTCTGTATGTTGCACATCTGGTCTAGTAACCTTGCTCTTTTACAGTGTAATCGTATGCATGTTTACTCAGAAGTAAGTTCTACCATGTTCAATGGTGCTTATTCATAGGTAAGTGTGTATTGGATTGCAGCCTCGGTCTTATCATTTAAATTCTAAATATACTGAAGAGAACATTTGTTCACTTCAAGATCTGTTGAAGGTAAGTCATGGGGATAGGAAAATTGTTCAGGTGGGCAATTAGAGCTAATAATTGCAGGGAAAATTTTGATACCTTCCATATTAAGGTCACAGCCCTACCTATAATGACACACGTTTGCCCAGGATTAGGGCCTAAAATCTTGTAATCTGTGGCCATAATAAACAAAGTAAGAGTGTTGGGTTCACAGCCATGTAATTATAATGGGAATGCAACCTTAGTCAATATATGCCTTAAACCTTTTATTTAATTATAAAGCAAGAGGGAGAAAAGTTATGTCAGGTAAAAACCAGCTCTTTGCCTTGGCCCTGGAAAGAAATAGGCATCCAATTCAGATGCTTCAAAATAGGTGATGTATTATAACTTTGACTGAAACCTGTTAAAAGACAGGCCACTGCATTCTGCATTTGCTGAACTTTCTAAAGCATCTTCAGAGACAGTCCCATGTAAAGCACATTATGATAGTCCAGTCTGAGTCACCAGAATATGAATGACAGTGGCCTAGTCTCTTATCTTTTAGCAGTGGACAAATCTGGCATACCAGCCGAAGGTACTTTTGACTACACTGTAGCTGGAAATCCAGGAACAAAACTGGGTCTACCAATATCCCCATGTTATGAACTCAGTCCAGGTCAGGCATACTCCTAGCTAACCAGTTCATTGAGTCCCCCACCATCATCACCTTTTGTTTTAATTTACAATGAGGACATGTGGGAAATATGCAAATTTGATACTGAAACAAGCATTTATAGTGGAGAGTTGGCCTATACATGGGCTATGAGGTAGGCAGCTAAGCTCTGTTAAGTAGCTGACAAATAACATGTGGCTTTTTGATAATCACAAATTCCTGTTTGGAAGCCAGTAAAAGAAAAAGAAGAAAGCTGGACAATTTGATGCTTTTGGATATCTGCAATGGATACTGACGGAGAATTCTTCATTATAGATGGACTGGAATGGTGGGAATTGTGCATATAATTTGATAAATTGAAAGGTTCTTGCTTCTGTAAATACCAGGTTGATAAGCAAGGAGAGTTCCAATGGGCCACAAATTTCATTGCTTGTGGGGGAATTTTCTTTGATTTACAGTTCATTCCTAACCCCCAGGTTAGGCTGGCACAAGACCGGGGGTGTTGGAAATGTGCTGAAATTCATGTTTGTGTCGACTCAGGAGTCGGGGAGGCCAGCGCAAAGAGTTGTGTTGGCCTCCCCATGCCAGATCCAGGCCCAGCGGAGTAAGTTTGTGTCGGCCGAGTTGGGGCGGGGAGTGGGAGGCACAGCCCGGATCCAGTGGTTATACCAGATCCTGACCCTGTTGCCGAGTGGCAAGGGGAAGCCTCTGGCTGCTACATTCTACTTGTATTTGCAAGTAGATCCGAAGAGAACCATTGGGGCCAGTGCAGCACGACACAGGGTAAGGGGGGAGTTTTCCCCTTACCTTGGGTTGCACTGATTCTTCCCCCAAACTTGCACTGGCTGCAGCGCAGGCCCACTGGCCTACCTGCTCCAGCACAAGTTAGGATTGCGCCCTTAGAAGTGCCGTAAGACTTGGTGTCTAGTTGTGAAGAGGAAAGCACAGGGCAAAAGCTCCAGCTGTGGCCATACCATAGTTGGTCAGGCTATATTGTTGCCTTAAATGCGGAGCCATTCATGTGACTGTTCTAGGTATAGCATTATGTGCTACCCTATTCCCCATTTTTGTGTGTGACATTGTCAGCCATTGCTATTGATTTCTGCTGAATCCACTCCTGGACCACACTATTTCCCTTATAAGCCTCCAAGGAGTGGCTTACATCACTTTGTTAATATGGTGTGGGAAACCTTTTGAAAATATAGTAAAGCAGGACTTTTCACTGAAAAGTGAAATCTGTCTCCCACAGTCTTTTTTTAGAGCTGACAGGATTAATCTTGTGTACTCTGACTAGTACGGATGAATGTGCAAAGGCTGCAAGCAAGGATTAATATGTGTGTTATGGAATCATGGAAGCATTATGAGCTCCTTGTGATGATTTGATTGTGATGATTTAAAGTCATAGTTGCCAAGGTATGAACATGCAGATGGTAAAACTTCAATACCGTTTAATTCTGTTTGTTTAAAAATGCAGACAAACCAAAAATATTTAAAACATCAAGGATGTCTTGACATCAATCAATCCAAAGGATTCTTAGGCCAGTGCAAGTACAGTGTTAAGCACTTCTGCGCCACCATGGGAGTTGGCAGGCCATCACACAAAAGTGCACCGGTGTCTGGAGGCAGAATCAGACCTCCACAGCACCAGCTTTTGCCATTTCTGCCCAACGTTGCATATACGCGACATGGATTAAATGTGTACACTTGTGGGCTTGGCAGAAATGGGTTAAGGTAAGTTTGTGCTGGCAATGGGCTGCTGGTATGGGGGGCATTCCAGGGCAGGGTAGAGTGGGCAGCAGGTTGGCCAGTGGGACTACCGGGCCTGGGAGGGGGCAGGACCAGGATCCATCACTTAGGCCCGATCGTAACCCCCCTTCTGGGCAGCATGGCCTTCTGCGGTGCTGCTTAGATCTGTGATCTGCACCACCTCTTTAGGTGGCACAGATCTAAGTAGCCCCATTTTGGCCCACTGCCACATTACTCGGGGTAAGGGGAAGTTGCGCCATGGCCAGGCCCAGCCTTGTTCTGAATGCTCTGCTCCAGGGCAGGTTAGGATTCGGCTGTAATATCCTGAACATATTGTCTACAAATATTACAAAAATCTTTTGTCTGCAAAAGTTCCAGCAGATCAAGCTCATGTATGGACTTGGGTAGTTAGAAGTAACATTCTTTGTGGACATGATGAACAAAATCACCAAATACATGTCAACTTTCTAGACCAGGGGTGTCAAACTCATTTCATGTAGTGGGCCAAAAAGTATTTATGGTGCCTGCTGAGGGCCGGAAGTGATGAAATTAAGATGATGGCCAGAATTAAGCACTTTGTTCTCACATAGAAACTCATTACTGCAAATGAGAGAAGAGAAACTGTGCAGACTTTGTTCATAATTTCAAGACGGAACCCAATTATCATGCTGGGAGAGCCCAGTTATAAACAATTATAAATTGTTTTCCAGGGGCCACATTCAGCTTGCAGGCCTTATGTTTGACACCCCTGTTCTAGACTACTTCAGTGGCATCAGTGTTAAAAAGGTAGACTTGCTACTTCAGTCGGCATGCATGCATCCAATGTTAAGAACATTTTCTTAAAATAACAAAACGTACTATAATTCCTTTGAGAGTCTTTTACCCAGATATTTTGAGATGATTTTAATATGATAAATGGAAATATATGTCTTGATTGTTGTGAGGCCGAAGAGGGTATGTTCACCTTAACTCCTCAGAAGAAAACTAGGAGAAAATGTAATGAAATTGATAAATCATTTCTGTACTTATGTAATTTTAATTTATATATTTTTTTAAAAAAACCTTTTTTTTTTAAAGCACAAGAAATTTGCCATTAGTGAGTGATTTAGCCGGTATTTGTCCTGATGTTACTGACTTACAAAAAGCAATCTAGGTTGCCTTCCGGTGTAGCATGTCAATGTCTTTTTCACATCCTCGGCTCACAATTGCAGACAGAAGCATCTTACATTACAAGGAAGAGATTGGATGTGGGGAAAAAATCTAATGAGGAAGTCCCCTGAGGTTTCCTTTGATGACATAGCATCAGTAGTGGCAAAGTAAAAATGAATATACCAGGTTATTAAGTTCAGCAAATGTGCTTTTAAAGCTATTGATTTTTCCTCATGTTGCAGTTTGTTTACCTCTGCAGTTTTTGAGACAGAAAAGCTCTATGCCAAATGTATGAAGACCCATATATTGCTGCAGATGAATTCAGTTAGGTGTAGCATCAAATCATTGAGTGCTACTAATGGTGATTCTACTCAGAGTAACTAAGCAAGTAATTGCTGTAATTACTCCAAATTCATCTGTTTCCAACTGTAATAAACCATGTAGGGATTCAGACATTATATTCCTCAGGTTAACTAGTAGAATTCGGGTCAGTAGCTAGTCTAGTCAAGTACCTCAAAACCTGATGAGCAGAGGCTCTCAGACTCAGGTCTTGGGCAGAGGTTTTTTCCAGCCCTGAGGTCTGCCGTCTCTTACATTGCAATGCTAGGAAGCAAATGCTGGTCTCTCCCTCCTAATGGGTAAGTACCATAGCTCAGCAGTGTAGGACAGGCTATGCATGAAGAAGGTAACAGGGCTGAGAAAAGGCTTCTCTCTGACTTGAAACCCTGGAGAGCTGAAGTCAGTGAATATGAACAATACTGAGTACAATGAATAAGACCATTTCATACAAGTATACCCACACACAGAGCTGGTCCAGACCTCCTGGAACCTGAGGTGGCGTGCAAATTGCTGTTCCTCCTTACTTGGTGGTGCACCAGCCTCTATTCCTCCCACTTTCTGAATTGGAAAAGAAAGAGAACAGCAGGGCGGAAGAAGAAACATGGAGGAGAAGAGACTAGTGAACGACAGCATCCGAGACAATTCCTGTTCCATTCTGTCTGCCTCTTCCTTTCCAAATCCAGGGAGTGGGTGAGTTGGCAGACAGAGATGGATGCTGCCCCCCTCCAATCTGCTGCCTGAAGTGACCCCCAGCATAATGGATGGGCCAGGCCTGCACGCAGCTCTGTCAGTGAGCTTTAGCTTCAAGTCTTGCACGGTTCTTCTTTTCTTTTACTTCTCCATCTGCTCAGAATTCTGGGCTGTTTCTTAGGATCATCTTATCGTGCAGTGGTTCTCAAAGTGGTGGGTCGTGACCCACCATTGGAACCTAAAATGGGTAACTTTCCTCTTAAGGGAAGTGCCCCTTAAATGGGTGCCCAAAAGGTACTGCGCAATCAAGGTGCCACAGGAACTCAGGTGCATTTAAACATTCCTGGGAGGACTGTGTAGCCTCCCGGATGGGCCTGGAGGCCTGCAGCCCCCTTCACACGCCTCCCCTCTGCTGCAGTGGGCTCCGTTTTGCAGTCAGAGCCCACTTCCAGTTTCGGACGGTCCGCACCTTGAAACTGCAACCACAAACTGGAAGTGTGCTCCAACTGCAGATCAGAGCCCACTGCAGCGGAGGGGAGGCTCATGGAGGGGGCTGCAAGCCTCAAGGATTCTCAGGGAGGCTGCACAGTCCCCCCAGGTATGTTTAAATGCATCTAGGTGCCTGCAGCGCCACAGTCACTGCGGCGCTGTCGAGGCAACCTTCCCATCCCAGTCCCTGCCCCTTCAAGTATGTACCCTGGGTTCTCAGACTCCCAGAGAGTTTGAGAACAACTGTAGAGTGTGTACAGGATTGGAAACTTGTTTTGGTAAAAATGTACATATTTTTCCTTTGACTTTCATGCTTTTTGAATAATAGAGTGCATGAATTGTGTGAATCCTGTGGCCACATCACACCTCTAAAGTCTCAATAAAATCCACTTGCAGCTCAGTGGGGAAGTTCTTAGGACATACCAACTGCTAAAGCATATATATCTATACATTATTCCACTTCTGCAGGGAACCTGGGAACTGTAAATCTGTGATGGTGCTCAGCATTTTGATCAGAATTCTCACCAAACCTAATCCCCAAGCATTTTCACCAGACCTTATTCCCCAGCGCTGCCAAAGTTGGATTGCTGGAGGCCATGGGGCAAACCGCTGTTCTGGGCCTGCTATGGTATCTTCCCCCCCCCAATGGTGCATGTGATACTATCATTCCCACCAGTAGTTAAGTTTCAGTGGTGGGCCCTCAGCTAGCGCCCATCCTAGCTGGCCCCTGTTGCCATATCTAATCTCCATGATACTTTGAGGGACATAATAATAATAGTTAATAATAATTGTTATGGAAACTATTATTATTAGGTATTGGCAACCTTCAGTCTCGAAAGACTATGGTATCGCGCTCTGAAAGGTGGTTCTGGCACAGCGTCTAGTGTGGCTGAAAAGGCCAATCCGGGAGTGACAATCCCTTCCACACCGGGAGCAAGTGCAGTCTGTCCCTGGTCTGTTTCCCTGGCTATGGGCCTTCCTTCTTTGCCTCTTTGCCTCAGACTGTTGGCCAAGTGTCTCTTCAAACTGGGAAAGGCCATGCTGCACAGCCTGCCTCCAAGCGGGCCACTCAGAGGCCAGGGTTTCCCACTTGTTGAGGTCCATCCCTAAGGCCTTCAGATCCCTCTTGCAGATGTCCTTATATCACAGCTGTGGTCTACCTGTAGGGCGCTTTCCCTGCATGAGTTCTCCATAGAGGAGATCCTTTGGGATCCGGCCATCATCCATTCTCATGACATGACCAAGCCAACACAGGCGTCTCTGTTTCAGCAGTGAATACATGCTAGGGGTTCCAGCACGTTCCAGGACTGTGTTGTTTGGAACTTTGTCCTGCCAGGTGATGCCGAGGATGTGTCGGAGGCAGCGCATGTGGAAAGCGCTCAGTTTCCTCTCCTGTTGTGAGCGAAGAGTCCATGACTCGCTGCAGTACAGAAGTGTACTCAGGACGCAAGCTCTGTAGACCTACTGTATGGAAACTATAAGATAGGTATTTTGTAAGTGTGGCTTGGCCTTTAGTATAGAAGTGAGTTGGACAAAGACAGTAACAGCACAATCCTATGCATGTTTACTCAGAAGTATGTTTCATTGTTTTCAGTGGGACCTACTCCCTGGAAAGTGTCCAGTTTGTAGATATGAAGATGGGGATGCAATAGAGGAAAACAGTAATTGAAGGGACTTGAAGAATGTGGGTTGGGGTGAGCTCAAGGGCTAAAAGATGCTGCAAAAAAAGATTTATTTTTTTTAGAACTTTGCATGGACTGTGTGGTTGGTTGGTTGGCAATGTGGCGCTTCAGATATTTTGTTTTTGTTTTAAAGTCCAAACTGATGACAGTGATCATCTTCAAGGAGTGAATAGTCTGAGAAAAATACTCGGTATGTATTAACGAAGTTTAAAAGCAGTCAAGGGAGCTAATGATGCTGTAGCCTGGTATATGTAATGCCTCTGTATCTGTTCATCTTAGCTCAAGCACTGGATTTGGTTTACTCCTTTTTCCAGAAAGTGGTTTGCTATTGGTGGGTTGATAATTGTTTTCTTCTGTATTTCCAGGCTCAAAAAAATGAGCGGGAGTCTATCAGGCAAAAACTGGCACTTGGAAGTTTCTTTGATGATGGCCCAGGAATTTATACCAGCTGTAGTAAAAGTGGCAAGCCAAGCCTTTCTTCTCGGTGAGTAAAATAGCACTGTGAACATTTTTTGCATTTTTATAGCTTCCATGTGGCAAATTATCAGAGAGCTTCAACCACATGTGTAAAGCTTTCATCCAAGCATCTGAGAGTGCCTGGCATCGTCTTCAACACTGTGGGGTTTAATGACAGAGAAACTCTTCAGCGTCCTCGGGAACACTTTGTGAGCTTCTGACCAGTTTTATTTCTAGCAACTGTGACCTAGTTGTCACCATCTGAAATTTTGTGGCCATTACTATAAACCATTTCTATAGAGCAAGGGTGTCCAAACTTTTTGGCAGGAGGACCACAATATCTCTCTGACAGGAAAAAAAAAAGAATTAATTTACATTTCAAATTTGAATAAATTTACATAATTGAATATATTAAAGATGGAAGTTATATGAATGAATGAAGGTCTTGCAATAGCTCCAGGCCTATAAAAGGCCTTGCACAAAGCAAGACAGGACTTTCCTTCGCTGCCACTGCTGCTTCACAGCCATGAAACAGCACGCAGTGGAGGGAGCCCTTGGTCCACAGCTCACACAAGAGGTTGAACTGTCTTCCTCATGCAGAGAGCAGTTGTGTTGGGACAGCACGGGCTCCTGCAAGTCTTCGGAGGGCCAGAGGCTTATTGGAGACCGGAGGCTCCCTGCGGGCTGGATTGGGGTTCCCTGAGGACTACAAATGGCCCCGGGATGGGGTTTGAGCACCCCTGTTATAGAGCTTTTCTGTGTTGTGAAATTGTGTTCTGTATTCCTTTTTGCAAATATTTTCAAAACTAGGTGGAATATAAATATTTAAGGAATGCCAGTAATATTTCAGTGAATAATGTCTTCAGTATTTTGGAATGTTCAGTGTGTTAGTTTGGATTCTGGGTATTTATTCTGAATTGTCAACTGGATTAACAGCCTTTTGACATTTTTATTGGGCTGTCCAGTGGTTCCCAAACCTACCCTGGTCACAGTACCCTTAGAGTCGCAGTAATTGTTTTGTGGTGCAACTACAGTTCCATTGCTATAGGGCCTGCATGCAGTTAGAACTTGAGGCAAAATCTCACAGCACCCCTGGGCACCACAGCACACAATTTGGGAACCACTGGGTTACGCATTGCAACTCTTATGTAAGGACATGCAGCCTCTTGCTGCTGAACCTCAGCATCGCTTATTCCGTTTAGTGTAGTTCTATCCACTTTTGCAAATCTGTCTGTTGTGCAATGCTGTGCAGCCAGTCTTAGGCATGTGGAAGTATTTTAGCTCAGTGGAAATAAGTTCCATTGAGCTCAATTGTGCTTGATCTCAGGAAAGCATGCACAGGATTTCAGCCATGGTGTTAATGTCGGTAGCACTTGTCAAAATGAGATTTGCTGCATTGCACTTCTTAATACAGAGAGACTGATAAGTAAGGTATAAAAGTATAAATGAAGAATGGAACTTCCTGTATAGTTAATTTGGGGATTTTTGGGAGGGGGGACAGCTATTTTCTTGAGCAGGGGTGCCCAAACCCCGGCCCGGGGGCCACATGTGGCCCTTGGGGGCTCCCAATCAGGCCCGCAGGGAGCCCCCAGTCTCCAGTGAGCCTTTGGCCCTCCGAAGACTTGCTGGAGCCCATGCTGGCCTGACACAACTGCTTTCAGCATGAGGACGACTGTTCGACCTTTCACCTGAGCTGTGGGATGAGGGCTCCCTCCACTACTTGCTGTTTCACATCTGTGATGCAGCAGTGGCAGCAAAGGAAAGGTTGGCCTTGCTTTATGCAAGGCCTTTTATAGGCCTTGAGCTACTGCAAGACCGTCATTCATTCATATAAGTTCCATCCCTAATAAATTCATTTATGTAAATTTATTCAAATTTTAAATGTAAATTAATTCTTTTATCCCCTGGCCCCTGGCAAGGTGTCAGAGAGATGATGTGGCCCTCCTGCCAAAATGTTTGGACACCCCTGTTCTAGAGCAGGGGTGTCCAAAGTTTTTGGCAGAAGAGCCACATCATCTCTCTGATACTGTGTCGGGGGCCAAGGAAAAAATAATTAATTTACATTTAAAATTTGAATAAATTTACATAAGTTTACATAAATGAATATATTAAAGATGAACTTATATGAATGAATGAAGGTCATGGAATAGCTCAAGGCCTCTAATATAGGCCTATAAAACAGTCACCCTCAGCTGAGAGCAGTTACACTGGGCCAGTGTGGGCTCCAACAAATTTTCAGAGGGCCAGAGGCTCATTGGAGACTGGGGGCTCCCTGAGAGCCACATTGAGAGGCCTTGAGGGCCACAAGTGGCCCCAGGGCCAGGGTTTGGGCACCCCTGTTCTAGAGTATCATTAATCTATCCGTTTTCCTGAAGAGTTAAAAATATGTAGTGGTGCTTTAAAAACTATTTATAAAGCATTAGGAAGTCTTTCTACCTATCATCTTGATCTGCTAAAGGACCGTGTGTCCGTTGTGCTGATAGTGGTGAGCCCCAGCCAGAATCCTACTACAGATTTAAATAGCACCATTATCTTTACCGTCATCAGAATACAGCTTCTGTACAATGTTGTGCAAAGAAAGCAGGGAGGACCCTTCCCTGTAATTCTTACTCAACTTCATTCCGTTCTAGCTAAGGACTGGAATTATGGTAACATATTTAAGCAGTTTCTTCTTTTACTGAGTTCCACAAAATAGTTTTGCACTAGAGTACCCTTCAGGTGTAGCACAGTGATGTGGGAGCCAGACTTCCATGGGTTCATACCACAAAACAATATAGCTGTAATGTTTAAAGGCCTACAACAGTGTGAATTATGTGAGTTGCATGAGTACATTCTACCTGCTCCAGATTTCAGTCAAGCTCATGATAATGACCCTTGGTGTTTATATGTTATAATAGCAACATGGGATAAATCCAGGAAAAAGCAGCTCTCATACCACTTTGGTAATATGTAAAGGACACTTCCATTCTAGTACACGAGACAGCCTTGAAGCGTTTGCCAGTGACACACATGAAAACATGTGTTTTCTCAGATACACAGGAGGCTTCTCAACACTAGAATCTAAATCTTCAAATAAACCAAGCAAATTCCAGGAATTGGAATCTAATTTTCAACTCCCTCTAGGGGCCCTTCTAGAATGGGAGTGTCAAGCTTATTTAAAACAGCAGGCTGAATAACATTCATGGTTCCTGCTGAGGGCCAGAAGTGACATCATTAAGCAGGGAGTGACATCATTAAGCAAATGAGGACCAGAAATAGGCACTTTTTTCTCACTTAGGGATTTATTAGCTGCAAATGACATAAGAGAAAATACACAAAGCTTGATTGTATTTTCAAGATATGGAAGACCCAGTTATCACACGGGCTGCCTTTTTGGCAGTATCACATCTGCTGAGGCTTCCCTTCACAGCTCAGTAGTTGATGGTGGTGCTGGGAGAGGGCCCAACTATCTTGCAGGTCAGATAAAGAGCTTCCACAGCCTCCCATGGGACACCCCTGCACTAGAACAAGGAAAAATAGACAATGGATTTGTTAGTTTAGGAAGATACTATGTTTGCACATATTTCTTTTTTTGTATTTGGTTGCTTTGTTTGTAAGAAAAGCTAAAAGTCAAACACATGGGTGCTTCTGATACTCAGGTTTATAGTCGGCATCTTCCAGGATAAAAAAATCAGAATTAAAAATAATCTTGTATGTGAGTAGCCATCAGCTATGTATAGTGCCAGGACTTCTGGATCTTCGTGTAGGGACTTCATAGTCTGAGGCTGAGACATATGCTGAGCCATTGGTCCATCCAGCATGGTATTACATTGTATTACTCAGCTTACATTGACTGGCAGTGACTCTCTAGGACTTCAGCCCAGGTCCTTTCGAAAACTACTTGGAAATGCCAAAATTGAACCGGCAACCTGCCACTGAGCTACCGCTCTACCAATAAGCTATAGCCTTTTCCCATAACTAAGGGCCAAGCCAGATATATTGATTGAGCAATGTGATGCAGCTTGTGTCAAATTCTTTTACAGCTGTGGTGGAATGTGTGATTTAAAGTAGAGCATGGGAGAGGGGTGCCAAATCTTCCCCTATTTGCAGTTCCTCCTCTCCTCCATTGTTTCATGCTTGCTGCTTTCTCTCAGCAAGAATTGCTTTTGTTCTTGGAACCTCACTGGGGAAAAAGATGAACAATTTGAGAGAGGCTGCTTTGCTAGGGGACGGTTTCAGCATAACCTTGATGCCAACTCATGCCGTGCTTTAAATTTCCTAGACTACTTAACACTGTCTCTGGTCTGGCCTCAGAAAAAAAGAGAGAACAGGGAAAGCCAATCCAAGACCTCCTGCTGCTTGAGGTGGCATCCAAGTGCTGCCCTTCCTTATCAATGAGGTGCCAGCCTCTGCTTCTCCCTCTCCAATGTCTTAACTCAGCATTTTCCTCCCATCCACATTTTCTCTTCATCTCTCCCTTTTCCAATCTAAGGAGAGAAGGAGAAGCAGTGGAGGCAAGCAGGTGGACAGAGAAGACTGCCCTCTACCATTTCTGTTGCCTGATGCAACAGCTTCCATTGACCTCATGAATGGGCCAGCATTGGAACAGGGGAGTGCAGCATGGGTTTCTGATGGCTAGACCTAGTGTAAATACTGGAATCTTGGGTTCTGCTTCTGTCATAGTGCAGTACCTTATCGCTGCTGGGCTTCATATCCCAGTTTTCAGCTTTCAGCTCCAGCAACTGACCTGTGGGTGAGAAATGCACCCCCCCCCCCGGCTCCCAATCTACTTTCAGGTACAATCACTTAGTGCCTCAGCCTTACCCTGACATATGGTTTTCTTCAGCATGAACAGTGAAAGCACTTCTTATCCAGGTGCTCTGAAGGAACTTCATGCTTCTTGAGAAGATGGTGGCTAATGGTCTCAATGACCATGGATCTGCCTTGGAAAATTAGCCATCACAAGAAAAACTGGGTTTTGAACACTGTATTTTTATATTGGTATGAAGGTTTTTTCATGAAGGTGGCCAAATTTTTCATTCTTAACTTGAACTAAGTTGGATCAGAATAATTCCATTTCAATTTCCGTTTATGGGATTTATCACAAAAACTTGTGATAGCAACCTTATAGCATGCAAATCTCTCTTGTACTGAGAAATGCAGCCTCTTGCCTGTGTCGCAAAACAGCAAATGTCATACACATGGTGGCTGCCAAGGCATTTGTCCGTGTTAACGTTTAAAAAAACCAAAAATTGCATGTAGGTGTGATAAGTAAATATATGAATACTCACTCTTGATGAAAATTTATTCTAAAATAACTGTAAAAAGTGAGAACATCTCTGCATATGTGGTGAACTGATACTGTACAGAACTATCAAAATGCATATCCCTGGAAAAGGATTTTGTGGGTGCAATTTATTCAAGCTGTACCTTCTGACAGGCAGCATGGGTAGTTCTGGGGAGGATCAAGGCAAGGGGAGTGGAGGTGGGCAGGGGGTTTGGAATCAGGAGGAGGTGGAATCTCGGCGACAACTGTGCATGCTGGCATCCTATCCCCCCTTTCCCAGTCCCAGTCTGAGGCTTCTTGTGCTTGGAGATGCATTGGCAGTCAGGCAGCTTACAGAGAAGTAAGTAAAAAATATTTTTACTTACCTTTCCTAGGCCATCTGGTCTTCCCCCCCCCCATACAGTGTATTGTGTGCTCTGCTGGCACCACTGCATTGTGTGGTAAGAGTGCATGGGATTGCAGTTTCATTCTCATTTATACTGTGCTTGCTGAAATGTTGTACATTGTAGCTTTGTGGTGTGGGCACACATTTGCATGAGATAGGAGTGGATGCTATGACTCATACAAAGGAGCAAGAAGTTAACCTATTTCCCTTTTCAAACAATACTGTAATAAAGCAAAGAACAGCAGCATATACTGCCAAATACTCAACCCAGGTAGCTATAATCTATGCTTCAGGCCTAAATTCCACTGAAAGCCTTGTGCAGCAGAAAAAGACATGACATAAAAATGTGAGTATGTAATTATTCATTATATATTGCATATTAATAATGCATCCAAAGAACCATTAAAGTAAATGGAAAATAATATTTTACTGTCCATTTCCACTGAAGAGTAATACAAGATTAAATCTGGCGGAGGGGGAGAAGCTGAGAAGGGATCACATGAATCAAAGGCTATATTTATTACTTACACGTGTAATATCTATCTGTTATATGTTTAGTTTTCCATAATATTTCAAATTCTTAATGAAATAACAAATTAGGAATAATTTTCTTGTAAACCCCAATCACCATATGGATATCCTGTATCTGAATGGGAAAATGTAAGCTTCTGTATTGTCTACAATGTATCACTGGCAATAAATCACAGTTAGCATTTTTATGGCTTGGCATAATTCAGTTTTGGAATTTTGTCAAGAGAGATGGCTGAGTGGAACTCCAGATGGCCAGAAGTATAACAGCACCACAATAATAATAAGCACCTTTATGGAAGAATGGGTTTGCGCTAGACAGACTTTTGCACTAGACAGACTATCAGTACTAAGCAAAGAAGTAACACTTTTAAGAAGAACCTTTTTTTCCAGCTTACGTGCAAGTTAATAGTACTTTAGCAGATGCACTCTCTATGAGCAAATAGCTGTGTGATAGGTAAATCTTAAACTTTTCATGAGTGCTAGGGTTCCTTTACCACACACTGCACGTGAGAAGTGGATTTCAGAAGTTGAGGGAAGCACTACAAAGTGCCTTGTGGGTGAAATCAAGGTCAACTTTGGGAGTGAAATCATTGCACATGTAAACATTAGACTATATTAGAGCATTGTTTGCTAATTAAACAAGCACAAAGATTCTGCTTCTTCATCCTTGGATAATCCACTAACATTGGAAGACTGTCCTGTAGTTCCAGCTAGTAAAGCATAATTGTAAGAGATGCAGCTCTTAACGAGGAAGGCTTTAGTTTCAGACTGGGGGCTGAGGTTGAAACAGAGAGAGAACAATTCTGGCCCTTCTTGTCTGTATGGTGGTTGTAACAATGACTAAGATGATCTTTCAAACACTTTAACGTGTTCTACATAGATGCCTTAGGTGTTTCTTTTAGGTCCTCAGGTGTTTCTTAAGAGCCATCTCTTAGGACAGGGGTCTCCAAACCCCGGCCTGGGGGCCAGATGTGGCCCGCAGAGAGCCTTTGTCTGGCCTGCAGCCAGCTTCTGATCCCCTGAGAGCCTCTGGCCCAGCTGACCAAACACAATCAGAGTTGTGCTTGTGGGATGGGGGTCCATTTAAATGTATGCTTTATTCCTTGGTGCTGTGCTGGTGCTTGGAGAAATCCTGTACATTTGAGCCCATTCATTCATTCATTCATTCATTCATTCATTCATCTAAGTTCTATCTCTAATATATTTATTTAAATTTTATATTCAATTTTTTTTCCCCGGCCCTCAACACTGTGCCAGATATTTGATGCGGCCCTTTGGCCAAAAAGTTTAGAGACCCCTGTCTTAGGAGAATAGTGTACCTTATAGGGAACTTGCATCCTGGTTAGTCTCATTACATAGAGAGGTGCTTCTCACGACTAGATGATGCTTTTGTACACTCATCATGACACAGAACTAAATGAAAAGTTTAATTTCTGAAAAATACTGTATTTTTATACCATCCAGTTTTGGTGAGTCATAGAGCCCATTTTGCTATACTGCATGGCTGTGAGTTATACTATATGATTTAATATGCAAAATAATCCTAATCCGTACCCCACAAACATAACCCCATACCTCAGATAAAGAAACACAACTCTGAACACTGTTAATTTTTGCAGCCTCTTCAAAGTGCTTCTAAAATGATTTCTCTCTTCAGACACTGCATTAATCAAATCCCTTTGCTGTGAGGTTTTTGTAGTGCAAAAAAGAGGGGCTACATGTGAGTCAAATATATACATTTAAAGAGAATGTATTTCCTTGCTCCCAAAGCTTTCAGTCAAAAAGAAAAAAGATATGGCCAATGTTGGTAGGGGGAGGAGGTAGGAGAAAGGAGGATGAGGAAGACAGTCAGTAAAACAATAAGATGTTAGGGAAAGGTCATGTGGCAAGGAGCATTTGCATGTCATTATTGTGATAAGAGCTGATGAGAGGGTGTGTGAACAGATTTAATACATGTGTACTGTCTAAGACCTCTTGATTGACACACTTTGGGAGATCTCCAGGGGATTTGAATGAAGAGGAGAAAGTGAGCTGTTGAACGACTGCCAAGATGTTTACAGCCACAAGGCAGAAGTAGTTTCATAGAAGCTGCTGGGCACATGATTTCCATTGCTGTTTTCTAAAAGAATATTAATTCAGTTAGGTGGCCAAACTTTCCAGGTACTCCTATTAAATATCTGTTGGGGCAATTTTTTTTAAATTTCAGTTTCCTTCTCCTTTTTTAAATATAATAAAGAGAACCATGCCTGACAATGATGTAAGAAAAGAGCGTTTTGAACTTATATTGATACGCTTATTAGAGGTTGAGTATAAACATGTTGGAATAGTCTAGATCAGGGGTCGGCAACCTTAAACACTCAAAGAGCCATTTAGACCCATTTTCCAGAGGAAAAAAAACTTCGGGAGCCACAAAACCCTTTTGACACCTAAAATGAAGATAACACTGCATATATAGTTGTTGTTTTTTACCTTTATGCTCTTATAGGTCCCATTTTTATAAAGTAGCCCCCTCTTGTAGCTTTTAGTTAGTTTTATCATATATTCTTGTCCTGTGTTTTCAGACACCTGGTCCTCTATGGTGTTTTGCCTGATTCCAAGGCCATTCTCTGCCTGGAGAATTATGCCCACTTTAAGCAAATTAGCTCCCCTTTCCCCCAACAAATGACCCTGGTTCTGCCCTGCAGTCCTGCTGGACCCCACCTCCAGGGTAGCTCCCCTGTTCAACCTGCAGAGGTCCTCTCTCCTGCCAGCAGCCTCCCACCACTACAGCAGACCCTGGATCGTCAGCAGGTCTTGGGCACAGCAGCCGCAATTCAAACTCCAGTGTCTCTAGCAGTCCCTTAGTCACAAAGTCAGGGAGAGTATCCAGGGCAGAGTCCAAAGTCAATAAGCCAAGTCACAGTCCAAGGTCAGATTCCAAAGTCAGTCAAATCAGTCAGAGTATCCAAGTCAAAGTACAAAGTCAATAAGCCAGGTCAGATTCCAAAGTCAACCTGCACTCCTTCTACAACCCACAAACCCTTCCTGCCTCAGGTGCTCTTATATCCCTGAGGGCCCTATTGCCTTCAAGTGGCTGCAGCTGTGCAGCACACTCTGCTGGATGCCCAGGCTTACCCTTAAAGGGGCCACTGCTGACACCACATCTACCTCCTCACCAGATCTTCCTCGATTCCAATACAAGTGGGGGGGGGGGGGAGAGCAGATCTCTATACAGACCAGTGCAAAAGCAGGGGAAAGGTGTGGGGGAGGGAAGATCTCTGTATAGATATCACCACAGCAAGTCCATTGCAAAACCCCTTGCACACAGAACCAACAGATGGAAGTTGGGGGGGGGGCAGATCTCCATACATACCAGTGCAAAAACAGGGGGAAAGGTAAGTCAGCCCCAGTAGAGTCAACGCAGCTTCATCTCAGGGATGCATGGACAGGAGTGCAGCCTGCGAGTGGCTCCTCTCCCTGTCTACTCAGAAGTCAGCCCCAGTAGAGTCAACGGGACTCACTCCCAGGGGAGTATATATACACTGCATATATAGTTTGTGCTCCCCTCTTATAGGTCACAGTTATATAATACACTTCCCTCTTCTAGGTCCCACTAAAAATCAGGTCCAGACCCACAGTTGGAGAACAACTGTTTTAGATTGTGCACAGGTGAACTGCTTGTGAAGGATACTGTCATTCTTTACTGTCATTTACTTCTGTACTTCTGTAAATGCCTTTCCGCACAATACTACCTCTGAACAAGACCACTTAGTACTACTTAACACTGTTCACAAAGGTGCTCCTGAACAAACAAGCTAAGAGTTCAAAACTGCATAAAATAAAAGGCATACTAACAGTGATTACTTCCCAACAATGAAATATGCTTTGATGCTACATATACAGTATGTTACACATACAGTATACAAACATATACAGAATACCATCTGGTGCAGGGGTCTCCAAAACCCTTTCAAGTTTCCAGGTGAAGGAAATGGAGCAGTGACCATGTGAGTGAGTGAGGGGGGAATGCTGAGTGGGCAGCTTGAAGGCTGTAATCCTGGGCACACTTTCCTGGGATTAAGCACAATGGGACTTACTTCTGAGGAGACACACACAGGTTTGTGCTCTGAGCTTTGGAGGAGGACAAAGCAGCTGCACTCAATTGCTTGCTTTTGCCGTGATCATGGGGGGAAACAAGTGAAGGAAATGGGGCAGTGAGAGGGTGAGTGAGTGACGGGGGAATGCTGAGTGGGCAGCTTGAAGGCTGTAATCCTGGGCACACTTTCCTGGGATTAAGCACAATGGGACTTACTTCTGAGGAGACACACACAGGTTTGTGCTCTGAGCTTTGGAGGAGGACAAAGCAGCTGCACTCAATTGCTTGCTTTTGCCGTGATCATGGGGGGAAACAAGTGAAGGAAATGGGGCAGTGAGAGGGTGAGTGAGTGACGGGGGAATGCTGAGTGGGCAGCTTGAAGGCTGTAATCCTGGGCACACGTTCCTGGGAGCAAGCACAATGGGACTTACTTTTGAGGAGACCTGCACAGGAGGACTGAGCAGCTGCACTCAATTGCTTGCTTTTGCGTTGTGGCTCGGGCAGGAGGGAACAGGCAGTGCGGGCTCTTTGGGCAGGAGCTGCTCCGCCAGCCCGTTCGCGCCCTCTCCTATGGGGCGCAGCCGCAGGATGCGTGGGAGCTGCGCTAGTGCGCTCAGGCTGGTGAGGGGCAGGTGTGTTGCGGGAGGGGTGAGCCCCTCCCTCCCACGGGTTGGCCCCGCACGGAGCCGCAGCAGAAGGCTGAAAGAGCCGCTTACGGCTCCAGAATGGCAGGTTGCCGACCCCAGGTCTAGATGCCTGAGGTAGAACAAGTGATGCACAAACATTTTTTCTGTTATGCTGAGATACTGGAATGCAGCCTACCAAAATAGTGTGCCTGGCCCTATTGCTAATCCTCTCTCAGCGGGTATTTTGTGGCTATGTTGTGTCTTTTAAACTGGACCCTGATTCCATCTGTCTGAATTTTAATGTATGCTTTAGATGTTGTTTTAGGGTAATTTTATCTTGATAATTTTTGTTTTGTTATTAGCATATACCGTATTTATCGGCGTATAACACGCACAGGCGTATAACACGCATCTTCATTTTAAGAGGGAAATTTCAGGAAAAAAATAAGGGTAGCTCAGAACTTTTTTTTATTAATATTATTACCACATATAAGGTAAATAATGTAAAAGGACAGTAAAAGCAACTGTTTTAACAAAAGAAACTTGGATATTTTGTTTTTACAAAAGTTTACTCAGAAATCACTATCTGGGAAACCAAGAAACTCTTCATCTTCACTGCTATCTTCAAAATCGCAATGAACACTGCTGCTTTCACTGCTACTATCTTCATAAATCAGCTCATCTTCTTCACCATCCAAAGCATTACTTATGCCACCTCACCTCAATCCCTCCCCCTCCCCTCCCCAAAGAAAGGGTCTCCACTTACCATATTCATCAGCTGCCAGCGGCTGTGATAATATGCGGCGGGCGCAGCGCTGACATCACGTCACGACGCTGTGCCGCCGCTAGGCACTATTGGGAACGGGATCCCTTAAAGAGACATCGCCGTATAACACGCATACATCATTTGCCCCCTATTTTCAGGGGGGAAAAGTGCGTGTTATACGCCGATAAATACGGTATACACTTGTTTGCCACTTTCAATATTCTATAAAAAGGAGAGATTAAAACGTTGAAAGAAAATAATGTCTCTTTAAAGTTTTTGGCCTTGCTGCCCAAGTCAAGATCACTCCAATTGGGTGAACAGAAAATTACTGCTTAAGACACAGGGACAACAGCTAAAACTAGGTAAAGAGGAGATATCTTGGCTTGTCTCCCCTTTTATAGTCACTTGTAAATCAAAAGGTAAAAGTTAATTGGATGCTCAAGTTTTAAAAACATTCATCTATTTATTGCTCAACCATGTAAACTGTTTTCAGAGTAGAAATCTCTATACTTGGCATGAATACTTTTTTCCCCCTCTTCATCTGCCTTCTTGAAAAGAATGATTGCGCTATTTCAAAATGCAAAATTTAGCATAGCTATAGCTTGGTAATGTCTTTTCTGAGCTAATCTAGTAAATTATCTGTCTAGACCAAGGGTTCTCAAAGTGTTAGGATAAGACTGCTGAAGTAAAACCAGAAATAATTAATGTTTTCTAGCCTCTCCAGTGTAATTGAAATTATGCTCAAGAGGCTTTCCTGCAGAGGCTCATTCATATTCTGGTCTGGGACATGATGAGAAAAGAAAAAGTAGGGAGTAGGATCACTTTAACCTGTAGTATAAGGGTAGAACTATATATTAGACAGAATCAGTGGTGTAGCTGGGGGTGCAGTCCGCCCTGGGTGCCACCCTAGGGGGCTGACACAACTAGTGATCAAAATTGCTAAAATTGCGGCTGTTAGGAATAATATCATCATGTTATATACCATTTGATGTGTAATTTACAGCAGAATGCAGTAAAAGAAACTGGAATGAAATAGCTCTGTTCTATAAGAAGTTATGGCCAAAAAAACCAGAAAACAAAAATACAACTGTCCTTTGTAATAAAAAGTACAATTTCCTTAACTCAGAATGGACCAATGAGACTGATTGTTTAAAGAACCAATAAGATGTTATTATGACACAGCATGGAACAAATAAGATGTTAGCAAGGTGAAACCAGGGGTAGATCCAGTGTTTGTGTTGGGGGGGAGCATGAGCACTACTTTAACTCCAGAGCCCAGGTCAACCAGGCAGGTAGGCTAGAGCTCCTGGTTGAACTTTGGCCTCTGTGGCCAAGGTTTACTGAGCAGGTAGACATGGGTTCCTGTTCAGACTAGGAGCCCAGGTCCACCTGCTGGGTAAATGTGGGTTCCCATTCCAACTGCCCTCTGGAGCCCTCTTCTAGAGAGGTAGACCTGGGCTTCCATTCTAACTGGCACTCGATTTTCCTCCCCATCCTGGTTGGCATCCTTACCCACTAACTAATTTTGTCATATGGGAGGGTGAAAAAAATTTATGGGCCTCAGGCGTCAAATGACCTAGCTATGCTATTGGACAGAACACAGTTTAAAACTGTACCCCCATCTCAAGTTCTTTCCCTCTTCCCCCTAAAGTGTAGTATCATGTACCTTGTATTGTGGTGAAGTCATGCTGTGCACTTTCTATCTCTGCCAACAGCAGTTCATAATGTGGAGTAGGAATGAAGTAATGCACGGTGTGCTGACATAGTGATATGGAGAAGAGTGGAGAGCTCATTATGAGGATTCCATTTTGGTGGAAGCCCTGAGACCTGCATAAACGCATAGTTCTGCTGTGACTTTAGCTTCCAGAAATGCCAAACTGGAGTACATTTAAAATTAGAGGGAAAACAATGCACTGTTCTATTGGCCTCCAAAATAGTCTGCCAGAACTAGTGTTGAACAGCCTATTGCTAGCCATGTAGTATTTAAACAGGCATGTTTAATTAAAACGTTAAATGTAGCGCTAAAACGGGCATGAGGAGAGCTCAGAGGTGCTCATTCCTTGGAACTCCCTCGCATGTGGGCCAGCTCACACGAATACATTTTGTGTATGTGGTCAGTTTGAGTAGTTCAGCTTTTCACGTTTTCATTCAAAAACTGATTGTGTGAAATGGCAGATTGTTGTATTGGTCACAGACAATTTCCATTAAGAGTTAGTTTTTCCAGATGCTAAAGTTAAAACAATTGTAGCTGGCTCCATCTATGATCTGCCACTTGTCATATCTTTCCATACAAATGCACCCTTATGAAGTATAGGCCTGCTCAGGTAGACAAAAGCAAACAAGGCCTTCCCTTCTTAATTAGTTGCTTTGGGCTTCTGTTCTGGATTTTGTTTTAATTTTTGCTATTCTTTATTATTGTTATGATTATTGCACTTTATATTTCATTCCTGTTGTGGCATTTTTTTTCTCTATGTAGCATAGCTGTCTTGAGCACTCCATTTATTTGGAGGGAAAGGCAGGATATAAATCACTTATATAAATAAATGCTCATTTGGAGAAAGTGCATGTGTTTTAATTAAGCATAGCTCTAAAAGGGGATATGTTACCATAATAAACTGCTAAGAATCTTCTCTCCCTCTCATATCTAAAATGTGTATTAGCAGAACACAGCCGCAAACATAGTAAGACCTTTTACCCTTTCAAAAAGATAATTTTAAAAGACATTGAAATATCATTTTCTGATTGGAGAGTTCAGCAAATTTTCTAAAGTGTTGCACTAAAGTGTTGATTATTACTTCCAGGAGAGAAAATAAAGCAATTACAGAGGTCAGGGCCTAGATAGAGGCTGACCAAGAGGAACAGTGGTTCACACTAAGCACATCCCTGCTTGCTCTCCACTTTCCCTTTTTACTGGGTCAGTGACTTTAATGGTAGTGTTAAAGTCTGCTGCCCGCTATCCCAGGCTAAGGAGACCAGGAAGAGGGGGATCATCAAGGAAAAAAAAACTGCTTCTCCCAGGAGAGCACAGAACCCCATGATTCTTGTTTAAATTCAAATTGCAGTAGTGCCCACAAGCTATCAGACAGGACAACTCACCGAATTACTTGTGAACATAGACTAGGCAGGCAAGGAGTCAGAATTCAACAGCAAAGGAAAAGGGGTGTGTGTGTTGTACTATTGGATCACAAGCAGGCTGATGAAAAATGCCTTCACTTGGCTGGATGGACACCGAAGAAATCTTGACAAAACTGCATGCAATAACTAGTAACACTTGGCAGAAGAAGCTGGGTAGCAAATCAAGAGCAAAGCACACAAACTCCAATGTGTCCTTACAGTGGTGATCTCCAGGATAGCACCAAGAAGTAGCTCATTCTTCTCTGGGAAATCTGGTGCTTCCCCCCATGCTGTGATCAATGTACTGTCACATGTACTGTCTTGCCCAACCTGCACACTGAAGTAGGTCCTGCTGCTGCCAGGAACGATAAGGGTCATGTTTTCTTCCCTTTACCTACCAAGTTGCCAACCAACAGCCCTTGCACTGAGTTATCTGAGGAGGGAAAAGGAGGGGGAGCACCTGGATGAGCATCCCTGCTACACATCTCCTCCTCTCATCCCCATATCTCCCCCTCTCATCCCCATATCTCCATGCAATCACACACACACACACACAAGCCTTCCCTGCACAGAGTGTGAAAGCAATAGAGATTAGAGGCCAATTGCACAATGGGTTAAAGGCAGGTTGATTTTAATTTTTTAAAAAAGGAAAATATTTGCCTTTAAAAATCTTGACTTTTAATAGTACATAGGATCTGTTTATTCTGCTTTACAGTTCCTGATTATAGCTGCTGTTTTATTATGATTATCATTTTATTGTTCTTAATATACTTCTAGTTGCTTCATGTTATGATCTTTACTGATTTTTTTAAAACAAAGTATTTATAAACTTCCTTGAGCACTTGTTAAAGTCAAAAGGTGGAGTCTGCTTCTTAGCTAAAATCCCTAAAACCTTCCACTTTGCCCAAGATAAATAACATCCTTAGACGAAGGCAGAGCAGAACGCTTCTCACTGACATACTTGTTTTTATATATGTAATGGGGTTTTCTTGGAGTATGAGTATTCACAAATATCATGGAGGGGAGGGGGAACAAAAGCATTAAAGCCTGGGATTTATAATATAATTCTGCTAAATGCATAATCCACTCCTTAGTCTCAGAGCCTCAGTGTATCCTATGATTTTTGATGTGGCATTTGCGTTGTCTCAGGGTTTAGACTAGAAAAAGATGCATTTTTATGGTTATTGAATACGTACTTTGCATCATGATTTATATCTGAAAATAACAATTTGGAAATAGCCTGCTTCTCAACATTTCACACTTGATAAATGCTGATGTGTGTTGAATAATGGAATAGCTGCAGTATGAATAGATATCGCACAATTCTTGGCTGTAAAAGTTTTAAACTGTCCTCTGAACATACGTGAGCTGTTTTTTCTGTTCAAGTGCTGATAATCACTGTCCTTTCTTGAGAATGCAATTAGGGCAGACTTAGGACCCAATCCTAATGGGCCATAGTACTGGTGCTGAGCTCCATTGGGTGTTGTAAACACATGTTTACGCTACCTTCAGAGAAAGCAGTGCCAGTGCTGGAAGAACGCTGCCCAGAGGAAGGTAAGAGTTCTAGGTGGTAGTGCAGGCTTTTGGGGCTGGGGGAGGCATTCTGGGGCAGGGGGAGGAACTGGCCTGGGAGGGAGGTGGTACTGGTGGAGCAGGGCTCTGCCAGATCCTATTCTCCATTTTGGGCTGAAAAGCCTGATATACTCTCATATGCACCAGCAAAATAGTCAGTGCAGACATGAGAAGCCCCATTGTGGGGCCTGAGGCTTTCCTCAGGGGGAGGGGACGAAAGTTTCTTTCCCCCAAGGAGACCTCCAGCAGCTTGCCAGTGTTTGCGGGATACACTGGTTGCCATTTTGGCACTGCAGTTCCTCTGGGCACTGGCAAGTATTAGACAGGGATGGGAAAATCCAGCAGGGCTTGACTCAAGTTGAGTCTAAAGTCACCACTCCCTGCGATTTGACTCAAAAAAGAGTCATAATGGGGGCACTTTCCAAGTCACCTAGTCACCCTTTATTGACTCGTCGAGGACTCGTCAAGTTGCCCCCCCCTTAAAAAGCCCTCCGCGAAAAAACCAGACTGCTGCTGGGCCCTGTGAGTGTGTTTATGTGTGGGAGTTCACTTTAAAGACTCCTTTGCTGCCTCATTCCATCTGGATGGGAGGGGTGGGAGGGACTGCAAGAAGCAGAAGCAGCAAGAGGGAGGAGGGTCACATGCAGCATGAGGCTTACCAGGACAACCTGATCCTTTGCAGCTCTATTCAGAAATAGTTCCACTGCAGCCAGTCATTCAATGAGGCTCCGTCCTTCTAAGTAACAACGGAACTTACAGCGCCCATGCCATGTGGTCAGCAAGCTTGATCACTACAAACTGGCTCCCTCCCTGGGCTTCTGCAGCCAGTCGTAAGGCAAAAACCCACTTGGGCTCCTCCTCCTGCCCTCCCTCAGCCAAAGATCCAAGGATCATCCAGCCTTCCTTCCTTCCTATCAGAGACCTTCTCCTGCTTCCCCCCTCCTGCCCTCTGAAAAAGCAAACATTAACACTTCCCTGCCTCCCAACTGCTCGTCTGGTCTGAATAATGGCGCCATGAGGTTTTTTACACCATGAAAACAGTAGGCAAGCACACCCAGGCACAGGCAGAATTGAGTCAGAATGCGTGGGGACAAGTGGGGAGGAAAAGTTTGAAATGAAAAATACAAGATATTTGGTAGAAAAGGGCAACGGGAAGAGGTTGTACAGATATACTGTACAAGGATGTGGAAGTCTCTGAGGCTTTGTGTGGCTCAGTTGCTGCATTAATTAATTTGCAACATTAAACAAGTTGAGATTTGTCTTGCTTCATTATAAGGCTACCAATGAACAAGTTTACACTGAGTTGCATCACCTGTAGTGTGGAAGCTTAACATCCAATAGGACATGTTATCTTTAAAGGGAATGTCTGTGAAACCGATGAAAAAGTATCATCAGTGATGGGATCTGTCTCTAGCCCATACATCAAATATGTGTTGGAAAAGTGTTCTTGATAAGTATCCCAAGCCTGATGGGTCTTTCACAGAAAGCCACACTTATGCATCGTAGGTCCTGTTGACTTCTGTGAGGTTTACTGCCTTCATCTGACTGTGTGAGAGTGTCTCTAAGGTAACTTGCAAGTTTCATCTGCAGTACGTAGCTGTTCATTGGAAATGAAATATTTTTGCACTAAGGTCCTGCACTATTGGGACTGTTTGCTATGGTTCTTTGCTCCAACACTCTGCTCAGGAACCTTCATAAGGCTGTTACAGATTATTAAGCTCTAAGGTCCCTTGATTCACAGAGAATACTTAATGGACCCCATATTTCCTCCTCCGGTCTTGCTTTAATCACCTCTGAATTCTATGATTAAGGTGAAAGATTACAAGAAATCAGGCCTTCTCAGTGGTAGCCTCATCTTTGTGATATTCACTTCCAAAGAAGCTGTCTTGCTTGCTGTCATATGTTATTTGTTTTCAGCAAAATTATCCTGCTTTTCTTATCAAAATAAAAATTCAGAGCAGCTAACAATAGAGGAAGCACTTGTTTTACAGTAAACAGAAGAAAGGGAGTTAGCCTCCCACACAGCATAGCAGCAGAGAAAAGGCCCACTCCGTTTTCTCCCAAAGCATTCTTAAAGAGTCAAGGCTTATGGAGGTGACAGAACAAAAAATATTGATCATATTTTATTGTCATATTGACTCAAGTTGAGTCGCCAAGTCACCAACCCCCACGACTCGACTCGATAAAGAGTCCTAATGGGGGCACTTTCCAAGTCTCCGAGTCACCCTTTAGTGACTCTAAAAGACTCGAGTCAAGTCCCCCCTTAAAAAGCCCCCCTTTAAAAAGTGGAAAAAACAGGACTGCTGCTGGGGTGTGTGTGTGTGTGTGTGTGTGTGTGTGTGTGTTGGAGCTCTCTTTGAACACTCCCCTACTGTTCCTGCCCATCTGTATACAAGGTGGGAGGAGGTGGAATGGACCACGTAAGAGCCGGAAAAGAAGCTGCAAGAGGGAGGAGTAGCATCATGAGCAGCAGCTGGGAGGCTTATCAGGACAACCCAGTCCTTGCAGCTCTATTCACAAGTAGTCCCATTGCAGCAGATCATTCAGTGGGGCTTCCTCCCCCAAGCAACAGCAGAGCCAAGAGAAGCCATAAGGATGGAAAGCAGCACTGGGCAAAAGAGTTTTCTACCTCCTCTGTGGGCTTTTGCAGCCAGTTGTAAGGCAAGAACCCCCTTGGGCTCTGCCTCCTGCTCTCCCTCAGCCAATGAAAATATTTAAATGCCTATAGTTTGTCCAATGATCATTGGTTCCTTCCTATCAGAGATGGGGGGGGGGAAAGAGCTTGCTCCCACCTCCCCCCCTCCTGCCCGATTCATTAACCCTTTCCTGCCTCCCGGCTGGAACTTGCCATTAGAATGCTTACCCCATGAAGTTTTCCATGAGGTGAAAACAGGAAGCAGGCATCCCCAGACACAGGCAGACTCAAGTGGGGATGGGGACAAGTGCCAACTCAGGGGGTCCTGACTCAGGTCTTTTTCAGAGTCTTTCCCATGCGTGACTCATGAGGCGCTGAGTCAGCCAAAAAATAAGCATTTTCGTGACTTGAGTCCAAGTCACCTGACTCAAGTTCCCAACACTGGGGACAGGCAAGTAGAGCTTGGGCTTTTCAGATACCTTGTCTTGCAAGAGAGAGACTGGAGACATATTAAAGAGAGAAAGGATTTTTTAAAAATGCTGCTGCAGTGCTTGTCCGTTGTATTTCACTTACCAATTGGTAAAAAAAAACACTATGCTTTTCCTTCTTTATCTAAGAGCAGCAACAATGGGCACCATAGTGGGCAAATACTGTGTAAGCATTCTTGATTGATTTCCCATGCTTTTAAATAGAAAAATTGTTTTTCCTCTTAGGGTTTCTGTGTGATTTCAGTCTAAGCCAATCTGATAGTGCCACTGGAAGGTTAAGGTTAAGCTGATTGTCTGCTTTGAAACCACTGTTGCCTTGGAGAGTGAGAGTGAGAGAGAGAGAGTAATGTAGCTGGGAGAGGTATTCCTCCTTGATCGGAAGGCTGCCTTCACAATGCTTTTCTAGGGACAAATGCATCTTGTGTCTTTGTGAAAAGCAGGGACAGAGTATTTTTCTGCTTTGATGCACCTATCCAATTTCTCTCTTTTTAAGGTTACAAAGTGGGATGAATTTGCAGATTTGTTTTGTAAATGACAGCGGTAGTGACAAAGATAGTGATGCAGATGACAGCAAGACTGAAACAAGTCTGGACACCCCTTTGTCCCCCATGGTAAGTCTCTATAGCAATCTTATTGAAGGTCTTCAGCTCTGGAAAAAAGTTGAAGTGGGGAAATTGCTCAAATATTTGGTAATTCAGCAACAATCTCGTTATTTAAAATATATTTTTACCATCATACCTAGATAATTAAGGGCCCTGGGCTTGTTTGGGTGTATTATCTGTAGTGTGACTTGTAGGCCCTGGTTCACAAGTTATTTGTAGAGGGCGCAGTAACTAGCACTAAGGTCATGATGATACTATTCATTTATTATTACTAATACTTAAAAAAAATTTATATCTTGCCATTCAACCTAAATGGTCTCCAAGGTGTCTTAAAACAGATTAGGAAATGTAATACAGAGCCTGTGTAACTTTGTAAAAATGCAGCGCCTGGCTCATCTTTTGATGGAGGGACAGCTAAGAGATGCAGGGGAACATGATATTAAACGTTCTCTTCAACTATCTGGTTTTCCTGCTGCTGCCTTCATGGGACAGTGTGTCCAGGGAAAATAGCCCCCCTCCAGTGTTGCTAGGCAGCACTAGATATCACTTTCATAATGGGAAAAGCACTTTTCTCACTATGGTTAATTTAGGCAAGGGGAGGGGTCTAATTCATATACAAACTGAATGAGGAGCTGCCTTATACTGTGTCTTGTAGTAGTCCATCTACCTCATTCTTATCAACTCAATAGAGTAGATAAATCTTCTCTGTAGAGTTAACAATGTCTTGGGGAGATATTAAAATGCCCCTCTAATGTCTCGGGGAGAGGTCTTTCCTTCCACTGGTACTTGAAATCCTTTTAATCAGAGTTGCCAGGAGGTCTAACTTGCGACCAAGGAATCAAATCTTTAACTATTTCTTTAGCTTACTATGGTTTCACATGGATTAAGATCTGGTTTGGTCTTAGTAACTGGTTCAGCACATTTGAACCCACCCACCCTCCACACCAGTTCAGTTCTAGTTTATAAGGACAAATTTAAAATGTCATTTCCATTCCTGCAGATGATGTTTATTTTAACATCATTCTATTTTGATTATTAATTGAAATAATCAGTCTGCTGCTAAATTACATGTTTCTGGTTGCATGTATCAAACTTTGGAGCTAACCTCTGGGTGTGTGCATAATGTGTTCTTTTCTAGAGCAAGCAGAGCTCTTCCTACTCTGATAGAGACACTACTGAAGAGGAATCTGAATCCCTTGATGACATGGATTTTCTCACAAGGCAAAAGAAACTTCAGGCTGAAGCCAAAATGGCCTTGGCAATGGCAAAACCCATGGCCAAGATGCAAGTGGAGGTGGAAAAGCAGAACAGGAAAAAATCTCCCGTAGCTGATCTTGTATGTATTTTACAACAAAACAATAAATGCCTACCAATGGTTTCTGTTTCTAATGTCAACCAACACTTCATAAACTCCTTTTATTTTCTTTAGATGTGAAAGGTTTGTCACTCCCCTTGATCTCTAGAAATGAGCTATAATGAAAAAATTAAAATTTTCTTTAATAAGATATTAAAAGCAGAGCTTATTTTATTTATTTCTATTCCACATTCACTGGACAGGCCCAAAGCAACTAATGAAAGCACAAAAACATACAACCAATATACGACATTCCACCAGCGGCACATATGGGAGCAGCTCAGCTTTCCAACCCCAAAATTTGACAGAGCAGGGGTTTTTTAAAAGTGAGGACAGGGTGGGGGCTATTGAAGCAGGAGTTTCATATCATAGGTGGACTGTGACAGAGAAGGCTGTGTCCTGCATGTAAATCAAACAAGCCGCGCTCATTGACAACATGTGGAAAAGAGCCTCTCGGAAGATCTTAAGAGATGGATACATTCATATGACAGAAGGCAATTCTTAGATCTATATAAGCACATTAGAGTAAAATCATGCAGGGAAAATACATTTCATGCCATAAAAAGTCTTGCATTGCTATTTTTGAAAATCAGATTTTATAGTAATGTACCCTGGCATTGCAGTCATAGCAGCAACGTGTGTCCTTACTTCTGTGCATTAGCACATTGCAGCTTCTGTGTGTTCTTATGTTGTCTGTAAACTTGTTGAACAATGTGAAATTTAATTTTCCAAAAACTCCCTGTAAAAAGACAGAGACACCCCCACCCCATTCCTTCCCAAATAGTAAGAAGCTTCTGGTGCTGCCTTTTGTCAGCTAGCTCCAAGGCAGCTGTCTGCATGGTAGGGGCATTACACATCAGTGCTAAATGTGTGACCACAGAGGGGAATAGTCAGTGGCTATGTTCCTGATCTCCCCCCCCCCCCAGTTTTAAAATGCACATAGACACAACATTATTGTCATGTCCCTTTTGCACTCAGTGTTCAAAACACATTATATTGTTATTTCATAAGAGCAAACTTGCTTAGCAAGTTTGTTAAACTTTCTACTCATGTTAAAATGTATACTTGGCAGTGACATGGAACTAAAATGTTTTCACTTCTATCATTAGCTGCCACATATGCCTCATATAAGTGAATGCTTGATGAAAAGAAGCTTGAAACCCACAGACCTGAGAGATATGACCATTGGGCAGCTACAAGTAATAGTCAATGATCTACATTCACAGATAGAAAGTAAGTGAAATAGAGTTCTTCTGCATGCAATTTTCTATTGTTTTTATGGCACCAGTTTAACTGCTGAGATGATTGGGAACCAGTTAAAAGACTGAAACAGGGTATTCAGTACAATCCTCATAGGATTAAAATACCTTGGATATGGGTTATTTCATTTTCAAGCTTGCATGATAAGGGAACTTATTTCCTTTGCTGCTAGATGTGTATCTTGCCATGGAAGTTTGTTGGGAAGAGGATACAGCAGTCATGTATCCATCTCTCACAATTTCCATCTCAGGCATCTCAGAAAAAGGCATCAATGAATGTGCCTTCATATTAGTGGTCTTTCTCACTTTTGCAGCATTCATTTCATTATAAGGTCTTTCTGTCTCTAAGAGCTTCTTCTGCTAGACTTCATTTTTCTCTTTCAGAGTTACAAATTAATGTAGTTGAGCACTGGGAAGGCTCTAAGTGGAGGAAAAAAAGAAAGGAAATAACCACAGTCCATGTCCATGTGTGCTTATTAATTAGTCAAAGCACCTTCCCTGCAGCTTGCTGCTGAGAAGATCAGCCATGTTCAACCAAATGTGAATGAATCTCCCCGGAAGTCTCTTAGTACAGGCTGCTGCTTTTGAATTGCCACTGGGATGTTAGAACATCAGTAAAAGACTTAGAGAATATTCAGAAATCAATTCTACCATAACTTGGCTGAATGATTCATTTTTGAAGGGAGCATAAGAACATAAGAACAGCCCCACTGGATCAGGCCATAGGCCCATCTAGTCCAGCTTCCTGTATCTCACAGCGGCCCACCAAATGCCCCAGGGAGCACACCAGATAACAAGAGACCTCATCCTGGTGCGCTCCCTTGCATCTGGCATTCTGACTTAACCCATTCCTAAAATCAGGAGGTTGCACATACACATCATGGCTTGTACCCCATAATGGATTTTTCCTCCAGAAACTCGTCCAATCCCCTTTTAAAGGCGTCTAGGCTAGACGCCAGCACCACATCCTGTGGCAAGGAGTTCCACAGACCGACCACGCGCTGAGTAAAGAAATATTTTCTTTTGTCTGTCCTAACCCGCCCAACACTCAATTTTAGTGGATGTCCCCTGGTTCTGGTATTATGTGAGAGTGTAAAGAGCATCTCCCTATCCACTCTGTCCATCCCCTGCATAATTTTGTATGTCTCAATCATGTCCCCCCTCAAGCGTCTCTTTTCTAGGCTGAAGAGGCCCAAACGCCGTAGCCTTTCCTCATAAGGAAGGTGCCCCAGCCCCGTAATCATCTTAGTCGCTCTCTTTTGCACCTTTTCCATTTCCACTATGTCTTTTTTGAGATGCGGCGACCAGAACTGGACACAATACTCCAGGTGTGGCCTTACCATCGATTTGTACAACGGCATTATAATACTAACCGTTTTGTTCTCAATACCCTTCCTAATGATCCCAAGCATAGAATTGGCCTTCTTCACTGCCGCCGCACATTGGGTCGACACTTTCATCGACCTGTCCACCACCACCCCAAGATCTCTCTCCTGATCTGTCACAGACAGCTCAGAACCCATCAGCCTATATCTAAAGTTTTGATTTTTTGCCCCAATGTGCATGACTTTACACTTACTGACATTGAAGCGCATCTGCCATTTTGCTGCCCATTCTGCCAGTCTGGAGAGATCCTTCTGGAGCTCCTCACAATCACTTCTGGTCTTTACCACTCGGAAAAGTTTGGTGTCGTCTGCAAACTTTGCCACTTCACTGCTCAACCCTGTCTCCAGGTCATTTATGAAGAGGTTGAAAAGCACCGGTCCCAGGACAGATCCTTGGGGCATACCGCTTTTCACCTCTCTCCATTGTGAAAATTGCCCATTGACACCCACTCTCTGCTTCCTGGCCTCCAACCAGTTCTCAATCCACGAGAGGACCTGTCCTCTAATTCCCTGACTGTGGAGTTTTTTCAGTAGCCTTTGGTGAGGGATCGTGTCAAACGCCTTCTGAAAGTCCAGATATATAATGTCCACGGGTTCTCCAGCATCCACATGCCTGTTGACCTTTTCAAAGAATTCTATAAGGTTTGTGAGGCAAGACTTACCCTTACAGAAGCCATGCTGACTCTCCCTCAGCAAGGCCTGTTCGTCTATGTGTTTTGAGATCCTATCTTTGATGAGGCATTCCACCATCTTACCCGGTATGGATGTTAGGCTGACTGGCCTATAGTTTCCCGGGTCCCCCCTCTTTCCCTTTTTAAAAACAGGCGTGACATTTGCTATCCTCCAATCTTCTGGCACCGTGGCCGTTTTGAGGGACAAGTTGCATACCTTAGTCAAGAGATCTGCAACTTCATTCTTCAATTCCTTAATAACCCTTGGGTGTATGCCATCAGGGCCCGGTGACTTATTGATCTTTAATTTATCAATGAGGTCTGAAACATCTTCTCTTTTAACCTCTATCTGACTTAACTCCTCGGTTAGGAGGGGCCGTTTGGGCAGCGGTATCTGCCCGAGGTCTTCTGCCGTGAAGACAGATGCAAAGAACTCATTTAATTTCTCTGCCATCTCTAAGTCTCCTTTTATCTCCCCTTTCCCTCCCTCACCATCCAGAGGGCCAACCGCTTCTCTGGCAGGTTTCCTGCTTCTAACATATTTGAAGAAGCTTTTATTATTCCCCTTAATGTTGCTGGCCATGCGTTCCTCATAGTCTCGCTTGGCCTCCCCTATCACCTTCTTACATTTCTTTTGCCACAGTTTATGTTCCTTTTTATTCTCTTCATTAGGGCAAGACTTCCATTTACGGAAGGAAGCTTCCTTGCCCTTCACAGCCTCTCTAACTTGGCTGGTTAGCCATGCGGGCACTCTCCTGGATTTAGTGGAACCCTTCTTTCTTTGCGGTATACACCTCTGCTGGGCCTCTATTACTGTTGTTTTAAGCAGCCTCCATGCACTCTGGAGAGACTGGACTCTTTTTAACCTCCCTTTCAACCTCCTTCTAACCAGCCTCCTCATTTGAGGGAAGTCCGCCCGTCGGAAGTCAAGGGTTTTTGTTAGAGATTTGCCTGGTATTCTTCCCCCAACGTGCACGTCAAAACGGATCGCAGCATGATCACTGTTCCCCAATGGCTCAGTAACGTTTACATCTCTAACCAGGTCCTGCGTACCGCACAAAATTAAATCCAGAGTCACCAGTCCTCTGGTGGGCTCCGTGACTAGCTGATCTAAGCCACAGTCATTTAGCACGTCAAGAAATCCGGTTTCTTTATCGTGACCAGAACACAAATTGACCCAGTCAATATGAGGATAATTGAAGTCCCCCATGATTACAACCCTGTCCTTCCTTGTCACCTCCCTGATCTGTTTCCTCATTTCAAGGTCCCCATCAGATTTCTGGTCTGGAGGACGATAGCACGCCCCCAGTATTACATCGCTGCACAAGCCTGGTAATTTAACCCACAGAGATTCTACGGTGGAGTCGGACCCACCTTCAATCTCTACTTTGCTGGATTCTATCCCTTCCTTAACATAAAGGGCCACCCCACCTCCAACACGCCCCTGCCTGTCCCTCCTGTAGAGTTTATAGCCCGGGATTGCGGTATCCCACTGATTCTCCGCATTCCACCAGGTTTCCGTTATGCCCACTATGTCAATATTTTCCCTTGTCACCAGACATTCCAGTTCTCCCACCTTTGCTCGTAGATTTCGGGCATTCGCATAAAAGCATTTATACACGGAATGCCCCAGGATGGGCTGCTTATTCGCTCCTTTGTCCCCGCATCCTCTCATTTTGCCAAACCGTCTATCACATCCCATCTCCCTACCTTTCCCAATTTCTTCTCCTACCCTGCCTTTGTCTTGTTCTCTAACCTCCCCATCCTCATCCCATAGGGATGAGGAGTCCCGAACCGGATGCCCCTCGGCTCCTGTCGGCCTTCCCCCAGGGATCAGTTTAAAAGCTGCTCTGCCACCTTTTTAATGTTATGCGCCAGCAGTCTGGTTCCATTCTGGTTCAAATGGAGCCCGTCCCTCTTGTACAGGCCCCGCTTGTCCCAAAATGTTCCCCAGTGCCTAACGAATCTAAACCCCTCCTCCCTACACCACCGTCTCATCCACGCATTGAGACCCCTGATCTCCGCCTGCCTAGCTGGCCCTGCGCGTGGAACAGGTAGCACTTCAGAGAACGCTACCTTTGAGGTCCTGGCTTTCAGCTTCCTGCCTAAAAGCCTAAATTTGGCTTCCAGGACCTCCCAGTTACACTTGCCCACGTCGTTGGTGCCGACATGCACCACAGCCGCTACCTCTCCCCCAGCACTGTCTACTAGCCTGTCTAGACGAGAAGTGATGTCCGCAACCTTCGCACCAGGCAGGCAAGTCACCATGCGGTCCTCACATCCGTCGCAAACCCCCCTCTCTATGTTTCTAATAATCGAATCCCCCACTAAAAGAAGCCCCCGACCCCCCTCCCGCCGAGGAGTATCCCGAGTGCGCTCGGATACGGGCCCATCCCCTGGAGAAGGGATCCCCCCTAGGGGATTGTTTCCCTCCTCCCCAGGATGACGTCCTCCAGTCCCGAGACTTCCCACCCGGGCAGCCGAGGAGCTCCACGCCTGAGGTTGGGACGAAGCCTGATCGTCCCCAGAAGTCTCCCCACGGTCCTCCTCTGGCTGCCTGCGCTTCTCCAGGTCAGCCACCAAGGCTTCAAGGGAGCGGACGCGTTCCCTGAGACCCTGGAGCTCCTTGCACCGAGGACACACCCATGACTTATGCCCCAGTGGCATATAATCATACATGTGGCACTCGATGCAGAACACTGGATAGCCCCCACCCTGCTGCTGGCTGTCTGACTGCATAAACAAGTAGCAATCCTGGCACACAACATTTGCATTTTTTATTTGGCTGTTTGGTTCTTCCCTTTTCAGAGCGCACTTTTCAGAGCTTGATACCATAGTCTTCAGAGACTAAAGGATGCCAATGATGTGTTGGTTCTTCCCAATATATCACATTGCAATACAGCCCTCTGCTTTGTCTTGACAATGTTCCTATCAGATAAGTTGATGATATTCTCAATTAACACATTAGAGACCCATTTACTAATAGTTTAAAACCAAACTAGGGCAATGTAGCATGTGCCATCAACACCCAACAGTCTTAAATTGTACTGCATAAATACGAGTTTGTTTATGTAGTTGGTAGTAGTTGGTAACCTAACAGTTCAAGGTTAGTTCTTTGCATGTTCTTAAACAGAAGAACTAAAATCACATCTGGGCACATGGAAATGCTATGGAAATCAAATGGACTTTAAGTAGCTGTAACTATTTGCAGTCTATTTGACAACAGCTGTTGTCTGGTCATAGTGAGGACATTTTCTGATCAGAGTGAAATTCATTTAGTTTTCTTCTATCACAAAACTGGCCCTTCCTCACTTAATTAGCAGCTGTTGCAGAAGGAGCAAAAGCTCTATAGAACATACATGGGTGTTTCTGGGAAGTTAGGTGTCCAAGAATACAGAAAAAATATGCAAAAATATGGGAATCATCCCAGCATAGAGCCCCAAGCAAGGACAGCCTTGGTGGTTTACACCCAGTATTGAGGATTTTCAGTCGCCTTCCTCAACTGGGGTGTGGCAGATGTTAATTGCTTCTAAGGCACAGAATGTTACAGGAGCATTCCACACTAAAAAAGTCATACTTGATTATGTCATAAGCCCTTGTACTTGGGCTTGTTTTGATATTTTACTGAGGCTTGTTTTTAACAATGCTAGTCATTGTTCTGAATCCATTACTTCATAGCTTGCTTTGTTTATATGCCAGCCAAACGCTAGTGAACCCTTCAGAACCTTAACGTTTCTCTGAGTGAATGGTTGACCTCCTGTACCATGATGACCAGCAGAAACCAAGACATTAGTCATGGAGGCAAACATGGTGAAATCATGACATTTAACTCTCCCTTCACCCCTCCCCTTCTGGTGTCAGGTTTGAATGAAGAATTGGTGCAACTGCTGCTTATCCGAGATGAATTGCACACAGAACAGGATGCCATGCTGGTAGACATTGAAGATTTGACCAGGTTAGTAATATTTTCTGATAAAGTCTCTTCCTAAGCTCTATCTCAAGATGTTTTGATGATAATGATTTATCCTTGGTCTGGAAAAACTGCTCTCTGAATTACTAGTGCTACAACATCCTCAACTAACAGCTAGATCACACTATTTCTGGTACATGCCTGCTTCGATCATAAATATACACCTGTGTAGATAATGCAAATCTCCAGCAATTGCAGGACCTTTTTGCAATTACTGCTTTTTTTCTAACTGTATGGGTAGCCTCTCACTGTGGCTATTTGACATTTATGTCCTCTAGATTTGGACGATGGAATATTTCTGGGTGATTCACACATTCCTACCAGATGCCTAATTAAGCTTCTTGGGTCACTGTATTAATGTATATCTAATATCCAGCACCTGGTTATTTCTTGTAGTTGTTTGCACTGAAATGGCCCTGGATTTCTTTCTTTTGGGATGTTGTTGCTACTGGGAAAAAACATTGCTGGATTTGTCAAATTCAACCATTGGGACCATGGCTGGCAATACAAAGACCAAAGCACTTCCAGTTCTTGACCCGAAGGTGCAAAAATTTAATCCAAAGCAATGATTAAATGCAAGACTATCATCCATAACTTCAGAACCCAGAAAGACTCAGAAAAATAAAGTCTTGGGTGTTCTGGTTCCAAGGGGCTAAAGTGAAAAGGCCAGTGTGACTGTGTGTGTCTCTTGTCCTAAAGCTGTTTTATTTCTAGTGCCAGAGACTGGAGTCTAAAGCAAAAATAGGACTAGGGTGGGGGTAAATTTAGCAGTTTATATCTTTCGTAATACAAGCAGTGATACAGTTCTGTTTGATGGGTAAAGTTTTTTGTTTCCATTTTAATTCACAGAAGTTTACCAACCATCTAGATGTGCAACAACTCAGAATTAATGACTTTGCTATCGCTGGACCATAAACATTTTTCATCATGTGCCAGTTTTTTTTTTTAAACCCTAGATGAAGAAATGTATTCTTCATCTGCGAACAGATGAGACTTAATTGAACCAAAACAAACCCAACTATTTTATCTGTAATATTTCTTTTACAGTGCGGCCCCCTATCAATACCATGATAATTTAGCGCCATTGCTGCAGACAAGGTAAAATCCAGTGAAACCTCAGCTTATCCAGATCTCTTTAATCCAGACCCTTCCTTATTCAGTATATACCTCATGTTCTTCCCTTCTCTCAATCCTCTGTCACCCTCTGTTCCAGGCAACTTTTATGTTCCTTGGATTGTCTGGTTAGGGAAGGTTCTGTAATAATACAGCAGCAACAAATGCTAAATCTCATTTCTTGTAGCTTCCTGTCATGTGATGTCTGCCAGCTCTTCTGCTGCATTTATACCTTTGCAACTTCAGATACCAAACTGCAGAACTTTAAAAAATATAAATTTACTCACCCTAACCCTCACCCTATATTTTAAATTTTTGCATGCAGTGAATCCCATTCTTAGCTAAAGAATGATAGACTGGATTCACATGACTGTAATTTGTTCTCCTGCTGCTTACACTTGGGTTCCTTGATGAGCTGAACACTTGACTGGGGGCACCGCTGTGGCTGCCATAAATGCAACAGACCCATTTATATTTTTCTCTTCTCCCTCACCCCTTCTTTTTTGAGGCTCCCCCAATTGCCTGGTAGCTTAGGAGCTGAAAGAGTTTTGAGCCTTCCATATAGTACTCTTTACACAAAGATCTTACTGGCAGAGTTGGAGGCAAAGTAGTTTTATGCTGCAAAAAAAATTTACCCTTACACTTTCCACTGATCTAAGTTCTGACAAGGCACACTCTGTGTTTTCAGTGTGAGTTCTGTAATATGTAAGGCAACCACATTTTTGCTCATATTCACCATCAAAACATGCTACAGGACCTGTAGTACGGGTGCTGATGTTGGGTCACAGTAGCCCTGCTTAGAAGTGCTGTAATGTTTCCACATTATTGCACCTCAGCAAGCCACATCCCTGTTGCCAATGTCCTTGAAGTTTCGCACACCCTTCCCAGATGAGAGGTGCAGATGTCTTTCCCACATAGAGACGATGCCTCATCAGAGAAGCACAGTGGGGGGGGTGAACTTGAAGCATGTTAGCTGTGGGGGGTATGGCTTACTAGCATGCTTACAGAGGTGCTGTAACCATAGAAACTCTCCATGGTTACAGCACTTAGGAGCAGGGCTATAGTATTTGCACAGTAAATACAAGTATAACCACACAAACCTGCCTTACGTGTGTTAGCATTCAACCATGAAAATATACACTGAACATGAAGTACATTTTCTAATTCATACCAGAAGCAGAGGCTATAGGCATGTGGTTAATCTGGGCTGAATAGTTTAAAAAACTGTTCAGATCTTTTAAAAAAAAATTTTTAATGGCAGAGCCTGTGATAACTATTGCTGAGATGGAGAAGTAAAAAAAAAAAGTAGGCTATGCTGTGATATAAACTAGGTGCCCTAATTAGAAATAGCTTACATGCCATCTATGGGTAGCAATTAAGCAATGCGTTCTTGACTGTAAAATATGACTTAATGGCATATACCCTACACACAACTATCTGTGTGTGTGTCTGTGTGTGGCTGTGGCCATGATAAAAGCAATGTCCACGCATGCATACACCACCACTAATAAACCCAAATCCACAACTAAATACCATTGTCTGAGGCAGCTGGAAGCAAACGTGTAAGTTTACAAGGCTACCATTAGTGGGGTCTTAACAACTAAAAACATTCATTTGGTCATTGAGTTTTACCAAAAATTAACTGTAGGGAGGATGAAGATTCCTAAGTTCATGAATGCATCCTGTTGCCAGAGTATTTTAAAGGCATTAAACTATGCCAGCAGATAAAGGTCCTGGCCTGGTTTAGTTCCACCTATTCTGCTACCTATGTAAAAGTTGAATTTAGATCCATCTAGTTGAAAAATCTTGCATTAGCAATGCAGCAGTGTAAAAATGTAATAGATGGTTTGTACTGCTGCACTTCTTTAGATACAGTGCACTATATTTGCACCCCCGATCCGGCACAACTCCCTTCATTTTTGCCATGTTAGTATTATATATATTTGCAAAACACTATTATTAAGAATATTTATATACCGCTTTTCAACATAGTAGTTTACATATAAAATCAAATCAATAAATGGTCCCCTGTCCCAAAAGGGCTCTCGGTCTGAGAAGATGAGAGAAACACTTGCAAACAGCCACTCAAAAAGGCAGAATTACTCTCGCCCTGCTAAGTATAAGATGAACACCAATTGAAAAAGTGCATCTGTGCCCTGTGAGCACATCCTCCTTGTTCAAGCTCAGCTCCAGCACGTGTCTTTACCTTTGCTGCCTTTCCTCTGCCTTCCTGCTCACAAGAATTTGTAGAGATGGAATTTCAAGCAAGCCTCTCACTGATTATTGGGAAGCCTCCTGAACGTGTGTGTGGTTATGTGTCTGTCCTACTGTCTTGCATACCGTGCCCCCCAAACTGATGTCTACTGGAGGGCTTCTTTCCAGAGCAAAGGGTCACTGTACTTGCAATCATGTGTGCCAATTCCTGCATAAATCTTCAGCTGCAAATCTGAAGACCAACAATAGTCCAGTTCATGCTTCTGCCTCACAGTGTAGCAATGTGTGTAGAGCAATTCTTTCCCAGAGTCTCATGAACAGTTGAGTGGTTGCACCCTCTTACACTTCTCACAATGCCTTGCAAAAAGGGAGCTGCCTCCAACAACATACTCCACAAGTGCTTTTGTCTGCTGCTCTCATTTTTATTGAGGGCTGGGGAAAGAGCAGACCCGCTTGGAGCAGTAGCCAGTAGTTCTGGGAGCATTGTGGGTGGTGGTTGCTCCGCTTAACTGTCTATCGTTGGGGGTTAGGCAGGCCTGCTTTTCCTCCAGGGAGCTATAAGAGGCAGGGTACCCACATTTGCCTCATTATAAGGCTGGTGTGAATTGCCCCAGTATTAACAAAGTTGAATCAAAGCCGCTCTTGAGCTTGTTAGGACTGTAGAAACCAAAATGAAAAACACGCTACACAGATGCAGAGATTGGGCAGGTGTTGATAACTAGTAGAGAGATATGGGCCAGTGTTTTATTTATTTTCTTAGAATATGTTTAACTTTGAGGATCAGATTGCAGCTGAGTGCAGCAAAATGTGAAAATGGTACGCTATCTTCCTGAATCGGTCAAAACCTGTTGGTTGCCTAAGCAGCAGTTTCCCCTCCTCTATACCAGCATCATGAATGGTTCAGTAACACAGTAAGTGCTTGCGTTCAGCACTCAGAAACTGATACATGAACGAAACCTGCAGCACAAGTAGCACTTTTGATTGTTCTAATCAGAGGAGCACTTGTTTGATGCACTATCAATTCTTTCCTCAGCTAAAAAAAAAAAAACACCCACTGATGCTGAAAGCAGTTTGCATCTTTTGTAAATGAAATTGTTTTACATATTTAATTAGCCTATCAGATACTCTGAATGACACCATGTTTTGCCAAGACAGATTGTTGATGGCTGGGGGGGGGGGTGCGTGTGTGTGAAATTTTGCTGCAGTGTGAAGGCATTTAATTCTAGGCCAGCGTCAGTTTGTCACATCCTTGAATTGTGTTAAGACAAACAAGTTTAATTTTCCATAGGAAGGAAAAGAAGCTCTCCTCTTCCCCACACTACTCAAAAACAAACTTCCTTCAGATATTCTTGCATCCTACAATTGCATTTCTTTAAAGCAATTTCCGTATAATCCCTGTGGTGTTCATCTTAATTTAAGTTGTTGAAGATTGTGATTATTTCTTCCTAGGTTGGATTTGTAGCCCAGAGTAATCTGATTAATAAGAACATTTCAGCCGGGTAGATAATTGCATCACAAAATAATATAGCACTAAATTGGGCTCAACAGCCATCATGCTTCCTTTCTAGATATCATTCTTTCACGAAGCCTTGAAGTTTTGCATTTTAAAAGAACACTGTTTCGCTTCTCTGCATTAATGTGGATTTCTTTAATTCCCTTCAGACACGCTGAAAGTCAGCAGAAGCACATGGCGGAGAAAATGCCAGCAAAATAAAATGGGAAGCCATCAGACTAAAGAACAAACTAGAACTTTTCTGCTTCTGTGGTTGTACAAACGCTGACGCTCCACGGGTGGTGCACAAGAAAATCAGTGTTAGTCATTGATTCTGGGTGCAGTCTGCCAAGCACCAGGAACCCTGCACGAGCCCCCCTTGAAACAAATGGTGGATGCCCAGCAACAGTGCTTGGTGAATTGTTCCCGATGTCTGAAGCTTTATGTCCGGTGATTGGCCTATGCTTTTTAATTTATTTGCTGGTTTTTTTTACTTGTGCCACTAAATATTGGGGCAGTTCAATAATCTTATTGTAGAACAAAATGTACAGTACTTATAAACATTGCAAAACGTGGAAGAAAAAGAAAGAAGGTAGTTTAACTTTTTATTTTGTTTATTTAGAGACTTAAGTTGAACAGTATTTTACCATTGACTACTTTTTATTGTTTCACCGTAGTTTTAAACAAACGAAACTGTAATTTGACGGTGCTATACAAGTAAAAGAAACATACATGCCTGCCTCGTAGTGAAGTTGTAGCTTTCAGTAATATGTATATTTTAATCAGTTTTCAACATTTTGTGAATGTTGACTACCTGACATTCATTTTTAGATGTGCTATTAACATGCAGTTGGGTTCAAAGAGTTACCTTGTAAGTTTTATGTATAAATATGTAAAATAAAAATTAAAAATTTCTTTCATATGATATGACTTTTTGTTGCATAGTGGAGAACCTGTGATACAGTCATCTACGCGTGAAATGCCTGCAGCCCAAGGTACAGACCATTTCTCAATTGGGTACCTAAACACTTTTTTTTTGCCTTGGCTGAGATGGACATGTTAGTTCATTTAGTGGGCAGGAGGTTAGTGGGGAGGAGGTCAGGCTGAATTGGTAGAGCTATCGCCTATGAAAGCCCAAAGAACAGCTGGGAATGTAGTTAAAAATGACTGAAAGGATCGGAGAGCTGCTGACGTCACCCGAGTTGGCAAGAGGAGCGAAATGACCACCTTCAGTGAGAGTGAAGGAGTTGCCATCAGTTAAGCATGGGAGGCAAATGCAGCCAGAAAGATACCAGACTGAGAAGGATTCCACCTAGAATGAAGGTGTTCCATGGAAGATTAGAACCAGTAATTGTAAAAATTCCTTATGGCAGAGGTTTTCAAACTGGGGCATCATAATGCCCAGCCAAAAAAGCTCTTAACTGTGCACCTTCCAGTTTCATGATAAAAAATTGGAAGTGGGTTGCGATCTTACTTTTTTATGAGGCTTGGGGAGCATTGCGGGGATGTCCATGGGCCTCCCTACACCCCCCCAGAGGACCGCACAAGCTTAGGTCAGTGCAAAAATGCCCCTGAAAGCCCTGGTAGCGGCACGATCGTTCCAATTGCATTATTGCATTCCCGCTCGCCAGCAGCAGCTCCTGAACCGCCAGAGAGTTTGGGAACTGCTGCCTTACAGGGATTTAGAAAAGTCTGCCTGTTTAAACTGCCTTGGATTAAAGTCAGAAGAGAAATCCAGTGACAATGAAAGGCAGTTACCCCAATATTACAGTCCAGATATATACATGTTGGCCCTTGGTATCAGCTAGGGATCAGTTCCCAAATACTCCACAGATACCAAAACCAGTGTATAATGGAATCTGTGTGTGAGCCCTCAGGGGATCTCTTAACATGACCTGAAGCAACTTCCAATCATGCCCAGAGATATTCTGAGGTCCAGAGAGGTCACATGCAGCTTCCCTGGGCTTCAGAAAGGCTCCCTGACATGACTTGAAGGCGCTTCTGGTTGCATCTGGGAGGTCAGGTGAGCATGGTGACCAGATGTCATAACCAGATCAGGAGAGAGATCTTGGGGTGGTGGTGGACAGGTCGATGAAAGTGTCAACTCAATGTGTGGCGGCAGTAAAGAAAGCCAATTCTATGCTTGGGATCATTAGAAAAGGTATTGAGAACAAAACATCTAATATTATAATGCCGTTGTACAAATGTATGTTAAGGCCACACCTGGAGTATTGTGTCCAGTTCTGGTCGCCGCATCTCAAAAAAGACATAGTGGAAATGGAAAAGGTGCAAAAGAGAGCGACTAAGATGATTACTGGGCTGGGGCACCTTCCTTATGAGGAAATGCTAAGGCGTTTGGGCCTCTTCGGCCTAGAAAAGAGGCGCCTGAGGGGGGACATGATTGAGACATACAAAATTATGCAGGGGGTGGATAGAGAGATGCTCTTTACACTCTCACATAATACCAGAATCAGGGGACATCCGCTAAAATTGAGTGTTGGGAGAGTTAGAACAGACAAAAGAAAATATTTCTTTACTCAGCGTGTGGTTGGTCTGTGGAACTCCTTGCCACAGGATGTGATGGCATCTGGCCTGGACTCCTTTAAAAGGGGATTGGACAAGTTTCTAGAGGAAAAATCCATTACGGGTTACAAGCCATGATGTGCATGTACAACCTCCTGATTGTACCCTCAGAATGCCAGATGCAAGGGAGGGCACCAGAATGAGGTCTCTTGTTATCTGGTGTGCTCCCTGGGGCATTTGGTGGGCCGCTGTGAGATACAGGAAGCTGGACTAGATGGGCCTATGGCCTGATCCAGTGGGGCTGTTTTTCTGTTCTTAACTGCAAACATGGACAAGGCACCCCAAAACGTAGGACATGACAAAATAAAAGCTAAAAACACTCATATTGATTTCATGTGGTTAAGCACTATATAACGTATAATTTATTACATATAATTTATTAATTACAAAACAGCTATGCCCTGCTTGCAGGGGCCACTCACAGGGGGAAAAGGAGGACATTAACGTTCTTTTCCAGGACCCAAGACTAAAAAAGAGGACATGTCCTGGGAAAAGAGGACATCTGGTCACTCTGCAGGTAGTGCCATCCAGCACCTGTGCTGAGTCAATTCTGCAGGTGCTAAACCCACAGATAGAGTCCAAACCTATAGTGCATCTGTTCCATGCACAGGCAGAGCGGGCAGCTATGCAGGTTTGTTGAACTGAGTAGTCCTTGTCAGCAAGAGATCTGTGTGTGCACTAACTCAACAAAGTATTTTATTTAAGGGGGAACTAACATGTCAGTTCTCTCATGCCTGGTATTCCCCATCTGCCAGCTGCAGTACCACAGTCCATTCTGCCTCCTCATTTCCACTCCATTCATTGTCCTACATTTGCAGATCTGACCAGAAATTGCTTGAGGAGAGAGGAAATTGGTGATTATGCCCCTCTTCAGCATTACTATTAAGAAATCTGTATTTTAAAAGTCTGTGTTTTATGAAATAGAACTACCAGCAGGGGCTTGTTTGCCAGAAGAAAGGAAATAGTTTGGAAACAGCCCTTCATAGTTTTACAGGGAAAAGCATGGAGTGAGCAGCAGATTTTTTAGCCTAATCTACTTGCCCTCTGCAAAAATATCCATCTAGCAGCCATTTCCTTTCTCATTGCAAGTTAAAGTCATGATTTCATCTTTAATCCCAAAAGGGAATTCTTTGTCTTTGGACTTCCCATCCAAAGTCTGGCTTTACATCAAAGCCAAATTGGAAAGGGTCACAAATTGATTCACAATTATAATTCACCAAGGACCGTGGAGAGAAATAAGAGTTGCTGAGATACTGAGGATAACTGAAGGACACTGGCAAAGCAGAAGCATTTTAGAGGGCTTTCCAGAGTTTGTGCCCCTCCTCACCCAAACAGACTTGCTTACACATGTTACTCTGAGATGGCCTGTGTATCTATTTCTTTTTAACAATTTTAAAAAAAATTCATTCAGACTTTTAAACTTTTAAAATGAAATTGTGTTTTTGCAACTTAGGTTGCAAACCTGCAATACTCAGAGTAAACCCCACTGAAAATAGTAGGACTTACTTCTGAGTAAATGTGCCTAGGATTGTGCTGTTATTAAGCATATGCTTTTGTACGTGATATAAGAGAAATCTGTTGAAGAGCACATTGTAAAATATAGACCAAGTAGAAGTCTTGCAAGGAAAGGCCCTGCCCTTTTGGAATTGATGTTAAAGGCTAACAGGGTGCAATATGATAGTCAGTATATATTGGACTTCAAAAATTTCAAGAAAAGTCACTTATGGAAGGTTCCTAAGGGAACGGCAGCTACGAGATAAGCGAATAAGGGTCTAATCCTAAAGAGTGCATGCCGGCTTACCGCCGGACAGCAAAGAGGCAGGTGGGGAGGAGGCCTGCTGCGGAGGAGGGAGGGCAGGAGGAGGTGTGCCAGAGGGAGGAAGGAGGGAGGCAGGACCTTTGCTCCACTGGATTCTGAGCCTCCATGTCGGGCTGACCGTCCAACACACAGGCTCTAAATTCTACACGGATACTCAGGTCATCATAAAATTGAGTAGCACCATTGCGGGGCTACTCGCTTTACCCGGGGGAAGAGGACAAAAGTCCCCTTTTCCTGAGGAGGCAGCAGCTGCTGCCTGGGACATGTTGGATGCAGCTCAGGATTGAGAGTAAGTTCCATTGAATTTAGTGGGATATACTTCTGAGTAGGCATGGACTATGGCAACCACATCCAAAATCTGTGCTGAGACCAGTGCTATTTTAAAAAACACTTAATGGTAAGTTAAACAGCTATTAATAGCAAAGTGTTCACATTGGAAGATAATGCTACATAGTCAGAGATAGTAAAACCCTGACTGTGAAAAGTTCCAAAAGAACCTCTTCAGATAAAAATTGGTGCAGGTATATGTGATTTTTCTATCTTAAAGAGGAAAAAAATCAACTTTGAAATGGATGTAGTGCATCCAGATCTAAAACACTGTTGCAGTTCGGTCCTGCCTAACTGAAAAGAATATTTTATAAGGGGGCAACTAAAACAGCAGGAGGTGGAGAGACTTTTCATGATGAAGAGCTTAAAAACAATGATTTGTTTTTGTAGTTTGCAAAGAAGAAAACAACTAAGCTGCCCAATGTTAAGGACAAAGTAAATAGTGAAAAATATATAACAAACAGACCAGAATTAGGGTTATCCAATAAAAAAGATTGATGGTTATTTAAAGACAAACATATGTAGTTAGGCAATTCTTAATTTAGGAAAGTCACTACCACAAGATGACACAATTGTTGGTCATATAAATGGCTTGGACTTAAGAACTACAGTAGCCCGCCGGCCCGCACCCCCTCAGTATCTGTGAGTACTGTATCCAAGGTTTCAGTTATTCATGGATCAAAAATGGAAAAAAAAAATTAGAGGAAGTTCTTTCTTCCTCCTCAAAAGTAGATTGAAGCAGCTCACATCCTCCAGCCCAGAGACTGTAAACCAGAAGCAGCCAACCAGCCCATCAAGCATGATGCCTCAGAGACGTAAAGCCCTCAATCTGCAAATACTATACTGAATATAGCAGGCATATCAAACACAAGGCCTGCGGGCTGAATGTTGCCCCCTGGTAGCAGTTTATCTGTGCCCTGTTGTGATTGGGCTCTCTCATATCTTGAAAATATGAACGAGAATTGCACATTTTTTCTTCTGTCATTTGCAGATGAATTTCTATGTGAAACAAAGTACTTATTTCTGGCCATCACCTGCTTAATGATGTTACTTCCTGCTTAATGATGTCATTCCTGGCCTTCAGCAGCACTATGAATGATAACTTCAGCACTCTGTATGACATTGGCATCCCTGGTGTTTGCTACTATCCACGGTTTTGGGCATCCGTGGTAGGTCTTGGAACGTAGTCCTTGCAGATATGGGCGGGGGGGTACTACTGTATTCATGTTTGTGGAGGTCTATCAGCAAATCTTAACTACTAAAAATGAAACTTCTGCATTTATAGAAGGTAGATCTACGAGTACATTTGTAGATAGTAGACTACGGGCAGCCGGTTCTGTAAACAAAATGAGCAGCAGGTAACTCCATCATGCAGTGCCAAGCAATCATTTCCAACAGTGTTTGATCACTCTGAGTAAGGCTATTGGAGCTGAACTTGAGGAGCGTTTGGTTGGATTGTGTAAGCGATGCATCCATTGGCATGAATGGTGCAAAACATCATCTGTGACTATTCTTGGGTACAGTCTGAATAAGGAACTAACTAGCACAGAGATCAACTATCACACTGTCCTGAGAAAATGCTGTTTTCAGTCTATTCCTTGAATCAAAATGTTTTAGATCCCTTTCAGGGAGGAAAATGTCTGTTTTGGAAAGTGACTCAGAGTTTGCAAAAGCCTGAAAACTACCAATGGGATGGCCTCTAAAATGAATGCTAGTTTTCATTCTTGTCCTTCATGTCTATTATTTTGTTATAATGAATCATCTAAACAGATATTGATCAGAAGGAAAAAGGAATCTGTGAATAAAACTGCTTGTTTGGTATGTATGTTGTGTGAGTACTCATTCACGTTCAGGCCCCCGCCCACATTCAGTGAAATCATGAGGGAAAGCAGGATCATGTACAGCAGCCATGCCCTATGTGATGTATTTATGTCCAGCAGAACACAGGGAGACACAGCTCCTCCCTACAATTGGGAACCCTGGGGCGCTCAGGCTTCTGAATTGCATGGGCAAGCTGCACATGTGTACATATGCAAGGAGGCAGGCTCCATTCATTCATTGATTAAGCCCCTGTGTACATTAGGGACTTAGGGAGAATTCACACCACTGTTATGACCTTGCTTCACCCACCCTGATTTACTGAACATGTACAGAATGAATGCATTGTGCATGCATTGTATACATCTCCCAATTTCCTGATCCAACCTTTGTAGTTACAGCTGATCTTTTCAGCTCATTCTATCTTATAAAATACTAGGTTGGGGAAAAAAACTCTGGTAACTCAATAAGTGTCTAAATTTAGAGGTACATGTACCACAGACTTTCTCTGGGCAGACAGTAATTCTCATGCATAAGTAGTATCTGCACATTTCCAAACATAAAGGCACAGAAAGGGTTGTACTCATTCTGTAATCTTATCAATGACTTGCAGCACAGTTCTATGCATGTTTACTTGGAAGTCATTTGCCCTGTGTTCAGTGGAACTCTCCCTAGGCATAGTGTTTTAAGATATTAATCCTTGCTAAAAGATTAAACCTTTGCTAGGATTAAACCTTTGCTAAACCTTGCTAGGATTAAACCTTTGCTAAAGCACAACGGCTTGTAAATGTTTTCCTTAGGTTTTAAGCGACCCACAGAAAGAAACAATCCCAGTGTAAATAGTAATTTTTGCCAGATTCTCACCAATGTTGCTTTCACCTGTGACAAAATCTGCATTATTGGTGCATCACTTCCATTATACAGTACAATTTATTAATTAACACGTTCAGAAAGCACCACTCCCTCCCCAGTGCAGATGTCTTTGCATATGAAGGGGCCTTCATTTGAATACCTAATTATACAATTTCCATTCTAAAACAATAGGGGGGGGGGGAAATCACACAAGTAGGGCCTCCATGTGGTCAGGCATTTGTAAAAGTCCTAGCTCATATGTTCCACTTTGCAGGTGATGTAAGGGGGGCTGCTGCTCCACTACACAAACAAATTAGGTAACATATAAGGTACTTTTTTTTTGCTGAAAATGGTATATAAATGTTCATAAAAATACCAACTGGCCCTCTGGTTGCTGGGGAGAGAAGCAGCAGCGCTAACTTGGGTGGTAGCAGCAGCAGTTTTTCATACCTTACCCCACTAAATCCTGCATGAAATACCCACTCCTGGGATTCAAGCTAAATGTAGGCACTAATGCCTACCACTAAGTCCCGTTTTAGCCCTGCAACTGGAGAGTGAAAAGGGCAGGAAGTCCTCCAACCATGTCCCAAATCAGCCATTTTCAAGCTGCAGGAGATTGTTTAACCCGCTGGCCTTGTGTGCAGCGGTTAGACATTCAGAGTACAGCACCGCTATAGTGGCAGGCAGTGGCTCCGCTTTATTTGCCATGGTTCACTGGCACTGAAATAATTGGAAGGGAGGTGAGAGACAGGCCCATCAGCACAAATGAGAAGTAATGAGTTGTCTCTGGTAAGTCAGGAGTTCTCCGCCTGAGGCAGTGTGATGTATCGGTAGTCACTGCAGAACAGCTGTGGCCAGGACACCTGAGGTTTTGACTCTCTTCTGACTTTCTCTGCCATAAATCTGAGAAAACTTCCATGGAACCAGTAGTCTTAAACCAAGACAGCCGATATGGCATGAATATGGACAATTAGGACCATAATTTCAGGGAGTATAGTCAAAATACAGCAAACCCTCAATTAAACAGACTAACAGGGGGAAGGGTTACCTATTAATGCTTGGAAGGGAGAACAGGAATACCTAGGGCTAAGGCTAAGTCCGGGATGAAAACGATACTGATGTACGAGCCCTGCCTTGCTTTTCCAGGTACAAAACCTCTGGCAAGGCCAGAGGCACAACCCAAAGGCAAGATCCAAAGGGCTCTTGGTCCTTGGTGCTTATCTAGAAAGCAGCACAGAGACCCCCTACAACACTTACAACAGCAGCCCTCCACATGCTGGCAGGGAAGGAAGGAGAAGCTGGAGTCAAGAGCATAGCACCAGTTTCGCCTCCCACCTTGTTGCCATTACCAGGAGAAAAGAAGTAGCGACAACAGCAGCAGCAGCAATTTGGGTGGTAGTGGCCAAATGGAACAGCTGAGCATGCACCCAGTGAAGAAGCCACACCTGTTGGGTCACACAACTTGTGGGTGGGGAGTATGACACCCTCACACTGCCAGCAGCATAGCACCAGTTACTCCTCCCACCTTGTTGCCATGGTTGCTGGGGGGAGAAGCAGCAGCAACTTGGGTGGTAGCAGATGCATGGAACAGGCAGTAGTCTAGGCAAGGATTCCTCTCAATTCCAGGAGGAAGGAATTCCACAGACGGGGAGCCACCACCAAGAAGGCCCTCTTTCTTGCCACCACCCCCCTCAACTCTGCTGGGTCCCCCCCCCCTTGACCTGAGTGGGCAGGTTGGATTGTATGGAAGGAGGCGGTCCCTCCAGTTTCTGACACAGGTTTGCAACATTGCAGGACTCCCAGGCTATTACAAGTTCAATGTTACTGCATCACCAGAGTGTCTGGATCCCAGATGCGCTAGCACACAAAACAAACAAGTGCACATGAAAGAGCTGAGGACCAGTTAAAGGAGGCAATCCAATGCCACAAAGACAATTATGAGCTAAACACACAACTTAAGTTGGGTCTTACGGAAGTGGTGTGGCTGCTACTCCTCTTAGAGTCTATCCCATATTGCTCCTTGTAACCTAAGAGTGTAGCAACCAAGTGGGACAGGATTGCTTAGGTAGAATGAACCCCACTCCAATCAGAGATGGGATCTGGTTTATCTAATCTGATCCCGCCCCTCTCACCTGGATGCTACTTTCTTCCATCAATAGGCACAGCAAGGGAAGGAGGTGAGAGTCAGCAAACCTGAACTCATTCCTCTCCTGCAATGTACAAGGAAGCCATTGTCTTTTCTAGAGGTGCAGCCAAAAATCATTAGTTCATCCTCAAATCAGGATAACATGGTGCACCTTGAGGAATTTGTGGTATCAATGACCAAGATAACAATACGGTTTAAGATATAGAGATGAAGGGTTAGTTCATACAAGCAATTTTATAAAGGGATTTCATTATGAGGGGAATAAGTCACTGTCAATTATTCCTCTTTCCATTCAGAGACCACCCTTTCAGGTCTAAAAAAGTGCTCAAGGCCTGCTTATTTCACCAGGCTTCTGGGTTACAAAGCTGAGCTGTCACTGCTGCTGGAATATTGTGTTTGTCTGAAATGACTGAATGGACAGTTGGTTGTTCTTACACATATGCCCAGAGAAGGTAAAATAGACAATCACAGAAGGGACACAGTAAATTATCATGAACTAGTGAGTGTGGCATAATGGTTAGAGTACTAGACTAGAATCAGGGAGAAGTGGATTCAAATTTCCATTCAGTCACAAAACTGATTGATTGGATGAGTCTGTTACTATTATCTCTCAGACTAATTTAATTCACAGGATTGTCGTAGGATTAAATGGATAGCGGGAGAACCATGGACACTGTTATTGCAGTGTTTCTCAAACTGTGAATTGGGACCAACTAGGTGGGTTGCAAGCCAATTTCAGGTAGATCACCATTCATTTCAATGGGTATTTTATTTTTAATCTATTAGACTTGTTGCTGCCGTGGTATGTGATTGCATTTGGGGAAACATTACAGATCTGCAATTTTAACAGGTTATTATGTATATGCTTTTAACCACAATAGTAAATGTTACCGACACTCTCGGGTAAGGATTACAGCCTTTGGGATGTTTGAAGAATTTTTTTTAAACAGATCTGCAACTGTTTGGGAGGGTAAGGAGGGTGGTTCTTTATTTTAAACAAATTTTTAAAAGTAAATTTTTTATTTACTTAATTTGATTTTGCCATATGGGGGTATTAAGCAATTTCCTGCTTAATGATGTCATTAAGTGGAGTGAAGCAGGGCTGTGTTCTTGCACCAACCTTGTTTGGGATTTTCTTCGCTGTCCTGCTGAAGCAGGCCTTTGGAACTGCAACAGAAGGCATCTATCTCCGGACCAGATCAGACGGAAAGCTCTTCAACCTCTCCAGACTGAGAGCAAAATCCAAAGTCCACCTGAAATGTCTGCGTGACTTCCTCTTTGCCGACGATGCAGCTGTCACTACCCACTCTGCCAAAGATCTCCAGCAGCTCATGGATCGTTTTAGCAAGGCCTGCCAAGATTTTGGACTGACAATCAGTCTGAAGAAAACAGGTCATGGTTCAGGATGTGGACTCACCTCCCTGCATTACAATCTCTGAGCATGAACTGGAGGTTGTCCATGACTTTGTGTACCTTGGCTCAACGATCTCCGACACTCTTTCTCTCGATACCGAGCTAAACAAGCGCATCAGTAAAGCAGCTACCACGTTTTCCAGACTCACAAAGAGAGTCTGATCCAACAAGAAGCTGACGCAACATACCAAGATCCAGGTCTACAGAGCTTGCGTCCTGAGTACACTTCTGTACTGCAGCGAGTCATGGACTCTTTGCTCACAACAGGAGAGGAAACTGAGCGCTTTCCACATGCGCTGCCTCCGACGCATCCTCGGCATCACCTGGCAGGACAAAGTTCCAAACAACACAGTCCTGGAACGTGCTGGAATCCCTAGCATGCATTCACTGCTGAAACAGAGACGCCTGCGTTGGCTTGGTCATGTCGTGAGAATGGATGATGGCCGGATCCCAAAGGATCTCCTCTATGGAGAACTCGTGCAAGGAAAGTGCCCTACAGGTAGACCACAGCTGCGATATAAGGACATCTGCAAGAGGGATCTGAAGGCCTTAGGGATGGACCTCAACAAGTGGGAAACCCTGGCCTCTGAGCGGCCCGCTTGGAGGCAGGCTGTGCAGCATGGCCTTTCCCAGTTTGAAGAGACACTTTGCCAACAGTCTAAGAGGCAAAGAAGGAAGGCCCATAGCCAGGGAGACAGACCAGGGACAGACTGCACTTGCTCCCGGTGTGGAAGGGATTGTCACTCCCGGATTGGCCTTTTCAGCCACACTAGACGCTGTGCCAGAACCACCTTTCAGAGCGCGATACCATAGTCTTTCGAGACTGAAGGTTGCCAATACAATGATGTCATTGCTGACCATGACATCACTACCAGGTTAATGACACCACTTCCAATGGGTTGTGACAGACTGTCAAAAAAGTGTTTCCCGACGCTAAAAGGTTTGATAACCACTGCATTAGAGGAAGGGTTTGATAACAATGATTAATCACAGGGTTGTTGTGAGGAAGAGGGGATACACATACACCACCCTGGAGGAAGTGCAGTATATAAAAATGTGAAACATAAATAAAAAGCAGAAAGGTTTCATGTAGTTGCTGCTCTCTCCTTATGGTGGTGTAATAAGTGCCAAGGATGAAAATACAGGGATTTGCCTGCTTTGTGGTGAAACTTCCCTGTCAAAATAGTCCCAAATCATCCCAGAATCCAGAGTTATCTCGGATAACTCACAGAAGAGCCAGCTGAAATGGCTCCCTGTTATGAATGTACCCATGGAAAAGGTTTCTTTGGCACAGAGAAGATGGTCTCAAAAACAGTGAACCACCACAAATGGCTTAGCAGAGACCATCACCACAAAGGCTTGTTCAGACAGCCTGCACACTAAACTCTCTGGTCAAGAGTCACCTCAAGAGCCCTTATTTTATTTGTTGTTCCTCATTGGAGGAATTTTCAATCTGCTTTTCACAATAGTCTCAAGTCAGAGAACAATAAAATAATCAAAAATACAATAAACCATAAACAAGACCACGATGAAACAGCTGAAAATAAAGCTGCAAATTAAAAAGCCACTAATAAGCCAGGAGCTAAAAGATAAACAGCCTAAAGGCGGAGCCAGTCAGCCAACTAAAAGGAGACAGACATTATAAAAAGCTATTAAAGCCCTGAGAAAAATCAGACACACTTTGTCTGGTAACTAAAAGATGATACAGTAGGTGCCTAGCAATCATGCAGAGGGAGAGAATTCCATTGTTAGGGTGCCACCACTGAAAAGGTCCTTCTTCAAGTAGCCACCTATCTAATCACCAAAAGGGTAGTGTAAGGACCTTTGGGTGTGGAAGGACCAGCAGAAGAAACTTTGAAGATCTTCACTGGCACGCAAGTACATGCAGGACAAAGTTTTGGATACCCAAGTTCCCAGTTATTAAAATTATTATTAAAATGACTAAACATAATTAAAATTACTAGAGGTAATTCTAGTTATGCAATCTTAAAGTTATTAAAATTACTAGACATAATTCTGCGACATGAGGTTTCACAGATTCTTTCATTTGAAGAAGACTGGATGCAGGAGACCAAGCTGAGGTTGGTATTGTTGCTTTGGTAAGTGCCATTAAATTTTATAATGATTTTTAGTCACTGAATTAACGTTTGTTCATTATAAACAAGATCCAGGTCTACAGAGCTTGCGTCCTGAGTACACTTCTGTACTGCACCAAGATCTGTACCAAGATCCAGGTCTACAGAGCTTGCGTCCTGAGTACACTTCTGTACTGCAGCGAGTCATGGACTCTTCGCTCACAACAGGAGAGGAAACTGAGCGCTTTCCACATGCGCTGCCTCCGACGCATCCTCGGCATCACCTGGCAGGACAAAGTTCCAAACAACACAGTCCTGGAACGTGCTGGAATCCCTAGCATGTATTCACTGCTGAAACAGAGACGCCTGCGTTGGCTTGGTCATGTCGTGAGAATGGATGATGGCCGGATCCCAAAGGATCTCCTCTATGGAGAACTCGTGCAAGGAAAGTGCCCTACAGGTAGACCACAGCTGCGATATAAGGACATCTGCAAGAGGGATCTGAAGGCCTTAGGGATGGACCTCAACAAGTGGGAAACCCTGGCCTCTGAGCGGCCCGCTTGGAGGCAGGCTGTGCAGCATGGCCTTTCCCAGTTTGAAGAGACACTTTGCCAACAGTCTGAGGCAAAGAGGCAAAGAAGGAAGGCCCATAGCCAGGGAGACAGACCAGGGACAGACTGCACTTGCTCCTGGTGTGGAAGGGATTGTCACTCCCGGATTGGCCTTTTCAGCCACACTAGACGCTGCGCCAGAACCACCTTTCAGAGCGCGATACCATAGTCTTTCGAGACTGAAGGTTGCCAATACAAATACATTATAAACAGTGTTTTCTGTTCTGAAAAAAGTTAAATAATTGCATCTTCCTGTGATTATCCAGTGTATGAAACATAATGCACTGGCTTGTATGTCAACCATGCTGTCAAATTACTATAACAATAAAATTAATTAAAATTTTAATTATATCAAAAAATTTAGTTGATGTGGTAATATCGTTTGTGACTGTATATCATTCTCTGTCATTATAATCTTGCAAATGATTTCTATACACTTATGCCATCTCATGGTCTCCCATGGTACTGCCGGTTTGCTACACTAAAAGATCATTTATTACTTTTTGGTAGTAAATGTTTACACTTTTCCATTTCGCATTTGTTTGAAGTTAAAGAGTGTTTTGATTACTATCTGAACCCACTTTGAAAAATACAAAATGTCTCACATTAAATGTCTGGATTACATCCAGAACAGGTCTTCAGAGGTTTGGAAAAATGCCAGACATTTATTTATTTAAAATATGCATATACTATACTACCTTCCCAATAGCTCAAAATGGTTTATACCATGAAAATAAAATAAGAATAAAACCAAAATGCAGCAGCAACAAAACAAATTCGGTAAGGAGCTACAGAGAACTCCAAATGAGATTAAAGCTGACGGGAAAAGAATGCTCTTGGACACGTTCAGAAAGTCTAACACAGAGGTCGATTTCCTAACTTTTTCAGACAGAAGCTTCTAGAGTTTGGAGGCCATGACCACAAAGGTTCTTTTGCTATCCATAGTTGTCTATGGATAGCAACGCATCTGCCAAGCATGGAGCTTGTTCATTGGGTCTCAACTGGTGGGCAGACATACATTTCTCCAAGCCTTGGAATCTTCAGAAATCTTCAGAATCTTTGAGATGTGGTGGATAACAATCAGATGCATGGCATACTCCATGCAGTTTTCAACCCAGTGAAGCCTACCCAGCCAGCTTACTCCTATCATTAGCAGAATGGCAATACCTAGGCTTTTATTAGGGTTTTTATTACTTCTTACATTGAGAAGTCACTAATTTTATACTACGATGTTCACATTCATACATCCTATCTTGTATAGATTATTATAAAAATATTCCTTACTATTTTCCCTGCTTTTTGTCCTGCTCCTGTGTTGCCTGATGCATGTCTTACTCAGAAGATCTGCTTAACTTTAGCAAAGTGACTGTACCACATGCACTCAGATCATGCCCTGCAACCTAGTGCAGAAGTAACAGGAATCTGAAGTTTATTCAAAGCAGAAAATGAAATCTGTCTGTGACAGATCAAGAGAGAGATCTTGGGGTGCTTGTGGACAGCTCGATAAAAGTGTCGACCCAATGTGCGGTGGCAGTTAAGAAGGCCAATTCTATGCTTGGGATGATTAGAAAAGGTATTGGCTAATATTATAATGCCATTGTACAAATTGATGGTAAGGCCACACCTGGAGTATTGTATTCAGTTCTGGTCACCATATCTCAAAAAGGATATAATAGAGATGGAAAAGGAGAGCAACCAAAATGATTACTGGGCTGGGGCACCTTCCTTATGAGGAAAGGCTACAGCATTTGGGCCTCTTCAGTCTAAAAAAGAGGCACCTGGGGGGGGGGGACATGACTGAAGTATACAAAATTATACAGGGGATGGATAGAGAGATGCTCTTTTCCCTGTTACATAACACCAGAACCAGGGGAGATCCACTAAAATTAAGAGTTGGGAGAGTTAGGACAGACAAAAGAAAATATTTCTTTATCCAGTGTGTAATTAGTCTGTGGATCTCCTTGCCACAGGAAATAGTGATGGCATCTTATCCGGATGCCTTTAAGAGGGGATTGGACAAATTTCTGGGCGAAAAGTTTATCGGGGTTACAAGTCATGGTAGTTATGTGCAAGCTCCTGGTTTTTAGAAGTAGGTTACCTCAGGTTGCCAGATGCAGGGCAGGCACCAGGACACAGGTTGTCTTCTGCACTCCCTGAATAATTTGGTGAGCCACTGTGAGATACAGGAAGCTGGACTAGATGTGCTGATCCAGTGGGGCTCTTCTTATGTTCTTATGTAAAGCATTCAATTCCATCTCTTCAGGGCTAAGAAGGGAGGGGGCATGTGAGCATGAGGCTTGCCAAGGCTCATTAATGACTATCTAAACCAGCGGTCTCCAGACTGGAGGCTGCTGCACACAGGGAACGCCTTCTTCCAACGTGACTGGCACTTACCTTTCCAGCATGCTGAGGCTCTTCCCATCCCCAGATAGCAACGATGTGACACGCTGGGCAGTTGCGTCTACAGTGCAATGCACCCGAATTTCCGGGCAGACAGAACTGCCCAGAGCATCACGTCATCCCTATCTGGGGACATGAAAAGCAGCATGTCGGAACAGTAAGCACTGGTCATGGGAAGGAAGGATTCACCCAAATCCCAGATCTGGCCTGGAGGCCAGGGTTTGGAGGGAGCTAACCTAAATCATGGTTTAAGATTATCATCTGAACTGGGTTAAGAAGTAAGCACAAGTAGTTTACATACACCGTTCCTCAAACCATGATGTAAAGCAGTCCACAAACTATTAAGTGTGTTTTTAACAACGATCAGAATAGAGCTCATATTGTTGTGAACAAAGACCTCAAGGTAAGATTTCTACAGAAAAAAAGCCAAGGAAAGTAAATTTCTAAGAACTTTTTTTTGTACTTACTTGTTGTACTTGATGAATTATGAATGTTCTATCTGGGCAACAACCAAAGTTTTCCCAAAAATCCCCTATTTCCAATGACTGATTGTGGTCATTCTTGCAGTAAGTTCTTTATGACAGGGGTTCTCCTTTGGGTCATTAAGGGTGCAATCCTAACAAACTTTCCAGCACTGACATAGCTGTGCCAGTGGGGCATGTGCTGCATCCTGCAGTTGGGGCACAGTCACGGAGAAAGTAAGGGAATGTTTGTTCCTGTAACTTGGAGCTGCACTGCCCTCACCTCGGTGCTAGAAAGTTGGTTAGGATTGCGCCCTAAGACTTTCACCCAATCATTCTAGGAGTCTAAACTAAATAATAACTGTGATATCATGTACATGTTAGAATGTCTAACTAGCAATTATGGATTATGAGTTCAGATGCAGAGATAGCCTCCTTTTTGACCACATCCACACCAACAGAGTCCAGAGCTGATAAATTTGTCTGAGATTTTTTTTTTAAGACTAAGGATTTAAAAGCCCATATCTTTGAGATATGGCAGTGTTATCTCCACATATGACAGCACAATAGCCCTATCAGTGTAGAAGCCTGCCCACTGATTGATATGCCACAGATGCTGGTGCTATGCCAGAAGAATGCTACACCAACATAGCTTGGATGGCACTCAGATACCAGCACAATTTCATCAGTAGAGAAGACAAAACAGACAAAAGATTGGGTTGTGACTTGGGAGGGAGCTAGTAGCTACAAAGATGAGCCAACATACACCATATCCTAACCCCCTTCCAATGAACAGAGGGTTGATTTCCTGTAGGATTAACTGATTTGATCTCCTTGCAGTCCAGGGGAATCAAATCAGTCAATCCTACAGGAGATCAACCTTGATTGTTCATTGGAAGGACAGATGCTGAAGCTTAAATACTTTGGTCATCTCATGAGAAGGGAGGGCTCAAAAAAGACACTGATTCTGGGAAATACTTAAGGCAAAAGGAGAAGGGGATGGCAGAGGATGAGACAGGTAGATAATGTTACAGAGGCAATGCATTTGGACAAACTCCAGAAGTTAGTGGTAGACAGGGGGACCTGGGGTGTTGTGATTCATGGGATCACAAAAAATCAAACACAATTTAACGACAGAACAACAATCCCCCTTCAGAAAACGAACACACCCCAAGGCCAGAGACACTCTATGTAAACCAGAGCTGGCATAGGTTGGAGTCACCCCACAAGTGACTCCTAGGAGTTACTCTTAGGAGTTACCTATTACTTTTAGAAATGCTCCTAAATTCAATGGGGAAAAAAGAAGCCTGCAATATTTGTACAAATATCTGGTGTCATTTAAGAAATAGGAAGCCCCTGTCCCAAGGGCAACCTCTTCCCATTCATGCCCACCATGAGGTAAACGACATGCTGGGAAATGTAGTCTGCTGCACTCGACCACAGAAAGTGTCAACTGTGGCAGGGCTACAACAAGTCATACTGGTGTCACCCCCCTGACAGTGTCACCTAGTGAAGTTCGCACCCCACACTGAGCAAGACAGAATGCAGAGCTTGATTGTTCTATCTTGTATAACCAATGGAAAAAGACATTAAATAACATATTAACATTATTTATAGATCTTATACTGTATTTAATAGAACAAAAAACTATTTTAGGGCTTATTGGACACTTTAGTGTCTTTGTAGTAACAAGTTATTTACATAATCTAAATGCTGGTGATGCAATACCTGGAATGCACCTCTTACACATAAGCTTTGGTCTTGTTCAGAAATACTTTTTTGGGTGAAGTTATTAACTGAATTAATTTTATACTGCAACAATCATTGGCATTTGCCAATATCCATGTCCTTTTGAACTATTTACCTGTAGTTTAAAGGGGGGGCCTGTATCCGTGGATCCTATAATTGAAGTTCCGTGGAAGCAGAGGCCCCGCAATCCTCCTGCACCCTATTCATCAAAGACTTACCCCGCACAGCTGCAGATTCTTCTTTAAACAAGGTTGCTATGAGCAAAGTAGTTCACAGTGTCCTTCAGGCTGCCTCCTGGCAGCCAGGTCACTTAATATAAAAAAACAAAGGTTCACAGGAAATAGAACTTAACAGCTTTTTCTTGTTTTCAAGAACATTTTCTCAAGTGGTTTCCATACTCCTCCAAGGGAGCTGGGAACGCTATGAGCTGTGGGGCGGGAGCGGGGGGTGGCCATGATAGCACTGCAGCGATTGCGGCACCATAGAGACACAGGGGCGTTTTATCATATGGGGGAGTCCTGAAGCCTCCCTGAGCATCCTGGGGTCCTCTGTGAGCCATCATGTGGCTGCCCTGAGCTCTCACAGCCAATCAGAGCCCAGTTTGATTCAGGACCACCCCCTCCCAGGTACGATAAAGCGCATACTGTCAGGGCACCTATTCCTGGGCCACTTCCTTTAAGAGGGAATGGCCCATTTCTGGTTACCCTGGTGGATTACGACCCATCAGTTTGGGAAAGGCTGCTCTATAAACATCAATGGACCATAATATGAACTCTGGACACTTGTTTTATCAAAAGCTCAGGTAAGGCTCACAAAACACCATCTTGGACTCTGCTTGCAGCAAGATGCAACTTCATGCCTGCCACATACTTGTGGGGGGGGGGGCAGTGGTATCCTAATACAAATGGAAATTTCGACCTCTTGTCTGTTTGTACATTTGCATTTTGGCTGTCACCATTGAGAAATGCGCCCTTTATCCTGTTAGTGCTTACCCAGACTCCTTTCATCCACTAGCTCACACCTTAGTACACCAAAACAGAAGCCCCCCAAACCCTCATCAAAACCCCAATAATAATAAGTACCACAAATTGCCCATCCCTAGAGTTGCATATAGACAGCCCCCCCATGTCAATAAATATTGGGGTGTTTTAACTACTAAGGTGTCCTCTGTTTAGTGCAGAGAGACTCCTTTTGGGAGTTGATATGTCAAAGTCTCCACAAGCTGCAAATCCTCTGAACCCTGGAAGTATATCCTATCCTCTTCAGAACACCACTTCTGAGGTATAGGACTAGGCTGCCTGTGTTTTGTTTTAGGGTGGTTTTTTTTTGTACATGTACACTGTACATTTTTTTAAGGCTATAACAGGAAGCAGAAATAGTTGTCTGCAAGCTGATTTATACGTAGTTCTCAGATTGCCCCCCCCCTCCTTTTTGGTTTTCTTTTCTGTAATACAGCATAATTTGAAGCAGAGAACTGGAAAGAGGCTTCATAACCCCTTCCTCACATGCCATTTCTCCACTGAAAAGCAGAACAGCAGCCTGAGGGGGAAAGGTTAAGAAGTCAAGAAGTCTCTCCCACCCCCACAGGACTGGAGGTGGTCGAAGTACAGCTTCACTGGGTGCATTCCAGTAAAAAAAAAATGCAAAAAAAGGATGATGGAACTAGACATATTGTAAAGTTCTTTATTTTTAAATGACTAGCACTTCAATTTAAAACATATTTACTTGGATGTAAGGGCAATAAAGTGCAGCCTTAGGCTGCAATCCTATGTACACTTACCTGGGAGTAAGCCTCATTGACTGTAATGGGCTTACTTTTGAGTAGACATGCATAGGATTGGGCTGTTAGTCACTGCTTGGGTGCATTTTGCAAACTAAACCAACTGCTTAGAGACACATGATTGGGACTTGCCTCCGACTAGGTGTGTTCAGGACCGAGGCGTCAGATGCATGTACAGTTTCACAGAGAACATGTGTTTTCAAATTTCCCCAAAGGGATTTAAGGAGATCGTGCTGCATAGAGGAAGATCAGAATTCTTTGTGATAAGAAGTTCCTGTTTTGTTGGTGACAAAATCATGTAGGTTACAAGAAACCTTGTGCCAAAAGATCAGAGCAGCAGCTTAAAGCACACTAAAAGAGAAAGGAGGAGTTTTCTTTCTTCCACACCAGGGGTGTCCAAAGTTTTTGGCAGGAGGGCCACTTCGTCTCTCTGACACTGTGTCAGGGGCCGGGTGGAAAAAGAATTTATTTACATTTAAAATTTGCATAAATTTGCATAAGTTTACATAAATGACTATATTAAAGATGAATTTATATGAATGAATGAAGGTCTTGCAATAGCTCAAGGCCTATAAAAGGCCTTGCACAAAGCATGGCTGGCCTTTCCTTTGCTGCCACTACTGCATCACAGATGTGAAACAGCAAGCAGAGGAGGTAGCCCTTATTCCACAGCTCACGCGAGAGGTCAAACAGTCGCCCTCACACTGAGAGCAGTTGCGTCGGGCCAGTGTGGGCTCCAACAAATCTCTGGAGGGCCAGAGGCTCATTGGAGACTGGGGGCTCCCTGAGGGCCGCACTGAGAGGCCTCGAGGGCCACAAGTGGCCCCAGGGCCGAGGTTTGGGCACCCCTGTTCCACACCAAACCCTGAGGGTTACTCATTCATTTCATTTTGTGCTCAGAAACAGATGATAAAACATGAAAGATAAAGACATCACGTCACTTATGAAGGGTGCTCACATGTTACAAACCACAGCGCTCATCGCAAAACCCTCTCTGACAGTGCAATCCTATACAGGTGGGGCTTCAGTATCTGTGGGGCTTCCATTCCGGAACCCCCCACTGATACTGAAATCCGCAGATACTGCAGTCTCAGTTTAAACGTCCTTTTAAATACAAAAAAGCACACAGAAACCAGGTTTCCTAATTTTGCATGGCAAAATTGCACCATTTCCATGCCTCTTGGGCTAAAAATAGCTCTAAGACCTTCTTCCAGGTCTCCCAACATTGCCTCAGAATGCATCAGTATAGGGCTATACCGCATTCAGCCACTAATAATTTCATTAAGAACATAAGAACATAACAAAAGCCCTGCTGGATCAGGCCAAAGGCCCATCTAATCTAGCTTCCTGTATCTCACAGTGGCCCACCAAATGCCCCAGGGAGCACATAAGACAACAGACACAATCTGCGTCCCAGTGCCCTCCCCTGCATCTGGCAATCAGAGGCAGCCTACCTCTAAAACCAAGAGCTTGCACATACCTACTATGTCTTGTAACCTGTAACGAACTTTTCCTCCAGAAATTTGTCCAATCCCCTCTTAAAGGCATCCAGGCAAGATGCCATCACTACTTCCTGTGGCAAAGAGTTCCACAAACTAACTACATGCTGGGTAAAGAAATATTTTCTTCTGTCTATCCTAACTCTCCCAACACTCAACTTTCGTGGATGTCCCCTGATTCTGATGTTATGTGAGATGGAAAAGAGCGTCTGTCTACATCTAGTGTGTTTTGGTTTTGTCATGAGAAGGTAGGAAACTCAATTTTTGCACTTGTTTTGTATTTTAAGGACATTTAAAATGGGATGCTGGTATCTTCGGTGAATCAAATCCACGGATGCTGGGTTCCCACTGTATATGTTTACTCAAAAATCCCACTATAGTCAATGGGGCTTACTCTCAGATAAGGCTAATAGGAGTGCAGCCTTAGTCGCTGTTTGTGTGTATTTTGCAAGCAAAAACAGCTGCTTAGACACATGGGTGCATTTCATAAGTGATGCTGTGAATGTCATTTGCCGTGCTGATGCCACTCAGCCCTATATTTCATTAGCTAAGAAGCCAGGAATGGCAGCCTCAATTCTGAAACAGTGCCTGGAGGCCACAGCCAGCTGGGATAAATAAAATAAAATCTATCCTGCCTTTCAACAAGGTTTCTTTCAAGGCAGCTAACAAAAAGACTGTTTAACTCACAACAACTTAACATTAACACAATACAATCAAATGCTAACAATATTAAAAATCAGAACAGTAAGTGCAACAATAAAGGCAGCGGAACAAATTAGGACAATTATCCATTCAAAACACAGAAATATAAAATTGTCTTCACCAGATGCCAAATGATAGCCCCAGTAAAGTGTCTATGGACAGATCATTCACAACTGGGGCAACACACCATGGTCTATGAAGAAGATCCTGTCCCAGTGTGTAATGAGTATGTGGAACATCACAGGGTGTTGTGATGGCATCTGACCTAGATGCCTTTAAATGGGGATCGGACAGATTCATGGGAGGAAAGGTTCATCACAGGTTACAAGTCAAGATGACTGTATGCAACTTCCAGATTTTAGAGGTAGCCTATCTCTGAATGCCATGTACAAACAAGTGGCAACAGGATTCAGGTATCTTGTTGTTTGAGTGCTCCCAGAAGCATCTGGGGGGCCACTGTGAGATACTGGAAGCTGGACTAGACGGGCAACCCAATGCTAAGCTTTCATCCCCCGGGTAAGGCAAGTAACCCTGCAATGGGGCTACTAGATTCTGCGGCAACCCTTGGGCTGCCGTAGAATCAAGAAGCCCCATGTTGGGCAGAGTTCCTCCAGTCCTGCCTCCTGCTCCTTTCCCCAGCACACCTCCTCCCCATCCTCCCCATGCCCCAGAACTCCTCCCTGCCTCCCCCCCACGCCCCCACTTACCTCCCTGCAGTTTAGGCGACCGCAGAGTGGCAGAGTAGTGGTGGTCCACTGGCGTTAGCCCAACGAGAGCCAGCACTTAGCTAGCACCAGTACTGGACCGGCTCTGAGGGCTGCAGACATGCCTTACAACACGTTTGCCACACTCAGCGCCAGCGATGGACCGGCACTAAGAGCTCAAGATTGGGCTCTCAGATAGGCACCCTTGGCCTGATCCAGCGGAGCCCTTCTTGTGTTCAGAATCCAAACATGAGACTGTAGTACAACGTCATTGCAAATTCATTGATTCAAGAACAAATTCATCGCTTTGCATAGAGTCCAGACCATGTGAGTAATAGTTCCACTATATTCTGCACTATTCAGATCTCACTTGAAATACTGTGGCAGGTTCTGGACACCAAACTTCAAGAAGGACAGTCATAAATTAGAATGGGTTTCAAGGAGGACAACAACAAAGATGGAGAAGGGTATGGAAACCAAATCACATGAAGAACAGTTCAAGGAGCTTGGTATATTTTGCCTGGAGGAAAGAAGAATAAGGGGTGAGATGATAGGCACCTTTAAGAATCTGAAGGGCTATCATAGAGAAGTAAGGCCACTTATTCTCTGTGACCACTGATGGGGGGACCAGAACCAATGAGTTGGAACTAAGGGAAGTAGACGTGGGTGCGACAGTAAGCAAAAAGTCCTAACTGTAAGAGCTGCCTGGCACTGAAACAGTCTGCCTTGTGTAGCTGTGGGCCCTCTCTTGTTCACAACCACCAGTTAGGGATGCTGTAGTAATTGTCTGCATTGAGCAGGTGTGGGAACAGATAACCTTCATAGACTTTTTCAGCTGTAACATACATTCTTTAAATAAACATTCTATGATTTTTATAATGCAATTCTATGCATGTCTACTCAGAAGTAAGCCCCACTGAATTAAATGAGACTTATACCCAAGTAAACATGTCTAGGATTGCAGTCTAAGTGTGTTTAAAAAGTTACAACTAAACAGTACATGAAGCAGGCCTGAAAACTATTAGGGGAAAACCATAATTCCCTGAAAGCTGGTGAAGCCTAGTTTAATGTTTGGCTGCTGGCAGATGTTCTCAGCAAGTCGCTACTTTAACATCATCTGTGAATTGTCCTCTCGCTCCTTGAGCGGGATTATCTTTGGTCTCGCAAAACACGGCAGTAAAGAAGAACTGAAGCTGGAATCTCATGGCGGTTGTTGCATGGCACCTGCTTCTGCCAAAGGACTCACGATAGAACAGTAAGATGTGGATGTAGACCACTGGAGCCAAAGAGAGAGTTGAAGCAGCTGCATCTCAGGAAACACTTTTCTGAAAATTTGGCATACAGGTCCAGCCTATTTATGCACGGATTTTTTATACACAGATTTGACTCAACACAAATGGCCCCTGCAAATGAGAAAGAACGTGCTGATCCCTGGAGAAGGGGAAAAATGCATCTCTTTAAAATCAGTTTTAAAAACTGAACAGTCCTTTAACAACAGCCTCCTTAATGAGAGAGAGAGAGAGAGAGAGAGAGAGAGAGAGGGCAGCTGGCTGACAATCCATCAATCCTCCTCTCACCTGTGGACCCCTCCCTTCCCCCAGCATGTGAAAGAAAGGTTATCATTTTGCATTGGTGAAGGGAGGGGCTGAGTGAAGTGCTGATGGATTGTCTTCTTAATGACTCTTATCGTAGAGTCAAAAGGTCAGCAAGGCTGTTTTTCAATCACTGGAGCAAAGAAACTTTGTTTTTGAAATTGATTTGCTATAGTGCGTTTTTTGTTGTCCACGTGAGTGCTTGGAATGGAACCCACATGAATAATTAGTCTCAACCTGTATAGGCAAAGGAAGAAAAATCCACATCTCTATATTCATTGTTAGTTTGGGCAAAAGAAACTGTATCTACTGTCAGATTCATTGTTGGAGAAATGGTTGAAATTAAATGTGATGTACAAAAACACAATCCGCAGATGATTTATGCACAAACTGCAGTTTCAGTTAGCAGAAGAGAGTCAAACAGCTCTATCATGTATGACTTCTGCCATCACAAGCACTCAGAAATAAATATTCTTTGAAGCAGAACTGTCTCTGGTGAGGAGCTGAAAAATTTTGTCAATGATTTAATGATGATTCTTTCTGGAATGCAGATCATTTTATCCCATTTCTGGATGGGTCATTTTGCTTTATGTCAGTGCAACACTTAGTAAACTTTTTTGTTTGTTTATAAGGTGCATGGCACTTTCCCTGCTGTTTCGATGGATTCCAGAACGGCTCCCAGCTACAGATGCCATACTATTACTGCCGTCATTTCAGTTGCACAGAGAAAACAGCTATGCATAAAACCTTGCTTCTGAAATCCCTCATTCCCTAACTCTAGTACCTCACAAGTACTCTCTATAGACCAGTCTTGATAAGCCATTTCCTGTCTTGGTTTAAATCTGCCCTGTTCACATACCTATTCTCCCATTACTAATTGGAGACTAATGGATTTACTTCTGCTGCATTTTATAGGCCTTCCGTGGTTGGTGCTTCACACAGAGAGTAAAGGGAAGGCCATTCCTGCCAACAGCTTCACTATGCTAAATTGGCAAGAGGGCTTTGGAAGGATTTAAGAAAAAAAGGGGGCTTGCAAGTCAACACATCTCCCTGCAGTTCACTTAAAGTTACTGAGAAACAATCTTATATAGAACAGAAGCAGTTAGCGTAAACACCACCATATTTAAAACTCTGGTGTTTTTTTTAATCTTCTAGCACCAGAAAAGCTACAGAGGTTGGTGGTTTGTTTGTTTTTGTTTTTTGTGCTTCCTGCGCACTCAAGTCATATTCTTTTTTCAGGTTCTAGTATGCCAGACATGCTAGAATTTCTCCAGGTGAGCTCAGAGCTAGAAAACATAGCCACCACCACGCTAACACCACTTCTATCTATTTTCCATTAAAACAAATGGAGAAACCTGTCAGGAACATGCCAGCCTCCATAGTGTGTGCAGAGTATGGTTACAACATGGCAACCTCCTTACAATTAATTTTAATGAGATGAAATTCTCCTATCTAAAATCCTACCGTTTCCTATCAAATTGACTCAGCTGCCTCAGTGGCTATACTGCCTGCCAGTTCATTTCCAGGCTGAATTCAAAGTGCTAGTTTTGACTTTTAAAGCCCTGTACGGCTCAGATCCAGAATATGAGAGGGACCGCCTCCTTCCATTCAATTCAACCCATTCTCTCAGGTAACACAGGCCTACAAAACTGAGGGTCAGAAAAGTTTTTCCCAAACTTTATGGTGGTTTGATAAGAATTTGGGGTGCTGATTCCAAAAATTCCTTAAACGTTACACCAATTCCTGGGTATATTTGGGGTACTGATTCCAAAAATGGCATCTGTTTTGCCCTATCACGTCTAGTTTTGGAGACATGGCATAGCCTCTTTAGTGAATGGTTCAAGCAGCTTCCTTCCTTTTATCCAATTTGTAAACTGCTTTGAGAACAGGAAAACTTGCATATAAGCGTTTGACATGCATGAGTTAGTTTGGCAGGGAAGAGGCAACAATTTTCACCTGGGTTCATCGGCCTGCTCTCAGATGCATGCAAGGTTAACATTCTGGAAAAGGCAATAGAGCGCTCGCTAATGATACCCTCTCACATAATACCAGAACACTCTCACATAATACCAGAACCAGGGGACATCCACTAAAATTGAGTGTTGGGCGGGTTAGGACAGACAAAAGAAAATATTTCTTTACTCAGCGTGTGGTCGGTCTGTGGAACTCCTTGCCACAGGATGTGGTGCTGGCGTCTAGCCTAGACGCCTTTAAAAGGGGATTGGACAAGTTTCTGGAGGAAAAATCCATTATGGGGTACAAGCCATGATGTGTATGCACAACCTCCTGATTTTAGAAATGGGCTATGTCAGAAGGCCAGATGCAAGGGAGGGCACCAGGATGAGGTCTCTTGTTATCTGGTGTGCTCCCGAGGGCATTTGGTGGGCCGCTGTGAGATACAGGAAGCTGGACTAGATGGGCCTATGGCCTGATCCAGTGGGGCTGTTCTTATGTTCTTATGATTTCTTATTTTTTTAGTAGTCCATTTTTAATTAATGTTCAAAATAAGCACCCTTTAAAAAAAAGCACAAAAGGCATGCATGAAGCCCTCAGAGCCTCCCTTCTGTGGATGGAGGGTTTAACAGGGGGAGGGTAGGCTGGCTTGAGCTTTGCGTGGCTTTGGGTTTTTGCTACTAGAACCCACTTGATCCAACAATGTTTTTCTTTAAGACTGCATAATTAGAATCTTTCCACAATCAAGGCATACGTTATCTGTGTAAAATTAAGCATGCACTTTTCCTTTGGTGACAGAGAACCCTTGTATGATATTCTCTGTAAGCTGCTTTGCAAATATTTTTTGGGTGAAATGCAGTACATAAACAAGAAGAAAAATGGAACTTTGGTGGATCAGCCTCTGCATAGTCATAAGAACATAAGAACAGCCCCAATGGATCAGGCCATATCTAGTCCAGCTTCCTGTACCTCACAGCGGCCCACCAAATGCCCCAGGGAGCACATCAGATAACTCAGAGGTCCACTTGCCTTCTCCTCACACAGAGGCTAAACTCGCTGTGCCTTGCCTGGCACTTTGATCTGGAGGCACTTTGTTCCCAGAGGCCACGTGCACTTCTGCAGAGAGAGTCAATATTTGCAAGAATTCAAAACCACCAACAAGCACGAGGTAGCCTATGAGAAATCAAGCTGTGTTCTACCAGTGGTGTACCTGCTTCCTATTTCTGGTTTATAATAATAGTCAGCATGCAGAAGCAGTGAGTTGCCCAGAAATCAAAGGGTTCCTATAGAAGTCATCATGTGTGGTCTGTCTGAAACCACTGTCCACTCCAGACCTTCCTAAATGACACCCCATTCAATAGCAAATACTGTCAACAGACAGGCAAAGTGCAATCCTCCAATTGCCAATAAGTTGCTTGTGTGTGGTCTGAACCATCAGTTAAATTTGGAAAAAAATTGCAGAAGAACATAAGACGTGCACCATTTCCTCAAGGAGAATTCATCACACCGTTTTTTTTTTTTTCATAAACTACAAGCTAATGTGGGCTGAGTAATCAAGCATAATGACTCAGGAGCATCAGCCCTTAAGAGTTTTGGTATTCCAGTTTTCTCTCAGAGGCTTTTCACTAGAGGAAATATTTGTCATCACGAACTCTCGGAAAGAATGGGTGCTGTTGAGGTACTCTTTTTCCCCTATCATGACGATCTGTTATTTTATAAACATATACAATGTACACTAGACACTGTACAAAAACAGAAAACACAAATTTCTGTCTTCAGGTTCATAAGCTCATGGGGAAGTTGGAGTGAAGGGGGAAAACCTTGCACTGGCTGAGAATGAAAAAGTTAAAGAATACAATTAATCTAGAAGTAGAAAAGAATAAATAGACATCAAACTAAATACAACAGAGAAAAATTAGTTTTTAATAATTGCTTGAAATGAAACAAAGAGGGTGACCAGCTGAGTATCTACGGGAAAGGAGCAAGAGTTTGTATGATTGCCTGCATTGCATTATGCAATTTTTGATGATTAAGGAATAATGGCAAGGTGGACATATAAGAATAGCCCTGTTGGATCAGATGCCTCTACGAAGTCCATAAGCAAAGACAACAGCTCTCACCCACAGCTGTTTCCCAGCAACTAGTATTCAAAGACAGGCTGCATTTGAGCCTGGTAGTCATTGATGGACTCATTCTCCATGAATTTGTCTAATCTCCTTTTGCCACCAACTTGGCTAGCGGCCATCACCACATCCTGTGATGGACATTGTCAAGAAGAGCTATTTAAGGCTAAGAGGAGATGAAAGGTCCTGGAATACTACTTCACCCTACCTGGCCACAACTGAATGATCTAAACTTGAGCTATCTTTAGCAAACTTCCCAGCACCAGGCAGATACCGAAACACTTCAGAGCAACTTGTTTCACTGGCAAATCACCCTCACAGTTTTAAGTCATCGCCTGCCCTCAGTCCATTGTCCTTTCTTGGAGAGATCTGGATTCAGTATCTGTCAGAGCTTGAGCAAAAGGGCATCCCCTGGAAAATTTGATTGGAAAGATACACAGATTGGGGGAGTTTAGATTTCTCAGTCCTCTAAGAAAAGGCTAGTGGAAATTTCACTTCTTTGCTACTGTAAGACAAACTGAAACCTACACGGAGGATTATTTCACTACAGAACATAATATATAATATAAGTATATAGTACATTTACTTGTATGGAGTATTTCCACTCCAGAACCATCCACTAAGTAGTAACACTGCTAGTTCTGTTTAATGCTAACTTAAACTGTCCCATACATTAGAAATACTGTATAGTACATATATAGTTTATACATATTTACAGCTGAACCTCTACAGAGCCAGCTGCCCATTGAGTGGGTAGATCAATGCCTTGACACCTTTGAATTTTTATCTCATTCAGATGCAGCTCCCTTTTTTCTTGTTATTGAAATACTACTGGTTGGCAACCTTTAGTCTCGAAAGACTATGGTATAAGCCTACAGCACCCAGTATTCCCAGGCGGTCTCTCATCCAAATACTAACCAGGCCTGACCCTGCTTAGCTTCTGAGATCAGACAAGATTGGGCATGTGCAGGGTAACAGTTGCTGTTACTAATTATTTATCAGCACCTTTATGTTTAAAAGGAAATATAATACAGTTACTTAGCCATTTTATTATCTCAAGAGAATGAAGCTTAGATTTCAACTCCTTAGATGCAGTCTAGCTCCATCTGCACACAACCAGATACACAAAACTACCAGTGATGCGGGGGGGGGGGGAGAATGTGCACCTACATGAATAGCTGCATTCAGACAGTTACATGGCAAGTGGAGGTGCATCAACAGTTACATCAGCCACACATACAGAAACTTGCTTCTACACACTGATTTTCTTTTCTGCAGCACTTACTTCTTACCCTTACATGATGGTACACCAGTCCACTTTGCACCATCTACTATTTTGTGTGCAAGAGAAGTCCAAGGAAGAAAAGCCTAAATGCTGCATTTCTCTGTTGCAAAAGCAAGCTCATGGAGACACTTTCTATCACAAGAACATAAGCATCATCATACTGGATCACACCAAAGTGCTATCTTGCGCAGCATTCCGTTTCCAGCCATGGACAGTCAGATGCCTCTGGAAGCTCACAGCTTGATCTTTCTGAATGCCAGATGCAGTGAACAACTGGGAGCTATCATGCCTCTGGCCACAGAAGTTCTGTTTGGCTACTATGGTTAAACAGCAACCAATGATACAGAGCCCAATCCTGAACTCAGCACGCCGGCTCACCACAGGCACACACTGACGCAAACACGCCATAAGGCATGTTTGCAGGCCCTAGCACCAGTCCTCTGCTGGTGCTAGCCCAGTACTGGCTAGCGCTGGGCTAGTGCTGGGCGAGAGCCAGAGCTCTACCACTTTGGGGTCATGCGGACCACCGAGCAGCAGAGAGGTAGGTGGAGACATGGGGAGAGGCGTGGAGGAGGCATTCCGGGGTGGGGGAGGCAGAGGGAGGGCAGGGAGAGAGCGGGGAGGATGCATTCTGGGGGGAGGGAGCAGGTCAGGAGGGAGGCAAGACCAGTGGAGCTTTGTTCCACCAGATCCAGAGCCTCCGTATCGGGTTGCCCACCTGACACGAAGGCTCTTGATTCTACACCAACCTTTGGGTCAACGTAGAATCAAGTAGCCCTGTTGCTGGGCTACTCACTTTACCCAGGAAAAGGAGACGGAAGTCCCCTTCTCCCAAGGAGCTGCTGCCAGCTGCCTGGAGTGTACTGGATGCGGCAGCAGCCATTTTTTGCACCATTGCAGCCCCGCGTGCCGGGCAGCTCAGGATTGGGCTAACAGTCATTTAAGGCAATGAAGCTGGTCCAACTGTGATGGGATATGAAGGATGGAGCATCTTAAATTGAGGACTGGAAGTCTGTGGAAAAGAAGTCACAGACTTCTGTGGAAGTAAGAAGTCAGCATACATAAGGATAGAGTGAACATTGCAGCAGGAGAATATGTTGCTTTTTAGAAACATTCTGAAGGTAGATTGATATAGCTCCTCCTCTTGATAGCCACAAGAGCCCTATGCAGCTTAACACCAAAGAGTGGGACTCCCCTCTAGACCCCAGATGAACTGAGAATCCGGAAAGCCCCTACTGTAGTAATAGGAACAAATAAAGTAACAACCTCAATAAAAAGAAAAAATGAAAGAACAGGAAAAAGGACATTCCCACTGGACTCAAACTGCCTAAAGGTTGGAGCGCTTTCCTATCCCAAAATTTTCTGTAGTTTTGTGCTTACTCCAGTCCAGCCAGGATGGGTTGACTGACCCACCCTGAAACCACAAAGAGGGGGAATTCCCAGGTAAGCTCAAATTTCCCCATTTTCCTATGGTTCTGAATTGGGACAGTCTCTACATGGAAAACCAACATCACCCTAGAGCAGGAAGGCCGAAGGAAGGCTGCACCACCTGCTGAAGAATTCACTTGCCAAAGGCAGAAGCAGCTGCAGCAAATGCATTAACAAAGTAAACCTCCATGAAGGCACAAATAAAGTTCCATGGTGCCACCTTGCAGACTCTTCAACAGACAGACAACTTCTGTTGCAGAGACCGTTCCTCCCCCACAGATAATGTGTCATAATGCCTGTAGGTGCTTTATACACCTCTGGACTTTATACACCTCTGTAATACTGTCCCACAGCCATTCTAGAGAATACAAAGTAAGAACTTGACAAGAACTTGACAAGGTGTGCCAGTCCCTTTCCCATGTGTGCAACAGGCTGGACACAATCATTTTACCCTTCTTTTGCTCCTAGCAATGAAGACTTAAATTCATCCTTAGGGATGAATGCCAGGTCATCTGTTAGCACTACCCTGTCCCCATGGCAAATATATTGACAATGGCATGGAGGTCCAATGCTCCACAAGCCAAAGATATGACTACCAGTGAGGGCATCTTGAAAGTCCACTCTAGGAGACATGGGACCAAAGGGAAACTTAGTCAAAGACTTGAGGACCAAGTTAAGATTTCAAGATAGAAACTGGTGATTTGATGGAAGATTCAGGAGGGCTGCCCCCTTTAAGAATTTCCAGGAGTGTGGATGAGAGGACAGGATACTGCCTTCCTTGTAGGCAGTGATGCCAGCAATGGCTAACACCTGGCTCTTCAGGGCATGGAAAGATTCAGTGTTTGGGGGAGGGGGGTATGAGTATTACCTTAACTCTAGAGCTCAGATCAACCAGGCAGGTAGACCTGAGCTCCCAATTTAACTTTGGCCTCCATGGCTAAGGTTTGCTGGGCAACTAGACCTGGACTTCCACCCAGACTTGAAGCCCACATCTACCGGCCTCCTTGGCTGATGTTTGCTGAGCGGGTAGACCTGGGCTCCTGCCTAGACTTGGAGCACAGATCTACTACCTACCAGGTAGACCTGGGCACCCGGCTGTGCTTGCTGCTTGGGCACCCAGCTGTGCACCCAGCAGCTCCCCATCCTGGTGTGTGCTCTTCCCACTGGTGTGACAGTTGGGGGGCACACACCCATGGCCCCCCCTTGGGTCTGCCCCTGCTTCAGATCATTAGCACTCAGCTCTTTGTCAAGATTGTCCTGTCAAAGTCAAAATTGTTTATTGTATTAGCTAAAAGCCATCACAATAGGATAAGATAAAATATATGGATCCAGTTATACATCAAATACAACCATTGATAAAATGATAAAATTAGGTCAAAATCAAGCACAAAGGCACCTACACCCATCATATTAGAGATTGTCCTGTGAAACTCTAAAAGATGATGAATATCTGGAGGATCATACTATATTCACTACATTCTAGCACACTGAGATGACACTATGCCAGGTGGTATTGTACAAGCAATTGGTGAATTCGTTTTGGGCAACAGTAGAGTCCTAGTGACAGCCTTTTAGTAGCTGGAGGTTGTAGTTACTTCTATACAATCTCCATGAAGTGATCCTTAATATATTGGTTAATGGTCATGAACCAGGACCTGTAATACCAGATACTTCTGGAACAGCAGATGCTACATCAGCTGATGTAACATCTCAGTTAGGTCCATGAGCTACAGCAGTGATTTTAAACCTTTTTCATCCCGTGGCACACTGGCAAGGCACTAAAACGGTCAAGGCACACCATCAGCTTTTTGATAATTGACAAGGCACACTGTGCTGTCAGTGGGGGCTCACTTCCCCCAGTGGTCCTATTGATAAATGACACTCTCCCAAATTCCCGTGGCACACCTGGGGACCATTTGCAGCACACCAGTGTGCCACAGCACAGAGGTTGAAAATGGCTGAGCTACAGTCTCAAGGCCAGGCTAGCATGGAGCAATGCAAACCACTTCTGCTTGCTGTTTTCTGATCTTCTAATCTAAGGCATTTTTGCGATCAGGGAAAATGGAAAGAACAGTGTATAGCAGCAGTTCCCAAACTCCCCCAGGCTAAGGACACCATGTCATGGTGTCCTTAGCATTGCAGTAATTCTTTCTCAGTGTCAATACAATTCCATTGCTGTAGGGCCTACACGTAGCTGGAACTCTGGAAAAATCCCATGGCACCCCTGTGAGTTTGCCTCTGCAGCACAGTTTGGGAAGCACTGGTTCCCAATTGCACAACACCAGGTTTGAGTCAGTGCATCCACCCCACAAACCTGAACTGAGAAAAACCTTAAGAAACTCTTGACCTGATGATTCTCAGACAATGTGCACAGATTCATCCATACTGTCCCAAAATATTTGAGGACTAACCGAATACTATAGGGCAGTGGTTTTCAAACTCGCTGGGAGAGTTTGAGCCGCTCTAAGTCCTTGCGGGGGCGGGGGGAAGGCAGCGACACAACCCCCAGGATTGCTTCACTCAGGGGGCTGCAGGGGCTTGGCTTACTTACCAGAGCCTCCTGCAACCTCCTGGGGGTGCGGGGAGCCATGTGTGACCGTCTGCAGGGCTTCTTGAAGCTTAAGAAGCAAAAGTGGAGCTATCGCGCCCCACCTCTGCAAAACCAGAAGTGGAGCATGATCGCTCCACTTTCACTTCTTAAGCTTCGGGGAGCCCTGCAGTCTGTTGCGCAGCGCTCCCTGCACACCCAGGAGGCTCTGGTAAGTACAGCCAAGCCCCTGCAGCCCCCTGAGCAACACGATCCTGGGGAAAGAGTTGCTGCTTCCTCCCTGCCCCTGCCCCTTAAGGCGGCAGAGGCCAGGGTGCTCAGGCTGGGGCATCGCGACACCCCAGTTTGAAAAGCCCTGCTATAGAGTCAGCTGCCATTCAGCTTGACCCAGAATCAGTTCACTGAAAGCCCAATCCTATACATGTCTACTCAAAAGTAAGCCCCATTAGAGTCAGTGGTGCTTACTCACAGGAAAGTGTGGATAGGATTGGGCTGTAAGCTACTTCACAGTGGTGGTGAAGCAAGTGGTACTTGATTCTTTTGTGACATGTTCTGCTCTTATGAACCACAGGTGACTCTTCCATTCAGTAGAACAATTTGCTCACCTGCTTGTAAGAGACCTTGTGCTTCCCTGCCTGTTTACACATATCTTTGTGGACAATGTCTAAGTGAATTAGTATGCCCTTTTGTAGAACTATTTGAATATGATATTAGATCATTATGTTTGTGGATATGTATATTATCTTGAATTACTTGCCTATTTTATGAAAGCTATCAGATGGTCAGTGAAAATAGATTCTCTGTGCGCTTACTGCTAAAAGACTTTTATTGAAGGTTTGGAAAGATTAATGCGAACCTGTTTCGCAATGGATGGAGGAACTCTCCTTTAGAGTTGAATCAATTGTCTATACAAGACAATTTTGTATGGATAAATTCATGGAAATCTGGAAACCTTTTAAAAATATTATTATTATTATTATTATTAACAGTATTTATATACCGCTTTTCAACTCAAAGTTCACAAAGCGGTTTACAGAGAAAAATCAAATAACTAAATGGCTCCCTGTCCCAAAAGGGCTCACAATCTAAAAAGATCACAGACAGTGCTGGGGTGAGGTGGGCCAGTTACTCTCCCCCTGCTAAAAAAAGCACCCACTTGAAAAAGTGCCTCTTACTTAGTTAGCAGGGGTATATTCATTTATAAATGTTCATCACTGATTCTTGATTTATACTAAGGTTTCTGCATTTATTATATTCTTTTTCAGATTATGTTTCTTTTTTCTTCTTCATTATTATTTTGTATGCATAGTTTGTTAAGATCTTATTACTGTATCATTTTTATTCTTCAGGAAAGGTTTAAAAAATCATGTGACATGATGATACCACATGATGATGTAGTCTTCACCCTAGGTGCCCCTGCTCCGAAAGAAAACCACTGTCACTTTGAAATGGAGTTTCCTTATTTGATAATTCAACAATTTTTGATCCAGTTTCACCTGACATACATTCGTCTTTAGAACAGTGTTTCTCAAACGGTGGGTCAGGACCCATTAGATGAGTTTCCATTCATTTCAATATTTTATTTTTAATGTATTAGACTTGATGCTACCATGGTATGTGACTGCATTTGGGGAAATGTTACAGACCTTTTAATTTTTAACAAGCTACTATGTATATTCTTTTAACAATGATAGGCAATGGGACTTACTCCTGGGTTTTTTAGATTGTGAGCCCTTTTGGGACAGGGAGCTATTAGATATTTGATTTTCTCTGTAAACCGCTTTGTGAACTTTTTGTTGAAAAGCGGTATATAAATACTGTTGTTGTAAGTGTGGGTAGGATTGCAGCCTAGGATTGTTCAAAATGTTCCAGATTGATGATGTAACTTCCAATAATGACATCACTTCAGGTGGGTCCTGACAGATTCTCTTTCTAAAAAGTGGGTCCTGGTGCTAAATGTGTGAGAATCACTGCTTTAGAATGATGAAAAATATTCAATGGATGTTGAAGCCTTTTTCAAAATCCATCCCCCCCCCCTTCCTGTGCAAGACAATTTTGCCCTCTTCTCCCCTCCTCCTTTTTCATGTATTTATTATTTATTTTCCAGCCCTTGTCACCATGTCAGATATAAGATGCAGCCCTCATGCCAAAAAATTTGGAGACCCCTTGTCTTAGGCTCTGCCTTCATCTGGACATTCTACCACCGTGTATGATTACTGCTGGGCAAATGGTACTACCAGGCCATGGGGGGAGAAGCAGGGTGGAATGAGCCAAGCCTGTGCAATGGCCATCCTCTTCATCCCTTCCAGAGGTGCCACTCAGGGAAGGGCACTAGAGCTAAGGGGGACGGATTGCCCTAAGCAACCACCACTGTTGTTGCTTTTCCCACTGCCCTATCTGAGAGGGGGAGAGTGGAAAATGTTGCTGTGTTTTGAGACTCTGTAGGAGATGAGCATGTTGTATACCAGGCAGGGCTGGTCTGGGGCCAAAGAGAAGTCCCTCTCCTTAGTATGCACCTGCATGTGACCCTGCCTGGCATGCAATCTACTTCGCAGCAGTTGAGACTGACCTCACCCTCTTCTTCCTCACCCTCCAAATACCACCTCCTTCTTGACTACTGTGCCTTCTTTTAAAATGCTAGGAGGATCCGAGGAGCAGAATCTCTGCACTCCCAGCATCCTGCCACTTTACAAGAAAAGAAAAGGCAGGGGCCTTCTCTCCACCCAAGGAGAGAGAAGTGCAGAAGTGGTGGATACAGAGAAGGAAATAAGAGCATGTGAGAACAGGATGGGGCAGTGGCAAGGTGGAATGGACAAGCAAATGACCAGTTAGAAGAGGTGGCAGAGTACCACCCTGTGCCAGTTTACCGCCTCCCCCAAATCAATGTTGAAAGCCACCATTTCAGTCAGGCTTACAGATGGGCTGTCCCTGTATGTACACACCCCAGTTTTGCACAGAGAAGGCCACTCTGGCTGCTCTACTGGTTGGCATGGCTGCATCATTACTGGAAAGTTGAGCTGGACTGGGCTGTGAGATTATCAAGCACCCATCAGACCACAACACATGATTAGTGGGCTGCTTTTATGTTGGATCGTACAACATGTGTAGGCTTGCCTTAAGTTAAAACCATGCTTTTTTTAGAAACATGTCTCAGCAGATTCACAAACACATCCAGAACTGTCAGGCCTTTGGCATCCCAGGCCCTGAATTCTTATAAGCCAGGATGTGGCAGGAGGGGCCTTGATGTCCAGGCATGGTATGAAATGCAAACAAAGGAACAGCAGCACTGCACATGTATGTGATTAGTAATCAGCTGCACCTGTTGCAGGTGGGAGTCACGTGACTTGGGGAGAGACGAGTGCAGAGTCACGTAGGCTATGGTGGAGTGGTGCAATGCACCACTGGACAGCCAATCAGAGTGGGTCACAAGACTGTCTTGTCACGATGAAGTTGCCCTATTCTGATTGGCTGGCCCCGGTATATATGGGGGCAAGAACAGATGCCAAATGTGGGTTGCTGTGGTGGATTTTCTACGTGTTGTACTGCTGGTTTGTTCTGTGACTTGGACTGCTTATCGTGCCTGTGCCTTGCTGTATCCCTGACTCCTGGACCATTTGACTGACTACTCTTCTGCCTGCTCCTTTACCAATACATGCTTCTGCAACAAACAAGCCTGTGTCTGCTCCTTTGGCTCTGTTTGGGATCGCCTGCTGCTTGTGCCATCTCCCTACACTCCCATGCCACTCTGCTATCGGGAAAGCAAGGGCTATCCTCCCCTGCTGCCCTGACAAGAACTATTCAAAAAATCTAATCAAATAATTCCCAAACTTGGGGCACACTGTTGCAGCCAGACACACAGTGTGTGATGTTAGCACACTGAGATAAATTAAACACACAGGAGACTCCTACAAGCTCAAAGTACCCAAATGATCAAGGTAGTTTATGTCTCCCACCAGCTTCTTTTGGGGATGGGTCTCTGCAGTGCTTTTTTTGTAAAAAAATAGGTGCAGGAACTCACAACTTTTTATTTATTTATTTATTTATTTATAAACCATTTTTTATATGCGCGCGCGCGCACACACACACACACACACACACACACACACACACACACGTCCATCCCGTGTGAGCTCCCTGATAGCAAAAGCACTCCTGCCACAGCTGAAGTGAAACACCCCATTTTTTTTAGGTGGGGAGGTGCTCCATTGGGCTATAGGAAACTCTCTCCATTGGGCTATAGGAAAGCCTATACAGTAGTTAAAGAGTTCAGAACAAATATATAAGGTCTTCAGCCCAGCTGGTGGCCATCAGTGCCTCAAGTGTTAGTTCCAAACACTTTGAGCCTAAGAGCTCTGGTGGCTCAATGGATAAACTGCAGGTCTCTGGAGCCAGAGGCTTGGGGTTCAAATCCCTATGAAGAATAATTTTTTTTAGGTGGGAAGGTGCTCCATGGCTGCAAAATATAAAGGTTGGTTGCTAGTTGCCAAAAGGGGGGCCAGTTGAGGCTGCAAAACTCCTCAAAGTTCAGTCCCAGACAGGCATTGACCTTTATTTTTTTTTAAGTTCCAGTTAGGACTTAACCCACAGTTAAGCTCCTGGAGTGAGCCCCCTGCTGGAGGCTGTGGGTTAAATCCTACCTGGGACTTAAAAAAAAAAAAGTTCAAAAAAGAGCCTGCCTGGGACTGAACTTTGAGGAGTTTTGCAGCCTCAACTGGCCCCCCTTTTGGCAACTAGCAACCAACCTTTATATTTTGCAGCCATGGAGCACCTTCCCACCTTAAAAAAAAAATATTATTCCTCACTGGGATTTGAACCCCTAGCCTCTGGCTCCACAGACCTACAGTTTATCCATTGAGCCACCAGAGCTCTTAGGCTCAAAGTGTTTGGAACTAATACTTGAGGCACTGATAGCCACCAGCTGGGCTGAAGACCTTATATATTAGTTCTGAACACTTTAACAATAAGCTTTCTTATAGCCCAATGGAGAGAGTGCTGGGCTGTGGAGCACAAGGTTGGAGGTTTGAATCCCTCCCTAACCAGCAGTGTGGAGTGGGGTGGTGCAGGCAGGGGGAAAAAGGTGGGGGCAAGGAGGAGGGAAAAAAAGGGGGCGGGCGGTGCAGACAGGGGGGAAAAAAGGTGGTGGCAGAAAGGAGGGGGAAAAAAAGGTGCCGGTGTTCCCGTGCGTTCAATTCCAAAAAAGACCTGGGTCTCTGCAACCAGTGTAATTGGATGAATTGTTCAAGCACTCCTCTTGCAGAGCTGTAGCAGACTGACCATGACACCTTTGCATCATTTGCTGTTTTGCAATCAGAACACAGCAATCAGGAAGCACAACAACAACAACAAAGGCAAGGGGCTCAAGTTATAAGAAATTTGGGAAATGCTGTTCTAGTTGCTGGCAGACGGAAGTTTCTTGACATCATGATAGACAAGGCGTTATGTGTCTGTGTGTTTCCCATAAGGAAGCCCACACTTCTTGAGCGTTTGCTGGAAGCAGCATTTTTGCTTGGTAGTTTCAATTTATCACAAATCCATTCTTTTCATTTGTCTTGGCCATACGAAAGGAAAAAAGAAAAAAGCAGCCCAGGTTTTTAAGTTTTCAGGCAGTGCAAAGAAAGTATGAGTCAAAAGAGACACGCGATCTTGTGGCTTAGCAGATGGTTCTCACTTCCTCCTAGCAGTGGGAACAAGAGAGACATTTCTCAGATTGAGACTTGTGGATGCAAAAAGGAGGAGGAGGCCAGCAAACATCAGGGAACTCAAAGTTTAATGTAGCAGTATTCATTCGAGGCTCATTGTTAACCTAGGAGTACTACACCTCCTGTACACAAATATTCCTCTTTATTTTTGTTCCATGCACAACATGCTCAGCACCAGTGATAAAGCCAAGAGAATCAAGAAGGAAAGGCTTATCCAGGCTTTTCTTGGACAAGACCAGGCGACAGGTTGTGTGGGAAGGTGGATGCGGCATTTTTATTGCTCCCCTCCCCAAGCCCTGAACATTCAACATTAGCATGGCAGGGAGGTCAGTCGAGCCTTTGCACATAGAAAAACAGCATGTGGAGAATTAGGAATTATTTGCCATCCCCCTGGATTCTGCGCAATACAGAAGAAATATGTTGCCTTCAGGTTAACCTCATCAACCCTAGTTGCACCTTTTAAGGAAGGCAGAGAAATGCTGTCCCATATCCCACCTCAGTCCCCAGTTTCAGAACCCAACTCTTTACTCCCCAGGAGTATCTATATTTTTTACCAACTCACTAGTTCTGCTCATTTGTGCACTGGTTATTCATTTCTTTTTTAATGGTTTCCTAAGCTGCTATCTTCAACACTGGAATAATATGGACTTAAAAGAGCCTTCCTTGTACATTATAGCCCTGAGAAGGACCAATGGGGGGAACAGCAAACATGAGCATGCTATTTAAGTCACACTTCTCACACTGACCACTCCTTGGCCCTCAGTTTCCCCCCTCCCACACACACACACACACAGACACATTCAGAACTTGCAAGTTCAAAAAGAAAAAAATCCAGAAAACTGGAAAGGCAGGGTATATACTTTTAAAATAAATAAATGTGGAGGGGACAAAGGGTGGGGCTTGTTGGTGCATTCCCATTTGCCACAAGATATGAAGAGGATCAAAGCTGTGGCAAGGATTCCAAATAAGCTTAACTTTAAGTATTTAAAAACCAAAACATGCTGTCTTGTATACTAAGTACAGTGGTGCCTCGCATAACGAAATTAATCCGTTCCGTGACTCCTTTCGTTATGCGAGTTTTTCGTTTTGCGAAGCGCGTTTTCCCACAGGAATGCATTGAAATTTATTAATGCGTTCCTATGGGCAAGAAAAGTCAGAACAAAGTCAAATTTGGTTTACAAAGTGTTTATTAAGTGCTCTTTAAAGGCATACATATTGTACAGAGGATTTCAAAAATGGGGGGATGCTGAGTGGGGAGCTTGAAGGCTGTAATCCTGTGCACACTTTCCTGGGAGTAAGCACAATGGGACTTACTTCTGAGGAGACACGCACAGGATTGTGCTCTAAGCTGGGGAGGACAGAGCAGCTGCACTCAATTGCTTGCTTTTGCCGTGATCATGGGGGGAAACGTGAAGGAAATGGGGCAGTGAGAGGGGGGGGATGCTGAGTGGAGAGTTTGAAGGCTGTAATCCTGTGTACACTTTCCTGGGAGCAAGCACAATGGGACTTACTTACATAAACTGACATGAAGATCCTCCCCTTACTAGGGTGAACAGGATCATAAAGTGACATGAAGATCCGCCCCTTACTAGGGTGAACGGGATCATAAAGTGACATGAAGATCCGCCCCTTACTAGGGTGGATGGGATCATAAATGGACATGAAGATCCCCCCCTTAAGACAAACCAAAACAAAACAAAACAAAAATTCATTATGCGAAGCATAAGTCATAAAAATTCGTTGTGCGAGTTACCAAACTTCGCACAATGCTATCGTTCTGCGGATTTTTCGCTGTGGGGGGCATTCGTTATGCGAGGTACCACTGTACTATAATCGCAAAGTGTAATTTTCAGGCACTTTTTTTTAAAGCAAGGCTTGGTGAGAAGCGATACTGGAACTGTTCTGTAGATACCTTCCAAGATCAATGCTGCACTAAATTTCTAAGACTAAGGAGATGAAAAATGCTGCAGCTGAAATGCACGTGCTACCAACTCACGTGTTATCCAGGGAAGCACAAGAGCAAGTTGGGCAATGCCCCCTTTTTACTACCCTTAAAGTAAGGCCCCAACTGAACCAGAGAGAGTCTTTGTATTAGATTGATTTTTCTTGTGGGAAGAGAATGTCATTTTTCAAGCTCTCCTTCACAGCTGAGTGGAGTGGAGGGGGGGAAGGTACAACACCCTGTACTACCTGAGAAAGCAGAGCAGCTCATCTACTGTCACCACAGCTTGCCTTCCCTTCCCGTTGTCCTCCAATTCCTTCCTGGCTCCCCCACCCTGCTCCAGGAATGGCCTTCATGCAACAGAAAGTGAGAGTATAAGGGTACCCTACTGCCCCTCCCCAACTCACCTCCCTACACCTGCAGTGAGTGAGAGAGCCTGCCTGCAACAGACTGTCCATGCACATCCAGAACAGCATGTGAACAGCAATGTCCACCTGCTGCCACCAGTGTCTCCTGCAGTATGCCCCCTCCCTCAGTATTCAACTCATCACCCATCCACTGGCACCATTCTTATCTCCCCACTCCCTGCCACCAAATTCTGCCAGCTTGACAATGCATATTTCACTTCAGCATGCCAGTCTCAGAGAAGGAGCCTGGTCCCTAGAGTGGGATGGTGGCTACAAAAGAGCCTCCCCTCCTGGCCTAGGACTGGCTGGAAGGGGAAATTAGCAGCTAAAAAATGCACTCTTACTCAGCAGGTTCAGTAACTCAAAATGAAGAGGAGCAGAGACAGAATTCATGCAACACATATATCCACACACCATTGATACAGCCACCGGGTAGATGGGACTCATCAGCCTGGGAAGGCAGCTCATCTGAGAGAAGGAAAACTCTGATCCCAAACCTCCACTGCCTTGTGGCTACATCCAGTTATGGAAAAGGCTTCAGGAGTCAACCTCGAGGCAAAATCAGGAGCCAGAGTCCCTGAAGCGGTTCACGGCTGAACACAGTCATGTTCTGGCAACTCCTGCGACGCTGCTGGAACCAACCGTATTGGCTTCTGCCTTTCCATTGGACCATTTCAGCGACGTGGAGAGGGGGGATTTGCTGCATGGGTAACAGCCTATCCTCCATACCTACTTTACCCAGGCTTCGCGCACTGGAGAGGACACTCTGTTCCAGAACCACCATTCAGAGCATGACACCATAGTCTTCCGAGACTGAAGGATGCCAACAAAAAATGATAACACCACCATTATCAGAAACTGAACTGATGGATTTTTGGCCTTGGGGTAAGGGAATCCATGAATTCTGTGTTCATAAAACATCATACAGATGTGTACCTCCACACACTTTGTTTTTCACATTTTTATACCACCCTTCCTCCAAGAAACTCAGGGCAGTCCTTTTGTCCTTAAAACAACCCTGTCAGGTAGAGAGATAGTGACTAGCCTAAAGTCACCCAGGAAGTTTCATGTCTGAACAGGGATTTGAACTTGGATCCTCTAAGTCCAATACCCAAACCACTGTACCATCCTGGCTCTCACTTTGTACTGGTTAGTTGGAGATAATGGTGATTCTAGACGACTTGCTAACCAGGAGAGAAGACCTAATTAGAATTGTTGAGTTGAAATTGTTCAGGTTTGATTAATAAAGGCAATTCTTCTTCGTGTATGTATATCCTATCTTAGTCACACATTCTGAAAAGTTCCTGCACTTCAAAATGTATCACTACACCCTTGCTTACTTGTGTGTATTACACTTATAGTAATTGTAATACCATAATATTGGTTTCAAGAAGACTCTCTATAGAAGCTGCTTAATAGACTCAAAGGTTTGCACTGTGATTTTTCACAAGTCATAAGTTTCTTCCCTGATCCTTTTCCACTATGGTGCACAGTTGCTTCCTGACCTTCACTTGTTTTAATCTAAGCATTAGTTAATCACAAAGAAATGTTCCAGTTTTAGAAAAATGTGTTCTGTAAAATGACAGCAACATTTTCATGATGGAATATATTCCAAGTAATACTGAAGACTGCAAGAGAGTTCCTTGTCCTATCTACATAGCAGGTGGTTAAAGAAACTGCTAAGGCCAAAACCTGATCCCACTCCTGAAGTAGGAAAGCTATAGTTTCTAGGACTACAAACTGATTAATCATTTAGAAAATTTAATCAGTGCAGAAGATTTTTAAATAAAAATTTGCATTACACACATGATTTACATCCAATTAAAATATCTATTAACATACTTGACTGCACATTAACAAAATCATATTTAGTACTAATTTAATAGCTTAACTTTTTATGTTGAACTGACTGAACAAACTCCATTGTGGAAAAAAAACCTCAAACCACATTTTATACAGGTTTTATTTCTACCTTTCCATAATTAAGTTTAAACTTTTAATTAAGATCTAACACTTACCCCATGGGGGAGCATAAGGAATTGGTTAGGTTGAGCAATGGCAAAGGGCCCACACCCATCAGGCAATGCTGACCCCTTAACCCTGAGATAGTCAATCTGTGTGTCCGACCTCCCTAGTGAGGCGTGGCTAGCCTCCAGGGGCATCGCCAGGCATCTCGGGGAGAGAGGTGGCCAGCAGCTCTGCTCAGCTCAGCTGCACTGGCTGCCTCCTGACTTGCTGCTTTTCCATAACTGAGAACGAGGTGGGGGGGCAGTGTGAAACATGGTGGGGGGGAGGTGGGAGAAAAGGCTGGCTGGGCAGGCAGAGGTGCTGCATCTCATCATGGAGCTCTCTCCATGTGCAACCTTGCCCCAAGGACTACATTTCCCAGTGTGCTCCTCACCCTGGGCTGAAGGATTAGTCAAGGCTGAAGGAGAGAACTGTGTGGAGGTGCTGCATCTCATCAGCACAGGGGTGCTCCTGGCAGGCTTCAAACTGGGAGGGAAGAGTAAGTACAGGCAGTGCAGCGCTTTCCTCTGCTCCTAGTGGGGGGGCCAAATGCCTCAGCCTGCATCCCTCTGTCTTGCCTGGGGGAACAGGGGTGGCATCTGCATGCTAGGTGTGTGTGTGTGAGCGAGCAGCCCCCATTTACTTTGGGGTGAGTTATAATCTTGCTGGGTGTGGTTGCAATCCTTTTCAAACTTTCCCGGGAGTAAGCCCCATTGACTCAAATGGGGCTTACTTCTGAGTAGACCCACATAGGCTTGGGGGTCTGTGTCAGCTTAACCCAGGATCTTCACCTTTCTCTTTCCCACCCCTTCAAAAAAGAAAAAAGCCACTCTTGATGGCTTTGTCTCCAAAAATTGATTGAAAATAAAAATCCCCATTCCTTTTTAGCCATTCCCCTTTTTTCTCCTGCCTCCTTTTGAGGGGGGAGGGGTTCTCTGTTGGCTGCTATTGTAAGACAAAAGGCACAATCCTAGCTAGGTCTACTCAGAAGTCCTATTGTGTTCAATGGGACTTACTCCCAGGAAAGTGAGGTTAGGATTCCAGCCAAACAGTCTCTGGGTCTCAGTTTGCAATTAGCAGATACACACAAAACAAAGTCTTCCCCTCCTGCAAATTCATCACTTCCTCCCTCCATTTCCAAAACCCTCCGAGTGTGCTGCTAACAAACTCAGGGCACAATCCTGACCAGGTCTACTCAGAAGTAAGTCCTATTTTGTTCAATGGGGCTTACTCTCAGGTAAGTGTGGTTAGGATTGCAGCCTCAGAGTGCTGGCAGCCTTGTTTCTAGTGTATAATTATTACACCTTCATCCCCATTTTGGGGGTAACTGAGGTGAGGTGTTGAAATGGGGAACCATGGCCAATGGCTACAAGGATCAGGGGAGGCGTGAGCTGGAAAAGTTTGAGAACCACTGCCTTAACCATTCATATTAAAGCCCAAGAACCCTAGCAACCAACAAAAAGTGGTATGGTATCTCAAGCGATATCTTGCACTGTGCCAAAATTCTGAGAACATGTACGAGGGCAGAGATTTTCAATCTTTTTCATCTCACAACACACTGACAAGGTGTGTTGTCAAATTGTCAAGGCACGAAATAAATTGTTTTGACAAGGCACACCATGCTGCCAGCAATGGGGCTCACATCCCCCAATTGCCCTACTAAAAAATGACCCTCCTCCAAACTCTTGTGTCACACCTGCAGACCATTTTTGGCACACTAATGTGCCATGGCACCGTGATTAAAAACTGTTGTACTAGCAGACCAGAAGAAATAATTTCTGTCATCTGTCTTATCTCCTCTTCCAGTCAGAGTCCAGAAGTCATATACTTCAGGACAAGTCCATTGTGCATTAGACCCACTTTACAATGCTTGCAACACCAACAGCTGGACAATGCAGAGGGATAAATCTGTTTCAACTTCCAAGAATTAAATGCCAGCCTACTATTATCTTACAGTAATTCTCATGAAGGCGGTACAAGGCAAAATGTCAATCCTCTTTTCCAGAGAAACATCCACTCACTATCTGTTATGTTTTTAATCATATCAATTCTGGTTTGAAAAATATGTTCTAATACTAGAACTCTAATCACAGTGATCGTAATCAAAATGGGAATTTTTAAAGAATAGTTTCTTGCTACAATATGCTCAAGTAGGTCTCCTTAGATGTCCTCCTTTGATTTTATTCTGCACCTAATATTTTTAACTAAAATACAGGATATTGTCCCTTAGGTATTATCAACTCGTTCATTATGCAAATATATCTCTATGATCCCAAGATCATTTAACTAAAAAAGCTGAGATCTACATGCAACCTTTGTGCTGTGCCATATTGAGCTCTCAAAAAGAACATAGTGGAAATGGAAAAGGTGCAAAAGAGAGTGACTAAGATGATTACTGGGCTGGGGAACCTTCCTTATGAGGAAAGGCTATGGCGTTTGGTCCTCTTCAGCCTAGAAAAGAGACACCTGAGGGCGAACATGATTGAGACATATAAAATTATGCATGGGAAGAATAAAGTGGATAGAGAGATTCTCTTTACACTCTCACATAACACCAGAACCAGGGGACATTCACTAAAATTGAGTATTGGGAGGGTTAGGACAAAAGAAAATATTTCTTTACTCAGCGTGTGGTTGGTCTGTGGAAATCCTTTCTGCAGGATGTGGTGATGGCATCTGGCCTGGATGCCTTTAAAAGGGAATTGGACAAGTTGCTGGACAAAAAATCCATTATGGGTTACAAGCCATGATGTGTATGTGCAACCTCCTGATTTTAGAAATGGGCTATGCCAGATGCAAGGGAGGGCACCAGCATGCAGGTCTCTTGTTATCTGGTGTGCTCACTGGGGCATTTGGTGGGCCCCTGTGAGATACAGGAAGCTGGACTAGATGGGCCTATGGCCTGATCCAGTGGGGCTGTTCTTATGTTCTTAGGGGTGGCACATGCCCCCACAGGGCCTGAATTCCACTCTGAATGCTGCCTCTGTGTGTATGAATACTCACTCTGAAGCGGAGAGCAGGCACGCCTCATTCTCACCTTCCCATTATCTTTTAAACCTCCTTTCTTTATGATTAGAAAATAACAAAACCATAAGAAATTGAAAAAGGAGAAAAAATACAATGTGCAGGAAATATAGGTTACAAAACTTATCAATAACCAGTTTATACATAAATCTCTTTAAAGGGCTTTCAAGTGTCCAAAAATATATCTGTATGTAATTGTCTTCTATAAGCCATGCATTCAAATGTTGATAAAGTTAAAAGGTCCTCAGTCCATTGAAGAGTAGACTCCATTTATTTCAATGTGCATTTTATTTTTAACATATTAAATGATGCTACCATGGTATGTGACTGCATTTGAGGAAACACTACAGATCTGTACATTTAATAGACTACTATGTACATGCTTTTAACAATGACAGACAAAAGGGCTTACTCTTGGGTAAATGTGGATAGGATTGCAGTCTTTGGCATGTTTGCAGAATTTCTTTTTAATATATCAGCAAGTGCTTAGGAAAGTTAGGAGGGACTGTCTTTATTTTATTTATTTATTTATTTATTTATTTGATTTGTAATCTGCCTTTCTCCTCAGAGGGCACCCAAGATGGCTAACAACATTTAAAAGTCATAAAATACATTAAAACAACAGCAATAAAATAGGGGGGAAGAACACCAGCAGCAATAAAATCAGCAGTAAAAGCAATTAAAAGCAGCCATCAGGCATCAAAGTCTTGCTGGAATAAAAACGTCTTCAGGCCTTGCCTGAAGGTTAACAATGAAGGAGCTGTTCTTAACTCAGAGGGGAGGGAATTCCACAATACAGGCACCACCACTGAGAAGGCCCTATTTCTGGCCGCCATCCCTCTAACCTCTCTTGATGACGGCACAACCGACAGGGCCCCTTCTGATGACCGAAGAGGACAGGCCAGCCTATTCAGAAGAAGGCAGTCTCTCAAACACACTGGTCCCAAGCCGTTTATGGCTTTAAAGGTCAAAACCAGCACCTTAAATTGGGCCCGGAAAAGAACAGGCAGCCAATGCAGTTGCCAGAGCAGCGGCGTGACAGAGTCAAACCGCTGACCTCCAGCAACCACACAAGCCGCTGCATTCTGCACTAGCTGCAACATCCGGACCATCTTCAAGGGCAGCCCCACATAGAGCACGTTGCAATAGTCTAATCTTGATGTTACCAAGGCATGGACCACTGTGGCCAGCTCCGTCCTTGAAGCCGCATTCCGCTACTCTGCCTGATAAGGAGAAACTCCCTCCTTGACATGATATCACTTCTGGCCAAGACATCAGTTCCAGCTTAATGACGTCACTCCAAGTGGGTCCCAACAGATTGTCATTGTATGAAGTGGGTCTCAGTGCTAAAAAGCACAGGATCACTCCTCTAAAGCATTGAATATCATATTTGTTAAGTAACATCAAATATAAATCAATACTGTAGGCTTCTTTTTCTCAGCTCAGTGAGAAATCCTATCCAATTTTCTAGTGCTGGTGCAGCTGTGCCAATGGGGCATGCACTGCAGAATTATAACAACAACAACAACAACAACAATAACAATAATACAGGTATTTCTATACCGCCTTTCTTGGTCCTCAGATTTCTCCTTAGACTTTATTCAAGGCGGTTTACATAGGCAAATTAAATCCCCATAGGGATTTTTACAGTTTGAAAGAAGGTTTCTATCTTTCAAGAAACCACAACATTCAGATGTTTCTTTCTTGATCTGGTCGCACATTCTGGCCTCCATCCTCCCACGCTCGGAGCAGATGGAATAGCTCGGCTCAGCTTGTCAGCTGCTTCAAGGTCGCACGGTGCCAGTGGCCTCAAACTGGCAACCTTCGGATGTTATCTTCAGGCAAATGGAGGCTCAACCCTCTAGACCAGACCTCCTGCCCTAATAATCTAGTTGAGTGGCTCCAAAGTCCTCCTTTGGTGGAGGGAACAACCTAAGTGTTTGTGGAGGCAGTGGGATTGCACCAACACAATTTTCTCACTTGCTGCTAAGGAAAGAGGGTGGTTCCTGGCTTACCTGAGATTACCTGGTCCAGGGAGCCCAAGTCTTGAAAATAAAAAATGTGATAGGATGTCACTTCTGGTTTCCGATCATGTTTTTCGTTTTAAATTTTTGAGGCTTGGGGCTTCAGGTAAGCCAGGAAACCCCTCCCCCTTCCCTAACAGCAGCATGACCTTGGGGATTGCATTGCTGCAATACTCCTGCCCCGCCCCTTACGGGGCCAAAACTAAGTGCTTCCCTGGTTGGTGGGTCGCAACCAGGGATAGACAAATCCAGCATGGCTTGACTGCGGTTGAGTCAAGAGTCTCTGCTGCCCATGACTTGACTCAGAAACAAGTTCTAATGGTGGGTGGGTGGGTGTGTGTGTGTGTGTGCGCGTGTGCGCGAGTGAGTGAGTGAGTGAGTGAGTGAGAGTTCTCTTTAAAAACTCCCCTGCTATCCCCACCCATCTGTAAACAAGGCAGGAGGGGGTGGGACAGACTGCATGAGAGCCAAGAGAGAAGCAGCAAGAGGGAGGAGGGTAATGCGCAGCAGCTGTGGGGCTTACCAAGATAACCCAAGCCTTGGCAACTCTACTCAGAAGTAGCTCCACTGCAGCTGGTCTTTCAATGAGCCTACTGGAGCCATGCCATGAATTTCTCCAGGATGGCTAGGAACTGCTTCCCCCCTGCTTTCTCCCCTCATTCGTCCAGGGGAAAACTTCCCTCCTACTCCCTGGGCTTCTTCAGCCAGTGGTAAGGCGAGAACCCCCTTGGGATCCTCCTTCTGCCGTCCCTTAGCCAAAGAAAATATCAGAAGTCCATCCTTTGGTCCAATGATCATTGGTTCCTTCCTTTCTCTCAGAGAGGCAGAAGAGCTCACTCCCACCCTTGGTGCAGACACAGACATTAGCTCTTCCCTGCTTCATGGCTGGAACCTCCCTGCTGCTCGCCCGGTCTGAATGATGGCAGTGTGAAAATCCCCTGCACGCATGGGGACGAGTGTCAAGAGGCCCTTGACTCAAGTGTTTTTCGAAGTCTTCCATCTGTGATACACAAGTCCACAAGTCAGCAAAAAACGCACATTTCGTGATTTGAATCCCCATTCCTGGTCACGACCCACCAATCTGGGAACCACTGATCTAGCTCTATGTTGGGAAGACCAATTCCTTCTTAATTCTTCTTTGAACAAAGCCTCTGGAGCCACTCCAGTAGGATTTTGTAAAATCACAAAATGCTTTCTAGATGTTAAGTGTCATTAGATCACATATTATTTAGATGAAGAGTCACACACGTGTTATTTTAGTAGTACATTCATTTTAATCATTGCAATTCAGTCGTTCAGATTTATGTGATTTACTTTCTATCCACACATTATGCCAGGTGTGCCTAAGTTGCAAAACTGAACTGGAAATGCTGTTTGAAGTTACATGAGAGTTAAAGTGATGTCATCAGTATAAAGAGAGACTTTAAAATTCATGTCTACAAAAATATATGCCGATAATATTCTTGTCTCACCTAATAACTATAGCTGAAAGTTACATTGTTCACACAAAGAGGAGAGAAAGCATAACCTTGAGCGGGTACCGCTATTCATATTTATTTATAGCCTAATCCATGAAATAAAAAGCTTGCTGATAGTGCTTTATACTTTGCTTGAATCCAACTGGAAAAGTGACTGCCTAATAATCCAAATGCTTCCAGCCTTTTCCCCAAATATAGAAGGTTTTACACAAAAGGTTTTCTCACATAATACCAGAACCAGGGGACATCCACTAAAATTGAGTGTTGGGCGGGTTAGGACAGACAAAAGAAAATATTTCTTTACTCAGCGCGTGGTCGGTCTGTGGAACTCCTTGCCACAGGATGTGGTGCTGGCGTCTAGCCTAGACGCCTTTAAAAGGGGATTGGACAAGTTTCTGGAGGAAAAATCCATTATGGGGTACAAGCCATGATGTGTATGCGCAACCTCCTGATTTTAGGAATGGGTTAAGTCAGAATGCCAGATGCAAGGGAGCGCACCAGGATGAGGTCTCTTGTTATCAGGTGTGCTCCCTGGGCATTTGGTGGGCCGCTGTGAGATACAGGAAGCTGGACTAGATGGGCCTATGGCCTGATCCAGTGGGGCTGTTCTTATGTTCTTATGTTCTTAATCAACCGCTTTCTCTGCATTCTCCCCCCTCCTCACAAATAAAGATTGCTTTTATCAGATTATATTGCTTGTGTTTATTTAGGACACTTACAAACCGCCTCTTGGGAGGCACTTTATGCTTGAGAAGAAACCTCATCTGGGCTTGGTGAATATACTTTGGATTGGATCAGATTCAGACATTGTTTTGGCTCCAAGGATGTGCTTAGATATCTTCAGTGAAATCTACAACTTCTTCTTTTACAGTCACAGATTCCTGTGCCATCTCAAACTGCTTTTCAAACTTCTGAAAGGATGTTTGGGATATGGCATGGAAATGTGACTCAGAATGAAAACATTAGATGTCACTAAGATGCTCAGCAAGAATGTCTTTGGATTCAAGCCTTTGGAATCACATTACCTTTTGTTACTAGGGATTAGTCAGCCTAGCAATTAGCTAAACAGATCTTGTAACCTTATTTCGCCAGGGGGAAAAGAGAAGCCTCTATCTGTGGGTGGTGTATATTTTAGTGCGGTAAGAGATAAATATGCTTCTATAAAACTTTAATTGCCCCTGTGTAATTGGGTGTAGTTAGAGGTGAGATGACAAGACTTTGCAGAATAATTAACTGCAAGAACACCAGACTACACCGCTACTTCCAAACAGAAGGTGGAGATTTGTCCAAGACAGAGACAGACATGCCCCTACTGTCAAGAACTGATTGCACGCAGGCTACATTGGCAACCACAGTCTACTCTATACAAAGCGAGTCCCAATTATAAAAGCTTCCACAAAAATACTGCAGGTGTCCGTATGCTAATACCAGCATTCCAGAGTGGCCCCCAAAACACAGAAATCGGCCATCCCTGCTCTTGTAGAGATGCCAAGAGAGGAGGGGAGATAAGTATGCCCACCAGAATTTGTGGATGAGAATTGCTTTCCCTAGGAAATAGAGGAGGTTGCATAGGAAGGATGCATAAAGGAAGCTGTTTGCAGTTGGAACATGACGGAGGGAAATCAATGGCAAAGACTACTTATGTCTATCCTTCCTTATACTCTCCTGTCTTAACTAGCAGCATTCCAGTTTGTGACCTTCCACTAAAACTGTTCCGACAACCTCAGCAGATCTCCTTGGTCCAAAGCAGATTCTGATCCGCTATGACAGACATAAATTTCAAATTACTTTGCTGACATCAAAGTCATGTCAGGTCAAAATGAAGATCTATGTAAAATCAGAACCTGCCCCAACGCACCTTTTATTTGGTACCACCATAAAATGAAAGAGGATTCATAAAATGAAAGAGGAAAGAGGGTATGGGGAGCCCTGCGCGAGCATCTGCAAGGCTCTCCAGCCTTCTAAAAGTGAAAGTGGAGCAATCGCACCCCACTTCCGGTTTTGCAGAGGTGGAGTGCAATCACCCCGCTTTCACTTTTAGAAGGCTGGGGAGCCCTGCAGATGCTCGTGCAGGGCTCCCCACACCCCCCAACAGGCTTCTACAGGGACTGGTGAGTACATCCCAGTCCCTGCAGCCCCCCCCCTTAGCTACTTAGTTGCTACATTCCCCGTGCCCCCGCTCCTTAAGGGGGCAGAGGCCAGGGCTGTCAGGCTGGGGCGCTGTGATGCCCCAGTTTGAATAACTCTGCTCCAGGGTTAGATTCCTGGAAACTCTAGCATATAGTGAATTTACAAATAACAAACCACTGATCCTATGGAATCAATGGGGTTAGGTGCAAGGGGTCCCCCCGGGGGGGGAGGGGTACCATCAGAAGACTTCAGCAGAGACCTTGAGGAAGCCAGCAGGAAGTACCAAAATATCTCTAAATGCTACAGAGACCTTCCAGAGGCTGCAAGGACCTTCAGATTGGTGACTGCAACCAGCGCAGTCCCCTTTAAAATGACTGGTGGAAGCTTTCACTGGCCATTTTAAAGGAGCCTGTGCTGGTCACAGGCAACATTCTGAAAGTCCCTGCAGCCTCTGAAAGGTCTCTGCATAGCAGATAACAAGAACAGATGCACAGATAGCAAGAGAAGGCAGCAATTCTGTACCTTTCAGATAATCAAATTCACAAATAGCGAACCTGCATATAAAGAGCACTGACTGCATCATACGAACACACATTCACCATCAATGTGCATAGTACATTACAAAAAAAAAAAAAAGTATAAAAGAGGACAGATCCCTGACCTAAGGAGCTTACAACCTAGAACTAAATGTGGGAGCAAAACAGAGAAAGGGGAAGGTGACAGAGGCTGGTGGACACAGGAAGCGTATGCAATTATTTGAAGTATTTGTATTAAGCTTAATAACACTAGGGAATGTGAACTGGACAGTTGGGCCAAAAACTTCATGACAATGTTGGGTTTTGAGGGGAGATTTGAAGGCGGCAAGTGTTCTGGGAGGTACAGTAGTTCTAGGCATAAGAGGGAGAAAGGGCAGTATCATTTGAAGGACCAGAAGACAATATATATGTACAATCCACTCTGATATGAAATGTGGATGTTCCAATGCCTGCAAGACTTTGGGGGGGGGGGGGAGATGTATCATTTTGTTACATCTGAGAGCAGGGCAGACTAGTACATATGCCCCTAGGCTAATATGTCAGCTTGCTTATCTGATGATGCTTCTCAGACCCAAGTCCTTTGGGGGAGGGGGAATAGAATTCAAAGGCAGCCCCCCAAGTGCTCCTGCTGAACATCTCATTGCAGCTGACTTAAGCTGGAGTACTTCTATTCCACCCCACCCCCCTCCAAGACTACAGCTTTGCTCTAGGGCAGGGGTCTCTAAACTTTTCAAATCAAGTTTGAAAAATCAATCATCAAATCAAATGATGTGGGCCACATCAAATATCTGGCACAGTGTCAAGGGCTGGAAAAAAAATAAATATAAAAATTTTAATAAATACATTAGAGATGGAACTTAGATGAATAAATAAATGAATGAGCTCAAATGTCCAGGCCTTGTTCAAATACAAACACAGCCTAAGAAATAAAGCACACACTTAAATGGACCCCCATCCCCCCACCCCACAAGCACAACTCTGGTTGCATTTGGTCAACTGGGCCAGAGGCTCTCAGGGGATCAGAGGCTGGCTGCAGGCTGGATAGAGGCTCGCCACAGGCCGCATCCGGCCCCCGGGCTGGGGTGTGGAGACCCCTGCTCTAGGGAAACAGTAATATTCAGCCAGTCAAGCTCTTCCCATTGAACTGCCTATATTCTTGGTCCCAGGAGTACTTATGCAGATTCTTCACAAGTGCCTGAAATGACCCTGAGCAAGAAGTTCTTGTATCACAAAAACATAAGAAAAAACAATGAGATGTTACCACAAATGCATTTGATTTCAGTACAATGAAGTCAACTAAGAGTTTTCCTAAAAGCATAAGTTCAATGAAACTCCTCTCCTAGCAATGTTAAAATATGTCTTTTGTTATTAGATTGCTGTCACCATATTCCCTTTTAAGAGAAAATGAGTTTCCGGTACTCCTGATGTCACTGCAGATTAAAGCAGTGCCAAAGAAAGTAAACTTCTGAACTGGCAGAGATGAAATTAATGACAGCAACTACATGAGCAATATTTTTGGTGTGGATGTTGCTGCATGATGTTGGTTACAAATCCATCTTTGTTTCATGTTTCTCCATCATAGATAATACCAAACTGTTTTGGTTTTATGACACAGAAGGACTTCAGGTGTTACCCAGAAACAGCAAAAGGGGAAGTGTCACTGCATCTGTGAAAAATTTATACATTGCAGATATGGATTTGAACTAGCATACAGGAGTGCCTTAAAAGAACCAGCACTTCAAAAAAGCAAGGATACAACACCTCCTGGATTTGGAGAGGCAGAACAGTGAACTTTGCATGCACAGGAACAAAACACATTACAGTACCTCTCAATCCAGTCCTCCCCTTTTGTGGTGTTCAGGAGGATCAATGAGTTCCTCTAGTGGCAGGAAATCTTAGGCCAGCCCCTACAACTTGGCCATTGTCAGGTGGACCAACTTGATCAATAAGACAGGTGTGAACACAATCCAGCAGGGTGCCACTATTTTTCCTCCTGGTTCATTGCTCTACCTAGACTAGGTGTCAGCCACTGTGATTCTGTAGGTATACACACAATCAGTCTCTTTCATGGACATTCAGGTTTGAGGTCATAATGGCAGCCCACAGCTGACTGTCAGCCCAATCCTGAGCTGCGCAGGGCTGCGGCGAAAATGGTGCTGCGACATCATGCGCACTTTGAGCAGCTGCGGGTGGCACCTTGGGAGAAGGGGACTTTTGTCCCCTTCCCCTGGATAAACGCAGTAGCCCCACAATGGGGCTACTCAATTCACCGCCAACGAAAAGGTCAGCCCAACACGGAGGCTTTGGGTCCAGTGAAGAATTGCTCCACCGGTTCCACCTCCCTCCCTCCCGCCGGCACGCCTCCCCCACCCCGCCTCCCCAGAACGCCTCCCCCTGCCCTCCACCCAACCTTCCTCTCCAGATTGCCTCCTCCCTGCCTCCCCCCCATGTCCCCATTTACCTCTCCACTGCTCAGTGGTCCACACGACCACTAAGTGGTGGAAGTTGGGTGCCCGCCTGGTGTTGGCCAGTGCTGGGCTACCACCAGCACTCGCCTGGTGTTAGTGCCCACAAATATGCCATATGACACATTTGCGACAGTACAAGCTGGCGGTGGGCTGGCGCACTGAGCCCAGGATTGGGCTCGAAAGTATGCGAGCACCACATTATGTTACAGGAGCTTTCCATAGGGACTTTCCTAAGAGTAAAGATTTTCCATCTACCACACTCATACATATATTTAGAGGAGTGATGAGAAAACCAAGTCCCATTCCATCACTTTCAATCTGATGAGTGGAATGTTACTGCTGCCCTTTAGCTTTACCCCCCACCACCCTAGGAACATGACCACACTGAAATCCTGTGGAAGAAGGAAATGAAGTAGTTGCTTCCCACACCATCATTCCCATTCCCCTGTTGACTGGGTAATGCTCACTCAGGAAGTTACCATGACACCCATTCCTCCTTCAGAAAAATTGCCAAGACATCTCTCCCTTATTCCTATCTGGTTATAGATTGTGTCTGACCATCTGGTAGCCATTTCCCCAGAAGAACTCCGTCCATTAGAAAATACAAAGCACAAAAGAAAGTGACAATTTTTTCCATTCATAAAAACCTGGAAAGTGTTTTCAAGAATGCACACACTTTCATTAACCAGTTTCACTTCTGTTGAGAAAACAGCCTTCTAATCCAGACTATCAGCACCGCTCTAGTCTCAGTAACCCAAAGCGTGGGAAATACACCATGAAACTGGGAAATCAGAGCACTGGCATTCTAAGCAAGCAAGCAAGCAGCCCTACACACACCGCAAGGCTTTTATAAGAAACAAGTGTCCAAGTGACAAATACGAATCTGGAAGTGAGACCAGTAAGAGTCTGATCCTCTTTCTAGTGAAGCCAGTAGCAAAACTGCTGCAGTTGATCCAGAAAGGATTTGTCTGAATTAAAAATTCCTCACCAACATCACTTTCCATAGACACTACCCTAAAATATACAGAAAAAGTGAACAAAAGCATTCAAACCCCCTAACAAGCACATTCATAAATCTATTCCATGAAATGTCTAGGAAGAGGGTCTCCAAACTTCAGAAGCTATATAGAGTGGGCCCTTGATAATGATATCCATGGAAAGTCCTCAAAAGACCTCTTGGATGTGACCAGAAGTGTCTTCTGGTCCTGTCTGAGAGGTCCTTGAGGCCCTTCAGACATGTGTATGGCACCCACATCGAGTTGCTGAACCCATGGATAAGAAGGGGCCTCTTGTGCTATCAATTAAGATTGCTCCAGCTCCATAACAAACAAAAGTATAAATAAGTTTCTGGCCATGCCTCCTCATGTATTCCACCTATACAGGATTACACTTCTTTAACCCTCACTACTACCTGATGAGTTGCAGTTCAAGTGAACTGGAAAACATTCATTTTCAAACCTGCATACTTTTCTACATTCTTCACTTTTGATGCAACGCTAGGACCTTTTAAGCAAGACTATGTGAACACTCAAGCCACATGGGGTTGTGTTGCAACCTTGTATCTTTCCACTTCAATCAAGAACAAAGGCAGAGCTTACATGGGCTACATTGCCTGAACCACCCAAGGAATGGCAAAACTTTACTTACTTTCTCAGCCAAATATCAAACCAAGAGACACTCCTGCGCAAACAAGCCCTGAAACATCTATTTCAACATTTCTCAAACTATGGGACAGGAACCACTCGGTGAGTCACAGGCCAATTGCAGGTGGTTTGCATAGTACCTTGCTCAGCTGCCATTGAAAATACAGGATACAGAGCTGCTGGGCAGGATGGGCTCCCAGTAGGAAAGAGGTATAGTACTTTGCCCTGAATAAGTGGGAAGATGGGATGCTGGAAAGGGGGCAGGGCTGTGTTGGAGAAGGATCAAAGTCTGCATTCCACTTTGACTTCCAAGCTAGAATGTTTGAATTCCGAGCGATACAAAATAACAGCACAAGTGCACTGTTTGGCTGATTGTGGTTTAGGTTTGAAGCCTAAATTGATGATGTCACTTCCAGCCATTTCATCACTTCCAGGTTAATGACATCACTTCTGGTGGGTCCCAACAAACTGTCATTCTAAAAAGTGGGTTCCAGTGCTAAAAAATTTGAGAACACTGATTTATTTCACCGAGAGAGTAAACTAATGGTAACTAATTTCACCATGTTGTAGGGCAGAATGTTCCATTGCAAAACACTATTGCTGCCAGAAAGTTCTTCCTAATTTCACTGAAATCATAAGAACATAAGAAAAGCCCCACTGGATCAGGCCATAGGCCCATCTAGTACAGCTTCCTGTATCTCACAGCGGCCCACCAAATGCCCCAGGGAGCACACCAGATGACAAGAGACCTCATCCTGGTGCCCTCCCTTACATCTGGCATTCTGACATAGCCCATTTCTAAAGTCAGGAGGTTGCACATACACATCATGGCTTGTACCCCGTAATGGATTTTTTGTCCAGCAACTTGTCCAATTCCCTTTTAAAGGCATCCAGGCCAGATGCCATCACCACATCCTGTGGCAAGGAATTCCACAGACCAACAACACGCTGAGTAAAGAAATATTTTCTTTTGTCTGTCCTGACTCTCCCAACACTCAATTTTAGTGGATGTCCCCTGGTTCTGGTATTATGTGAGAGTGTAAAGAGAATCTCTCTATCCACTTTATCCTTCCCATGCATAATTTTGTATGTCTCAATCATGTCCCCCCCTCAGGTGCCTCTTTTCTAGGCTGAAGAGGCCCAAACGCCTTAGCCTTTCCTCATAAGGAAGGTGCCCCAGCCCAGTAATCATCTTAGTTGCTCTCTTTTGCACCTTTTCCATTTCCACTATGTCCTTTTTGAGATGTGGCGACCAGAACTGAACACAATACTCCAGGTGTAGCCTTACTATCAATTTGTACAAGGGCATTGAAATATTAGCTGTTTTGTTCTCAATACCTTTTCTAATGATCCCAAGTATAGCATTGGCTTTCTTCACTGCCACCACATAATGGGCCGACACTTTCATCAACCTGTCCACCACCACCCCAAGATCTCTCTCCTGATCTGTCACAGACAGCTCAGAACCCATCAGCCTATATGTGAAGTTTTGATTTTTTGCCCCAATGTGCATGACTTTACACTTACTTACATTGAAACGCATCTGCCATTTTGCTGCCCATTCTGCCAGTTTGGAGGGATCCTTCTGGAGCGCCTCACAATCACTTCTGGTCTTTGCCACTTGGAAACATTTGGTGTCTTCTGCAAACTTAGCCACCTCACTGCTCACCCCTGTCTCCAGGTCATTTATGAAGAGGTTGAAAAGCACCGGTCCCAGGACAAATCCTTGGGGCACACCACTTTTCACCTCTCCCTTGTTGAAATTTGAACTCATTTTCCTAGCCATCCCCCCCCCAAACAAATCTGCTCCATCTTCCATATGACAGCCCCTCAGATATTTATAAAAATGTCACCACTTAACCACCTCTTTTCCAAACTAAATATACCCTTCAACCTTTCCTCATAGGGCATGGTCTCTTGGCCCTTTCACCATCGGGCAGCCCAATCCTAAGTATTGGTGACACCCAGAGGAGCAGCGACACCAAAATGTTTGTTGCTTCATGGGGTGAGGACAGCCTCAGAGTCTTCTTGGGGTAAAGGAACATTTACCCATTACCCTGGGTAGAACACAGTAGGGACAATGGGTCTCCTCAGGGCTGCACCAGCTATTTAGCTGGCACAGAACCAAGGAGGCCCATGTCAGGCTTTCTAGCCAGAAAGGGGACATAGGATTCTGCAGCAGAGTCTGCTACTGTCCCACCCCGTCCTCTGACCCATCTTCTCCCCACCCAGTTCTGACTCCCCCACTTCCCCCACCCCAAAAAGCCTCACTGCCACCTGGTGGGGGGACTTACTGCCAGAGCCACTCCAGTGGTGTATTCTCAGCAATAAGGCCCAGTGCCAACTCAGCAGGCTTATTGCTGGTTCAGGAGTGCTTTACAGCACTTTTGCAATGGTGGTTGCTGGGGCAGTGAGGCAGCCACTGGTGCTGCCCCAGAATAGGATCAGGCCCCTAGTCACTCTCATCTGGACCTGGTCCAGTTTGTCAATATCCCTCTTAAACTGGATGCAACATTCCAGGTGCAGACTGAATAAAGAAGAATACAGTGGTACCAATACTTCTCGCCATTTCAACATTATTCTTTAAATGATGCAGCCTAGAACTTCAGATGGCATTCACCATCTCTGCCACCATTACACTGCCAGCTAAGGTTTAGATGCTACTAAAATGCCCAGATCTTTTTCACTAGCACTGTACTACTTTTCAGGCAAGTGTCCCCAGTGCTTCTGGTTTTTCTTACCCAAATGAAGAACTTTATACTAATCCCTATCCCTACTGGAGTTCATTTTGTTTGCATTTTCCCAGTTTCCCATCCTGTCAGAATCCTCTTGGATCCTGCTCTTGTCTGGTGGGTAGGGGGGGAGTATAAGCTACTCCTCCCTGTTTGCTGTCATCAGCAAGTTTGTTGAGCATCCTCTTCTACACCCTCATCCAAGTCATTTATAAAGATACTGAGCACCACCAAGCCCAACAGAGCCCTTAGGCAACCCACTCATAACTTACCTACAGATCAAGGTGGAGTCATTGACAAGCACTCTCCAAGTATGGTCCATCAGCCAGCCACAGAGCCACCTAAAAGTAGCATAATCTAGCCCACATCCCACCAATCTGTCCACCAGGATGATTTGGGGAACAATGTGGGCAACTTTGTGAAGAGCCTTGCAACCTCTAAGTGTCTAAAAACCTCCAGAGTTTATATTCAGCTTTTTGAGCTGAATTTGTTACCACAAATAACAATACTTCTGTATTTCATTTATTTCGGGCATCCTCTCCTATAAAGGGACAACTGCTGACAATATGCCCCCCAAACTGATTTTAGATAGATATACAGGGTATCAAACACACACACACGCATGCACACTTTAATTAGTTCCAATTCATACATACTTCACTGCAGAAAACCTACAGCACTTGAATACCTAACAGCCCAATCCCAACCTGTGTCGGTACAGCCAGGCTGCAGTGTCAGGTTAGAAGGTGGCTGGAGGTCACCTTTGGGTAAGGAGATATTTTCCCCTTACCCTGAGTCAAATCCAAGCCTGCCCTATGGGGCTACTTGGATCCAAGCAGCTTGTGTAAGCCTGCAAAGCCTGCGAATGGGGGTTAGGATCTGGCATATGTACATTTTCTCAAGGTGCCCTGTATATTCCATTTATTACCACTTTGTGGTTACACTCATGAAGTCCTCGACCATTCTTAATATCCACACAAACTGAATTAAAGGCCATGTAAAGCCTCAAACATATTCAAAAAGGAAGATGGCTCCTTGGAGAAACAGGCCAGTAATCAGCAAATAAACACTTCCTATTATAGCAATGAGATAAACTACACCAAGGAGGAGGCTGAGAACAGTACCATTGTTGAGAAGCATTCGAGAGGGATGGCTGGGTAGTCAATAGTACAGTGAGGCAGCCTCTGGGCATACCACACTTCATAGGCCAGCAGGCCATGAATGTACTCTTAGTAACTTAGTCAACAGTTAACTTGGCATTTTGACAGAGTGAAATAGGCCAAGCTGAAATAATCTATTCCCACCCCCACCCCCCAAAAGAAAAAAAACCAGAACACACAGGCTAGCTTAGATTTGTAGGTCAGAGACACTCCAAACCTGGGATTCAGGTGGTATTGCTTGGGAAGCCCTATTAGTTGCATATTCTTGAATCACCGAAACAAAAACTAGGGCTAGAATGGAGAACCACAAAATGGAAAATTAAAAACATTGGAAGGAAAAACCCTGGAGATGAAAATCCAAAACCAGCTGGAGAGCCTGAGTTGAATCTCAGCCCAAAAAACTGGTGATCTGGCAACTCAAATTAATCATATACAAAAAGCACTCAATCAGAAAAATAAGAAGCAAAACATTGCTTCTAATACAGTGTGTGCGCTCCCAGCTGACAGCTTACAAAGTGGCAGAAGATTCCACAGCAAATGGCCAGTAAGAGGTAGAGAGGATCCTGGTAGACATAGGGTGGAGTTCATCTTTTTCCATTCCTTGACCAAAATGGAATCTCAAGCTGAAGACTTGACTATACTCTTGTAGACAAAAATTAGGTATGAGGCTGGCCCTGCAATATTAATTTCCATTAACTCCAACTTTGCTAAAATTCTCCAATTTTATGACCAGGCACATGACTAAACCTTAAAAGCCTATGTATAGTAATTACAAATCTAAGTTCACAGTGTAAATATGTGTAATGGGACCAGTAATTATAGCTTATTACTGATCCAGGACCTCAATATTTTCCTGTTGTCATTTATAAACTTTCCATTTTGTGTTATGCTTATGTCAATATCCTACTTTCTGCTACTTTGGTAAGGAATGCTGAGTTGCCACTAAAGATCTGTTGTTGCTACTCGAAGTTAGCAGTTACTGCTTCACCACAACTGTTTACACTACTAGGATGGGTCATGTTGGGTTTTTTTTTTATAATTAAGAGCATGGCATATAAGATAGCAATATTTGCATTAGCAGTGCATGAAATAAAATATAACGTGTAGCACAAAGTGTCACCAGGTTATTAGTGTGGTTATTAGGTTATTAATAATGTTCCCCAAATTTATTTCTCTTTTTACTTAACTTGTTGTAAGCAAATACATTTGAAGCTACTTTCTTTTCCAAACTGTTGATTGGCCTAGATTAACCCCTGCTAACTGGTTAAGAGGCACTTTTTCAAGTGGGTGCTCCTCTTTTATTTAGCAGGGGGAGAGTAACTGGCCCACCTCACCCCAGCAGTGTCTTTTCTAGTGGCTATCTGCTGGTGTTGCATCTTTTTAGATTGTGAGCCCTTTTGGGACAGGGAGCCATTAGATATTTGATTTTCTCTGTAAACCGCTTTGTGAACTTTTTGTTGAAAAGCAGTATATAAATACTGTTGTTGTTGTTGTTGGCCTAGTTTCCATGAACATTAATTCCAGAAACAGCTACACTGAACTCTTCATTACTGAATTACTTTCTTTCCTATCAAGTGTCAGAATGGTGGGACAATACTACCAGCTACAGATTCTTCTTTTGAAGGCAACTTTTAAGAAGGTCTTTGTATTTTTTAAGAGCCAGCTCAGTGCCTTCTTTGTGACTTCAGATCACAGCTTTTGAGTCACAAGCTGCCACTAGTTTTCTCCCCATTTCCAGCATAACATTTGGCATCAGGACTATAGCCAACACAGGCCAGCAGGTACACCACCCCGCCCAAAATATGTTTTGGTAAGATTGAATTCTTACTCTGCGATGCAACAGCCTCCATTTAAACCAGTGGTCTCCAAACATTTTGGCCAGAGGGATGCATCAAATATCTGGCGTAGTGTGGAGGGCCGGAAAAAAAATTTAAATATAAAATTTAAATAAATAAGAGCTGGAACTTAGCTGAGTGAATAAATGAATGAATGGGCTCATTCATTCCACCTCTCTGGCCCTCAGAACACTCTTCAGACACAATCGGAGCATAGTTCTGGTCATGTACAGTTGAGTGGGCCAGAGGCTTTCAGGGGACAAGAGGCTGGCTGTGGGCCGGAAAGAGGCTTGCTGCGGGCCACATCTGGCCCCCGGGCCAGGGTTTGGAGACCCCTGATTTAAACTATAAGCTGTTAAAGAACAGAAACTATAGTTTAAAAAAATTATGGCAGCAGCTGCTCCCCCCAAAAATGGATTAAGGAAAATACCTCACTATGCTTCTCTCAGTGCACAATGGAAGGGGAAGGAGAAGGAAGAACAGAGGCTTGCCTTCTGGCAAATTATTGGCAAACATTCTCATGAAGGTGGCCAGTCACCCTGTCCCATGACAGCAGTGGTAGTCTGCTCCAGTGTCTGCACATCCATTGTCACCATCCAACAGTGGCCATCCACCATCCAGCAGTGACCAGTCAGCTGCAAACTGGAAGTTCACAAGCACAGCCTTTTTATTTTTAACAGTATTTATATACCACTTTTCAAGGAAAAGTTCACAAAGTGGTTTACAGAGAAAAATCAAATAACTAATGGCTCCCTGAGCCAATAGGGCTCACAATCTAAAATTATGATGTTTGCATCACCTTTTAAAAGTCACCCATCACCACACCCTGTTACGATTAACTCCTCAAGATGAAGAAATATTTAACTGAGTGGGATTAGTCAAGAAGCAATAATTTAAAGACTGTAGCTTAGGGTTCTGCCTGCTCAAATACATCAAACAGTTCAGCTAGGAGCCCTGGGCTCAGCTCTCCACTCAGTCATAATGCCTCCAGGGCAATTTATTTCTCTCAGTCAAAACTACTTTATAGGTTTTTGTAAGGATAAAAAACAAAAAAACGTGTATACCTTCCTGAACATTGAAAGAAGATAGAATGAAGTAAGATACTACATGCCAACATAAATCATTCCAGCTTAGACAGGAGCCTTGCAGACAGAGGTTTGATGTGGGCTACAAGTTGAACCATGCTCAAAACCTGAAAAAAATTAGCATTTAAAAAAAATCACCACAATGCAATACATGGTTTTGCTGCTGAACTTTATAAGGCATTCTGAAGAATTAGTGGATAGCCTTGAAATTGTTTTTACCAAAGCCCTTACCAAAGTGGGGGGATCCCATACTTGAAGGAATATGAATGTTGGGTTATTCTGGAATCTTGATATATTGCTCAGTGGTGTAGCTAAGAGGGTGCAGGGGGTAGCAGTTGCACCGGGCATCAAGCTTCAGGGGGGCAACAAGTGACCAAAATTGTGAAAATTTTGTTATATATGAATAATGCCATCATGTTATATATCCGTGGAAAGGTAATTTAATGCAGAATGCAGTGAAACAAACTGCATTGGAATATCTCTATTCTATTGAAATGTATGGCCAATTAACCAGAAAATGAAAACAACTGCCTTATGGAACAAAAGTGGATTTTCTGAATTCAGAACTGACCTATGAGTCTGATTGCTCTGAAAGACAATGATATGTTATTATGTTATTGACATGTTGCAATGACATGTTATGATACAGCATGGAACCGATAAGGTGTTAATATGAGTCAGCTCTCATATCCATGTAATAATACAGTTACCCCTGCTAACTGGGTAAAGATGCAATTTTTCAAGTGGTGCTCTTCTTGTATTTAGAAGGGGGAGAATATTTGTCCCTCTTCACCCTAGCACAGTGTTTCAAACCAATCAGGTATCACTTTTTATTTACTTAATTAAATTTGATTTTGTCTTGAGGGGGGCTGCAAATCTTCTTTGACTTCAGGTAACAGATAGATGCCTTAGCTATGCCACTGGCTGGGGGGGAGGTAGCAGAGCAAGAGGGTGGCAAGCTGCTGAGGAGAGGAGGCAGGTTTTCCCCCAATTTTCACTTTTTAAAAAGCCCAGGCATGATGTCACTTCCTGTGGTGACATCACTTCGGGGGCATCATTTTGAGTTTGGCACTAGGCTACACAATCATTAACTACACCACTGATATTGCTCCATCTCTGTGTCAAATACCCACCTAACAACTTCAAGTGCTTTATCTCATTGCTTACCACACACACACACACACACACACACACACACACACACACACTTTTTATAGTGATTACAGTAATATGAGATCAAATCAGTTTAAAGTGATGGGAGACAGACTGTTGACAGGCCACTTAATATGAATACAACACTTTAAAAGAAAATTTTCCTGAGGCTGCAATCCTTTACACATACATGCTTCTTTTGTGATCCCTAATGATTTGGGGTTACTTTAAATTTGGGAGTGTCCCAGGATATGGCCTCCTTTACACATTTGAATATGCTCACTAATGCTGGAATTTTCCAAACACAAGGCTTCTCGAGTTAGAGTGGAGGGAGGGCAGTGCATTTTTCATTTGTGTACCCCTTGGCAGCCCATTTCCATAAATTGTAACCCTCATATTAGTTAAATGTCTATGAATAATATAGTTGCTGTTATTTCAAATTCTTGTAAGTGTAAATAAATGGTCCAATAATGGGATTGAAAAAGCAATGCAATAGTTTTAATAACACACACAACTGCTATATTATACACAACAAATGTTCAGTGTTATCCTTGCACTTATTTTGAGACACATATTTTGGCACATATTTGAGGCACAGATGCAAGATACAGTCTTAAGTCTGGAACTGCATCCAGCTCCCTTCAATATTTTTATGAAGGCATAAGAAAAGAAAGCCCTCTCCACCAGCAAGACATCCTTGTTTGTATAGCTGACATGTTTTGTTTGTAAATGCTAGAAGAGTAAAAAAGGTTATATGCTACCCCCCCCCCCCCACACACACACTACATATTGGGGCTTGGATGATTCCAACACACTGGAGCTTAGAACAGTCCTCATCTCCTATACTAAAACCCATACTTCATGTATCACAGTGTTTTCTCTTTTTGTCTGCTTGAAGATATGAAGACTGTGCCTTTTTACTGTTTTGCACCAAAGTGTTAGATGTGTCCTGAGAAATTCTTAGTGATTGATCACTTTCCACGTTAGGATTCAGCTTTTTCACTGTGCCAGTTTTCAACTGCTTATCCATATTTAATAAGATACGGATTGAGGAGCAAAAATTAGCAGTTGGTGGGGCTTTCGCAGCCAGCCAGCAACCTTCCTTCCTGCCTTACCAGACCTGCCTTTTCCCACCATTATTCAATTCTTTTTCAAGTATCCCTAAAGGTCCTGGCAAGGGAGCCACTGCTCTAGCAACTGAAAGTTTTGCTTTTTTTTTTTCCACCAAAGGACTGTGGGATCTGATGGTTCCCTGCCATCATCTCAAGCAAAACACAAGAATGGCCTGAGTGACATTCACCAAGCACAACATGTTCTCTACCATCATTGCTCCCGCACAGCTGGTATTCAGAGGCATGCCATCCCTAGAGCCGGAGGCACCACACAGTCTTAATAACTAATAGCCACTGACAGATCTCTTCCCCATAACATTGTTCAATCCCTTTTAAAGCCATTGACAATGAATTTCACAAGCAAATGACACACTATGTGACAAAATACCTCCTTTGCCTGTCCTAAGTCTCCTACCATTCAGTATCACCTGAGAGAAAGAACAATTCTATCTATACCTCCATACAATGCAAACATTTTATGATTCAAACCATATCCTTTTCCCTTAATCATTCCCTCTCCTGCTAAGCAACTCCAAACAGCTTTTGTAGCTTTTCTTTCCATGTTAGTGGAACAGTTCCAGAACCACCTTTCAGAGAGCGATACCTTTCGCTCTCTACCTCTCGATAGTCTTTCGAGACTGAAGGTTGCCAACATGACATGAGTGGAACAGTGTGAAATGAGCTGACCCTATGTGGATCAGCCATCCTACTCCTCTACCCTTGAAAGTTATTCTAAGCACTAGGCAAAGTCATACCTAGCATGGAGATGCAATAATGGGGAAAGTGACACCTGCAGCTTTGGTACTTGTTGTACAGCTGTCAGACAAGAATCCTGCTGGAACAAGGGCCCTGTTTGTCTGCCTTGCTTTTGGAACTCCCCCTTACCAATATGGTTCACTAAAAACTTTCCTCTCAAGCAAATTAATTGGGGCTACCAGATTCTTATTCCCCACCTTGCTACTTACCTCAAGCGGAGACGTTTAAGAGAAGGCCCTCAGAACTCTTCACCACAATATCATCAGGCATCCAATCCACTTTCTGGCCTCTTGAGCTCCAGCAAATGGAAGGCCAAAGTCTGTGCACCAACAACATACAATCCCAGCTTACTGCCAATATAATTAAACATGCAGTTGGGCTGAAACCATAACCAGACAAGGATAAAGTGTGCTAGGACAATGAAGTCACAGGTACACGCTACGAGTATGTGTGGCCTGATGAGAGGAGGGCTAGGCAATACAAGGCATGCCTAACCATTAGTATTGGTCCATGCAACATTTCCGCTGAGTGACGCTGACACTGCACTCACAGGTGTGCCTGTAACTCTTCAGTCTTTTCTAGCAGGAAAGCAAGGTTTGAACCCAGCATTTCATACATGCCAAACTTCTGCTGTCTCACTAGCTTCTTATGCAAGTGTCTTAGGGCCAAACTTTGTAAACAGTACCCTGCACATGCTCAATCTTGTCGGATCTCGGAAGCTAAGCAGGGTCAGGCCTGGTTAGTACTTGGATGGGAGACCGCTTGGGAATACCAGCTGCTGTAGGCTTATACCATAGTCTTTTGAGACTGAAGGTTACCAACCAAACCAACAATACAGCAGTGTCAAAAAATGATCAGCTGATGGAATCTTAATATAACACAGGCTTACACACGTTCTTCAGAAGGGCTCAGACAGGTGCTAGAGTGTGATCACAAAGAACATGGATAACCCAAGATCGTTTTGGGAAACAGAAACTGGTGGGGAAATACCTCTGAACATCATCTGGAACTTTTTTGTGGCAGAAGACCTTTAAGTCCATTTCCTCCCAATTAAGGGAAAATGCAGGTGTCACTTAACATCTCTCAGACTGTACTATATCAACAAATCTATCAGTCCAGAGTATTGGCGAGGATGTCAGACTAAAAGGACATCACATATGGTGGGACTGTGTGACCAACTGCTGGCTTTGGAAAAGTCTTTTTGCTTCAGTCTTCAGAATCATAAAACAGTTCATTAACCTTGAGCTAGCTTTAGTGAGACTCTATCCTACTCCTTGATGTAGTCAATACTAAACTAAGCCATAACAATGCTATGAAATTTTAAAAATGTTTAGGATTACTCATAAGAACATAAGAACAGCCCCACTGGATCAGGCCATAGGCCCATCTAGTCCAGCTTCCTGTATCTCACAGCGGCCCACCAAATGCCCCAGGGAGCACACCAGATAACAAGAGACCTCATCCTGGTGCTCTCCCCTACATCTGGCATTCTGACTTAACCCATTCCTAAAATCAGGAGGTTGCGCATACACATCATGGCTTGTACCCCATAATGGATTTTTCCTCCAGAAACTCGTCCAATCCCCTTTTAAAGGCATCTAGGCTAGACGCCAGCACCACATCCTGTGGCAAGGAGTTCCACAGACCGACCACGCGCTGAGTAAAGAAATATTTTCTTTTGTCTGTCCTAACCCGCCCAACACTCAATTTTAGTGGATGTCCCCTGGTTCTGGTATTATGTGAGAGTGTAAAGAGCACCTCCCTATCCACTCTGTCCATCCCCTGCATAATTTTGTATGTCTCAATCATGTCCCCCCTCAAGCGTCTCTTTTCTAGGCTGAAGAGGCCCAAACGCCGTAGCCTTTCCTCATAAGGAAGGTGCCCCAGCCCCGTAATCATCTTAGTCGCTCTCTTTTGCACCTTTTCCATTTCCACTATGTCTTTTTTGAGATGCGGCGACCAGAACTGGACACAATACTCCAGGTGTGGCCTGGAGTACTCCTATTACAGGTTGAGACTAATTATTCACATTGTTTGGGTTCCAAGCACTCACTGGATAACAAAAACGCACTATGGCAAATCAATTTCAAAAACAAATTTGCTCCAGCGATTGAAAAACAGCCTTGCTGACTAAAATAAGAGTCATTAAGAAGACAATCCATCAGCACTTCACTCAGCCCCTCCCTTCACCAATGCAAAATGATCACCTTTCCTTCACTTGCTGGGGGAAGAGAGATAGAAGGATAGAAGGATAGAAGGAGAGATAGAAGGATAAAATGATCACCTTTCCTTCACTTGCTGCAGGAGATAGAAGGATTGGTGGATTGTTAGCCTGCTGCCCCCCTCCCCCTCCCTCTCATTAAGGAGGCTGTTGTTAAAGGACTGTTCAGTTTTTAAATGATTTTACAGGGATGCATTTTTCCCCTTCTCTAGGTATCAGCACATTCTCTCTCATTTGCAGGGGCCATTTGTGTTGAGTCAAATCCGTGTGCAAAAAATCCGTGTATAAATAGGCTGGACCTGTATAAGTAGCACATGAACTGTGTCAACTGAACCAAGATATGTCTCTCTCATTTATTTGTCTAGAACAGGAGTTCTGAAACTCTGGAGTCTTCTGAGCCATTTACACTCCTTAAAGGACACTTCAGGGAGCCCTGCTGGCACACATGCGGAGTCTTGGAAAGCCCCAGAGTGCTGGCGGATGCGTGGAATAGTGCAGCACCAAATACCTGTGAAGAGCAAGAACAAGAGGGGAATGAGGAGAGGCACAAACAGGGGAGGTAGGAGGGACAGATGAGCAAACTGGGCAGGAGGCAGATGGCAGTCTGATCTCAGAAGCTAAGCAGCGTTATGCCTGGTTAGTACTTGGATGGGAGACCGCCTGGGAATACCAGCAGCTGTAGGCTTATACCATAGTCTTTCGAGACTGAAGGTTGCCAACCATGGTACACTCATGGAGTCCCTGAAGAGGTTTCTGGGAGCCCAGGCTAACTAGGTGCACACTTTGGGGAGCACTGGTCTTGAAGATGACTAGAGTTTAGATATATCTGTGACTTGTATGATGAATTGATATGCAAGATATTGCTAAGAATAAGGAAATCCAAATGAACAAGAAGCCTTGTTTCAGATTTCTTTAAACTTCTCTGGGTACAATCCATTCAGAAGCTAGCATTTTTAAGCCCCTTTGATTTCAATGGGAAACATCTAAGCACATGTCCCATTGGGACCTGAGAGTGCTTTATTTTGGCTGGTCCTGCCCAACCTATTTTGCATGTTTCCTCCCCTCCCCCAATAGAACAGGTATAAGAACAACAATATACCTTTTCCAAGTCATTTAAACAACAGGGACTGCCGCACTGGAAAACAGTTGCACTAGACCAGGGGTGCCCAAATCCTGACCCGGGGGCCACTTGCTTTCAATCAGGCCCTCAGGGAGCCCCTAGTCTCCAATGAGCCTCTGGCCCTCCAAAGACTTGCTGGAGCCCGTGCTGGCCTCTCAGCAAGAGAAAGACTGTTCGACCTCTCACTTGAGCTGTGGGACAAGGGCTCCCTCCACTACTTGCTGTTTCACATCTGTAATGCAGCAGTGGCAGTGAAGGAAAGGCTGGCCTTGCTTTGTGAAAGGCCTTTTATAGGCCTTGAGCTACTGCAAGACCTTCATTCATTCACACAAGTTCCATCTCTAATATATTCATTTATGTAAATTTATTCAAATTTTAAATTGTAAATTAATTCTTTTTTTTCCCCGGCCCCCAACACAGTGTCAGAGAGATGATGTGGCCCTCCTACCAAAATGTTTGGACACCCCTGCACTAGACCAAAAAACATGGAGAGAGTGTGGGCCACATTGGAAAGATTGCCAATGAGGATGGACCATCAATGTATGTATGTATTATTGATATATCAAATTACACTGCTAGATTATCACTCTTCATCAAATATATCTGGCGCGTTTTGCATCTTTCTAAGACCCCTTGAAAATGTGGAGGGGGAAAGTAAGCCAGTATTTAAAGATATCTGCATCTCATTTTTCCCAATGTTCAGAGTATCTAACAACCAAATGCCTAAAAGTATTTTAAAAGCAAACACAAAGCATGGTCTGAAGATAGAAAGAAGCCATCTGCACAAAATGGGATTTCAACATACCCCACTTTTCTAAAATCAAAGTTGCACAAAGCAATTAGTTAAAAACTTAGAAGACAACTGACAACACCATAAAATGTAATCATGACAGCTGGAACAATAAAACCAGTATAATGCATTGAAAAAAATCAAATCATTTAATAAGAGTGTTTTGAGAGCTCACTCAGTTGGTCAGTGCAAGGGACCTCCTTTTAAAAGTCTTCCAAGACACAGTATCACCACAGAAGAGAAACCATCTCTGATCCTAAACAAGTATATTTGCATAAAGCATGGACCAAAAAGTGGGATTCAAGATTATGACCAACATAAGACTGCCTCCTGAACCAGATTTCATCCTGATCTCAAGATCTGAGGGAGAGCTTATGCTACAAAAAAGTGAGTTTCAAGTCATCGTGAGTTTCATACCATCAAACACCAGGCAAGTTAAATCAAGTATCCTACTTTGCTGAGTAAATGGTTTATGTATGAAGTATCAGAATCCATCCCAAACCAGTCCTCACAATGCAATCCCAGCCCATTTACACTCTCCCCACCCAACAGCCTCAGTCAGGAGTACAGCAAAGCATACTTAAGGGGATCTTTGAGGCTGCAATCCTATCCACACTTTGCTGGGAATAAGTCCCATTGACTTTAATGAGACTTCTGAGAAGACATGCATAGGACTGTTAGTAAACAAGTGTAGTCACTGATGGAGACTAACACCATTAAGAGCTAAACCACGTGCAGCATAGAAACTCTTATGTCAGGAATTCGGGACTATTACTTCAGAAGCAGGTGGGGAGGTGGGTGAGCTTCAGTTTTAAATCACATCTATAGGGCTATGTTTGGATCCAAACCCCCCTCCCCCAAAAGCGGATTAACCCTGCAGCCAGAGGGGGGGGATATCTATAGTACGCCTATGGATCGAAGAAAAGGCAAACAAAATGCTTGCTAAAGAAAAAAAAGCTCTTCAACTACAAAGACAACCAGGAAGGCGGGAGATGCCAGTGGTTGCATTCCTCAGGAGCGGACGGGCCCTACTACTCGGAACTGAGAGCAAACGGGTTGTAAAGGGGGGGGTTGTTTGCAAGAGAATCTCCCCCCCCCCCGGCCTGGAAAAATTCCCCCTGCAAAAGTGAATGAAGGTGGCCAGGCAGATGAGTCAGGCCGGCGGAGGGACGCGGACAGCGCGCCAAGTTCCTCTCCTGGAGCGAGCCGAGGACATCACCGCTCCGAGTTTCGTGGGGGGGCCGGGAGGAAACTCCTGTGGCTCGCATATAAGAGAGGCAGCGGCAGGCAGCCGGGCCATCGCACACCTCCCCGCCGCCCGGGCAGCTGCTTCTCCAGGGACCGAGCGAGCTCCGCGCCTTCCAGCAGCCTGATGGCAAAACTCCGCGCCCTGATCGCCAGCCCTGCGGGTGAGTGATGGCTCCGACCCCACCCCTCCGCCCAGCCAGCCAGCCAGACAGGCACAGGGGGCGGCTCTGCTCTCAGGAGTGGGGGCGGGGGGAGGAGAAGGGTCTCAAGTCTGCAGCAGGATGGCTAGATCTTCTACACGAGATTATTTATCTTATTTAAGATAAAGTGGTATTATTATTAATAGTTTATTTAATGGGCTCACCACCCTCTTTCTATCAAGTGAGGCTCTGCAATGCGCAGAAGAAAAGCCTTGCTGGACCAGACCCAGCTAGTCCAGGACCCCATTTCCCCACACTGGTCTATCAGCCTATGGGGTGCCCACACGCCAGAGAGCAAGACAAGCCTCTCTCCGGCCATTCTGGCCACCCTGCTGCTGCCCCTGGATGTAGAACACAGGCATCCATGCAACCGTCCGAGATGCATCTCTCCCATCACCTTTTAAAGTCATCCGAGTCAGTTGTCTTGGCTACATCTTGTGGCAAGAAATTCCACAGGCTACCTTTGCACTGTGCCGGGGTCAGCCTTGGCAGCTGCAGGGTCCCATTGAAAACATTTTTTGCAGGTCCCTGCTTCACACCCAAGTTCTGTAGAATCTAAACCAAATGTCTAGATCTCCTTTGAAAAGTAAATGGTTCACAGAACCACTTATTTTAGTGACTGTGAAAATGATTTAGTAAATATATTAATTAAATGTAAGTGGACTTTTTGGAACAATTACTGTACCTTTTTTTGGATTTCTCATATTACTGCCTTTTCTTATGAAAATGTCTTTCTTGCTTTTTCCTCTGCAAAGTCTGTCCTCACTTCAGACTGTCACCCCTTCTCTCCAATGGTTGTATGTAATTCCTTACAAGCCTCTGATTACTTTCTCCTCCCCCCCCCCCCCACTTTTCAGGAAAATCTCTAAAGGACACATTCAGCAGTCCCACATTTATCACAATTAACATCTCCCAGGGTTGGGGTCAATTTGACATGGTTGGGGTGAGTCAAAGTCTATAAAACATGTGTTTGTGACATCTCCAGGACTCTTGTCTATTCACAGTCTCTCCCCGGCAGTTTCATTGGGATCACACCTAGTTCTAGTAAAAGGAAACCCTACCTCTCCTGCATTATTTTATACCTCCATCATCAAAGTTCCAAATGCTCTAGCCCAGCACTTCTTACCAGTTGTACTTATACCACTGGTGGTACTTGAGGTGGTGTCCGCTGGTACTTGCAGGACCTTCAGACCCCCATTGCCTGGCAGCGAGACCAGCAACACAGCATGACAAAAAGTGGTAGGAGGCTCCGCTCAGCAGGCAAGAGCTTCAGAGTGCACTTTTTGCATGCTTGGAAGAGCCCTCTCGTCTGCCCTGAGCCTCTCACCAGTGTTTTGTGTTGCATCTGATTTCCCAATATGGGCATAACTGGTGATGACATCATTGCCAGTTACTTCCAGTGGTACTTCCAACAGGTGGACTATAAAAAGTGATAGGGGACAAAAATTGAGAAACACTGCTCTAGCCTTTCCTCCTAAGGAAGGTGCTCCAGCCTTCTGATCATTCTGGTTGTCTTCTTTTCCACCTTTTCCAGCACAATAGTATCTGCCTTCAGATGCAATAATTATAACCGGATGCAGAATTCCAAATATGGCTGCACCATGCAGGCAACATAATAATATCCAGCCCGATTCTGGATCTCTTCCCTAAAGATCCCCAGCAATTTGTTGCTGTTTTGCTCACTGCTTTAGGGAGAAAAAAAATGCCAGGAGACAGATCTGTCAGCAAACCCAGAAACCTTTCCCTTAGTACTTTCAAGAAGGACAATCAATCAATTGGAGCAGGTTCAGAGGAGGGCAGTTAAGATGGTGAAGGGTTTGGAAACCAAGTCCTATGAGGAATGGTTAAAAAACTTGCTGAGAGAGCCTGGAGAAGATTAAAGAGAGATATCACCCTTCAAGTGCTTGAAATCAGCTAACACAGAGGATAACTTGTTCTCTGTGTTCCTGAGGGCAGGGCTAGAATGAGTGCAAACTACAGGTAGTAAGCTACACATGTGGAAGAACTGCTTCACTGTCTGGGGATGCTGAAGCAGTTGCCTGCACTGAACAGAGGACTGGACTAGATGACCTTAATGATCCCCTCCAAGTCTAACATTCTCACCTCAGGGATCATAGTAGACACTCCGGAATGGGCTGGCTGGCTCACATTTGTCAGCAAGGGAACTAAATTTTTGCACTCTCCAGACACACATTTATCAATTGGTTCAACTATTAGGGTCTGCAAAATTCTTTGTCAGTATGGTACTTGGTCATATATTTCCAAGTCACAAGAACATAAGAGCCCTGCTAGATCGGCCCATCTAGTCCAGCTTCCTGGATCTCACAGTGGCCCACCAGATGCCTCAGGGAGCACATAAGACAACAAGAGACCTGCATCCTGGTGCCACTACCTTATACCTGGCATTCTGATGCAGCCCACTTCAAAACCAGGAGGTTGCACATATCCATCACTGTTTGTAACCTGGGATGGCTTTTTCTTCTAGAAATCTGTCTAATCTTTTAAAGGCCTGATGCAATTACTACATCCTGTGAGAAAAGTCAAGTCTTGTCACTGAAAACATGTGAACGCTTGACACAGCCTATGCTCTGATATTGGTTAGAATCAGGTCTCTGCCAACAAGATCCTGGTCTTGATGCACAGAATCTAAGTATGTGATGCTGAAACTGCTTTCAGAAGTGTACTTTTGGTTCTGCCTTTGTTTCCAAATGCACAATGAGAGGGGTAACTGCACTTTCTTGGTGTTTCAAAAGGAATCAAGCATCCTTCCAATTGCATTCACTTTGCAGATATCCTGATCCATCTGTACATGCCAGTACAGCAAAGTTTAACCATCAACACTCCACTGCCACAGCTTAGGAATTTGCTTTACCTTCCTGTACCACAAACATTTGACTGCCATGAATATAGCATTTGTTGATTTTAAAGGTGTGCACATTTGTCATACTCCAACAAAAGTGTCTTATATAACAGGAAGCTGTGTTTATCCTTTGTGGTATTCCTATAGGAAAGCTCCACAAGTCAAAAGCTTGCAACAGGCAAATCAGCAGATTGTGCTGTATCCAGGGGCAAAGGGGGGACCATGGGTGCATGCCCCCCTCCAAACTGCCTGCCAGCAGGCAAGGGCACCTGCCAGGCTGAGAAAAAAAATTGGACTCAAGGGGAATGCCCATTGGGTGGGCACTGGCGAGATTGGCTGGAATGGGAGCTCAGGCCTACTCAGCCAGTAGACCTGGACTACAAGTCCAGGCAGGAGCCGAGGTCTACCCAGCTAGCAAACCTTTACTACAAGTTCAACCCAGAGCCCAGTTCTACCTGCCTGGTTGACCTGGACTCTGGAGTTGGTAGTGCTCATGCCCCCCCCCCCCAACACAAACACTGGATTCACCCCTGGCTGTATGGCAGAGTGTTACCTTTCAGAGTAGTGGCTCTCATGTTTTTAGTGGGGGGGGGGGGAGAGAAGAAGAGAAGAGAAAGCAACTATCCCTATTCCCCATATTATAAGTTGCTTTTCCATTGGCTGTTGCTGCTATGTTGTCTTTTTAAGAAAAGCTATGACCCTCTTTGAAGAAGGGACCATTTTGATCAACTGCTCTCAGAACTTTTCTTTAAAACTTGTATATCCTTAATTCTGCATTTACTCAAAAGCTGTGCTAGAGGGGTGTCATCTGAAGGGCCCAAACCTATCCAACTTTCCAGTGCCAACACAGCCAGCCACAATGCAGTCTCAAAGTAAGGGAACAAATGTTATCCTTAGGAGCCTTCCGTGACTGCCCTGCGCCCACTGCAGGATGCAGTGCACACCTCATTGGTGCAGCCAGGGGAGTAACTGACTGCCCTGGCACCTGGGGTAGTGATGCACTGCCCAGTGCAGAACCACTTCTGGGTTCTCCCCAGAGGATGGGGTGGGTGCTGTAGCTGCTTTGCACCCCCCATTCCTTCTCTGGGAGCCCTTAGTGGAGAAGCGGGGTGCATAAAGTATTCTTCAGGGAGAACATGGAGATGACTGCCTCCATACCAGCTGTGGTGGAAAGGCAGTCACTTTCAGGTTGTCTCTGGAGCAGGGGAGTGCATGTGTTCCATTCATTCTCCTCCAGAGGTTCCCGGCCACCAGAAGAGAAGGAATGGGGTGTGAAGCAGCCACAGCATTTGCCTCCTCTGGAACTAGGGCAGAGCCCAAGGCAGTCACATGAGTCACAGAGCCCAGGGCAAGTGCCCCCCAGGCTCCGCCCTAGTTACTGCCCTGGGTGCAAATTCCAAGCCAGGATGATGTAGTGGTTTTAGAGTTGTACTTAGACTTGGAAGATCCAGATTCAAATCCCTGTTCAGTCATAAAGCTTCTTGGGTGACCTTGGGCCAGTCACCACCTCTCAGCTAACCTACCTCACAGGGCTGCTGTGAGGACAAAAGAAGGGGAGGAACTATGTACACACCCCTGAGCTCCTTGGAAGGTAGAATAAAAATGTGAAAAATAAAAGGTTTCCCTAGTTCTAATCTCACCTCTGTCATGAACTCATCAGGTAGCCTTAAACACCCCATCTTGTAATATGGTAACAACATGACTTGCCTTCTAGGGTTGTTGTAGGTATAAGATACATGCAAAGCACCCTGAATGCTCAAAAGCACCGAGGAAGTGACTTGTGAGAAGTGAGGCTCACTTCCAGTGCCTATAGAATTGCACTGTCCAAGACCAGGGTGCTTCTCTATGTAGGATGCTTGAAAAAATGAATTTCCTGGAAATCTTAAACATTTTATAGGCATGGACATGATGGAAGAGAAATTAGAAAGTGCATAAGGAGAGAGGTCAGAGCACAGATGTCTTGGATAAAGAACAGAGAAGTTGCCTGTTCACAGGAATGTTTGTATCTTATTTCTTGTTTGTGTGGTTTTTGGTTTGTTTAGGTTCCTGGTGTCTTCTGGCTGCCTTCTCCCTGAGCTTAGTCGGCTCATTGATGGCTCATCCTGCACACACCAAAGGACCCACCAGCGAAAAACAAACAGCCAACTTAAGTGTTTGCTTGTCTGTTTCTGCACACTTCATGAGAGAGGTCAATTACTCATTGTCTCACTTCCAGGTATGGCATTCTTCCTTGGCAGCGTACAACATTGTTTATTCTGTGCCACCTTTGTACTCAGAGCCTCATAATTAGTAGAAGAACATACACCCCTGTTCCCAAAGAGCTTGCAGTCTTAAAAACAAACAATGGGGGAACCAACAGGAGGGGCACCTGTTCCAAGCATATTTAAGAGATTTATACACCACCTTTCCTACGCTCAAGGCAGTAGACAATACTACAATCATAAGAAAAGATTATATGAATAAGAGTAATTCCAAATTACAGAGTTAAATGATATGGATAAAAATAAAGAACAGCTGCAGCAAAAAATGGCACAAAAGTAGCAACTAAGGATAAAAAGGAAGGGAAGTGTTTTGCCAAATCCCCAGTCCAAGCTTTGCTTAGAGCAGTCATTTTCAACCACTGTGCCATGGCAGAATGGTGTGCTGTTAGTGGTCTACAGGTCTGCCACAGGAATTTGGGGGAAGGTCATTTATTAATAGGGCCAATGGGAGATGTGAGCCCCTACTGGCAGAATAGTGTGCCTTGTCAATTGTCAAAAACCTGATGGTGTGCCTTGACCATTTTAGTGTCTTGTCAATGTGCCATGAGATGAAAAAGGTTGAAAATCTCTGGCTTAGAGAATTATGCCCACTTTAAGCCAAATAGCTCCCCTTCTTTCCCCAACAATGGCCCTATTTCTGCCCTGCAGCACTGCTGGACCCCACCACCAGGGTAGCTCACCTGTTCAACCTACAGAGGTCCTCCTTCCTCCCCTCTCCTGCCAGCAGCTCCTCCAGCCGCTACAGTAGCACCTTGGTCCACAGCAGGTTTTGGGCAAAGCAGCCACACACCAATCTCAGTGTCTCCAGCAGTCTCCAAAGTCCATTCACCCATCAGTCCATCAGCAGTTCCAGTAGTCCATTAACCATTAGTTTCTCAGTCCAGTCTTTCCTCCCTCTGCTACCCACACCAAACTCTCCCTTCATCAGATGCTTTTATGCCTGAGGGCCCTATTGCCTTCAAGTGGCTGCAGCTGTGCAGCACACTCTCTGCTGAATGCCCAGGCCTCAACCCTTAAAGGGGCCACTGCTGACACCACATCCTACCTCCTCACCAGATCTTCTGCAATTCCAGGAGGTTCCACAACAGGGACATATGGTGGTGGAGAGGCAGGTGAGACAGAGCCTCCCTACTGAAGTTCTTTGAAAAGTGCCACCACCATGTGAGGTGTGCAACACACACAACCCATAAGCATGTGGGTCGTGTGTGCTCAAACACCTCACATGGAGGCAGTGCTTTTCAAAGGATTCCAGTAGGGAGGTTCTGTCTCACCTGCCTCCCCACCCACCTCATGTCCCTGTGCCACAACAGAGTATATGAATAGCCTCTCTTGAGCTGTACTCTTCTGGTATCAAGTCCCCCCCATGATTTCATTTGGGGTTGGGGCAGAATAGTAAACGTGTCTCAGTATGCCTCATACAGGGAGCAAAAGGCCTTGTTTTCTAGTCTTCCTGGCCACCCACCCCACCAGTTCACAATCAGAAGCAAAAAAAAAATCAGCATGGCTTTTCAGTTCTTTGCTCCTCCAAAATATAAGCAATGTTTAAACTACCTGGTCAAAGGGTTCACTGAAGTCACACTCCACACACCCCACACTCTCTCTCTATCCAGCCACTTCCAATACCTGAGCTCAGCCCTGAAACATGAGAGCACTTTTCCTCTCCAGAGAGGTAATGAAACATTTTCCTGCATCTGTGTAGGAAGGGAAGGATCTCATTTGCCGTTCCCAGGCAGGCATGCGCTCCAGCATGCGCCACACTCCAGCCTGGCTGGCTTGAGGACAACAGATCCCAAAGGTGTCAGTGGGGAGAAAGGAGTCCAGCTATATGGAGCTGAGCACCTTGGCTAGATGGACTGAGCTTTCCAGGGCACAGACCTGGCATCTGAGGGCCCAATCCTATCCAACTCTCCCACACCAGTGCCAATGGGGCATGCGCTGCATCCTGTGGTTGGGGGACAGCCACGGAGCTTCCTCCAGGTAAGGGAATGTTTGTTCCCTTTCCTTGGGGTTGCACCAGCACAGCATCAGGATTGGGCCCTGATGGCGAGCAGATGCACCCAAGGCCGCGCAGAGAAGGCCCAGGAGGGCCTGCGACGCCCACGGAGCGTGTCCCAGCCCCATAGGGTAGGAAAAAGCAGGAGGCCAGGACTCCGCCTCTTGCCAGCAGCTTCAGGACCGCCCTCCTCCCCCCACCCAGCTGCAGTGGGGAGGCGGGTGGGTCACAAGCAGGTGAAGCTCAAGATGGTGCGAGCAGCCGGTCCGCCGATCTGGGCGCCAGAGCCAGCAGCCCCCCCTTCCCCTCTCAGTGCCCCCGCTCAGGCTCCCCAGAAGGGTGGCAGGGAGCCGCTGGGGCGCCACTCCGCCTGCCAAGCTGGCGCCCAGGCGCGCGCGCGCTCTCACCCCCCCCCCGGGTTTCTCTGGAGACCTGCGCTGCGCTCTCGCTGCTGGCTGCAGCCGGGGGCTCTTCTCCCCACGCCCCGCCTCCAGCTGCAGGCAGGGCGGACTCCTGCCTGCCAGGGGAGCGGAACCGCAGCCCCGCTGGCACCTGTCGCTGGCACCTGTGCATATTTACGCAGAAGCAAGTCCGATTCTGGTCAATGGGGCTTACTCCCAGGTAAGTGTGGATAGGGTTGTAGCCCAAGAGCGCAATCTTAGGCATGTCTGCTCAGAAGCAAGTCCCATTAAAGTCAACGGGGCTTACTCCCAGGAAGGTGTGGATAGGATTGTAGCCTGAGAGCCCAATCCTATGCATGAAAGAAGTTCCATTAGAGTCAATGGGCTTACACCCAGGTAGTAGTGGAACAGGCTCGGTCCTCCGCACCGGCAGGCAAGTCTAGCCAGCTGTCGGCGACCCAGCCTGCCCACCACCCGGCAGAAAAGCCGCCCGCCCACTGCGCCGTCAGCTCCGCTCCGGGCGCACCGAAAGCTGCCCCTGAACACGCTCTCTCCGGGCTGGGAGCAGGTGGAGACACCAGCGCCGGTCCCGGCGGCAGGGAGACCTCGCCCTGGCGCTGCTGCTCGGCCTTCCACGCCTGCAGGTGCTTGATCTCCCCGCTGTGCCATCACAAGCACTCCCTGGTAGCTAAAGGAGCAGGTCGGAGGTTCCTCGCCCGGCTAGTTGGCAACTGCTACTCGCAGAGTCAGCCTCCCTTGGGGAAGGCACCAGACCTTGACGGTTGAGAACTACAATCCCAGGCACACTTTCCTGAGAGTCGCCCCCACTGAACACAATGGGACTTACGTCTGAGTAGACCAGGAAGGATTGGACTGTGAGCAGTGGCATAGCTAGAGGGGGTGCAAAGCACTAGGTTTTGCAGGGAGCCTCACCACAGCATGCAAGGGGTCCCTCCACCAGGAGTACGCCTCTATTTTGCTCGGTCTCCCCCACCTGGAATGGCTCCAAAGGAGAGGGGCCCCTTGGATGCTTCAGTGATGCTCCCCGCAAAACTCCCCTCTAGCTACACTACTGCTGTGACTGGGTGAGTTCAGGCGCAGGAGCAAGATGAAGATCTATTGTCTGTTCCCAGCATTTCAGATCTCGTTTCTGGAGCCCAACAAATCAGTGACAGACATGCAGCTTGGTCCAGTGTGTATTCATTCTGAAGTAAGATCCTCCGTTTAGCAGAACTTACTCTTGGGGAAACTGAGTGCATCAGTTTGTAGTCCTAACCTAATTAAAAAACTTTTGAACAAAGTGCAATCTCAAAACCTATTAAAAGTGAATTCTCCAACTCCCTAGGGCAGTGTTTCTCAAACTGTGGGTTTGGGTCACAAACCAATTTCAGGTGGGTCCCCATTCATTTCAATATTTTATTTTTAATATTTTAGACTTGATGCTACCATGCTATGTGACTGCATTTGGGGAAATGTTACAGATCTGTACTTCTAACAGGCGATTATGTGTATGCTTTTAACAATGATAGTCAATGGGGCTTACTCCTGGGTAGGATTGCAGCCTAGGATTGTTAAAAATTTTCCTGCTTGATCATGTCCCTTCTGGTCATGACATCACTTTCAGTGGGTCCTGACAGATTTTCATTCTAAAAAGTGGGTCCCGCTGCTAAAAATGTGAGAACCACTGCCCTAGGGCTACAGTCTTTACCTGGGAGTAAGTCCTATTGAATATACAAGGAACTACTTCTGAGTAAACAAAAGATTGCACTGTAAGTTTATTATGTATGGGTATAATTTTTTCTTTCTTTTACATCTTAGACTAGTGTCTATCAGTGTAATGCTTTATAGCTGAACAAATAGTTTTTCTTCACATTATATTCTACCAATGTTAAGACTGACTTATTCTTCAGTAGGGTCTTTGCATTTAAAAAAGAGCAAGTACATTACTTAAAGCAGTCACCCATATTTTCTCAGGTGCTTTGCAGTGCAATCCTTTCATGTTTACCTGGAAATAGGTTCCATTAACTTAAATGGGGCTTAATCCCAAGTATATGCATATAAAACTGCCTATGCCTGTCTACTTGGAAGTAAGTCCCATTGAGTTCAATGGGGTTTACTTCTAAGAAAGTGTGCATAGGATTACAGCCTCAGTTTTTCTTTCTTTAACATCACCAGGCACCTCCGTTTTGCTCTAGCCACCCTGAATGGCTCAGAGAGGGAGGGCGCTTGCATGGCATGTTCAGGCACCTGCAAAACTTAGCACTGTGACTCTCCCCAGCTACACTGCTGTCCCTGACTTTGTGTTCTTCCATGTCTTTCCAGTAAGGTGTAGTATCTTCATGTCCTGCATTTCCCTGCTACAGCTTCTTATAATTGGCTGCCACTGGTGGGATTGGGGAAACTCCTTGCCCTAATTATCTAACGTTGTTAGGGAGAGGATGATAACTTAATGTGGGGAAACTTTTTTTTAACAGCATCTCTGACTGTCTCATAATGTACAATTTCAGGTGAGAAATGTCAAAGTAGCAGATGAACATAGTTGCCCCCCCCAATAGGGGGGGGGCAACTACCTCGTACCTAAAGAAATGAAGAGCACAATCCTAGCCAGGTCTACTCAGAAGTAAGTCCTATTGTGTTCAATGGGACTTACTCCCAGGAAAGTGAGGTTAGGATTGCAGCCTAAATCTCATAATTGTCTTCCACATTTTATTAAAAAGACCTAGCTATCTTCAGTACTCATCCCCAGTCCCAAAATGGAACTCAGATAGAAGCCAACAATTACAGATTACTAAAGCACCAACAATACTCCCATTGTTTGTCATGGTTTAATGCCCAAGTCACTGTCTGGCAATCCCACAGGGATCTGTCTTATTTTAGTATGCCTGAAGCCAGGCGTGTCTGTTCATTACATAGTATTCAATAGTTGCCTCTCAGTGAAGCAGCATTAACTTTTGAAGTGTAGGAATATGCAGGGCATCTCCATGCCATGGCCACACAGCCTTTAGCAAAAGCTTATTAAGACTGTACAGAACAAGACTATACAAAACAAAGTTTCCAATTTCCTCCTAATTTCCTTTTATCAGCCAGCTGTGTTTGAAAACAGGATGGTAGAACAAAGATCCCCAGGGTGGCTGGTAGGAAGGAACATGGGGTGGGGGTCTGTGGCAAGAGAGCTGGAAGGAGATTTTTGCTGCCAGAGTTCCCACCACCACTATGCCTTTTTTTCCTGGGGGTATCTGGTCATGCCTCTGCTGCTGCCTCCTCCTGTCCTCCACCCTGCTGGGCAGGGGGAAAATCTGACCATTCTACTGCCCCCCCCTCTTCTCCTGACCCAGGCAGGATGGGATCCAATAATCCTCCCAGTGCTGTTTCCCCCTTGCTTCTGCCTCTTCACCTGGCTAGGGTGGCAGAGGACCAGCCTCTGACTGCCACTGTTCCAGCCATGAACCTTCTTCCAAGCCTAGCAGGAGGGGATCTGGATGCTGCCACTGCCGCTGCAGCCTCCTCCATGCCAGCTGGAGGGGATTAGTTCAAGGCAGAAGCAGAGCGTGTGTGCTCATGTGTACATCAATAAACAAAAAAGGGTGGGATATGTTTGGGTGTGCGTGTTGTCTGGAATTGGTGGTGCAATCCTGTTTTGATTGCTTCCACTGGCGGAGAGCAGAAGAACTGGGGAATGGGGTGGCACATTCACCATAATTCAGGCAGCAGGTCAGCTGCCATTTTAGTTCCCCTTTTGCCATTACACCACATTTACTCCCCTGGAGTCAAAATGAGTCTCAAGTCACTAAAATCAAGTCACTGATTATCTGGACCCATTCCAATCTGGCTTCAGGCCGGGGTTCAGGACGGAGACTGCCTTGGTCGCCTTGGTGGATGACCTTCGCCGGGGGATGGACAGGGGGAGTGCAACCCTGTTAGTCCTGCTGGACCTCTCGGCGGCATTCGACACCATTGACCATGGTGTCCTTCTGGGCCGGCTGGCTGGGTTGGGGCTTGGAGGCACTGTTTTGAAGTGGTTCCGCTCCTTCCTGGCTGACAGATCCCAGAAGGTGGTGCTGGGGGATGCCTGTTCGGCACCCCGACCTCTGAGGTTTGGGGTGCCGCAGGGTTCCATCTTATCCCCCATGCTTTTTAACATCTACATGAAGCCGCTGGGAGAGGTCATCCAGGGGTTTGGAGTGGGTTGCCACCAGTACGCTGATGACACCCAGCTTTATCTCTCCTTTCCCCCTGATTCTGAGGAGGCGATTGGGGTCCTGGATCGCTGTCTGGAGGCGGTTAGGGACTGGATGTGGGCAAACAAGCTGAAATTAAATCCGGATAAGACAGAGGTGCTCTTGGTTCCAAAATCCACAGCTCGGGTGCTGGACTATCGTCCTGCTCTGAATGGGGTTGCACTCCCTCTGAAGGAGCAGGTCCGCAGCTTGGGGGTTCTCCTGGATCCACAGCTGCTCCTGGCCAGGTGGCGGCGGTGGCCAGGGGAGCCTTTGCTCAGCTTCGGCTGATTCGCCAGCTGCGACCGTACCTGAGTTGCGCGGACCTGGCCACAGTAACCCATGCCCTAGTGACATCTAGATTAGATTATTGCAATGCGCTCTACATGGGGCTGCCTTTGAAGACAGTCCGGAAATTACAACTAGTACAGAACGCGGCTGCTCGTGTGGTTGCCGGGGCACGTCGGTTTGACTCTGTCAAGCCGTTGCTCCGGCGGCTACACTGGTTGCCGGTTCTGTTCCGGGCCCAATTCAAGGTGCTAGTTTTGACTTTTAAAGCCCTTTATGGCTCGGGTCCGGGGTATTTGAGGGACCGCCTCCTTCCCTACAATCCGGCCCATGCTCTTAGATCATCTGGGGGGGCCCTTTTGACTGTGCCGCCACTAAGAGATGTGAGAGGGGCAGCGGCCAGGAAGAGGGCCTTCTCGGTGGTGGCCCCTGAACTGTGGAATACCCTCCCCTTAGAACTGAGAACTGCTCCCTCGTTGCTAATGTTTCGACGTGGACTGAAGACCTTTTTATTTCAAAAAGCTTTTCATTGTTGACAGGCTGGCTGGCGTTCTTGCTTTTTATATGAAAATCTACGGGGTTTGTTTTGTTTTTAGCTTTTTAATCATTGTAAATTGTTTTTAACTGTTTTTCATGTTGTATTTTTAAATTGTTTGTTAGCTGCCTTGTGTGCCCGTTGGGCAAAAAGGCGGGGTACAAATTAATAAAATAAATAAATAAATAAATAATAATAATAATAATAATAATAATAATAATAATAATAATAATAATAATAATAATAATAATAATAATAATAAAAGGTTTCAATAAATACTTTTCCCCTAAGTAAGTTTTCTTCTCTAAGCTGAAAGTTTAGCAATCAACTTTATAATACTGTGGGGGGAAAAAATTTGAATGCCTCTTTCAGATCCACCTTCCAGGATAAAACATGCAAGTTGAAACCTGTAAATGACTAGATTGCTACCTGTCCAGGTGCACCTGTAGCATTTGCACTTCTAATGCCAGAATGAATCAGTGATTGCTCAAAGTAGGCTTTGGTTTCAGAGCGTGTCACATTTTCTCCTTTTCTGGTGTCAGGGATTGACTCTGTGCAATATCAAGATGTTACATGAAAACAGAAAGTCTGAATGCCTAATAAATAGTGTTCAAGTATTCCTTAAAAAATGTTTAGCACTGTACTTAATAGACATAGGGTAGAGCGTCCTGTAAAATGAATTACTTTGTTCCAAAGAGCACAGTACTGGGATATCTTGAAATAAATTCCTATGGGGATGATATTGTGTTGTATCAAGTAATGACATGACTATCTTTCCATTCTTTTGTATTGCCTAATGCTCACTGTCATGTCATGAAATTAGAAATGCAAACCATACCTGCCTGTTAGGGTGGGGACTGGAAAAACTTGAACCAAGACAAGTCTCAAGACTGAAGCAACTGTTTTGTTGCTTTTAAGAGACCAAATACCGCTTGGAAGACTACCACTGTCTGTTTGGGGATCTATGTCTTTCTTGCTCTGCTCAACATATATTTTGTAAATAAAACAGATGTTGCACAAACACTGTAAACCTTCAGTGCTCTCTTCAAACAAAGAAGTGATCCTATAAGACTTTCCCCTCACTCAGTAGAAGAACAGAAAATGCAAAACGTTCAGTGAAAAGACCTTTACATTATCAAACAAATTCCAGTTTCTGCACCATGCAACAGAAACCTGATGTGCTGCATCTGATAGTTGTGAGCATTGCTGCACCAACTCACTCATTTGCACCAGCTGCATATTCTGGGTAGGTGCAAAGTGTTAATGCAACATCATGCTTGTTGTACCAGTGGATGCATCCAATTCTCAATACTTCAAAGCCAGCTCAGTGATACACGGAGCTGGAATGATTGCCCCTTAAGTCACATGCTTAGAAACAAATTCATTATGTGCATCTTCAGATGTTCACCTAAAATCCAGGTTGAGAAATGTACCTATGCTCTAGATGAGGGGATGAATATATTTATACCCTCATATGTCAATGCGCAGGCTCAGCTTCTGAACAAACATCCCAAACTAGCACACCTGAACACTATTAACCTGCATTTCATCTCCCTGTCACTTGTTGAAAACATTCAAAGCTGCAGTGTCTTTCATGGATATTTGTTGTTAACATTGGCAAAGCAATCGTGAGTGATCTCAGATCACCAGCACAAATTGGCTTGTAGGTACTATTAGTTTTCACAATTAATGTATTGTCTTACTTTATATAGGAAACATTTAATTGCACCATGGGACAGATTCTCCCTATCAATCCTAACAACGAAGAGAAAATCAAAAAGGCCTGCATGGGAGGAAAATCATCTAAGGTATTAAAAGTATTTCCAGTAAAGCCAGTGGTATTAACTGAATTTAAGTCATGGAATTCATGTCTTTATTATATATTTTTTTTTTACATCCTTGATTTCAGCCCGGATTCTGCATGCCAGAAGCAAATGATGTTGTGGATCAGGTAAACCACCTTTGTCAAACAGCATTGAGTTCATTTCTTCATCTTGTTTAATGGAATCTCTCCAACTGTTTCCATATGTTTTAATGGCTGTTATCTCCTGTAGGCTTCATGCATGGACACCATCTATACAATTTTGAAGCACTATGAGGTGGAAATCAAGACTTTCAATTCTCCAAAGCTTTTGAATATTGTCAACCATATGATGCAGGTAAGTTCCTGTTGTTTAAAAGACTGAGGACCCAATCCTATCCAACTTTCCAGCACCAGTGCAGCCGCAATGCAGCCCCAAGCTAAGGCAACAAATGTTCCCATACCTTGTGGAGGCCTCTGTGACTGCCTCCCCACCACAGGATGCAGTGCATGCCCCATTGGCATGGCTGCACTGGCACTGGAAAATTGGATAGGTTTGGGCCCTGAGGGCACAATCCTATCCAAGACTCCAGCACTGGGGCAGCTGCAAACCTTAAGGAGGCCTCCAAGACTGCTTCCCCAACACAGGAAGCAGTGCACCCCATAAGCACAGCGGCACCGGCACTGGAAAATTGGATAGGTCTGGGCCCTGAGGGCACAATCCTAACCCACTTTCCAGCACCGACATAAGGGCAATGCAGCTCTGAGATAAGGGAACAAATATCTCCTTACCTTGAGGAGGTGTCTGACTGCCACCCAAATACAGGATGCAGCACACGCCCCACTGAGGGCCCAATCCTATCCAGTTTTCCAGTGCTGGTACAGCTGTGCCAATGAGGCATGCACTGCATCTTGTGGTAGGGCAGCAGTCATAGAGGTCTCCTTAAAGTATGGGAACATTTGTTCCCTTACATGGGGCTGTATTGTGGCTGCACCAGTGCTAGAAAATTGGATAGGATTGGGCCCTGACACAGCTATGCCTATACTGAACTGAAAGTTGGTTAGGATGCGGGCCATAATTACCCAATGTTACCTTTAGATAAAAGTAATTACCCTGAATATTACTTTGCCTTGTTTAGCACAGTAATTTTACAAACTGGAAGCTGTGATATTGCCCATGGATTTAAAATCTTATTTAAAAAAAAAAAAAAAGACTGGGAGATACTTTCCTATTTATTTATTATTTGTTCAAAATGACTGACAACCCTCACAACAGCCCTTTAAAAAATTACTCTTATTCCCATACTGCATATGAGAAACACAGCATAAAAGCTAGCAACCAGCCCAAGGCACCCATTGGGCACAATCCTAACCAGGTCTACTCAGAAGTAAGTCCTATTTTGTTCAATGGGGCTTACTCTCAGGAAAGTGTGGTTAGGATTGCAGCCATAGTTAATTAGCTGAGCTTGAGCATAGATTTTACAGTGAGGAAGTCATCAGTGTTTCAAGTTATAGCCACAAGGATTTTACATCTTCCCTGCTCCTTCAAAACTGGGTAGGTAAATCAGTCAGCTTTTTAATTCAAAACATACAACTGTATCATAAGTGCTGTCAAGTTTCAGCATAACTTTGTCTTCATTTACAAGGGACATCAGACAAGCAAACAAACAGAAAATGGCAAATTGTTGCCAAATAAACCAGTCTTTATTTTGTGTAGCCAATAAAGCCATTGTAGCTAGGAAAATGGGATGCACTATTAATAAATGCTAATGGTTTGTAGCAGTTATAAATACTATAACAAACGCGCCTGATATTCTAATCTGTAAACCACAACCAATTAATCTTTCAGCCCTTCTTCTTGAGTGTCATCCATGTACAAACTAGTTGGAGGAAATGGTTTCTAACCACTGTGGCTTTAACTAACATTTGTGATAGTGTAGGGAAGTGGCTAAGGACATTTATTTCAAAATAAGACCTGCTGAACACAGAGGGCCTTTCTTTTGAGTAAACTTACAGAGGATCAGACTGCCTTAGTTTGGCAGTCTGGGTCATTCTCAGTTCAGGTTATTTCCTCAGGTGGCCTTAGACAAGCCACATTTCATCTTGCCTTCAGACTCTGTAACCATGTGCAATATGGGGATAATAGCGTATCCTACAGGATTGACCTTTATTATTATGCCCATATTGCAGGTGGAGGACTTAGGTGGATGGTTATTGTAATGCTTACTGAAATAATATATGTGGAATTCTTTGAATACTCTAAACACCCTATATAAATACTACGTATTGTTATATTTGCAGAGGTTCTCTAACTTTTTAGCACTAGGACCCACTTTTTAGAGTGACAGTCTTTCAGGACCCACCAGAAGTGATGTCATGGTCAGAAGTGACATCATCAAGCAGGAAAATTTTTAACACCCCTTATATGACAAATGACAATAATCAAATCAATCAATTAATTAATTAAAGTTTACCATTAAGTATGTTTAAAAAATTATTTAAAATAAAGAACCCTCCTAACCTTCCCAAGCAGTTGCTCATCTGTTTAAAAAAAATTCCCCAAACATCCCAAAGTCTTGTGGTCAGCTGTCCATAGCTACCCAGGAGTAAGCCCCATTGACTTTCATTGTTAGAAGCATATATTGTACATAGTAGTTGTTAAAAGTACAGATCTGTAACATTTCCCCAAATGCAGTCACATACCATGGTAGCATCAAGTGTAATAGATTAAAAATAAAATACGCATTGAAATGAACGGGGACCCACCTGAAATTGGCTCAAGACCTACCTAGTGGGTCCTGTCCCACACTTTGAGAGACAAGCATAGCATAGCATAGCATATATGTGCTTGCAGTATAGCATTGTTATAGTTTAGACACTGCAAGCACAGTCCTATGCTTGTCTATTAAGAAGTAAGCACCATTTTCTTCAATGGCACCTATTCTCATGAAAGTGTGCAAAGGATTACAGTCTGCATTGGTTCAGCATAAATGCTTATGTAAATTTGCTTTCACATTTCTTTTTGATTTTCAGGCTTTGAAAACTGACCACAAGATAACTGAGCAACCAGCATCCATACAACACCCTTTGAAGAAAAGCTATGGAGATGATATGAATCAATGCCAGATTCTCTTAATTTTGCAAGAGCTCAGTCAGACCATCCACAGAAACTTGAACTACCTGAAGTCCCTAGAAATATAATGCTGAAAGAAATTAGCTAAGATAGAAAAAAACATAGTATTATAGTCATGGCTATTCCAGTCTTGTGCCTTAAAACAGGATATCCATATTTTATTTTTCACATTTTTATACCTCCCTTCCTCCAAAGAGCTCGGGGTTATATATCTCTTTCCTTTCCTCCTTTTGTCCTCACAACAACCCTGTGAGGTAGGTGAGGCTGAGAGACCATGACTGGCCAGCGGTCATCCAGGAAACTTCATGACTGAGCGTGAATATAAGCCTGTATCTAGATCCAAATCCTGAACCACTACACCACTCTGATTTTCTATTATTATTATTACCTGTATTGGCAACCTTCAGGCTCGAAAGACTATGGTATCGCGCTCTGAAAGGTGGTTCTGGCACAGCGTCTAGTGTGGCTGAAAATTATTTATTATTATTATTATTATTATTATTATTATTATTATTATTATTATTATTATTTACAACAGTATTTATATACTGCTTTTCAACAGAAAGTTCACAAAGCGGTTTACAGAGAAAATCAAACAACTAATGGCTTCCTGTCCCGAAAGGACTCTTCTGATTGACAGTGTGCAGTGAGCAAATTCACCATGCAACAATGCCTACAACACAGGCATCAACTCTCTCTAAGACATGGAGAACCACTGTCAGGCAATACTAACCTATGTGGACCTTCTTACCCTTACCTATCTGCTCCCTCTGTTCTCTATTCACTAACAGCCCGATCCTGAAGCTGATGGCTGTGCCGGGTGCAGTGGCAACAAAACAGCTACCGCTGCATCCAGCGGCACTGCCAAGGTCACTAGAGGTCTCCTCGGGGGAAGAGGACTTTGTCCCTTTCTCCCAGGGAAAGTCCCAAGCCAAGTCCCAGTGGGGCTCCTCAAGTCTGTGCTGGCTATTTTGCCAACATAGACTTGAGAGACTCTTTGTCGGGCTTTTCAGCCCAACGCAGAGTTCAGGATCTGGCAGAACAGGGCAATGCTGGTACTACCCCCACTCACACCCCAGTTCTTCTCCCCGTTCCATCTGCATTCCATCCTCCTCTCGTCCCTCAGAGGGCACTGCCACCTAGCAGTCTCACCCCCAGCTGCGGCGCATTCTCCTCCTGCTGGCACTGGGCCCGGCACCTGACTGGCATGGACCCAGTGCCAGCGCTTCCTAGTCCCCGGGTGCCATAAGCATGCTTTATGGCATGTTTAAGGCACTCAGCGCTGGTGCTAGGGGTTCAGCGCCGGTGCTGAGGGAGTCCAGGATTGGGCCCTTAGATTATAAGCTGTTGGTGACAGGGAACTGTCTGTTTTTGGTTTTTGCTAATATATTAATACTAATATATGAAGGGTGCTCTATAAATAATAATTTATGAATAATTTATAAGTAATTTATAAAATATATTACACATTTATAAGGTTTGATAGTTATTTGTTTTTCTGAATGGATACATTATTTCTCAAATTACTTTTTTCATTATTGAAAAAAAACATTAAAATGAAAGGACATACTCCGATTGTTTCTTTTAAAAAAACTTGGAATATGTTCCCATTTCCAGCCATTTATATATTTTGCCAACTGACTGCAATCTTCTGTGCCTTACAGCTTGTATATTTGTATACTGTACTTTATAGGGCATCTGTACTTTATAAAATCATCTGACACAAGGAGGAATAAAGTCATTTTTTGTCTTCACGTGCTCAGCTGGAAGGACTGAAAAGGATATCTAGCTCAAATGATAGAGCTGCAGATATATACAACAGCCCCCCACACAACTAGTCTGCACAATTCATGTGACTGAATTCATGTGATTGCACAATATAGAAAAAGGATAGGTCCATTTCAAGAAGTGCTCACCATGGATAGTAGCATAGCAGTGTTTAAATTTAAACCATAGCAGTGTTTAAATTTCAAGGGAGCAGCCCCTTACCATTTGTTCTGGCCTTTGTAATTTAGAAGGCTGGGGAGGGGGTGGATTAATATGGTTAATGGGGGAAGCAGAAGGTGGAATTTGTGAATTTCATTAAGCACCTCTTATCTGTTCTGCTATTATTTGAGCACTGGTTTCAGAGAATTGGTGAAAGAAGCTCAAGGAAAGAAAAGCAATCAGTCTCAGAAGCCCATCTGATTCTGAGCTGAGCCCATCTCTCTCAGTCGGACATAGGCAGCCCAGTTCTAACCTGTACTGGCACAGCCTGGCTGCATGGCCTGTGCTGTATCCAGCACATGTTAGGAGGCAGCTAGAGGTCTGCCCAGGGAAAGGGGTATTTTCCTTCTTACCCCATGTCAAGCTCCAGCCTGCTCTATGGGGCTTCTTGGATCCATGCCAGCTATATAGTTGGTGCAAATCCAGAAAGCCCAATGTAATGCTAGGAGGGGAGTTAGTACATACCAGGGGAAGCCTCTGCCAATCCCATTCCCTCCCAGACTCAATCTACCCCCATTCTGACCTTTCTATGCCCAGAAATGTTGCCTCCCCATCTCACAACTTTCCGCCTCCTGGTGCAACCTTACATGCACCATCCAGCCAAATGGTTGGATGCAATAGCGGCAGTGGCCCAGGCCTCTCCACTGGCACAGCTTCCTCTCTGGTTGCCATGAATGTGCTTTGTGGCACATTTACAACACATTTGGCAAGCACAGCAGGTGTTGTGCTGGCCAAGAGTGCAATTAAGATTGCGCTCTGAATGCGAGTGAAACCTATCCATTAAATTCTAGGTTCCCAAATTGTTGAATGGGATGTTCAGGCTCCAGAAAGGTTGGGAAACACTTTTAGGTGGATCATGAGTGCTAAGTTGTGGGAGTAATCAATTGTTGCTGAAAGAAAGGCACATCCATTCCAACATTTCACCCATAAAAATGGGAACATGCTTGTGACATCCCTAATCTCACGCACCAAGGTTCTCTTCATGAGCCCTACCCCTTCCATTATTAACATATTGTTGAAGGTTCTTGACTACCCACTATGTGCTGAACTCACTGGCTCTGCAATACCCCTGTCCTTCATTGATTTAAAAGACAAGAGAAAAACTATTTTTCTAAGATGCCTTTATCAACAGTTCAAAATACAGCATATTGCTTGCTTCTTGCTAAATGAAAGGCTGCACAGTGCATAGTGCATTACTGTTTATGGACATGAACTCCATGAATGTGCACAAGAGTCAAGATTATGCATCAATTTCCCACACTGAGATATAACTTCAAAAAATCCAGGAGTGGGAATTACAATAGCAAGTAACATAAACAAGTTTTTTGCAAGGTATCCCCCTAAAAGCAAAAATAGAAACACATAAGGCATAGTAGTGTTCAGAAATAAGGGTGTTCCCTGGTAAATAAGGAAGATGAGAGTGTGTGCATGAAGCAACTGGGTGGCACATTTCTTTCTGGAAGTGCTGAGTTCTATGAGCAGAAAAAACACAGTAAAAATAATTATTAATTTTAAAACATTTACGCTACAATCCTGTACACCAGTGGTTCTCACGTTTTTAGCATCAGGACCCACTTTTTAGAATGAAAATCTGTCAGGACCCACCTGAAGTGATGTCATGACCAGAAGTGACATCATCAAGCAGGAAAATTTTTAACAATCCTAGGCTGCAATCCTACCCACACATACCCAGGAGTAAGCCCCATTGACTATCATTGTTAAAAACATACACATAGTAGCTTGTTAAAAGTACGGATCTGTTACATTTCCCCAAATGCAGTCATGTAGCATGGTAGCATTAAGTCTAAAATATTAAAAATAAAATACTGAAATGAATGGGGACCCACCTGAAATTGGCTTGCCACCCACCTAGTGGGTCCTGACCCACAGTTTGAGAAACACTGCTACACACACCTGGATTAACTCCTATAAAACTCAATGGGATTTACTTCTGAGAAGACATGCACAGGTAATGCAAATTCCATGAGGCATCACAACCTGGCTTCTTTTGGAAGCCAATGGTGTCCATTTGGCATTTGTTTTATTCACAAATACACAAGTTAAGCATGAGAAGTATGAGAAGTTGAAGACCAGGAAACAGAGAGTGGGTGTCAATAGGCAATTTTCACAATGGAGAGAGGTGAAAAGCGGTGTGCCCCAAGGATCTGTCCTGGGACCGGAACTTTTCAACCTCTTCATAAATGACCTGGAGACAGGGGTGAGCAGTGAGGTGGCTAAGTTTGCAGACACCACCAAACTTTTCTGGGTGGTGAAGACCAGAAGTGATTGTGAGGAGTTCCAGAAGGATCTCTCCAAACTGGCAGAATGGGCAGCAAAATGGCAGATGTGTTTCAATGTAAGTAAGTGTACAGTCATGCACATTAGGGCAAAAAATCAAAACTTTAGATATAGGCTGATGGGTTCTGAGCTGTCTGTGACAGATCAGGAGAGAGATCTTGGGTGATGGTGGACAGGTCGATGAAAGTGTCGGCCCAATGTGCGGCGGCAGTAAAGAAGGCCGATTCCATGCTTGGGATAATTAGAAAAGGTATTGAGATCAAAACGGCTAATATTATAATGCAGTTGTACAAATCAATGGTAAGGCCACACCTGGAGTATTGCATCCAGTTCTGGTCGCCACATCTCAAAAAGGACATAGTGGAAATGGAAAAGGTGCAAAAGAGAGCAACTAAAATAATTACTGGGTTGGGGCACCTTCCTTATGAGGAAAGGCTGCAGTGTTTGGGCCTCTTCAGTCTAGAAAAGAGGCGCCTGAGGGGGGACATACAAAATTATGCATGGGAAGGATAAAGTGGATAGAGAGATGCTCTTTACACTCTCACATAACACCAGAACCAGGGGACATCCACTGAAATTGAGTGTTGGGAGGGTTAGAACAGACAAAAGAAAATATTTATTTACTCAGTGTGTAGTTGGTCTGTGGAACTCCTTGCCGCAGGTTGTGGTGACGGCATCTGGCCTGGATGCCTATAAAAGGGGATTGGATAAGTTTCTGGAGGAAAAATCCATTATGGGTTACAAGCCATGATGTGTATGTGCAACTTCCTGATTTTAGAAATGGGCTATGTCAGATGCAGGGGAGGGTACCAGGATGCAGGTCTCTTGTTATCTGGTGTGCTCCCTGCGGCATTTGGTGGGCCGTTGTGAGATATAGGAAGTTGGACCAGATGGGCCTATGGCCTGATCCAGTGGGACTGTTCTTATGTTCTTATTAGAAGAAGGCAAACTGCAGAGCAGACTTACAAACAAGTTAAACCAGCTTCTCTCTCACACACACGCACATACTCCCCGCACTTCTGTAGTCTACAAGGTGTTGCTAGTCTTTGGCAATCTCATGTGGTTTGTCTCTCTCTGTCCCATTCCAGCTACCTATCTTCAGTGACTTTATTTGTTTCTTGACATAAGTGCACACAGGCAGGCACACCTGCAAGGCAGAAGAGAGAGGGCATGAGTCACCTTACAACCTCACTGGCATTCCACATTCTGAAAATTCTGGAGTCATTCGCTCCCAGCTCAGGGTACTTACTTTCCAAGGCAATCTCAATCATTTAACACTTCCTATAAGGTACTGAAACAGTAGCACGGGCATCTTTGACCATAACACAGGCCAACACACATTTTGCTTCCTTAAGCGTTACACCAAATCCTGGGTATATTTGGGGTGCTGATTCCAAAAATGGCATCGGTTTTGCCCTATCACGTCTAGTTTTGGAGACACTGCATAGCCACAGCATAGCCTACACCATGACTTCCTCATGAGGAAGCTGTTTGAACTATTTACTAATGAGGCTATACTATATCTCCAAAACTAGACGTGATAGAGCAAAACGGATGCCATTTTTGGAATTCATATCAAACCACCATAAAGTATGGGAAAAACTTTTCTGACCCTCAATTTTGTAGGCCTGTGTAATCAGTGGGCTACCTAAGAAAAGAATTTGCAGGCCTGGTTGCTGTTATCTGATGAAGTAATAATCTTCTATTTTCGGGTTCGTGCCTTGGTGCCCTACACAAATGCTCTTGTGCCCTATACAAACGCTCTTCCCTCATCGCCAACCTTTTGGTCGGTGGTGAATCAAGTAGCCCCTTTGCGGGGTTACTTCCCTTACCCAGGAGAAGGGGACAAAAGTCCCCTTCTCCCGAGGTGCAGCCTGTGGCTGCCGTGGGCGCACTGGATGCAGCAGCAGCTGTTTTTGGTGCTGCAGCAGCCACGTGCCACCGGAGCGCAGGATTGGATTGCCCATGGGCTTTGCACAAGCTGAGTTTCGTGGTGTTGCATGCATACTAGCTGGGATACCATTGATAAGGCACCCTGCCAGGGAGCTGTAAGGGAAATTGGCTTCATACTGGTCAGCACAGCCAGCCTACTTCCAATCAGGCAAAGTTCAGCCTCTGAGAAGAGGTACCCTACAAGAACTGGAACTCAGCTGGAACTTACAAGAGAGACTTGAGCAGAGTGTGCTGGCAAGCCTGCTTATGAAACACAATTGGATCAAGAATCCAGGCTTAATTATAGGCATCAAAGAAAACAAAAGACAGAGGAAGCTCCAAACAGGAGTTTCATGGGTGACTACAGAACATGGCACAAGTATTTGGCTAATATTTGGGCAAAAATAACTGTGGATGCTAAATAAGGGCGCAATCCTAACCTACTTTCCAGCATGTTGTGCAACTTGAAGGTTAGGGAACAAACATTCCCTTACTTTGAGGAGGCCTCCATGACTGCCATCCAACTGCAGGATGCAGCACATGTCTCACTGCAATAGCTATGTCAGCACTGACAAGTTGGTTAGGATTTGGGCCTAAGTAATATAAGTGATGTAGTAACACCAAAGACAGATGGCGCTGTGGATGTGTTAACTAATGTGTAGTAGGTCGATTTGAGTCAGGGTGGAGTCAGGGTGGTCTGTTCAGATTCCCATTATCCAAGGACCTTCACTGCCTGGCAATGATCTCTTCATTAAAAATATAAAAACACTGGGTGCAATTTCTGCCATTTCCAGGCACAAGACTTTACAGTACAAACCTGTACCTGTGCGTTGTACATGACAGTCTCACTTGTTCAAAATGAATGCTTTTACATAGAGGTGATTTGGTAATAGCTGCAGAAACGCAACATTCCTGGACCCAGCCTACCTGCTATGGAATTTTGTAACAGGTTATGCTTTGGAATCAAATGCCAACCAATCACCTTGCTTCTTTAATAATTGCAACCGATGTGACCTATGCAATAATTGCAACCTATACAATTCACCTGAGTCACACAACGTTTCATGTCTCTGCATGATGATTATGAATTAATGATTGTGTAAGAATTTGAACAATTAGTGTTTTTGGAATTCACACAGAACTAGAAGGCAAAGCATTTTATGACTTGGATTCAAAAAGCCAAAGGAATTTAGGCTGCTTCATTTCAGTGTGTCAGGTTCCTGCAAAAGGCATATTAAACAAGGTCAATTAAAAGAGGGTGGCAACCATAATTATAAACATACTGCTTATGACTGGTCTATTACACAGGCCAATGCACATTTTGCTTCCTTAAATGTTACAACAACAAATATACAACAGTATATTTGGGGTGCTGATTCCAAAAATGGCATCCATTTTGCCCTATCATGTCTAGTTTTGGAGACACGGCATAGCCTCTTTAGGGATTGGTTCAAGCAGCTTCCTCATGAGGAAGCTGCTTGAACCATTCACTAAAGTGGCTATGCTGTATCTCCAAAACTAGACGTGATAGGGCAAAACGGATGCCATTTCTTATTATAGGTTATAATTTCAAGCACAGGCATGCTTGGATGTGTTCTGCAAGGTCTGCCAATGGAACCAGCTGCTGGTTCATGAAAGGCACACTCACTTATTCTTAAGTAAGTGCAAGGATTAGGATTCCAAGGACAATATAAAACACCTAGCAATTGCGGCTGTATTTGTAGCTTGATGCATTTAGGAAATTGTTTGGTTTGCTCTTATCACTTCTAGCCAACATGAGTAGTACAATAGCCCCACCTTCTGTCAAAATCACCAGAAGCACATGGAGTTTCAAAACACACATGACCGGAGGTGGACATATGTCACCAGAAACTTAGGGTCAGAAGCCCTACCCCAGAAGGGGTTGGGGGGGTCAAGTTACACCCTCCCCCCAGGAACTCTCCCTCATGTCCTAGACCTATAGGAAGTGTGCCATTTTCCCAGAAATTATTTGGGAAGTCATGTAACCTATCTAAGAACTTCCTACAAAACCCTGGACCTATAGGAAGGGGTTGCAGAACTCTAGGACCAATGGCGTGGAGGGCACCCTATGGGCACCATTTTTCATGCCTCCCCTACAAATGGGCTGCCATGTGACCCCTTGAGAAACTCTCCCTGCCCTCTAGAGCAATAGGAAGGAGTTTCAAAACCCAGGGGCCAATGGCATGGCGGAGGGCATTTTAAGAACAGTCCCGGGCATGCTTGGACAACAGGAAAGGCATTTAAACCTTTATCTCCTTCTGGGGAAGGAGAAAAGCCCACTTGTTTTTTTTCTACTTGCAAGTGGTTCTAAGCGTTGCAGTTAATATTGCTTACTGCTTACAGGTAGATTCTTGCACACACAGCATGGAACATTCCAGTAATCTCTGGCTTGTTCTATCCTAAACAGACATGGGCTTTCTGGACTGAAGCCTTCATGATGCAACCTTTTAAATATCCCTGTAGACAATGCTGCAAAACTGCGTCCACCGTTGCTCTGAGTAATGATTTCACTGCAACCATCTAACAACATGGGATGAATGTCCATTGGGCATTATCTGAAGTCCCAAAACATGACAAAGAGTTATAAATCCTTCTTGATTTTCAGGAACTTGCTGTTCTGTCTGCAGGCTCTTTGGAGAACTGGAGTGCTCTTTCTCCATTGGGGAATCCTTAATAATAATAATAATAATAATAATAATAATAATAATAATAATAATAAATAAATAAATAAATAAATAAATAAATAAATAAATAAATAAATAAATAAATAAATAAATGTTTATACATTACTTCAAGCTTACTCACACATCCCAAAATTAGAGTTCCCCTCCCCCCCATAAGAAAGTTACCTGTGTGAACTTGGTTTTCAATGTCTTGGAAAGAGTTTCCACCTCCAATGGAGATCTCTCAATGTGCAGGTTCTCTTTACCACAGTCCCACAGTGGGAAACGCTCAACCACATCCCATGCAAGCTTGTAAATAAGACGCAAAGTAGGCCACGGGTAATCATCAGAACTGGTACTAACATAATGCTTTCTTTGCTTTTTAATGTTGGAGAAGGATGGCCAAGAGGTTCTGTGTTCCTCTTGGGAATCTCTTGGAAAGAGATGGGGAGTCCTGTAGGCCTCTTGGGAAGAGCTAGGAGCATTTTCCATAGTAAAAGGGCCTGTGGTTCCTATTGCTTCTTCCAGTTCTTCAGCACAGTTCCAGTATGGCACCCCTTCTAGAACTGCAGAGCCTTGCTCCATTTCCTACAGCTTCTGGTTATAAAAATTTATAGTCATTCCAAAACACTGCCAGACTGCAAAGTTGAGAGGAAATTCTGTAGGCCTCTCCATTTGGGTCTCAGCTGGCAGCAAAAAAAGTGGGCTTTCCCCCTTCCCCAGAAGCTTAAATGTCTTTCCTGCTTTCCAGGCATGTCCAGACTTGTTCTTAGACTGCCCCCCCCCACACCATTGGTCCCTGGGTTTTGAAACTCCTTCCTATTGGTCCAGTGCAATGGGGGGGGGGGTTTCTTAGAGGGGTCACATGGCAACCTATTTCAGGGGGGAGGCGTAAAAAATGGTGCTCATAGGGGATCCACCACCCCATTGGACCTAGGGTCCAAAGTCATTCCTATAGGTCCAGGGCACCAGAAGAGGTCACTTAATTCCCCTGACCTCTTCCAGGGCAGGGCTCCTGACCCTGGTATTGCCACCTCCAGTCACGTGTGTTTTGAACTCCATGTGCTTCAGATGATTTCTGAAGGTGGGACTATTATACTACTAACATCCAAACTTCACTGGTTTAACAATGCTTGGTGCTTTGCTCTTGAGTAGTGTTCTGGCTCTTTGGCTGGAGCCATTACTAGTTATTGCACCCAATTTGATCAAGCTATTGATCAGAGGTTTTTCAGCAAACTGCTTGTTATACTTTTATCTACCTGTTTTCCCCATTTGATTTAATTCCTTTTGGGTTTAGGTTTTTAAGACTGGTTATATTTTGATTCTTTGCCTGCCTTGTAATGCAGTGGGTTGTCATATCAGATTGCTTACTGATGCTACTGTGATTTTATTTTAAATATGAACCTTTACAGTTCTGTGGTCTCTTGGAAGGAGTGCTTTTTCCCAGACAGTCCCCTCCTGCCTGGTTTTGTTAGCCTGTGTTAATGACAGCAGTTAGATCGACCAGTTCCTTCCACATTCAACAGACGACCTAGTATAAAGGGAGAATGGAGAGCAGGGAAGGGTTCAGGAGTAATAATCAGTGTTGGGAACTCGAGACAGTGACTCGAGTCGCAAAAATGCACGTTTTTCGGTGACTCGGTGACTTGTGAGTTGCATGCATGGAAGATCCTGAAAAAGACTTGCGTCAGCGCCCCCGACTCAGCACTCATCCCCACGCATGCCAACTCGAGTCTGCCTGTGTCTGGGGTGCTTTCTTACTGTTTTCGCTACATGGAAAACCTCATGGGGCCAGCATTCCGACTGCAAGCAGCAGGGAATTCCAGCTGGGAGGCACGAAAGGGTTAATGAATCAGACAGGAGGGAGGAGGCAGGAGTGAGCTCTTTCTCCCCATCTCTGATAGGAAGGAACCAACAATCATTGGACCAACTATGGGCATTCTGATATTTTTATTGGCTGAGGAGGAGCAGCCCAAGGGGTTAGAATTGGCTGCAGAAGCCCAGGGAGGTGGGATCAGACTGTCTTGTCCATCTGTGAAAGAAGCAACGTTCATTGGAAGAAGGGTGTGTTCTCATATTGTCTTTGGCTAAGTGAGGGCAGAAGAAACCATGGGTGTTCTTGCCTTATGACTGGCTGCAGAAACCCAGGGAGGGAGAGGGAGGATTTTTCCCTGGATGAATGAAAGGGGACAGTTCCTAGCCATCCCAGAGAAATTCATGGCATGGCTCCAGCAGGCTCGTTGAATGACTGGCTGCAGTAGGACTACTTCTGAGTAGGGCTGCAAAGGACCAGGTCATCCTGGTAAGCCTTCTGCTCATGACCTCCCTCCCTCTCACAGCTTCTGTTCCAGCTCTCTTGCTGTCCCTCCCGCTCCTCCTTCCTTGTTTGCTGATGGGCAGGGACAGCAAGGGAATGAGTAAAGAGCTCCAACACACACACCTCCCTAGACAGCAGCTGCCCACAGTGGGCTTTTTAAAGGTGGGGCGACTCGAGTCCTTTAGAGTCACTAAAGGGTGACTTGGAGACTCAGAGAATGCCCCATTAAGTTGTGGAAGGCGGGGACTCGGTGACTTGACTTGAGGCAAGCCCCGCTGGGTTTTCCCAATTAACCACTAGATGCTACTCTCCTCTGTCTGCAACCTCCTCCAGCCACCTTTCCCGACATCTTGCAATGACATAATGGCTATTTATTTGGTTCCAAGCTAGGGGTTCCAAGAAATTAAATTTATTCAGTGGGTTGGGTCCAGAGAAGCAGTAAATGGAGTTATGCTCATGCAATGGGATTTTTCCACCCTCTCTGCCATCTCCCACAACCCTGAAAAGCCATTCCAGGTTAGCAGACCATCCCGAATAGCATGGATAGCATATGGAGTGGCTGCAGCAGCAAGAGAAGGAGTGGTGGAAATAAGGTAGCATACGTAAGAAAGAGTACCTGTCTACTCACACAAGGCATCTTTGGATCCAGCACACTGACAGTGCTATCCTTTTTACCATTTCAGTATTGAGCAAGTATAACAGGATGTCTGCATCAGCAGTTTTAGCATGAGGGTGCTTACCATTTTGTATCTAAGGTCTGTCTCTCTTCCATGCATCACTCTGCACTTGCCTAATCAGGTAGTCTTGTAAGCCCCTGTCCCAGAACCCCAGTGCCAACCCATCCAATCAGTCTTCAGTTGCTATTAGTCTCTGGTTTGCCACAGCCTCACTCTCATTTAGTAGAAAACGACTGCAAATAAAGTAGTAGTAAAGGCATTTTACTCCAAATCCACACAGAACATTCCAGTAGAATATCACTAGGGGTTGCCGACCACCCCCTAAATTTACTAGCTTTTTGTTGGTTACATAGTTGTTGGGTGACCTGTACTGTTTTAGATTAAAATAAAGTTAATGGAGGTTACACCAACCTGAGTGATGCCACTGCATTTAAACTGTGTTGTGATTTATTCTGTATGGTTTGGTATGAGAGGAGGTCCATTATGGGGGTGATGAAATGAGCTTTCACACCAGGTGACACAAACCATCGTGACACCTCCAGGATCTCCAGGATGAAGCCATGCTCCCAGGTTTTAACTGTTCCCTCCAGTTTTACCTCCTTTTTCAACTTTTCCTTCTGTCAGCAAGGACCTTGTCCTACCTTTCCAGCACACAGAAGGGCCTATTGGGAAATGTTCCTAAACTCAGTAGTATAGTAGTTCTTGATTGTTGCATAACAATCAAGTTGCGTTTTAGCGGCCATCTTCCAATCCTGTGTTCAGAAGCATTATTAATAGTAGCCTGTGTATTTTACAAGAATGTTTAACTGTTCAATTCTTGAAGAATTCCTGAGTGCATGTCACCCAGGCCAAAGCAACTTCATATTTCCTTTTAATTAATCAATTACTAGTTCTTTGGTGTCACTTCCGGTATGGTTCTTCAGAAGCACTGCTTGCTAACAGAAGAGTGGTTCAGAGGTTGGTGTGTCTCAAATTTTCTGCAGTTAAGATGGATACAAAGGGTTTGTTCAGATCCTTTGAAATTTCCCTGTCTTTTTCATTTTTGTCATCTGATCATCTTATAGCCTCTTTTGCTGATTTTCTGCCTCTGGTATATTGTAGTAATTTGTTTATCTCATTGGCTATTTGAGCTTCAAATTCTGCTGCATTTGTCTTGTGATTGACTTATATTGGCCAGAATGTTTTCTTAATTTGGGTAAGTTTTTGGGTAAGCTTAATTTGGGTAAGCTCAATGCCAGCACTGGGTGTGGTAAACATGCTGTAAGGCACGTCTGCAGCACCTGAGGTGAAGGAGTTGCTGGCACTATGCCTCAGCGCTGAGAGGGAATGCCACAGGAGCACCTGGTGTAAGTCACACAGCTGGGTGGCATGTGGGTTTTCAGGGCAGGGGAGGGTGGGGAGGAGGAGGGACCAATCCAGGAGGGGGTGGGACCAACAGAGCCTGCTCTGCCTGATCCTATCCTCTATGTCTGGCTGTAAAGTCTGACACAGAAGATCTTCAGTCTGCTCTGGCAAAATAGCCAGCTTAGTCCTGTTGCAGGGTCTGCACCCTTAAGGGGGGGCACGACACATCCCATTCTCCCAAGGATACCTCTGGCTGCCTCCAAGGGGCTGTAGGATACAGCAGTTGCCATTTTGGCACCACTTTACCACCAGGGATAGGATTGGGCTGCAAGGGACATGATTGAGACATACAAAATTATGCAGGGGATGGACAGAGTGGATAGGGAGATGTTCTTTACACTCTCACATAACACCAAAACCAGGGGACATCCACTAAAATTGACTGTTGGGAGAGTTAGAACAGACAAAAGAAAATATTTCTTTACTCAGCATGTGGTTGGTCTGTGGAACTCCTTGCCACAGGATGTGGTGATGGTGTCTGGCCTGGACGCCTTAAAAGGAGATTGGACAAGTTTCTGGAGGAAAAATCCATTATGGGGTACAAGCCATGATGTGTATGCGCAACCTCCTGATTTTAGAAATGGGCTATGTCAGAATGCCAGATGCAAGGGAGGGCACCAGGATGAGGTCTCTTGTTATCTGGTGTGCCCCCTGGGGCATTTGGTGGGCCGCTGTGAGATACAGGAAGCTGGACTAGATGGGCCTATGGCCTGATCCAGTGGGGCTGTTCTTATGTAAGTCATGCTCACACTTTCTACAGCTCGAACAATGTTTTTCCAAAATAACAAGTCATAAATACACTTGTCCAATCAGTCACTGTGTAGACAATTTTAGTTGTATAGCAGCCTCAACTAATGAAATAGTTAAACTTACATACTTTAGATTTCAGCCTGTTTGGCCCTAAAGTAATTAGAAAGTTTAAAATGACTTCACAGCTTCATATGGATCAAAACCAGGTTTTCCCTTTGTATGCTTACACATACACATGTGTTTTCAATTAAATAAAAAAGAATGCAAAACACAACCAATCTATATTTAAACCAACATAACAGAAAAGGAACATGTACAATACAAAAACATGATTTCACAAGAAATTAATGGTATATTGAAACCAGCTTAAAATTTTCTCCCTGATCAAAAATACAGGTGGGGGGGGGGTCACCAGCACCCAAAACAAGCTAATCTGTTCCCCTGTATTTTACCAGAATTAAACAAGATTCAACCATGTTTGGGAGACCAGAAGAAGGGCAGTTTAGCTATTGAAGATATTCTGGAGATCAGATATTCTGATTTAAGATAATGGATGGAGGCTGTAATACACTAACCCTAACCCTATACACTTTCCTGGGAGTAAGGCCCACTGAGCACAATGAGACATGGGGCTCAATCCTAAAAAGCCCTAGTGCTGGTGCTAAACTCAAGCACCGATGCAGAGTGTCACAAATGTACTGTAAGGCGAGTCAGCAGCACCCAGGGAGGAGGGGCCACTGGTGCTGGGCCTCTGCATTGTGCAGATGGCCAGCCAGGGCTCCTCCAGCACTGGCCAGTGGTAAGACTTCAAAGTAGGGAGGGAATTGGGGAGTAGGTAGAATAGATTGGAAGAAAGGTGGAGGAGGGAAGGATTGGGCTGGGGGGTGGAGGCGCTGGCAGCCTCTGTTGTCGAATCCTATACACTCTCCCAGCCCAGGCAGCCCAACATGGACCTCCTTGGATCTGCATTCACCTTTGAGTGGGCACAGAACCAAGGAGACCCATTTGTGCTGCATTTGCATTATCCAGGGTAAGGGAGTAAATGCCCCTTTACCCTGAGGAGACCCCCAGTGCCCACAGGATCCCGTTTCACTGCCACAAAAGCCCTGGGAGCTGTTGTGCCACAAGAGCCCTGGGAGCACCTGGCTTAGAACTGAGCTGTTACTTAATAGGCATGCATAGAATTGCACTGGGAAGGTACATAGTTTAAGGAGGTGAAAAATAAAACTCATTTTAGATAATAGGAAACTACATTAGTGGTGCCTTTGGTCTTGGAAATTCAGGAAAGAATTTTGGAATGTTGTTGGGACATCTTTAATTTTCCTATTCATAGCAAATATTGATATAAATTTAGACTTGTGCAATCAGTGGATAAGGTGGAATGCAAAACATTCAAGAACACATCAGCTTTACTGATGTTGAGCAGTATTCCAACCACTGTGGTAATGATCTAACAATGCTCCTGAAATAGTATGTCTGTTGGGCATTATTATTCTTGTTCTAATGTAGCATGCATGCTATTTTTATATAGTTGTTTAGTAGAAATTTTCTTCCTTGAGTTCTTGGTATGAATTGTCAGTGCTATACCTCAACTCAAATCCATGGGAGCAGGAGTATATTCCTCACAGTGTCAGTTTTCAGTTCCCTGAGGCTACAGTCCTATGCATACTTTCCTGTTAGTAGGCGATATTGAACACAATGGGGCCTATTTCTGAGTAGACCTGCATAGGATTGGGCTGTGAGTAGCTTATGATTGATCAAGATAGCAGGTGTGTGAAAAACTCATCTACTGGAAACCCAAAGTACCAATGACTACATTGCAAAATGGGTTTACAATACAGTCAGCCAACACCTCAAGCAAAAGTCATGTTTCAGAGTCAGTGTGTAATGTTCAAATCATGTGAATTCAAAATTACCTTGAAAATTATCTGACAAATATGTACTGTCTCTTTAAAAATTACAAGAAGCAGGCAGGAACTGAAACAGACTGAGGAACAGCAGTTTCATTCACCAATCTCATGCTCACTAGACATACCTCCAGTATTGCAAGATTTTGTTATCTTTTAAAAATTAACATTCATAATTCATACAGTAGGTAATATAAACCAGGATACCTGAGACCATTTTAGAAAGGTTTCCATCTCCTTACACAGGATAATAATGGATAAAAATTGCACGAAGACTGAATCTCCAACAGCAAGACATGGATAAAAAATATTTGAAAGTTCTCTGTAAAAAATGTGTAGATAAAAGTTTCTGAAAAATGTTTATATATGTGCCTCACAATTCTGTTCACTTTTCTTCTTTGCCAGAGTGCTGTTCACTGCAAAGTTTCTACAACTGGCCTGTCATTTCAAATCTTCATAGCAACACTTCAGGGTTTAAAACTGATTCAGACACACAATTTTTAACCATTTGAGAAGCAAGCATAGAAGAACAGTCCTGATTTTTCTTCTTTTTCAAGCAGTTTCCTCATAAGCTCACATCTGCTATAAAAAACCTGGAACAAGAATAAGGATTTAGGAGTTACTCAAAACTCAGGTGTGGTATAGTAGAGATAATCTGCTAACCTTGGCTATAGGGAACAGGTTCAAATCTTTTGCACACTGAGCTCCCAATCCTATCCAACTTTTCAGTACAGCTGCATACAGCTGCAACACCATCCCAAAGTAAGGGGGAAAAGTTTCCTTGCCTTGAGGAGGCCTCCACAATTGCCTCCCCACCACACTAAAGACAAAGATAGAGAGATGAGTGGATGGGGTCAACAAAGGGGGTACGTTTGGCAGCAGTGGAACTGGCAATTGTTCTCCTAACTACTACTACTCCCCACTGTAGGATGCAGCAGTAGCCATTTTGATGCCGCTGCATCAGCGAGGGTGGGGGGAACAGGATTGGGATCTTAGGGCCCAATCCTATCCCATTTTCCTGCTCCAGTGAAGCCATTATGCAGCCCCATGGTAAGGGAACACATGTTGCCATACCTTGAGGAGGCCCAAGTGACTGTCCCTCCACCACAGGATGCAGTGCACACCCCGCTGGCACAGCTGCACCAGCACTGGAAAATGGGATAGGATTGGACCCTCAGTCTTTGAAATGTTTTATTGCAGTGTTCTTCAACCTTGTGGTCTGGATTCCAACACAGTCACAAAGCCACAGTCGTGGGGTCACAGCAACTTATAGGAATGAAAAAGTTTGAAGACCACAGGACTAGAGCACCACCATGTAAAGGGGAAGGCATCTGGTGTACCTCATCGGGTACCAGGAGATTGTGTCCTAGTCCTGCTCATGTACTTAGCGACTGGCTAAAACAGCTTTCATTAGTACCAGGTTTCATGGTACCTTTTTCTGCTCTTTCTATAAGAATATTTGGTTACAGTGAAAAGTGCTGGGAGGCCATTGCAAAGACAGGGAGTAAGTGGTAATGGGAATAGGGGTAGGAGGATTGGATCTTGGGAGTGGGGTGGGATAGACAGTGGCTTCTCCAGTCTCATACTTTATTTATATACTGGAAACATGGCACAAAAAAGGTTGAAGACCGCTGTTTTATAGTAAAGGTGCCAAACACAAGGCCCACAATCTGGTATGGCCCACAGAAGTTCTTTATCTGGCCCAGGTAGTAACTGGGCTCTTTCAATACTCTCCTTTCAGCAGTCCTGCTTGAGGCTCTGGGAGGAAGAGATGGAAGGAGGCCTCTGAAGGTAAGGAACAATACTAGGGAAGGAGTGGACCATGGGGGGGGGGGAGAAGGAGATGTTGAGAAGGTGCTGGGAAAGCCCAATTATCATGCAGAATTTCAGCAGTGCTGCTTCTGCTGTAATTTCACAGGGCACTTCTCAGATGTGGATGCTATGTACTACATAATTGTTTTGTATAATTTGTTTGGTAGCATATTTTTTGTAGCATATATGTACATAGAAAAATGTTATGATTTGTTGGGATATTGCTGCATGAGACTCTTTCAGTACCTGGAAATACCTCTGTACATGTCTTTTTGCACTTAAAAAATTGGCAACAATTCCAAGAGTTGACAGAAGGTCTGGTGATGATTCACATACTCTGACCAATAGATGCCTGCCACGGCCATCTTGTTCCCCAACATGATGGAAACTTGCAGACCCCCCCCCCTTTTTCAGAGCTTGCTTCAGGACATTAAAAATGATGCATTTTCAACATAGTGAAGGTACTTTCAAATAACTTCAAGAATCTAACATCAAGAAGAAACGAAGTGTAAAGAGAGTTGGTATTTACCTTCCAGAATTTCCAGGACATCGTGGGGTACCTCTTCCTTGAAACACTCAAGACACTGATATAAACTTTGAGCTGTTCCATTATTCTGCTCAGAATCCCTCCATTTCTGCAACATCATGAATCTATACATACTAGAATCTTCTTCTTTTGCTCCAGATATTTCATCAATAACTTTAGAGGTCAATTTAAGACATCCAATGCCAATTATTTTCCAGTTTTTACCCATTTTCCTTGCAAGGGTCATCAGTTGCTGATCAGTTAAAACTGGATTAGGTTTATTTCCATCTAAAAGCATGGAAACATAAATGAATTATATCGTTATTGCTTTTAATTAGTTAACACTACAGTTAAAGCTAGTGCTAAAGAAACAGTAGAAAATCCAAAACATCTTTACCAAAGACAACTCAATACCTATAGCCATATTCTTATGGAAAGATTCATTTGAAATTGCACATTTATTAATGATGTTACAATGGTGATGAGTGGATATTTGGGTATCTGACAGGTAGAGATGTGATTTTTTGGTGATAATGAAATAAAAAAACATAACACTGCTTTCTGCACTTCTCATTTTTGTAAAAAAAAAACAACAACAAAAAACTAACACCCAAATCTGCAAAAAAGCAAAAACACCTCTACATATTGGTCACTGTAGGTTGGTTGGGCTGGACTGGGGGAGTACATGGGTAATGACTGTGGTTGCATCTGCTTATATCATCTACCTAGTACACTTTTAAAGTGATTATAATTTGTAAGTTTAATTTATAAAAATGTGCCCCTGGAATGAAAACACATAACACCACTTTCTCCACCTTGGGGAAAAAATGAAATCTGCAAAAAAATAAAAACATTTAAAAACACCTCTACTGGCAGGTCATGGCAGAAAAATGAGGCAAGATCACCTGCACATTTTCACAATACGTTTTATGTTAGGACTGAAATTACAGTGCTGTTTTCACGATATTGAAAGATCCGTTTACACAACTATCAGCAGTTAACCCAGGTGCTCACTTCACCCACTGCCTTATTTGTATTTTTAAATGGTGAATTTGAGATTGAATGGAGTTGAAGTCAGCAAACCACAGAAGGTTCAGAATTGCTTATTTTATTGCAGTGTTTATGATTATGCAGATAGAAACTGTCTTATTCTTTCTGGTGGGGGTAGTTTCCAAGGACCTACAAAGAAGCTGAGGATTGCTAGCAACGGGGCCACTGCTAGCCCATATGGCACATTTCTGCAAATTAGAAAAAGGCACCACTTCCTCCCTGCTGGAAGTGACAATCCATTGGCATACTTTCTCCTTCCAATATGAATGGTACCCACTTAGATCTGATGGCCTTGTGCAGTGCACACAACTGTACACAGCAATGAGGTAAAGCTGAAATCACTCAACTTCCTTGTTCCCATACATAGGACTTGTAACCAGAGATCTCTCATTGCCTGTTTTTTGCTGAAATAGCTAAACTATGTTATCTATTATATAGCTATTATATAAGCTATTTTATTTTTAATGGCAAAATAATTGATATTTTGCTATTTTAGGAAAGGAAGAAAAACAGAGGGCTCTTCTTTCCAATCCCCCAACCCTGCTGAATATGGAAGCAATACAATTACAGCACATTCTCGCAGTTGTTTCATTCAACATCATTTCATTGTAAAGTTGGTCAGTGTTCTCAGTCTACTGACCTCTGCATCCTCCGTGGTTGCACATGGTAGGGCTACCAGAAGCCACTTCCAGGTTGTGCCAGGTTCACAACCCACCATCTTGGCCTTGATGCACCCCAGAATGCTTTGTGGGTACTTCTGCAAGGCATTCTGAAATACGACAGTGCTTTGTGGTGCGATAGGAAAGCACTCAACGAGCCCATCACTTGAGAGTGTTTGAGCCTACCTATGGTAAAGCCGGTTTTGTTCTAAATAGAGGTGTTTGAAAACTGTGTTATTTACTCAGAAGCAAACTCATTGGGTTCTGTAAGGCTGTAATCCTAACTTACCCACCATAAACAAACACCTCTAGTTATAAGTCATTTCACTTAGTTTCCAAAAACCTATTGACAACTTTAAGTGAGGACTTGCTGTATCTAGACCTGAAAGAGAAGACATTCAACATAAAGGCACAGGAAAAAAAAATACTCTTCTCAGTCTCCCAAATACAACTTTTTGTTTTCATTTTATAATAATAAGTACAGCGAGATAATCACAACTTCAGACATCTCTGCATTTTATTCGAGCTTCAATGTTACTTATCAAAGTTGACTTTTCTGTTAGGACTCCTTTAATCATGTCAATATTTGTAAAAATAGCTCCCTCTAGTGGACACCTACAGGTACAGTAATATTGCACTTGCCCAGGCAAATTATTTTTTGCACATTTCAAAACAAGTATTCCGGAACATTTAGCAAATACAAACTCGTGATTTTTCCAGCTTTAAAGGAACAGAGAATGAAAGGATTAAACACATTACTAGATGCTTATTTTCTTTCATTATGCAGAATTCTTTACCTGAAGTATCATTGCCCTTCAGCCGTTTATTGTAGAGTTCCTCTTCTGAATGACTGCTGCTGGATTTTCGTCTTCTGATGCCTGTGAAATGCATGGCAAGGGACACATATTATGATGTGCAATTTGTTTTACCTTCTAAGTGTAACTATAAGGACTTGGGTTCAAAGTCCGCATAAGCTGAATCCACTTTGGGTGCCTTTCAGGGAGAAAGGTGGAATATGAATTGAGTAAGTAAAGAGCCCTATACTGCTCTGGGCCAGGGTATCTTAGAGACCGCCTACTTCCTCACAATACGGCTCGTCCTCTTAGGTCGGGGTGCTCACACTTTTTTGGCTGGAGAGCTACTTTGAAACCCAGCAAGGCCCGGAGATCTACCAGAGTTTTTTTACAATGTTCGCGCCATCATAACATATAACACTTATGTGTACAATGTATGTTGGTGTACCTTGCATAACTGCATGAGCCAATATTGCACAACACAACATAATTAACTATAAACATTTTTTGTAATTACTTGAGTTTACTTTGATGACTTGCACTGAAGTGAATCAGCCAAGGATGCATAGTCCGGACAGTAGCTGCTGACAGCCAGCCTCAAGCACACTTCCAAATGTTCATCAGTCATGGTGGAAGGGTACTTGGACTTAATGATCTTCATGTAGGAAAAGGCTGACTCACATAAATAAATGGAGCCCTTCCTGCCTCAGGTGCTCTTATATCCCTGAGGGCCCTATTGCCTTCAAGTGGCTGCAGCTGTGCAGCACACTCTGCTGGATGTCCAGGCCTTACCCTTAAAGGGACCACTGCTGACACCACATCTACCTCCTCACCAGATCTTCCTCCGTTCCAATACAAGTGGGGGGGGGGGAGCAGATCTCTATACAGACCAGTGCAAAAACAGGGGAAAGGTGTGAGGCAGGGAAGATCTCTATAGAGACATCACAGCAAGACCAGTGCAAAACCCCTTGCACACAGAACCAACAGATGGAAGTTGGGGGGGGGGCAGATCTCCATACATACCAGTGCAAAAGCAGGGGAAAGGTGTGGGGGAGGGAAGATCTCTGTATAGACATCACAGCAAGACCAGTGCAAAACCCCTTGCACACAGAACCAACAGATGGAAGTTGGGGGGGGGGCAGATCTCTATACATACCAGTGCAAAAGCAGGGGAAAGGTGTGGGGGAGGGAAGATCTCTGTATAGACATCACAGCAAGACCAGTGCAAAACCCCTTGCACACAGAACCAACAGATGGAAGTGGGGGGGGGGCAGATCTCCATACATACCAGTGCAAAAACAGGGGAAAGGTAAGTCAGCCCCAGTAGAGTCAATGCGGCTCACTCCCAGGGATGCGTGGACAGGAGAAAAGCCTGCCAGCGGTTCCTCTCCCAGGGAGGAGCCTGCCAGGTGCTCACTCCCTTGGCTCACTCCCTAGGCTCCCTGGACTCACTCCCTAGGCTCCCTGGACTCACTCCCTGGGCTCGCTCCCTGGGCTCACAAGCCTGCCAGGAGCTCACTCCTAGTGATGCATGGACGGGAGAGAAGCCTGCGATCGACTCATTTCGACTGGAAGCTCGCGATCGACATAATGAGCACCCCTGTCTTAGGTCATCAGAGAAGGCCTTTTTACAAGTGCCGCCACCTAAGGAGGTACGTGGGGCGGCGGCAAGAAATAGGGCCTTCTCAGTAGTGGCACCAACGTTATGGAACTCCCTTCCCCTTGACTTGAGAATGGCTCCCTCTCTTGAGACTTTTCGGCGAGGCCTGAAGACCCTTCTGTTTAAACAAGCCTTCTGAGTTCATGGCCTTTTTAACATCTTTTAGTATTTTTTACAGGCCTGATTCCTCTATGATCTGCTGCTTTATGCTCTTTTTATCTGACTACTGTTTTTATGGTATCTTTTAATGTGTTTTTAATATGTTTTTTATCTGTTGGTTAAATTATGTTTTTAATCTGTTTTTAACATGTTGTAAGCCACCCTGGGTCCCTTTTAGGGAGAAGGGCGGGATATAAATAAAGTTTATTAATTATTATTATTATTATTATTATTATTAAATAAATTTATGGAGCCTTTCAATTTCCCTCTTATTTGCAGCCTCCTGAAAAGCACTTTTAGAGTCAAAGAAAATAAAGCCTACCATATTTATCTGAAAATATTTGATTGTTACTTAAGCCATTTCTGCCCAATGTAGCATATACGCAACAGGGACCAAATGTGTACACTTGTGGGTCAGGTAGAAATGGGTTAAGAAAAGATACTTAACTACCTAGAGCAGTGGTTGCCAAACTTGTGACCACTGTGTTGTGCTAAAAGTGTCCCTGTTTGGGCCAGTGCTTACTGTTCCCCCACGTGGCTCAGAAGAGACCCCTCCATCTTCATCATTGTAAGCTCTGGGCAGTTGCATCTGTAGCCCACTGTCCCAGTAGGCTTCACACCTAGATTTCTGGGTAGATGGCGACTGCCCAGATGGTCATGCAACAAAGATGAAGGGGTTTCTTGCAAACAGTGCAGTGGAACGGTAAGCACTGCTCACATCGGGAAGGGATTCTGCGTCATGCCAGATCCGATCCACAGGTCGTGGTTTGGCAGTCACTGACTTAGAGGAACGCAGAAAGCAGAACTGGACTGTCCTACTTTGTATAACTAATGGAAAAATGATTTTAAATAACGTTCTTGCAGTATCTGTGGATCTTAGATTGCAAATAATTCAACAAAAATTATTTTCAGGGTGTACTGGACAACACAATGTCTTTGTAGTAAAGGGTTAATTAAAGAATCGAATGCTGGCATTACAATATGCTGAATGTGACATTTACACACATGATGTGGTCTTGTTTAGTAATCTGATTTTTCTGGAAAGAAGTTGTTAATTATCTAATCCTATTCCCTTCTCCCTCTGCAGGCATAACTAGCATTGTGCCAGTGGAGGTTGCTTTCCAGAAATGGCACAGATCTGAGTAGATCCATTGGGACTGCTGCGGCTCTCCCCAGAGTAAGGTGAATTTTTTCTCCTTGCTTCAAGCAAAGCCTCAGCCAGTCCCTATGGGTCTATTCAGATCTGTGCCATTTCTGGAAAGCAACCTACATAATAATAATATACATTCATAATATCTACATTCAGCACATTATAATGCCAGCCTGCTTGTTCCAGTGCAAGCCCATGTTATACTGCAACAATCATTTATGCTTGTGGATATGTACATTCTTTTGAATTATCTAGCTGTAGCATGGAAGTTAACAGAGGAATAGTGAAAATGAACTCAGTGCCTGTAGCAGTTTAGATTGCTACAGATTTTTCTTTGTGTTTTTTTGTATGTAGCACTAATGTTATGTGTATAAAAATTTTGCTCTTTTTTCCCCATTTCTATTTTCTCTCTTTTTCAGTTGATTGTATTTTTTTCCTGTCTCACTAATAAAGGGTGGAAAGAAAAAAAGAAAGAAAACCTGCTGTAAAGTTAAAGGGATGGTCCTGAGCAGCTTTTGTGAGAAAAATGGGAGGAAGGCCTGCAGATGGAGGGAAATCTGTGACCCCTCAATGAGCAAAAGTGCCACCGGCTTATACAGCAGATATCAGCTTGATACAAGCAGATCCAGGTTGATGTCAAATGTCAAAGTTGTTTGAATAATCCCATTGGGTACTTCTGTACAAGTTACAGTAAAATGAATGGAAAATATACAAACTAATTCCATTCACATCCAATAGTACTGCACACAAGAGAAGTTTCCACCAGATTGTTTTTAATACAACTTACTGTTAACACGTTTTTTCTTCTCATTGTCATTCTGGTTATGTTGTTTCCAGTCACCTGTTAAATGGAAAATGTTTTTGAAAGAAAATGAGAACGTAAAGTACCATAATCTACACTGCTAACAAAAATCTTACATTTCTCACACCAAGAAAGTATGAGTTTCTTTCCCCTTTTCAGCAAAGTATGAACAAAACAAGTCAAAATGTGAGTTTGCAAATTATCTGTGCTCCCCGACTAAAGATGCATCAGCTCCCTGACTGTATCGCCAGCCAGGGACAGAAACAATTTATATTCATTTTAGAATCTCCATTACATTTATTTTGGAGTTATCTTGCTACTACTTTAAGGGGACCAGCTAAGCTGTCCACCAACCCAGAGACCAGCTAAGCTGTCCACCAACCCAGTCAGTCCTTCACTATATCTGCTGGCCCCTCCCTCCCCACTCAGGTTAGCTAGGAGGTATGCAGTGTTGGGGGATGAAGAGCCTCAGGGCAACGGGGTTTCCAAGCCACTCCTGAAGATAACATCTCTGCTTTAAACTATTTTCATATGTTTTGAACATTAATATTTAATTCAATGACCATGAGCCAAAGATTATCATGGTCCAAAGTTCATGATTCATTCACATGCTATGTGTGCAGTCAAAACTGCCTTCCCAACATCCACATTAACATAAGAACATAAACTGTGGATACCAGTTTATAACATAACATCAATGCCCAATGGAAAGCTAAATGGGCAGTCAAACGCCCAGAAACGGGTAGATATATAGATGATCCTCCACTTAAGGTGCCAGGTTTCAACTTACCTCATCAGCACTGGAAAACTTTGAATAGAATTATTATTATTAATTATTAACAGTATTTATATACCACTTTTCAACTAGAAGTTCACAAAGCGGTTTACAGAGAAAAATCAAATAACTAAATGGCTCCCTGTCCCAAAAGGACTCACAATCTAAAAAGATGCAAATGAATACCAGCAGACAGCCACTAGAACAGACACTGCTGGGGTGAGGTGGGCCAGCTACTCTCCCCCTGCAAAAAAAAGGTAGAATCCGTACCCTACATGGTGTTTATCAGAACTCAATGTTCAAATGGGGGCTAGTATCTACCCTTCAGTGTGAACCTTGCGGGTTCTCCCACCAAACCATGTACCACATTGTGTCTGGCTGCAAACTGAGGGCGTATACTGGCCCATGGTCTGACTTTTTCTATAAAGGTTACTCTGTCCTTGAATGGCTGCATGAACTGGACATTGACATTTGATCTAGTCTAACTGATATACAAGTCTGTGTATTATATGCCATATGCTAAATAAATAAATAAATGTGGATACCAGGGATGCCCCACCGCCTTTCAGAGGCTCTTCTGAGCCCCATGGGGGCCGTAAGCATTTAAGCTTAAAAACGTCACTTCCTATTTTTTTTTTAACTGAAAATGACATTTTTATGCCTTTAAAAGGCATTATGAGGGTCAATGAAGCCCCAGAGGCTGTGTGGAGATGGGGAGGCCCTGCATCTGTGGATAAGTGAATCCACTGATACGGGATCCGCAGATAGGCCCCCCCCCATAGTTTATAGCTCTATGGATACTTTGAGGAAGCAGGTTTTGAACAAGAATATATAAAAAAAAAACTCCACACATCTCACCCACACCATGGCATTCCTGGGGGGCACAGTACTAAGTTTTGCCAGGGCACCTCAATGTGCTGTGTAAGTGGCCCATCCTGCTCGCTGTCAGAGCCACTCCGGGCAGCGAGAGCAAAGCAAAATAGTTTCTATGGTGAAGGGCCACTTACACTGCACATTGAGGTGCCCTGCAAAACTTAGCACTGTACTCCCCTTCTGGGAATACCACTGCATCCACAGAATGTGTGTGTGTGTGTGTGTGTGTGTGTGATGCTTGCACTTTCAGACATGTTACAACACATTGGCGACAATTCACCACTGAATTAAGTTAGACATCTCAGTTAAATCAATGGAACTTAAGTGTATCATATTGTGACTAATGAATACTTACATTCTCTTAGCTTTGCCTTCCAAACAATTTCTTCAGATTCTAATTCCAGTAAAGACAATGTAAGTTCCATTGGCTGTTCCAAGTATACCTCAATGTAACTTTTCACTTTTAGGAGAGAATCATCAACAAATTCAATTTCCTAGAAGTAACATCAAAGCATTAAAAGCCCGAACTATTCATTACAAGTATCAAAGCAAACTATTTTTTTAGCTAAGCTCTCCCAAAATGAATCTCATTGCATGTATATAATGATTTTTAAATGTTCCAAGACTCTATTATAATAAAGTCTGCCCTAACATCAGAAGTGTAAGTCTTAACATACTCTTCTTCTACAAAATGGCATGCATGTTGACAAGTCAATTATCAAAATATGCAGAACATACCTCAGGGGTTATTTCAGCTTCTGGGTCACTAATTAATCTGTATTTCTTTCCACTTTGGAGTAATTTCTGACATGGGGGTTTCTCAATTTTAATGAATTTCTTGCCAGAATGTTTTATAGCTTTTGAGACATCCTAAAATTAAAACAAAACATTTTAATTGTAAATGTCTGATTCAAGAAATAAAATCTACATCTCTACTATATGTGATATCTCCTCTATATCAAACTTCTTTAATCTACTGAAACTAGGATTCACTGATCCCCAACATATGATTTTTTGGGAGCAAACCTATCCTGTGCTGGAACAGGAAAGCTGGGAAGTTTGTGCTTTACCCAGCACAGGATAGGGGCCAAAAGCAGCGCAGCCAGAGGCAAGGGAAAAATTTTCCCCTTACCTCTGGAAAAGGTGCCCTTTCCCCTATGGGTCTCCTCAGACTTGCACCATCTCCTGAGGTGGCACAAGTCCAAGGACAGCGGAGTAGCTTCAAAGCACTCTGATCTCCCCGGGAATGGGGGCTGGGATCTGGCATAACTGCCGGATTCCAGCCCCATCTCCCACTCCCTGCCCACCCCTGCCCTCCACCCACCCAGGAACGCCACCCTCCTGCCTCCTCCCCACCCACCCCCACCTACCTCAGAGCATTGCATCGGCTCAGCCGGGTCAATGCAAGCCTCAGTGCCTCCGTCAGCATGGAGGCTTGTTCCAGCCTCTGCATGCCAGCCTAACCGACTCCCAAGGAGGCGCAAACATGCCTTATGGCATGTTTGCAACCCTCCTGGGCCAGCGTGAGGGATCTGCCCCGGCCCAAGTGAAGGGCTGGATTGTGCCCTTAGTCATATGAATTGTCAAGTAAGCCCTAGGTTATTGTTTAGCAGGAATGTAGAAATGCTACTGGTCTAATATTCTCCTAACAATGTGCAGAACTCAGCTGGATGCTTCACTATAGCATGACAGTGCTGTTTGATCAACCAGGAGCTCCACAGTTGTGATCCTAAGCAATTATGTCCTGCTGAAATCAATGGGACCAAATAAACATGCTCAAGAACAGTATATCAACCAGCAATTCACAAACCGTAGTACGCAGAGTCCCTGTGGTTGAGTCTTCAGGCTGTTAGCACTAGAATGAACAACTATTGGAAAAACAAATGTTTCAGCCAGGGCTTGTGGGTCTTTCTTCAGTTTTCTGCTATGCAAGTGGATTATTTTACCTCTAATTGCAGCAAGTTGTAGTCTGGATTTTATTCATCACAAAAATGTGTGGCTAGTACTGCTTGTTAACAGAAACTTGTAACCACATGAAATAGCTGTACACTTTAATGAACACAGTACTTTCTGTACAGACTCCGCCACCTAAACAGCCCCAAGACTCCATTCAGACATTTTTTGTTTCGAGAGGTGACTGTTCAAATGGACTCTGGAAATATTACTATTTTGGAAGCAAATGCAATATTATTTATGTTTATACGTATATTCAAGATTCGCCAAAAAAGATGACCTCACCTTTATAAATGAGTCATTGTTACTAGCCACATACACACGAAATGACATGGAAGGGTGATCATTGACAACTTTGTATAAAATAACAACCCCGTGGTAATACACTGGACCATTTTCCTGGACAACTGGTCCAACAGGAGACAGTGAGCTCACTTGCCATTTGACATGGGTAGCCGAATGATCAACAGAATGTTCTAATTCTGCACCATTGTTTTTGAAATGGAACACCCTGAAGGTCATGTCAGATAAATGATCTGCAAAGAAACATCAAAATATTAACATTCCAAAAATGTGTCACAGTAGAGTTATAAGTGTGCTTAAATTCACTGGACAGTCCTTACCATTCAGGCAGAGGGTGTGTGGAAACTGAATGGATGTAAGAACTGAAGGCGATGCACATTTGACATCAAATATTGGGCCCCCAACAATCCACGGACCTTTAACAAAAGCAGCATACTTGCTCCAAGACAAAAGGGAATATTCAATGATAGCAGCTTTGGAAACTTCGAAGACTAAGCCTGTGATAGCACACTCATAAAGTCCTTCAGTATCTAGCTTCAACCTATATGAGACATACACAATACACAAAGTACAGCTTTAATTGCATGACACATAATTTTATATTTAGGAAATCATGCGATTTCCCCCCCCCCCACTTTTCCTCCTCTATATCAAACTTTTATCTCCTCTATATCAAACTTCTTTATCTACTGAAACTAGGATTCACTGATCCCCAACATATGATTTTTTTGGGAGCTATCCTATCCTGTGCTGGAACAGGCAAGCCAGGAGGTTTGTGTTGTACCTAGCACAGGATAGGGGCCAAAAGTGGCGCAGCCAGAGGCAAGGGGAAAGGGCAAGGGCGCCCTTTCCCCTATGGTCTCCTCAGGCTTGCACCAGCTCCTGAGGTGGTACAAGTCCAATGACAGCGGAGTGGCTTCAAGACACTCTGATCTCCCCGGGAATGGGGGCTGGGATCTGGCATAACTGCCAGATCCCAGCCCCACCTCCCACTCCCCGCCCGCCCTTGCCCTCCACCCGCCCAGGAACGCCACCCCCCTCCCACTCCCACCCCACTCCCCTTCCACCTACCTCAGAGCCTTGCGTCAGCTCAGCCGGGCCAATGCAAGACTCAGTGCCTCTGTCATCATAGAGGCTTGTTCCAGCCTCTGCATGCCGGCCTAACCGACTCCCAAGGAGCCACAAACATGCCTTATGGCACGTCTGCAACCCTCCTGGGCCAGCGTGAGGGATTTGCGCCGGCCCAAGTGAAGGAATTGTGGATTGAGCCCTTAGTCATATGAATTGTCAAGTAAGCCCGAGGTTATTGTCTACCAAGAACGTAGAAACGCTACTGGTCTAATATTCTCCTAACAATGTGCAGAACTCAGCTGGATGCTTCACTATGGCATGACAGTGGTGTTTGATCAACTTACTTATCCCTCCAAACATACATCTGAAAAATATATGAATGGAAGACTGATGTGGACACAGCTCTTCCACAGCACAACAAGAACTGTATCCTCTGTAGACCTTTCCCTTTGGTCAGCAATGCTGCTCTGTTTGCAAACAGGGCATAAGAGCAAAGAGAGTACATTATAACGTGAATGCCAATAAAAGGGGTGAAGGGAGATTGTGTGTCCGTGCATGCACACACTGCCTGGCATTGGCAAGACTGGCATGGAGGAGAGCTGATGTGTGCCCACACACATTGGCAGAAGGCAGCACATCAAATGCAGTTTCAAGAAGTTAATGAGCTTGGGCTGTCCCTGCAGTAAGATCTGAAGGTGTTTCAGTGATATCCATTTTCTATTAAGCAGGAGTAACATCCATAGTTTTGAAATGTGCAACCCACCTTGAAAAAGTTCTGCTTCGTATGTATTGCATATCCCCAAAACAGTATCCTACAGTTACCAGGACATGCAAAGCCATCTGTATCTGAATATTCTAAATCAGTGTTTCTCAACCAGTACCACTGGTGGTACTTGTAGTGGTGTCTGGTGGTACATACAGGACCCGTAGATACTGCTAGCCAGCAAGACCAGCCACCAGGCAGCAAGACCAACAATACAACTGTGCTTTTTGGGTTATGTGCTTTTTGAGACTTTTTAGATAAGTCCTTAGATAATCTAAATAAGTACTTAAAATTCAAGAGAGTCACACAATCAATATTTCTTCTAATAAGAAGCTTATAAGCCTATTGTAAGCTGCCTTAAGTCCCTTCAGGGAGAAAGACGGGGTAAAAATAAAATTATTGTTATTATTATTATTATTATTATTATTAAGAAGTTTTATTGAATAACAGTATGTAGAAATTAGTTAAGTTCAATTATGCAGCATTGATTATAATTTGTATGATTATTAATAGCTAAGTCATAGTAAAACGGAGCAAACTTTTACAGAATAAATATATACATTACACAGAGGGAGCAGGAGCTAGATATGAGGGAGTCTGCCCTTCCATTCCAAGCTAGGGTTTATATAGTTTCACACATGGTTAAGGTATATAATTTAAGCTATGCTCTTTGAGCTATCATAGATATAAAAGCTAAATTAAGGTATCTTAAACAATATACCAAAAGAATTAGCGAAGCAGTGGTGCTTCCTCTTTTATACCACAAGGGAGCACTAAATCCTCACCAACACTTAGTTCCCTCTTATCAAGCGTTGCATTTTGTCTGGTACCGTAGGAAATCGGCGACTGGAAGAAGGTAAGTCTCGAACCCTTCCTAACAGACACTTAACTCATGTAGCTATTGGGAACTAAGGGATTAACTTACTAAAAGTTTCTATATGCTGTTTAGATTAGTTTTACACAAAAGCGGTGCAGAAGACTACGTGAATACTGATGTGTTGCTTTTTACTTTCGGTTCTGAGACGGCTTGTTACAGCGGCGGAACGAAGGCCAGTGTGAGCACCAGACTGGATGTGGCACTTCAGGAAGGGGCAGCGGACCAGAAACAAATCTCCGTATCTGATATTCTTGAGGCAGAATCAGAGAAGTGCCTTGGGAACAATTCTGATCTACCCAGTTGCGTGCCTGTCGGCATCACACCAACTTAGGGGCTGGCCGTACTCAACTACTACTGTGGGTAAAGCCCGCAGATGAGGTGGGAGCAGAGGAAGACCTGGGGGAGTAGGGAGCAAAGCTCGGCATTCTGCATTACGAGGAGGATTGCCTTCATGAGCTGGAGGACTCATAGGGAAGTAAATTTCTTCTGAATCTTCAGAATCTGAGTCATTTCGAGCGGAGGCCTGCGGGGCCTGCAACACAACATGACAAACAGCAGTAGGAGACTTATCTCAGCAGACAGGACTCCAGCATGCACTTTTCGTGCACACGAAAAGCCCTCCTGTCTGCCCCAGCTCTTATCAGTCAGTGTTTGTTGTGTTTGGCTTCCCAATTCAAAGGTAACTGGCAATGACATCATTGTCAGTTACTTCCAGTGGTTCTTTCAATAGGTGGACCATGCAAAGTGGTACTGCAGGGACAAACATTGAGAGAAACTGTTCTAAATGCCATAGAAAAGGAAAGACACTGTCCTTTTTTGCCTTTATCACTCTCCAGCCATATCACCCAAGGCAAAGGAAGAAAAGAGCCTCTCCTTATCTACCTCCCTGCCCAGGTATTTGGGAAATATGGGGATGAAGACTTAGTGCAGGGGAAGAATGTCTTATTCTATTATTTTGTCTCCCTTCATATGTGAAAATGTTCAGATGTGCACTTGAGCATGCTTACATCATGCCTGTGTGAAAGCGGGCAAAAAACACAATTCCACACATTTCATAGGTGACTAAATGACTATTATATTGAACAAAACATACCGAAACTGTCCTCTGGCAAGTCTTCTGGGGGTTATTTGTTCTTGTTGCCCCTGATGTTTAAAAAAAGAAAAGGGGGGAAACCAACTCAGTGATACACGAGTGTTACATTTATGAAATAAAAACGCTTCACAAAAATATCTGAATTTTAAAAACATACCTGCTGAATCCTGCAGCGTTCACAGTGTAGTTGGGTGTTAACCTCTAAATGGACAAAAAGAAAATAGATTTTTTTAAACTGGAAGTTATTAACCTTGTTAGACATTCTTTATTCCAAGGATGGTCTCATACCTGGTTCAGCACAATGTGACTGTGGTTCTTTCTTTTCCAGTTTCTCATCTGTAAAATATAAATTTGTTTCTATACGTCATTGTGTCAACAGATGTCTAAAAATTGCATCGGACTACCTTCGTTGTGCCTTTTTATTTTTCAAATATATTCTTTAGCACATCATACATTGTATAATTCTTCATGTGCTTTATTCACCAGCACTCTAAGCAAAATACTGTTTGGAGTAGGTGTATGAAACCTCATTGTTAATGCAATAATGATGAAACTACTCTTCCACCAATATCTGTACTTTTCTTGAAACTACCAGAAACAGGATAAAGAAGTGTCATAATGTTTTATGCAAATAATTATAGCAATAACATTAACAATAATGATTGTTATGAATGTTGTTATAATTCAGTACTACCAACCAACTGAAAAATTAAAGACATAATTTTCTCCCACAATTTCTCCCAAAAATATTAGAATTTGCAGTAGCTCAATAAAGAGGATTGGAAGCAGATCCTGATTCAAGGTTCTGAATGTCTGTATTCAAAACAGGCTAAAGAAAGGATTTCTTCACTTTCTATATAATTAACTTCTAGAACAGTTGCCAGATGACGCGGTGACAGACACCAGTTTAGATGCCTTTAAAAGGGGGTTACAGAAATTATGAATTTCTGTATGAGGATAGTATGCAGCCACTCGTCATGAAAGCTAGCTGGAAATTCCTCATTTGGCAACAGTATGCCACTGAATACTAGTTTCTAGGGGGGCAGTCTGTTGCCTTCATAACCTATTGTTGCCTGTGGGCTGCTCAAAAGCATCTGGCTGGCTGGCTGCTGTGAAAAGATAATGCTAGAAAGGACCTTCAGTTGATCTAGCAGGGACATACAGAATTCCCATTTTCTGTGCACTCCATTCCCACAGATTTGCTTATTCGCAGGGAACAAGAGTATGATTTACCCCATGCTATCCATGACTGTTCTTGGCTATCTGTGGCTCTTCACTGAATCTGTGGGCATTCTAAAGCTCTCCACAGCCATCCTAAGACTATCCACAGTGGACACTAGCCTTTATTTTGCCACTTCTTAAATTTTCTAACCATAGCAATTTAAAAACAATATTTAAATTATATCTACAATTGATAATGAACCCACATGTTTTTTTTAATGATCCCTTGATTGAATTCTGCTAAAATTATATTGGAAAAAATGGTTTTCAAAACTAGCTAATGCTTCAGTTAACATTTGCACTTAGTTATTTGCTTTCAAATATTCTCTTTTATTATTTTACAAACACTCTGTTATGGAACTTTCTCTTGTAAATAAATGCGATGAAGGAAAAAATAAACCACACTCACTTGATTCGTTTATGTCTGCCTCAGTTGTATCTGAAAAAGAAAAAGCCCCAATTGTTGAAATAATGTAATGACAATTTAAAATATAGATAGGTTCAGGGATGTAAACATATTTTGCCACTAAGTGACAGCAGCCATTTCCTCTAATTCTTTTCCTGTCCATCCTGTTTTGCTACTAATGCTGCCAGTTTTTAAGTATATTTATGGCCTGTTGCTGCTGGGACTGCCACATTCACAAAAAGACTCATTTTAAGAAGTTTGATGTATGAGATAGAACACTATCTTGTTTTATCTCTATTATCTTTTCCCTTTTTTTCTTTACACATAAACAATTGCAGATACAACATAACATGAAGGAAAGTAGCAAGGGAATATACTGGTAAAAGCAAACAGTTGTCTTACATAGGTATTGTTAGAAAAACAAACTGTGTATACTAGTTTAAAAGTGTGTAAGAGAATAGAGATAATTTTACTTACCAGACTCACTGTCAGAAAAGCTGCTTTCAGAGTTGCTGCTGGAACCGTCATTACCTTCAGAAAATGAAAATCCATTAGCCTTAGCCATATTAAAATGATAGTGGGTGCTCCTCTTTTTAGCAGGGGGAGAGTAACTGGCCCACCTCACCCCAGCAGTGTCTGTTCTAGTGGCTGTCTGCTGGTGTTCTTTTTGCATCTTTTTAGATTGTGAGCCCTTTTGGGACAGGGAGCCATTTAGTTATTTGATTTTTCTCTGTAAACCGCTTTGTGAACTTTTAGTTGAAAAGCGGTATATAAATACTGTTAATAATAGTTACAATAGCATTACATTCAAATTGGAAATGATACATAGTAAAATGTTTAAGTTCTTGGAGCAAAATATAATTATGTCTTTATCAAAACTCCCTGAGATGTCTTAAGGCCTTAAGGACATACCAGGCTGCAATGTTTACTCAAATCATGTTTCACTATATAATCTAAAAAGAAAACAAAAAAAACACTTTTTATCCCAGGATGATTATTTGTATTCACATGCAGTTATAGAGCCCAATCCTGTGCTCGGCAGCACAGCTCCATGCTGCCTGAACATGGGGCTAACCGTGGGGCTAACTGCCAGGCTCCCAACGATGCTAGCCCAGCGCTGGCCGGTGCTGGGCTAGCGCCGGGCAGTTGCCCAGCTCCCACGGCTCGGCAGCCTCGTGGACCCTGCTCCCGGGGTGCAGACTCCGCCCCACACCCCTCCGGAAACTGAGTAGGCTGGGTCTTAGAGGCCCCTTGTAGGCTCACCTAAAGGGAGAGAGCAATGGGGCTTTCAGAGCTGCTGCTGCTTTCCAGCACAGGTGTTCCAAGGTGCAGGCTCCACCGTAAACCCCTCAGCAAACTGAGTAGCCTCTTTGCCCATGGCTCTTAGCCAAGTGGATGGAGACCAAGCAGCCTGATTGAAGAAGCAGGCAGTTATCAGTCTACTAAGTGTGTCTAATGTTGCCCTGTTCTTGGCCTGGTCTGCACCCTTCAGGGAATGTTATGAATTGGTGCCCCCTCCTCCCTTGTTTTATATTCAAGACCTGATGCAGGAGTAAGTGAGGAGTAGGGCTGCCCCTGTGAGAGAGGGGAGCCGGAAGGTGGGTGAGATTGCACCTCTGTGAGAGAGGGGTGGGAAATAATGTGGTGTACTACTATCAGGACTGGATTGGACAAGAGAGGTGGTTTTGGGAGTGGGTTGTTGGACTTTGCAGACCAGGGTCTTTCCTCACTCCCCCTTCCAAATCTCTGGCTTTTAACTGTGGGTGTGGACTTTTTTAGTGTCAAATTTATAATCTGAGCAGGTGCATTGTTATAGTGGCTTTTAGGACAGGCCTCGCTGGTAAGTTATGTGTTTATCTTCTGAGGGGAGCTATGGGGAAGGGAATAGTGCCACCATCAACAGAGCGACGGGCCATGGAAGATATGGTGGTGGGGTGAGGGCTGGCCGTTCCAGGGTAAGGAGGGTCCATTGTAGACAGATCGTCCCTCTTTCCAGCCTTCCCTCCAGCGCTCTGAGGACTGGGGGCCTTGGCAACAGTGCTCTGGGTCTGAAAGTGCTGCTCTTAAATGCCATATCAGTCAACAATAAAACCGGTCCCCTCCAGGATTTAATCCTAGGTGAGGGTGCTGATCTGGCTTTTATTAGGGAGACCTGGTTGGATAAAGCGGGAGGAGTGAATCTTTCCCAGCTTTGTAGTCCAACAGCCAGGACTGCAGGGAGGGGGAGGGGGGTGTGATAGTCTATCAGGAGTCCATCTCCCTTGCCAGGAGCCCTGTTCAGCAATTCACTGGGTTTGAATGTCTATATGTCTTGTTGGAGGGGCAGTACAGGATTGGAATTCTGTTGGTGTACCGTCCACCTTGCTACCCAACAGCCTCCCTGCCTGAGCTGACTGGGTTGGTCTCGGACATTGCATTGGAGGCCCCCTGCCTATTGGTGTTGGGGGACTTCAATGTGCATGCCGAGGCCCCAGAAGTAGGTGCAGCTCAGGATTTCATGGCCACCATGGGCCTGTCACAAAAGATCTCTACCCCAGCCCATGAGGCTGGACACATGCTAGACCTGGTGTTTTTGTCTGGGCAAAGGGATGGTGATCTGGATGTGGAGGAGATCAACATCACTCCGTTGTCATGGACAGATCACTTCCTGGTAACGTTTAGACTTGTTGTGGCCTTCTGTCTCCACAGAGGCGGAGGACCTTATTGTTTGGTTCGCCCCTGTAGACTGATGGATCCGAATGGTTTCCTGAGGGCTCTGTGGGATTTTCCTGCTGCTAAGGCCAGTGACTCATCTGAGGCTCTGGTTAATCTCTGGAATACAGAGATGACCAGGGCTGTGGATGAGATTGCCCCTGAGCGGCGCCTCCCAGCCAGTAGAGTCAAAGTGGCTCCTTGGTTTACCGAGTAGCTTCGAATGATGAAGCGGCAGTGTAGGCGTCTTGAGCGACGGTGGAGGAAGACTCGTGACAGAACCGACCGGACACAGGCTAAGGCCCACTACAGGGCCTACTCTGTGGTGATAGTGGCAGCGAAGCGCTGCTTCTTCTCTGCCACTATCGCATCCGCACATAGCCGGCCAGTGGAACTGTTCCGTGTGGTACGGGGTCTCCTCCATCAGACCCCATCAGTGGATCAGGAAGACCACACAGAGGTCCGCTGTAATACCTTTGCCAGGCACTTTGCAGATAAAATCACTCGGATTCGCCACAACTTGGACTCCATGTTGACAATGTATAGTGATGTCCCCATGGCACCTGTCAATCCCATTTTGTGGGATTCTTTTCAGCTTGTAGAACCTGAGGATGTGGACAGGATCCTTTGGAGTGTGAGGCCAACTGCCTGCCTGCTGGATCCGTGCCCAGCATGGCTGGTTAGATCTGCCCTGGAGGGACTGGCCTAGTGGTTAGTAAATTCATCTTTGAGGGAGGGGGTGGTGCCTCTGCCATTAAAGCATCTTTTTAGATTGTGAGCCCTTTGGGGACAGGGAGCCATTTAGTTATTTGATTTTTCTCTGTAAACCACTTTGTGAACTTTTAGTTGAAAAGCGTTATATAAATACTGTTATTATTATTATTATTAAAGCAGTGGTTCGCCCCCTCCTGAAAAAGCCCTCTCTGGACCCCTTTATGTTGGATAATTATCGGCCAGCCTTGAACCTCCCGTTTCTGGGCAAAGTGATCGAGCAGGTGGTGGCGTCTCAGCTCCAGAGGATCCTGGATGAAGTGGATTATCTGGATCCCTTTCAATCTAGCTTCGGGTCTGGCTTCGAGACGGAGACGGCCTTGGTTGCCTTGGTGGATGACATACGCCGAGGGCTGGATGGAGGGAGTGCATCCTTGCTAGTCCTTTTGGACCTCTCAGCGGCTTTTGACACCATTGACCATGGTGTCCTTCTGGGACAGCTGGCTGAGGTGGGGATCAGGGGCACTGTTTTACAGTGGTTCCAGTCCTTCTTGGCCGACAGGTCCCAGATGGTGGTATTGGGGGACGCCTGTTCGGCACCCTGGCCTTTGAGGTGTGGGGTGCCACAGGGTTCCATATTTTTCCCCATGTTGTTTAACTCGTACATGAAACCGCTGGGAGAGGTCATCCGGGAATTTGGAGTTGGGTGCCATCAGTATGCTGATGACACTCAGCTCTATCTCTCCTTTCCACTTGACTCCAGGGTGGCTTTCTCTGTCCCGGAGCATTGCCTGGAGGCAGTTGGAATCTGGATGAGGGCAAACAAGCTGAGATTAAATCCGGACAAGACAGAGGTCCTCCTGGTGCAGAAATCCACGATGTGGATGCTGGACTATCGCCCTGCTCTGATTGGGGTTGCACTCCACCTGAAAGAGCAGGTTCGCAGCATGGGGGTTCTCCTGGACTCGCAGCTCCTCCTGGATGTCCAGGTGTCGACTGTGGCCAGGGGTGCCTTTGCCCAGTTTCGGCTGGTGCGCCAGCTGCGGCCGTACCTGTCGCAAGCGGATCTGGCCACGGTGATCCATGCCATAGTGACATCAAGATTAGATTATTGTAACACGCTCTACGTGGGGCTGCACCTGAAGACAGTCCATAAGCTACAGCTAGTGCAGAATGCGGCGGCTCGGGTAGTTGCTGGGGGTCGGCGGTTTGACTCCGTCACGTCGCTACTCCGGCGGCTGCACTGGCTGCCCATTCGCTTCCGGGCTGAATTCAAGGTGCTGGTTATGACCTTTAAAGCCCTAAACGACTTGGGACCAGCGTATTTGAGAGACCGCCTTCTTCCGTATAATCCAGTCCATTCTCTAAGGTCATCAGAAGGGGCCCTGTTGGTTGTGCCGTCATTGAGAGTGGTGAAGGGAATGGCAGCCAGAAACAGGACCTTTTCGGTGGTGGCACCTACACTATGGAATTCCCTTCCCTTTGAATTGAGAGCAGCTCCCTCATTATTAACGTTCCAGTGGGGCCTGAAGACTTTTTTATTCAGGAAAGCCTTCAAGGCACTATAAGCGCTGTTTTTATAAATTTGTCTTTTACTGCGTGCTTTCAATCTGCTGCTATGTATTTTATCTATGTATTTTATCTTGTTTTAATTGTTTTTGTTTTGTATTTTTAATGTTTATCTGTTGTCTTGTATTTGAACCTGATTGTTAGCCGCCTTGGGTGCCCTTCAGGGAGAAAAGTGGAATATAAATCTAATACATAAATTTTCAATAACCATTCAAGAAGACATGTCTTAAGTGTGGATTTACCAATAAGTTAATGTTTACCTGATCTACTTTCTTGAAGAAAATCTTCATCTTTAGAGTTGTAATAATCTATTTTGGGGAAAGAATCAGTTGGGAATTAAAAAATTCAATCAATATTTCTAAAAAATATTTCAAAAATAAGGACAAAAGGAAGTTTTAGATCATAGAACCATTTATAGATCAGTTGTACAAGACTGGGAACAATGATTATACTCATCATTTGGGACCCTACGGGATGAACCCATCCACAAGCAAATGCTTCTGCACTAATGGTTTCTTTCTTTTCTGTCACAGAGCATAAGTACTAGATAAGGAAACCTGCATGGCACTAACAGAGACAGCACAGAAGATTTGTGTGCTACCTCATAGGTATTATCAAGTACGGCAAAACTAGTCAGGTATTCACATAAGACTAGACAAGATGTGAGGGACCAATTACATAACATGTGTAACATGGAATGCTGCTTCTGTTTTAGCAGCTGGGGGGTCACAAAATTGGGCAGAACTACAGAAGACTTTGTCACTCCACAGTTTCAATCGCAATTGTAACCCATGGTATATATAAACAAAAAAGCTTCCTGACTTTCAGTGGAAGCTTTTTTTATAAAGTAGCATGGTGAGGACCACCAGACCAACCCATCCACAACGCAAGCAATGTGGTTTGCGACTGCCACCAGCCTGCCACAGATGAAGTCACATCAATTCTCTTTGCTAGCCCTTCATCTTGTTCCTTCCTCAAGTGGTCCCTTGAAAGGGTCGCAAGGGACCATGAAAGGAAGGAAGGAAGATGAAGTAGGGGTGTGGATCACTGCTTCCCCCCACAAAATACAAAAACAAAACAGCTACTTAGCTCACTGCTTTCTTGTGGGCACTTTAAAACAGAACATACAGGACATCCCAACATGACTTGCATTTCCTGTTTTGTAGAAACAGATTGCATGGGAAGGAGAGAGGTGACTGTATTTGTTTGTTTATATCTGTGGGTTTTGTGAGGCAGCAACTGCATCAGGTAGGAGATCTGGTTGGGCCATCCCTGGGGGACCACAACTGGGTTTGGACCTGCAGAGGGGGCAAGCACCTAAGCGCCCCAATGTAGTTCCGCCCCATTCTGCACCTCTCAGCTTCTTTTAAAGACAGAAAACACCATTCCATGTCGCACATCCTTCTTAACACCTAATTTAACTCTTAACCATTGTAGTATTATCATTCTTCATGCCATAGCAGCCACAGGGAATTTACAGACCAAGATGCCTAAGCCAACCAGATTGGCAGCCCAATCCTATCCACACTTTCCTGGGAGTAAGTCCCATTGACTGCAATGGAACTTACTTCTGAGTAGACATGCATAGGATTGGGCTCTCCAACTATTGTTGGAGTCAATGAGGACAACTTGGATAAGAAAGCATTCTATACATAAATACATATTGCAGGATTGAACTATGCAATAATGGTATTTTCTCTCTTCTGTCTTCTCCCTTTAGGACCTCATGAGAGCTTACAACATGATAAAACCAAGTCGTACAAATTATCATAAAAATATGAGAAGTAATTAAAATAAACCCAAGGGCATTTAAACAAAACCTAGAGAATAATGCAAAAACCTTTATAATTTATAAATTAAACACAATATAAAATTATAAATATATTATATTTATATAAAAATTCATTATATAATAAAACTAGAAATAGTATCATTGCTCTTAAAAAGCATTATAACAGCTATGTCTAACTTCCATTTTTTTTAAATGCTGTGCAAGGAAAAACTAAAATGAAAGGGCAGAAACTGTATCTGAATAATTAGCCCTAAGACATCTATTTAGTTTTTCATGAGGAAGTCAACTGTATTACTCTGTAACCTACAGTTGTAATTTGATACCTGATTGGCTCATGTTTTTAAACAGTATTAAACTTGGCTGCAAAACTATAATTGCATCAGCATTTACTCTAACAACCCTAAAAGGTATTTTCATATGTGAAGGCTGAATCATTTTGTGTGTGTGTAAAAAATATGATTATTTTTGTCAATGCAGGTTCTACATTAACATTATAAAGCAACCCAAACAAGAATTACTTTAAGCGTGAATGAGTCAAAATGGTCTAAGTATGCTTCTACTATTCCTTTTGTACTCATAGAGAATTGAACTGAAAGATAAGGGTTTTCTCAAAGTGAATTGGAGAGCAAGAGATATTTTGATACAACACTCAGTCTTGGTTTATCAGGATATCTGAAACAACACCATCCCCCCCCCCCCAAATGTTTTGCATTGTCAGTACCAAACCAGGTTTTGGGATCACAGTTTGAAGATGGATTGCAAACTACAGTTTGAGGCAAACTGAATTGGCACTGGACCTGAAATACAACATTGCTCTAACGCAGCATTTCTCAGTGTTTGTCCCCCACTGTACATTGGGGTACATGGTCCACCTACTAGAATTACTATCTGCAGTAACCGATGAGGAGGTCATCACCAGTTACTTTCAGACTGGGAGGCCAGATACAACACAATAAACACTGGTAAGAGGCTCAAAGTGGAAAGGAGGGCTTTTTTGCATACACAAAAAGTGCAGGCTCTACCTGCAGAGCCAAGCCTCCTATCGCTGCTTGTTGTACTGCGTTGCTGATCTCACTGCAAGGTGGCAGAGGTCTGGGGGTCTTGCGAGTACCACTGGACACCACTTCAAGTACCACCGGTTGTACTGGTACCATTGGTTGAGAAACACTGCTCTAATATAAAAGGCAGCTAATGTAGATATTTACTAATTTACTTCCTTACAAATTTATACCCCACTTTATTTCCCTGGTGGGCTTTCAAAGTGGCTATTAGATATTACTTTTCTATGAGAAATAGCATACAATATATTAAAAAGATGACAAACAACTTTAATTAAAATAATAAATCCTGCAGTCCCACTAAACAATGATGGAAAAAAGGCAGCAGCAAAAGAGGCAGGAAAAACAGATTTCAGAAACATGCTGAAATAAAATTGTTTGACAGCAGATCTAAAGGCTGGAAAAGGAGTCTACCATAGCTCCACAACAAGCGTGTTTCATAGCTGAAGACTCACCACCAAAAAATCCCTGCGGCTAGTGTCCAGCAATTGTGTAATAAATAGTAGGCCAATGAGTAAGACCTCTGAAGTCAATCAAAGGGCTTGGACAAGGTTATATGGGTGCAGGTATGTTTCAGGCATGTAGTTCCCAGACCATTTAGGGCCTTAAGAGTAAATGCCTGTGCTTTAATTTTCACCCAGAAATGAAAAGGGAAACAATGCAATAGTCAGAAAATTGGCAAAACATGCTTAGATCATCAAGCCCTGACTGAATTCAGAAGCTGCATTCTGTAACAACTGTAGTTCCAGAATTCTTTTCCAAGACAACCCTGCAGAGATCACTACACCAATTCAAACTAGATGTAATTAAGGCATGGGGAAATGACAGCATCCTGGGATTCTTCGGAAAAGCAGGGGGAAGTAGAAACGCACACAAACCATAGTTAGAATATCAGGAACATTAATCTGAGTTCTGAATCTGAACCATGGCTAGCACATACTATGGCTTGGAATTCTATATTTTCTTAGAACAGTCAGAAATAAAATGAAGTTGTGCCATCATATTTTATGTAAACACAGCAACATTAATAATAAATTAACTTAAGTCAGTTCCCCTCTTCTGCATTTTTGGAGATGGGCAAAATTTTCAAGAGAGACATTAAGAGCATCTTATAGCTCTGATCACAACAAAGCTGGCTAAAGTCACAACTGGGTAATCTGGAAAAAAAACAAATGGTAGTCACCACGCAATTAGCAGCAGTTCCTCACCCTGTAATACCCGCTACCCCGTAAACTGCTGAAACAGTTCCCACATTTCATGAGCTGTGAACAGAGCCACAAAATTCTGAGAAATATGTCTGAGCTTCAGACACCCCAGACTAAGTCAAACACTCTGTACAATGGCTAATATTAACTTTTGTAATCATAGGACTCTGTCTTATACCCAGTTAGATCATTGGTTCATCTAGCTCAGTGTTCCTCAACCAGCAGTATAGGTATCACCAGCTATACTTGAGGTGGTATCTGGTGGTACCTGTGGGACCCCTGGACACATTCCACCAAGCAGCGAGACCAGGAATGTGACATAACAAACAGCCACAGGAGGCTCCAAAGCATGCTTTTCTGTGCTCAAAAACCCTTCTGTCCACCCTGAGCCTCTTAATAATAATAATAATAATAATAATAATAATAATAATAATAATAATAATAATAATAATATTTTTACCCCACCTTTCTCCCCGAAGGGACTCAAGGCAGCTTACAACAGGTTAACCGCTCTTACTGCTGTTTGTTGTATGGAATCTAGCCTCCCAACCCAGAAGGAACTGGCAATGATGTCATCACCAGTTACTGCTGCTGCTACTTCAAATAGATGGACTATGTGAATTGGTACAGTGGAGGACAAACCTTGAGAAACACCGATCATTGTTGACACCGACCAACAATGCTACAACCAGCAGTAGCCTCCAGGGTTTCAAACTGGCCTTTTTCTTTGCTACCTGGAGGTAGAAGGGATTGAACCTGGGACCTACTGCATGCAAATGATGTAATCTACCACTCTGCTATGGTCCCTTACCTGGGATCAAACACGGACCACTAACTTCCAAAGTAGTCATTCTGAAGTGAGCAGGATTACTATGAAAAAAATACATCTCAAAATTACAGCTTTAATTCAAATGAATTGAAAGGAGTATGTAACAGAACTTTGGGGGAGAACAAAACCAACTTTTTGAAGCTATGAAATATCTTACAAAATTAATAAGACCCACCTAGTAAAGATCTACTCCTGTTTCAAATAGGATATTGTTTAACAGCATTTTAAATATATTTTAAAACATTTGGTATGGTTTTAAAAAATCAATTACCTTTATCTTCCAAACTGGAAACATCAGATTCACTGAAAGACAAAAGAATGCTTAGGTGTACATTTTTTGTAACTACAGAATTAAAAGATCGGCTACTTTGTAGCAATACTACAGCACTATATAATTGCTACAAATGAATCTCCAAAATAAAAATGAACAATGAATTAGTTCATAAAATCAAATTATTATTGTGAGGTCTATCACAGAGTCATAGTCATAAAAAGTTTAACTAACAGAACTCCATGAATAAGATACTTGTTTAGGAGAATGGATGTATAGATTCTCAAATCTTCTATCCTCCCCCACAACATCCTTTCCACAACCCAAGTTCTGTGCTAGCATCACCAGAACAGTCATACAAAGGCTAGCAAGATCAACGCCTTTGTGTGACTCCTTTGTTCAGGAAATCAATATGCATCAGCAGCACAAAAAGTCTGACCCTAACCACAACTATATTCCCCCTTTTTACTCCAACTTGGATAGCAAGAGGGGAATGAAAGTGTTAATAGGCACAAAATAGACCAGAATGTATATATCTGCAATCATTCAACCCAGGATAATGATTGAACAGGGATATTCTATCCTTTGACTAAGCACTCACAAGATTAGTTAAGTAGTATGCTAAACAAATGCCCAACCAGCCCATTAAAAAATGCCAATGATGATATGTACTCCTTAGGGCAGTGGTTCTCACACATCTAGCATCTGGACCCACTTTTTAGAATGAGAATCTGACAGAACCCACCTGAAGTGATGTCATGACTGGAAGTGACATCATCAAGCAGGAAATTTTTTAACAATCCTAGGCTGCAATCCTACCCATACTTACCCAGGAAAAAGTCCCATTTATTATCATTGTTAAAAGAATACACATAGTAACTTATTAAAAGCACAGGTCTGTAACATTTCTCCAAATGTAGTCACACATCATGGTAGTAAGTCTAATATATTAAAAATAAAATATTGAAATGAATGGGGACCCACCTGAAATTGGCTTGCAACCCACCTAGTAGGTCCTGACCCACAGTTTGAAAGACAATGCCTTAGGGTACTTGGGCAATAATGTGAGACAACAAATGTCTGAATGACAGCATTTACTCAAGCAAAGTGTTGTTGTTGTTGTTTAAAGCAGCATAAGGGAAGGCCATATCTGTCACAGGGCTGGGCAAAGTGCCTTTTAAAGGAAAAGGCTGGTTTTAGGCTGGTTGCTAAGTAGAAGATGTGAGGCTGTCCAAGTGTAATTCATCTGTCCAAGGCTGTTCATTTGTAATTTGGAGTATAAAACCTAGGTGTTGATTCACATGAGAGAAGGAAGCTTGAGTTAGCAGTCCTTATGCTGCAGAATTAGAAGGCAGCTGATGGTGTATTAGACTGCTGGCTATCCTGCAATGTTGGTAACTCAGTAACTTTACTATCCTGTAGATAAGCTAGCTAACTTTTCTTGTTTTGAGTGCTACTGTAAATGCATGTTATTAATGTTTACAGAGTAACAAGTGCTCCCTTAAGTACTAATCTTTTCTTGTAACAAAGTTCTTCTATTTTGAAGATTAAGTGCAATACATTTCATTGACCAAAGGAATGTATTTCAAAAGAACCTGAATGTTGGTGTAAGAGGGTAAGAGTTGCATCCTGCCAGGGTTTGGAATTTTCCCTAATCTCTCCCTGACCCTTTGGGTAATAATTGTAATAGTATGGGTTCCCAGCTTGTTTTAAGAAGCTAACTTTTGCAGGACTAGGAAGTTATACAGCACAATCCAATACATGTTTACTCAGAAGTAATCTCATTGAATTCAATGAGATTTATCTACAATAAGTGTATATAGAATAGTAGCCCTATCCTTCCCTATGCCAGTACCACTACCCCAAAAACAAAAGGGATTTAAATCTCCTTTCCCTTCTGTAAGCTTCCCACCCCCCACGTGGGTCTCCTTGAACCTGTGCCAGTGGAATGGCTGGCACACATCCAAGGAGAGAAAGGGGATGAGGAGCCTTTCCTTAAGGAGGATAAGATCTGGCATATGCCATGCTGATGGACTGAACCTTCAGCATTCCTGTCTGTTCCTTCTCTTACCCACCCGGTTTTGCCCTCTTCCTTCCACTCCCTCCTGCCTTCTACACTCCTGCCTCCCACACTGGCTTATCCTGCTCTGACAGGTGGCTAGCATGGCAACAACACACAAAGGAGGGCGCTAGTCTTTCTGCCAGCACAAACTGCCTGAGTGCACTTCACAGCTATTTTATGGAAGCCAGCATTAGTGGAACACTATTTCCACCAGCAGGGCTATTGGGCTGTAAGAAAACTAGAATGTTGATAGCAGTGACCCAAGGTCTGACCATCAGCTTATTATGTTGTTAATGTATTTGGACTGTGTTTTGCTATCTTGAAATCATGATGCTGATTTAAGAAAGGGATCACTTGAGATTCCTCTGGCAAGCATCAAATGAGAGAAGAGAATCTAAAGTAATGCTTACAAGTTTTTGTTTTTAAAAGGAGACAATAAAACAAGCTGACACTGCAATTTCAGTTTTAGGGTGGGACGGCTTTAGATACTTTGCCCATGCAGCAGTTACTATCACAGCAGTCACAGCCCTTCCAGCATGCTATTTTAAATGAGCAGAAAGTTTCTAATGGACTGCTTAAGGATGGTTAACTGGTGTTTGATGACAAAAAAAGGTGGAACTGCTCAGCTCCTACTTTGCATCCATCTTCTCTCAGGAGTATTGTACAAATGTGGATGTCAGATCATTGGCTAATGGGGGGAAATACAAACATCCCCACAAAGTAATGAAAACACAACCTTGGTGTTCAAATTAAATACCTGTATAAATTTGCCACAACACTCAGACTTCACTTCAATATTTGATGCTGCAAAGACATAAGGTATACTTTAAACTGCTAACAATGTGGATTTTGTTAATTCATAATGAAAGTAATTTTTATCTGAAGAATTTTTTAAAAACCAGGACATCTTATGAATAATTCTAATTATTACTTACAAATGACAACTTTTCTTATTATAACTTTGTGGGATATAAGTTTATCTTTATTGCAAAGATTAAATGTTTGCAGAGCCTGCTGAAACAGTCTGGTCAAACTGATCCTCTCTCATTATTTTGTGCTGATACTGAATCCGCCCCATATTTAAATACCAGGTCTCTGGAGGTGATCCAGACCAAATTTTTGCGTCAATTGATGTACGTTCCCCGATGTGTGCTGAACACTGTGGTCAGGCTGGAATCCGGTAACCCAAGTATAGAGATGTCGATGTGGCTAAATGCCTTGCATTATTTCTTGAAGATTCTCTCGAGACAGGATAACTTTACTTATTTGATATTTTCGGATCCTTTCGTAGGCACTTGGGAAAGAAGGTGCTTGGATCATTTCAAACTCTGCGATCTCTCCCCAGAGTCTTTAATGATGATGAGCCCGGGAGATGCAAAAGGAATATTGCGTCAGAGGTTGGTGGACCTTGAAATGAGATCTGCAAGAGCCAGTCTTTCTGTTTATGTTTTCTTGGGGATCAAGCTTTTGTACTTTCACCTGCCAGATATTTTTATAATGTTATTCCTAAATTTAGGATTGCTTTTACCAAAGCTAGGTGTAATGTACTTTTATCAGCAGTTCTTTTGGGGCACTATGCAAGGCATCCCTATTCAGAGAGACTGTGCCCCTGCCCTCAAAATGTGGTGGAGACAACTGCTCATTGTTTTGCAATGTCCATATAAGATGATTTGAGAGCTAAATTTATCTCCCCGATTTTCGGTACTGAAACGAAGGTACAGGTGGAGGAGCAGCTTGCTTTTCTGCTTTCTGACGTATACTCTGATATATCATTCAGGGTTGCCCGCTTTTGTTATGCTGCACAGTTGGTAAGAAAGAAAATTGAGAGTGTAAACCTCTGATTTTATGATTTTATATATATGTAAAGGGGTGTTGGTTTTAATTCTGTATTTTGTTTTGTTTGTGTTTAGCTGGTCGGATGACTGTAAACAAAGTATCTATCTGATACTGAATCATTGTTAAACAGAAAAGCAATTCATCTTACAGTGAAAAAGCAAATACCTTTTTAATAACCTGTTTTCATAGAAAACGTAATTTTCTTTTAATTTAATTTCTTTTAGTAGAATTTATTAGAGTTTCTTTTAATTATTAGATTCAGTTGACACTAACAGGAAGTCAACTTTAACAGTGCACTATCAATAATTTGAAAAAAAAAATCATTTATAGCCTAAACACTGTACAAAACAGATACTTCAAGCATCACTTTCAAAGATTGTTTAAAATGGACCACTTCTACTAAAAGAATATTTAAATTTATCTGTCTCTGTAATGCACAGTGCTTTAAGCTAATTCACATGTGATGCATCAATTATGATTACCTTACAAAGAAAGGTGCTGGCAAGGGCCATACTGGATTCTGCAGGGGAATTCTGGTTCCTGAAAGTTTCCTCAGGGTAAAGGGACATTTGCAACAGTGCTAGTAGCTGGCATGCCGATAGAAAGGCTGGAGCCTTTCCACACATGTTGGTTACCAACCCTGTTACAAAGCACTTTACAGTGCTTTTGTAACAGTGCAAGCCAGCGGAATACAAATTTCACCAGTGCAACCAAAACATGGTTGGTGATGGGGAGTTTTACAGCATATCCTTCCTCTTCCTTTGCTTCCAGTTAACTGTTTCTGCTACATGAGATAACAACTGAGCAAGAGACAGGGTATATTTTGTCACAATTTCATTTCTTTGCACTCTTGCAGCTTGTTATCCTAAAACATGTGTCCTGTACCACATCTCCCTTGTCCCAAATTGGCAACCTTGGTCTTTGTTTCTTAATGCTGAATAGGCACTATTGCACCCACATCCAACCAATAATAAGGCTCCATTATGATGAAATGGGCTGCAAGTTTTAAATAAGGTACAGGATTTTGCATAAGAAAACCAGGAAGTAAGATAAGAGTCATTAAGAAGACAATTCATCAATCAGACATCCTCCAAAGAGGACTTCACTCAGTCCCTCCCTTCACCAATGCAAAGTGATCACCTTTCTTTCATGTGCTCAGGGGGAAGGGAGGGGTCCGCTGGAGAGAGAAGGATTGATGGATTGTTAGCCAGCTGCCCCCCCCCCATTAAGGAGACCATTGTTAAAGGACTGTTCAGTTTTTTAAACTTATTTTAAAGGGATGCATTTTTCCCCTTCTCCAGGGATCAGCACATTTCTTCTCAATTGCAGTCATTTGCGTTGAGTCAAATCCATGTATAAATAGGATGGACCTGTATCATGAAACTTAGTACAGTATAATCTGTACTACCACCCCATCAATACCAGCAGAAGATCATGCAAAGGACTACCCATCTGTCCGGATACACCTTTAATTTACAACAGACATAAACAGAATTTCAGAATACCCCAAACAGTGATATTATCATGAGCAAACTATATTAAAGGAAGTACAAGGCAATACAAAGGTCATATTTTTTTGTGTGTATTGTATTTGTATTTTGTGTGTATATTTGCTTTCTACAAAAATAGTTTTCTAGTGTACATTTTGGGACCTGATATTTTTCCTGTTTTGTTTAGGGCAATTAAATGACTCTGAACACAATCCTTACCTTGTCACTGGCCAGTGTAAGTCCCTTGCACTGGCCCAGATGTTTAACAAATGTAAAGCACATTCGCGACTACTCCAGAGGAGGCTGGGCTGGCACAAGGATGTGTGCTGGTTACCCCATGCCAGATCCAAGCCCTGGGCTGGTAAGTAAGTGCCAACCAGCGCAAGGGGCTGGAGAGGGTGGCAGAATGGGAGCATTTTGGGGTGGGGGTGGGCAGGCCAGTGGGCAGACCAGGTCTGGGAGGGGGTGGGACCAGCCTCATGGCTGGATATTTATGGGGCTAGGTCATCCATAAATATTCCCTTATTCCGAGTTGCCCCACAGCCACCTCCACAGCCACATGCACAGCCACAGCCACATGCACTGGATACAGCACAGGCAAGGTGGCCTTTCTGTTCCAGTGCAGGTTACGCTTGAGCTGCCCACGACTCTTCACAAAACCTAATGAATACATTACAATAGCAACAAGAGGCACAAGATGCATCCAGGAATATAGAGGCTAAACTGTGCAGAAATGGGACACTGAATTCAAATTTGCAAGAATAGAAATAAATTTATAATAAAAGCCTGCACGGTGCATCAAATGCAGACTTAACTCATATGAGGTATAAAATACCTCCTTTAGGAGTATAAAATCGCATTATGGAAAGAAGCTGTATTATTTGAAAAGAATCTTAGCAAGGTAATTAAACATCTCCTTTGGAGGGTTAGTATTTTTCCCCCACTGGACAGCATTTAAAATAATGAGGAAAAAGTATTACCATCGTCAAAAAGAATAAGAGATTAACATTAATGGCATAGAAAAATAATTCATCACCTAGTATCCAGTCTTCTATCCTAGATGACATATCCACAATAAACTAGAAAGCTTTCTAAACAGCATGATAAACACAAGGTATTTGGTATGTCATTTATTATATATTGCTATTCCAGTGTTGGAATCTAATGTGATCTAATTTACAATATTTGAAAGATTTATTTCTTTATGTATGCCATGCATGCATATATTTTAAAATGAAAATGCATATTTTATATTCATATTGAGAACAAAATGGCAAATATTGCCATTGTACAAATCGATGGTAAGGCCACACCTGGAGTATTGTGTCCAGTTCTGGTCACCACATCTCAAAAGGACATAGTGGAAATGGAAAAGGTGCAAAAGAGAGCAACTAAGATGATTACTGGGCAGGGGCACCTTCCTTATGAGGAAAGGCTATGGCGTTTGGGCCTCTTCAGCCTAGAAAAGAGATGCCTGAGGGGGGACATGATTGAGACATACAAAATTATGCATGGGAAAGATAAAGTAGATAGAGAGATGCTCTTTACACTCTCACATAGCACCAGAACCAGGGGACATCCACTAAAATTGAGTGTTGGGAGAGTTAGGACAAAAAGAAAATATTTCTTTACTCAGTGTGTGGTTGGTCTGTGGAACTCCTTGCCACAGGATGTGGTGATGGCATCTGGCCTGGATGCCTTTAAAAGGGGACTGGACAAGTTTCTGGAGGAAAAATCCATTATGGGTTACAAGCCTTGATGTGTATGTGCAACCTCCTGGTTTTAGAAATGGGATATGTCAGAATGCCAGTGCAAGGGAGGGCACCAGGATGCAGGTCTCATGTTATCTAGTGTGCTTCCTGGGGCATTTGGTGGGCTGCTGTGAGATACAGGAAGCTGGACTAGATGGGCCTATTGCCTGATCCAGTGGGGCTGTTCTTATCCTAATTAATAGTGGGAATATTATTGTCATATCATTATGGGTTGTTTACAAAATCAAAAATACTTTATATTTTAAATGATTATTAATAAGCTAACTTGTTAATTGCATGTTTTTAAAAATGAAAATTGCAAATAAGATTTTCAATGGAAATTATAGTCTCCAAAAGGTTGTTGATGCAGAAGTGAACCATCCTGGCTCAGGCAACAGAGGTAGGGGTGTGTGTGGGTATGTTCAAAATATGTTAGAAAAATATATTTACCCAATCTAGACTCCTATAAACTGTATATGGTGGAAGTGTGGTGACAAGTCATGAACCACCAGATACACCTGGCAATGGATAATGTAGGAACTAGGCACACACAATCATACAGGCATATAACCCAATTCATGAGATGTCTCTTTCTTTGAAAACCAAAGAGTACATGAACTAAGCCAATGTATGACTGTGCAGTAGCCATATTGTGTTAATTCCCACTGAAAGTGAAGGAGCAAATGATTCATGTATTCTTCAAATGATACCCTGACCATACATATAAACATAAATAAGGAACTGCGGTATGCACCCATAAGCAGCTTTGGTTACCCCAAGACAGTTACATAACAAGGAGACTGTTGCCTGTGAAGCATACTATGATGGCCAGTCCAACACTTCATTTTGGAGCAAGTCATGCTCAGTTGTGCTGCCAAGGGCAACCTGTGCCTCCACACCACCAGAATTCTCAAATTTTGCCACCTACCTGAATGCCCACAAGTCCATCTTCCACAGAAGACGGCAGCAAGTGAACAAGTAAGGACAACAGGTAAGTGGGTGGAGTGAGGATGGTATCCCAATGGACAGGGGAGGGAAGCACCCCTTCATTCCTATTACCAGGAGCGCACACACAACTTCCCTCCTCTGAGCTGCTTCAGAAGCTGCCTTTTACTGGGTCAGTTCATTGGTCATTAAGTGCAGACTGTGCCAACTGGTATTGCATCTCCAAAGTCTCAGGCAAAGGCCTTTCCTAGCCTGAGTTCCTTTACATTAAGCTCCATGGATTGTGTTATACCATGGAAAATAGTTGCTGTGGGCAATTGTAAATTATTTCATTAAGAACATTTCTATCCTGCCTTTCCACACTTACGGGAGTTCAAACCAGCTCACAACACAAATATAATAATAAAATAACTCCATAAACACCAATGCAAAACAAACCAATAGCAATAAAACACCAAAGAGAGTCAAAACAAACCAACTTAGTGACATTCCCTTATTGAACTGTTTAGTTTCACAGGGCCCCTTAGGGCCAAAGCAGTAGCTTTCAGTTAGTTTCATTTTCCATTCTATATACAGCAGTTAGCTATGATCACATAGGAGCCAAGAGATGCCCTTCTTTAGTGCTAATAATGCTTTCAGTTTTTTTTTTTACATTAGGTGCTTGTGGTATGACAAGTTGAATCTGGGAGTTTCTGCACATGCTCTTAGCACTATGAGTCTTCCTGCTGCACCATAGTCCCTGATGAAGATTCTTTTCAAAATGTATTGGCTTTCATGACCTAACTGACAAGTTTAGAATAAAGTTTTCTTTATTCTAAGTTTATTCTTTATTCTTATTTCTTTAAGTGCGTAGAATAAAGTTTTCTACACAGTGCCAGCAAGGCTTGATTAAGTACCTCCCTCCTATCCAGTAAGGTCCATTTTTCTAACTTTAAAAAGAAAATCATATGAGCATCTTTTAATAGTCTACTACGGCTATGCCTATTTTAAAGTGGTTACAATATTATAATATTGAAGGCACCACTCTTCTCTCAAGCATAACACCACCTAGTTTTGTTTGTTGCTTAAACTGAAAGACACCATGGGAGCTAGAAGCCCACTCCACCAGGATTTCATCATGGCTATTGTCTTTCTCAGATCCACAACTTTGTTATGAATGGTCACGAAATAGTTTTCTCTTTTCCTGGAGACAGGACTTGCAGATTTGGTAAAGTGCTGAGAGGCATCCTGATTGTTGCTAATGATCCATTTCCCTACACCCTTTGTGCTGAAAGGATGCCTCAAGAGGATATTTCTGCAAGTAAGTACAAACGTACCATTATGCTGCTATGAACAGAGACTGCCATTAACAATATTGATACTTTTGACAAGTAACACATTTCAAATTTTCAAAATACTCCCTATACATTTTCTTAGTAATCCTATCATAATATTGCAGTGATACTAAGAGAAAACTGATACTTGTCTGGCTAGTTAGGTTATGATTCAGTGACATTTGAAAGTACATTGGAGAAGCAAAATCCTAAGTATCTCCACTCAGAAATCTCACTGTATTCCTTTGAGACTTGCAACACAATCCTATGCATGTCTACTAAGAAGTAAGCCCTTTGTGTTTGGTAGGGCTTGCTTACTCCCAGAAAAGCGTGTATAGAATTGCAGCCCTGGTTCCAGGCAAGAAAGCACAGGATTGCAGCCTTAGTGACTGCTCTATACCAGTTTTCAAGTTAAGTTAAAATGTAGGGGTAGGGGGAGAGACACAGCCTAATCTGAATTTTAGTGCTCATAAGAACATATAAGAACAGCCCCACTGGATCAGGCCATAGGCCCATCTAGTCCAGCTTCCTGTATCTCACAGCGGCCCACCAAATGCCCCAGGGAGCACACCAGATAACAAGAGACCTCATTCTGGTGCCCTCCCTTGCATCTGACATTCTGACATATCCCATTTCTAAAACCAGGAGGTTGCACATACACATCATGGCTTGTAACCCATAATGGATTTTTCCTCCAGAAACTTGTCCAGTCCCCTTTTAAAGGCATCTAGACCAGATGCCATCACCACATCCTGTGGCAAGGAGTTCCACAGACCAACCACACGCTGAGTAAAGGAATATTTTCTCTTGTCCGTTCTAACTCTCCCAACACTCAATTTTAGTGGATGTCCCCTGGTTCTGGTGCTATGTGAGAGTGTAAAGAGCATCTCTCTATCCACTTTATCTTTCCCATGCATAATTTTGTATGTCTCAATCATGTCCTCCCTCAGGCGTCTCTTTTCTAGGCTGAAGAGGCCCAAACACCATAGCCTTTCCTCATAAGGAAGGTGCCCCAGCCTAGTAATCATCTTAGTCACTCTCTTTTGCACCTTTTCCATTTCCACTATGTCCTTTTTAAGATGTGGTGACCAGAACTGGACACAATACTCCAGGTGTGGCCTTACCATCAATTTGTACAACGGCATTATAATATTAGCCGTTTTGATCTCAATACCTTTTCTAATTATCCCAAGAATTGGCCTTCTTCATTGCCGCCGCAGATTGGGTCGACACTTTCATCAACCTGTCCACCACCACCCAAGATCTCTCTCCTGATCTGTCACAGACAGCTCAGAACCCATCAGCCTATATGTGAAGTTTTGATTTTTTGCCCCAATGTGCATGACTTTAATAATAATAATAATAACTTTATTTTTACCCTGCCTTTCTCCCCGAAGGGGCTCAAGGCGGCTTACAACATATTAAAAACAAATAAAAACATATTAACACATAAAAAACAGCAGTCAGAGTAAAAAAAAAAATAGGTAAAAAGAACATAGAGCAGCAGCAAGTCATAAAAGAATCAGGCCTGTAAAAAATATTAAAAGATGTTAAAAAGATGTTAAAAGGCCAAGAACTCAGAAGGCCTGTTTAAACAGAAGGGTCTTCAGGCCTTGCCGAAAGGTCTCAAGAGAGGGAGCCATTCTTAAGTCAAGGGGAAGGGAGTTCCATAGCGTTGGTGCCACTACTGAGAAGGCCCTATTTCTTGCAGCCAACCCACGTACCTCCCTAGGCGGCAGCACTTGTAAAAAGGCCTTCTCTGATGACCTGAGAGGGCGAGCCGGATTGTACGGGAGCAGGCGATCTCTAAGATACCCTGGTCCAGAGCAGTATAGGGCTTTAAAGGTCAATACCAGCTTTACACTTTACTTGCATTGAAACGCATCTGCCATTTTGCTGCCCATTCTGCCAGTTTGGAGAGATCCTTCTGGAGCTCCTCACAATCACTTCTGGTCTTCACCACTTGGAGAAGTTTGGTGTCTTCTGCAAACTTTGCCACCTCACTGCTCAACCCTGTCTCCAGGTCATTTATGAAGAGGTTGAAAAGCACCGGTCCCAGGACAGATCCTTGGGGCACACCAATTTTTACCTCTCTCCATTGTGAAAATTGCCCATTGACACCCACTCTGTTTCCTGGTCTTCAAAGAGGTCTCAATCCAGGAGAGGACCTGTCCTCTAATTCCCTGACTGTGGAGTTTTTTCAGTAGCCTTTAGTGAGGGGCCGTGTTAAAAGCCTTCTGAAAGTCCAAATATATAATGTCCATGGGTTCTCCCGCATCCACATGCCTGTTGACCTTTTCAAAGAATCCTAAAAGGTTCATGAGGCAAGACTTACCCTTACAGAAGCCATGCTGATTCTCCCTCAGCAAGGCCTGTTCATCTATGTGCTTTGAAATTCTATCTTTGATGAGGCATTTCATCATCTTACCGGTTACAGATGTTAGGTTGACCAGCCTATAGTTTCCCAGGTCCCCCCCCCTTTCCTTTTTAAAGATTGGTGTGACATTTGCTATTCTCCAATCCTCTGGCACCCTGGCTGTTTTGAGAGACAAGTTGCATATTTTAGTCAAGATATGCTCCTACTCTGCTTGAATTAAGGGAGGAGCAAAACTGAATTAAGAACATAAGAGCCCTGCTGGATCAGACCAAAGGTTCATCTAGTCCAGCTTCCTGTATCTCACAGTGACCCACCAAATGTTTCAAGGAGCACCCAAAACAGCAAGAGATCTGCATCCTGGTGCCCTCCCTTGCATCTGGCATTCTGTGGTAACCCACTTCTAAAATCAGGAGGCTGCACATACCCATCATGGCTTGGAACCTGTGATTGACTTTTCCTCCAGAAATCTGTCCAATCCCCTTTTAAAGGCGTCCAGGCTGGATGCCAAAACCACATCCTGCGGCAAGGAGTTCCACGGACTAATTACACGCTGGGTAAAGAAATGTTTTCTTTTGTCCATCCTAACTCTCCCAACGCTCAATTTTTAGTGGATGTTGCCTGGTTCTGGTGTTGTGTGAGAGTTGCATTTCCTGTTTGGGAAATGTCTCCTTCCTTATGGTTAGGAAAGAAGACACTTAAAATGCTCTACTACTAAATACTACCTTATGTTCTATTACTAAGTACTGTGCAGCTTTTCCTAGCCTAAAAATGCAACACTGGGGAAAGCATCGCCTGAGGCTGCAATCCTGCACACAGTGTCTTGGGAGGAAGCCCTATGGGAAACAACGGGACTTACTTCGGAGTAGACTTGCAAGCTTGAGCTGTGTGTGGCACTGTTGCCTGGCACAGGGCCGCAGAAGGCGAGGAGCGCTACAACAAAGGGGGAGGAGGGGCCGGGAGCCCTGGCTCCGGAGAGGGGGCTGGATGCTGCAGGCTGCTGAGCGCGAGAGCAAACGGAAAGGGACGCGAAGCGCAGGGAAGGAGGCGTGAAGTCCCCCCGCCTCTCAGCACTGAAGGGGAAGAAGCCCTTGTTTCTATTCTGCCAGCAAGCCCTCCCCACCGCCCCCATTTCCCAGTCCTTTAAGGTGCACTCAGGGCTGGCTGCAAGCCTGCTGCAGGTTCCCGCCTGCCTGGCTCTCTCCGTGCCAGCCCCAGCCTCCTCCTCCTCAGCCCCCGTGCCTATCATGGCGCCTTTGTTGGTGCGCCCTGCAGAGCGCGCCTTCTCCATCCTCCGTCCTCGGGGAGGCAGCCAGCCGAGGCTCACCTCACCTTCCCCAGCAACTGGGGCTGCAGCCTCAGAACCAGCAGGTACCCAGGGAGCGCGGGCGACCCGCCTTGGGGCAGTACCCAAGGGACGCCTTGGCTGCGGAGCTGTGCAGGCTCGCCGTGCGCCCGCGCAGAGTTCCCTCCGCTTAGGCACCCCACTCACCTGCCCTGCACCTGCCGGCTCTCCTGCCCGCTGGTCATGCTGGAAGGGGAAGAGCCGCGCTCCGCAGCAGGGTGGCAAGCAGGCGCCTGCAGGGAGGGCGAACGCGCGCCTCAGAGGCGAGGGTCCATCTGGAGAGGGGATGCGGGTGGTGGCGGAGCGGAGGCTGCAGCATCAGCAGCGCTACACAACAGCACGTCGAAGCCCAGCCCTGCGCGTGCAGGGGCAGGGCGGCAGCAGCAGCCGTCGGCTTGGCAACGGGGCGACAGGCAATTAGCAAAAGGCGCCAAATTAACTCGAGCGCAGGAAGCTCAAGGAAACCCTCCCCCGTTTCCGCAGCGCGCTGCGCCCCTCCTCGCTGGCAGCCCAAGTCTATGCAAGTCTACTCACAAGTAAGCCCCATTAGAGTCAGTGGGGCTTACTCCCAGGAAAGTGGACAGGATTGTAGCCTTCGGCGCGTATCCTGTGTTAGAAAGGATAGCCGCTTAGCCCCAGGCTTCGCAAAAGGTGCTGAGGGTGGGTGGGGAGACTGCTCAGCTCAATCATGTGCTGGAAATTCAGGCTGCAATCCTATCCTCACTTCCCTGGGAGTAAGCCCATTGACTGTTATGGGGTTTACTTCTGAGTAGGCATGCATAGCATTGGGCTCTAAGACTGCAGTCCTGAGCATTCTTACTTGAAAAGTTAACTCCATCCAAACTAACAGAATTTATTTCCAGTGGCATAGCTAGAGGGGGTGCAAAGCACTAAGTTTTGCAGGGAGCCTCACTGCAGCGTGCAAGCGGCCTCCCCATTCGGAGCCATTCCAGGCGGGGGGGGGGAGCAAAACGAAAAAGGTGGTGCTTTGCAACCCCCTCTTGCTATTGCACTGGAGGGATGCAATGCTTCCGTTTTGCTTCCCCCCCAAGGCTCCGAAGGGGAGGGGCCCCTTGCAGCTGCGGGGAAGCTCTCTGCAAAACTTAGTGCTTTGCACCCCCTCTAGCTATGCCACTGCTCACGACAGAGTAAATATAAAGATGGATGTGTTGATGCAAACTATACTGTTATCTCTCTTTCACAAACCTAACATGTGGGACGAATTTTATCCCTTTTGTGCTGTCCAGTCTGTTATTTTTTGTTCAGTCATTACAGGCTAAAAGTAACAATAAAAACGAAACTCTCACTCATCACGTGACCACCACACACAAAACAAGACTAATCCATACATCTTGTAACTTGTTTGTTTGGGTATTTCCAAAAGGGTTGTTTAGTCTGAGATTGTCACATATGGCTCACTCAGGCTGCAATCTATTCACACTTTCCTGAGAGTAAGCCCCACTGAACACAATAGGACACTTTCCTGAGTAGACATGCATAGGATTGTGCCCTCATTCCTTAAGGGTACTGCAGGGGAGGGGGGTTCACACAACATTGTCATCCATCAGTTGTCTGCTTGTATTTTCACTGTGCTTAAATCATCGCAGGTTTTAACACCTGAGGCAATGGATCTGCCTGCCTTTCCTTTTCCTTTAGGAGGGTGCACTGCTGCCATGGCTCCCTCTTCCTGTTCCCTTGCCAGGCTCTGGGGGAAGGGAGGGGAAGAGGCTGTGAAGGTGGCCGCTCAAGCTCCTGCTGCCTGACAGCCAGCAAACTTCCCAACTGGCAGGAGCAGCAACTGAAGCCCCTTCTGGCTCAGATTGGCTGTCTGGTTTCTTCAGGCACCTGGCTGCTGGTGTAAAGTGGCCCCTCCTCCCAAGGAGGAGGCTATAAAGCAGCAGCTCAAAAGTTTTTGTAGCCAACACTGGCTCTGAAGGTGAGGAGGAGGGGCTGCTTTACACCAGTGGCCAGCTGCCTGAAGTAACTTGTGTTTTCCCCCCTAGGAACACCAGTGGGTGGCAGGACTCCCTTAGATGGTCTCTGTGGCTCCTCAGGGAGCCATGGCTCACAGTTTGTGCACCACTGGTAAAAGATATAGGTAAGATATAGGCACAGATGCGATGTCCTTCATTGCATCTGGTCTCCCTGACCCTACCTCATAGGCACACCAGCCCTGATTAATATAGGAAAATCAACATTTCTGAGAGCAGCAATATAGCTGCACAATGACCATGTGTGATCTTTTATTAGTGCTGTCACCTCTTCATAAATGACCTGGAGACAGGGTTGAGCAGTGAAGTGGCTAAGTTTGCAGACGACACCAAACTTTTCTGAGTGGTAAAGACCAGAAGTGATTGTGAGGAGCTCCAGAAGGATCTCTCCAGACTGGCAGAATGGGCAGCAAAATGGCAGATGCGCTTCAATGTCAGTAAGTGTAAAGTCATGCACATTGGGGCAAAAAATCAAAACTTTAGATATAGGCTGATGGGTTCTGAGCTGTCTGTGACAGATCAGGAGAGAGATCTTGGGGTGGTGGTGGACAGGTCGATGAAAGTGTCGACCCAATGTGCGGTGGCAGTGAAGAAGGCCAATTCTATGCTTGGGATCATTAGGAAGGGTATTGAGAACAAAACGGTTAGTATTATAATGCCGTTGTACAAATCGATGGTAAGGCCGCACCTGGAGTATTGTGTCCAGTTCTGGTCGCCGCATCTCAAAAAAGACATAGTGGAAATGGAAAAGGTGCAAAAGAGAGCGACTAAGATGATTACGGGGCTGGGGCACCTTCCTTATGAGGAAAGGCTACGGCGTTTGGGCCTCTTCAGCCTAGAAAAGAGACGCTTGAGGGGGGACATGATTGAGACATACAAAATTATGCAGGGGATGGACAGAGTGGATAGGGAGATGCTCTTTACACTCTCACATAATACCAGAACCAGGGGACATCCACTAAAATTGAGTGTTGGGCGGGTTAGGACAGACAAAAGAAAATATTTCTTTACTCAGCGCGTGGTTGGTCTGTGGAACTCCTTGCCACAGGATGTGGTGATGGCGTCTAGCCTAGACGCCTTTAAAAGGGGATTGGACGAGTTTCTGGAGGAAAAATCCATTATGGGGTACAAGCCATGATGTGTATGCGCAACCTCCTGATTTTAGGAATGGGTTAAGTCAGAATGCCAGATGTAGGGGAGAGCACCAGGATGAGGTCTCTTGTTATCTGGTGTGCTCCCTGGGGCATTTGGTGGGCCGCTGTGAGATACAGGAAGCTGGACTAGATGGGCCTATGGCCTGATCCAGTGGGGCTGTTCTTATGTTCTTATGTTCTCTTTGAGAGTGGCATGGACAGATATATGGGACAGCAGAAACAGGAGAGGTCAGTCTACAGTGTACCCTCAAAATACACAGTATCTACCGTGGCATAGAAGGAATGTTGTAATTTCACATGTGACTGCAAAATAGAAAAGCAGCAACTGGCCGTACAAGGAACACGCATGGAAGTCCTTCCTTTCAAATAATTCAGCAATGCACCTTATCATCTCCAGCAGACATAGTGATAAACTAAGCTGAATTTGGTGCATTTCTGTAAATGTCAAAGACACAAAGGAGTAAAATATTGGAAGAAAGGTGTCATGGGTCCAGCTGGATTGAGCACACACTAACAAAGTTAGGAGAATCTGTTACCAAGTAAGGAAAAAAAAATAGTGACAGCCATGTACACTTGCACACACAGAAATACACACAACTGAGCGGGCCTTACAGGTCATGTGGTATGATTCTTGGACATGTGTGAGCCCCAGCATCTCTCATTTTAACAGATTAACAGTACATGTCTGTGCAAGCCTGTTCAGAAGTATGGCCACTGAGTGTGATGAAACTTACTCCCAGAAAAAGGAGTATAGGACTGCAGCCCAAGAGATCCAACAGCTTTTCTTATAGTGCTATGGAAAAGCTGTAACCAGCTCACCTCATTTGGTTCCACACATCAGTGGATTCCAAACACCTTCTGGCCACAGTGAGTATGTGTAGGGAGTGGGAGGGAAGATGAGGTGGGCAGAATGGGATGGCAAAGGGGATGGGGAGGAGGGTGAATTGGGACCAGGATGGTTGCAGCTTCAATGGCCACAGTGTCTGCTGAGTCCAAATTCCCTTCCCAGCTTCAATCCCCCAACCCTGATCTATGTGGACTTGTGCCAGCTATAGAGCTGGCACAGATCCAAGTATTGTATTGTATTGTATTGGCAACCTTCAGTCTCGAAAGACTATGGTATCGCGCTCTGAAAGGTGGTTCTGGCACAGATCCAAGTAGGCCTGGCAATTCAGCATGAGCTTTCACCATGGTAAGGCAATAAATATTTCTTTACCCTGAGGTGGTCTCAAGAGACTAAAACTCCTCCGCAGGTTACAGAGAGCGCCATCTTGGTGACATTGCATCACCACATGGGGAGTTAATTAAGCTTGGACCTTGAGGCTGTAACCTATACTCACCTGGGAGTACATTCCATCAAATTCAGTGGGGCCTACTTCTGAATAGACATGCCTAGCATTGCACTGTGAGTAATGTGGCCCTGGCAGCTGAAAGTTGGGGGTGCCCAGGTTAGAGGTGGTAGCACACACAGGATAATTTTATGAAATATTCTGATGGCAGTTATGAGCATCTATTCATAATAGGAAGTATAATTTTGCTAAATTGTAATTTATATTACTTTTACAGTTTGACATGTCTTTGTACTAAATTAACAAATAAAGCACAGAATTTTCTCCCTTTTCCTTCTTTTAAGTCCATTATCATTTTTGCTCTTTAAAACTGTAAGAAGATTGATGAAGACATAATAAAGCATTATTATTAAATCCCATTATTTTCAATGGGAAGGCAGCTCATCTGAGAGAAGGAAAACTCTGATCCCAAACCTCCACTGCCTTGTGGCTACATCCAGTTATGGAAAAGGCTTCAGGAGTCAACCTCAAGGCAAAATCCGGAGCCGGAGTCCCTGAGGCAGTTCATGGCTGAACACAGTCACGTTCTGGCAACTCCTGCAACGCCGCTGGAACCAACCGTATTGGCCTCTGCCTTTCCATTGGACCATTTCAGCGACGTGGAGAGGGGGGATTTGCTGCATGGGTAACAGTCTATCCTCCATATCTACTTTACCCAGGCTTCGCGCACTGGAGAGGACACTCTGTTCCAGAACCACCATTCAGAGCGTGACACCATAGTCTTCTGAGACTGAAGGATGCCAACATTAAATCCCATTATTTTCAATGAGAGAGATCTGTATACTGTTCAGGGATGGCCTTAGGAGCTGCGGGGCCTCAGGTTCACAACCAATGTCTGCAGAATCTTACGCCCAAATCCTAACCAATTTTCCAGCACTGGTATAGTGGTGTCAATGGGACATGTGTGGCATCCTGCAGATGGGTGGCACTCTTGGAAACCTCCTCAAAGTCAGGGAATGTTTGTTTCCTTATGCTGGAGCTGCATTGCCCTTATGTCTGTGCTGGAAAGTGGGTTAGGATTGCACCCTTAGAGATATAAGTACAGTTTATTATAAACTTTATATCTCCATGGTAGACTGGAAAGCAATCAAAATGTGCACTTATAAAGTGCATGTGAGTTAATGGACCAAATGGAACTAAGCACCTTTATTTGCATACAAGACTAGATTACCATAGCATGGGGTGCCCTTTAGGGAACAAGTGGGTCAATCGGCTTAAAGCAGGCCCTGGTACTGTTACTCTCACGTGGAAAACCATGGGATTGAGAAGTGTGAGTGAGGGCGCAATCCTAACCAATTTTCTAGCACTGACACAGCTGTGCCACTGTGGCGTGTACTGCATCCTGCAGTGAGGAGGCTGTCAAGGGGGCCTCCTCTAGGTAAGGGTATGTTACCTTACCTTGGCGCTGCATTGTGGCTAGGTCAGTGCTGGAAAATTGGTTAGGATTGCACCCTAAGTTTACTTGGCTAATGCCCTAATTTTTAAATATCTGTTCTGTCTGTGATTTGGAATTGTGGGATTTAAAAGCACTTATGAGAGAGAGACAGAGAGAAATGGAAATATATCAGTGGAACCCTTACTGGCTGCAGTATTTGCATTCCTTTTGGAGTTCTGGGACTGAGCTAACAGGGAAGAAGCCAAATAATGCTGCTGGCCAAGAGAGAGTAGTTAATGGTTAGCACTTAGTGCACCCTTTCCTGCTCTATACTCTCCCTTTTTACTAGCTCAACAGCTGAATGGGGAGAGGGGACTGATAGTTTGATCTGCTACCACCAGCCAAAACTAAGAAGACTAGCAGAGGGGCACCGTTTGGAAGAAACCACCCTTCTCAAGAGAGCTCAGAACCCCAGGGGTTCTTATTTACAATCAAATCACAGCAGTACTCACAAGCAAATTATAAACAATTTATTAAAAACTGAAAAGGGAATATAATTAAACTAGGGAAACAGGATAGATAAAGATACAAGTAGACTGGTGGAAAATGCTTTAACTCAGCTGGATGAACACAAAGGAATGACTTGACCAAACTGTGTGCAAGAGCTAGTAATGTCCAGCAGAGGAAGCCAGGAAGCTACTCAAGAGCAAAGCACACAAAACCCCAAGCTCTTGCTGAACCAATGATGCTTGTAGTTTGGCTTGAAGTGAAAAAGAGCAAATAAAACAAAATTAATTCCCTGAATGCATCTAGCTAGAGATACAGTCCCTATTGTGAGGGTTTTATGTTATCCCAGGAATCTTTATCTCTGCACTTACTAAAGAGAAAGGGGGTGTGCCTTCCAGGAATCTGTTAGATTCCAACAGCAGACCAGGCAACACACCCAAGTATCCCTGTGCTTGAACTTTAAAAACTTAAGGTTGATGATATCATCAGGTTATGAATGGGTGGAACCCACCTGATCACTCTATCCCACCCCTTTGCCAAGACAGACTGGTTAGGCTATCCAGTTTGTAAATTCATGCCAATCTCAATAGGATGCTTGACTATGCCAGACATGAAGAAATCCACATCTGGCCAAGTGGCTTTCTGGAAATGGTGTTTCAAATGAAGGACAAAGGATACTTCAGGAGTATGTCCCAGCAGTTTTTAAGCCACTGAAACAGCACAGTAGCTTTTGGGAAATTAGAAGCATCCAAAACTTAGGAAGAATAAAAAAATGGGGAGGGAGAACACAAAGCGCTCTGCAGAAGCGCACATGGCCTCTGGGACACCAAATGCCTCTGGGAACAAAGTGCCAGGTAAGGCACCGTGAGTTTAGCATCTGGGTGAGGATAAGGCAAGTGGACCTTTGAGTTTTGGAGAAGGAGAGGAGGACGAGAAGGTAAGTATACTCTTTCTAACTCTTTGTCTTTCTAACTCCTTGTCTTCTAACTTTAAATCAACCTTAAATCAACACTGAAATTTGGCTTTACCTAAGTTAGCACCTAATCTAACCTAAGGGAGGAATCTAAGGTCCGGCAAGTTGGGGAACAGGAGCTAGGTAGGACAATAAAAATAAATACATAGGTGTGTATATAGGTCTACTCTGAGCAGGAGCAGAGTCCTACTTGTGAGTAAGAGCCCAAGGGTCAGGCACTTGGAAAAATAAATAAAACAGAGAAGGTTAAAGTGGAAAGCAAGTTTCTCTACTTTGTTTTAAATTAACCCTATACTTAACCCAAGTTAAACTTGATCTAAATTAGAACATAACCTAAACAGTTCAGTAAATTGGGACACAGGATCTAGGTGAGAGCATCAAATAAATAAACAAACAAATTCACATAAAAACTAACTTGAGGTTAAAAAACAGTCCAGCCTAAGAGAACTGAATTAGGAAGCTAAGAACCTAGGAAGGGCCAGTTCCCAACCAGACAGGGCAATTTAGCATAGTCATTGACCTTTAGGAGGTGATAAGAGCCCCATTAGGCTAATCCAAGCAACCCATTCAGGGGCCTGCAGAGTGGATTAAGCCCATCAGCAGCCTTTTATCTTCCTGAGCTTTTGTAATCTCACCTGTGAAGACCAGCCCCCTTTCAATCAGCAAGGAGGGAGGGAAAAGGAGCTAGCTAGGGGTATAAAGCTAGTGCCTACCACCACATGAGCCTCTCTGCAGAAGTGCCCATGGCCTCTGGGACATCCAGTGCCTCTGGGAACAAAGTACCAGATAAGGTACCTCGAGTTTAGCATCTGGGTGAGTTCAGTTGAGGCAGATGCGCTTCAGTGTCAGTAAGTGTAAAGTCACGCACATTGGGACAAAAAATCAAAACTTCACATATAGGCTGATGGGTTCTGAGCTGTCTGTGACAGATCAGGAGAGAGATCTTGGGGTAGTGGTGGACAGGTTGATGAAAGTGTCGACCCAATATGCGGCAGCAGTGAAGAAGGCCAATTTTATTCTTGGGATCATTAGAAAAGGTATTGAGAACAGAACGGCTAATATTATAATGCCATTGTACAAACCTATGGCAAGGACACACCTGGAGTATTGCGTACAGTTCTGGTCGCCACATCTCAAAAAAGGACATAGTGGAAATGGAACAGGTGCAAAAGAGAGCGACTAAGATGATTACTGGGCTGGAGCACCTTCCTTATGAGGATAGGCTATGGCGTTTGGGCCTCTTCAGCCTAGAAAAGAGACGCTTGAGGGGGGACATGATTGAAACATACAAAATTATGCAGGGGATGGACAGAGTGGATAGAGAGATGTTCTTTACACTCTCACATAACACCAGAACCAGGGGACATCCACTAAAATTGAGTGTTGGGAGAGTTAGAACAGACAAGAGAAAATATTCCTTTACTCAGCGTGTGGTTGGTCTGTGGAACTCCTTGCCACAGGATGTGGTGATGGCAACTGGCCTGTACGCCTTTAAAAGGGGACTGGACAAATTTCTGGAGGAAAAATCCTTTACGGGGTACAAGCCATGATGTGTATGTGCAACCTCCTGATTTTAGAAATGGGTTATGTCAGAATGCCAGATGCAGGGGAGGGCACCAGGATGAGGTCTCTTGTTATCTGGTGTGCTCCCTGGGGCATGTGGTGGGCTGCTGTGAGATACAGGAAGCTGGACTAGATGGGCCTATGGCCTGATCCAGTGGGGCTGTTCTTATGTTCAAAGCATTCATGTCAAGAGCACAGTTACATAATAAAGTAATACAATGTCAAACACGTTCTTAAGAAACATGATATGCTAAAGTATGTTATACTTAAAAAAAAATACTCCACATGCAAAGTTACTGTTCTTTCTGGAGGTATTTTGGTACTGCATGATTATTTATATGTGATTAGGATTGTTGTGATTTTGATCTCACAGTTAAACTCAAAGCTGTAATCCTGCATATCTTCACCTAGCAGTAAGCCCCGCTGAACACAGTGTGGCTTACTTTTTAATAAAGGAACTGGCTGCAAAGGACATATCTGGCAAAAACCTACAAGATCTATAAACCTCTTTCGCTCCACTTTGTTTCACTTTGTATGGAATATCTCTTCACTGATTACATTGTGAGTATGGGGAAAGGGAGTTTTTTATCTAATGGAAAATTTGATTTTCTTTTCCCCCTCTCAACATGAAGTCCATGTTGGGAGGGACAGACTGGAGCTATTTATTATAAAGGGGGAAGCTACTACCTATGCTTTCTACAAAGCTTCCCCTTTTGTGCATTTGTCATCATGTAAAGTACAATAACAAATGTTTACTTTATTATAATACACCTATTACAAGAGAAACGCTATCCTTCCTTTTTCTGGCAAAATATTTATACTCGTTTGGTACACATGAACAAGTTAATATTTGAATAATGAAAATGGGTAATAAGATAACAAGATAATGGAATACTGTTTTCTTTGTCCCCTTTTAACTTGCAGCAATCTACTGGTATAAAAGCTCATGAAACAGCTGCAAGACAGAACAGGTAAGCTTCATGAGATTTGGCTGAGCTTTCTTAGGACTTTATTGTTTTATGCTTATGAATTATGGCTATTTGTACAGTGCTTACCACAAAGAGATGTTCAGGAGTCAGGAAATAGCAAAAGAATTATAATAGTATTTTACATAGTGAATTTGCTTAAATGTTCCATATATACTCTCTCCATAACCTTTGCAAGAGGACACGAGGCAGCAAGATAGTGGTCTAAGGGACCCTGGGTTCCTTGAAAGCTTATCAAGGAGTCCTCAATGAGATCAATAATGCTACCCTGAAATACAGCTTGCCCGCTGCTATCTTCACAGAAATATGGAGGGGAACATTTGATGTTGTAGGTAGGATGTTCACACAGGAACAGATAACTGTTTCTGAGCAGATCAGCAGGTTTCTGCTCAGTAGCTGTATATAGCCTTTGCTATTGTAATTAAAATCAATTAAATTGTCAGCACATGAATGGAAACTAAATTCAATATAGTCAAGGCTGATCAGGCAACACAAGTGTGGGCCCAATCCTATCCAACTTTCCAGCACCAATGCAGCAGTGCCAAGGGGACATGCTCTGTGGTGGTGGGGGCAGACACAGAAGCCTCCTGTTACTTGGGTCTGCATTGCAACTGCATCAGCGCTGAAAAATTGGTTAGGATTGGGCCCTGCAAGACCCAACAGGCCTGGCTGGTATTTTGTATGAACTAAGTGTTCACCCTAGAACATGGCCCAGAATCCTCTGCAACCTGTAGCAAATTGCAGCTTGGGTGTGTGTGTGTGTGTGAGAGAGAGAGAGATGTTTCTTGGCAGGAGATGTTGAAAGTGTTGCCTGAAGGTAGAACATTTGAAACCACTGCAGTAAAGAAATTATTATCCTTACAAGCCGCCAAATGTCTCACCAAGATTCATGTGCATCTCTGATTTAACTGTATAAAAATATTTCTAAACATATTTATGGATTCAGATGCCATCATAAGAATCCTGCTAGCTATTCTATCCCTAAACATTGTTGTACAGCAGCAATGGCCCTCTTCCCACAAATTATTCTAGTTTAAACAAAAGACACTGAAACAGTCAAGCGAGCTTGGTAAACTTCCAGCGATTAATTTATATGAAAATTGAGGCATGTGCAGTCCAGAAGTGTGCAGCTAGTTTATTCTGCCACAAGGACTATGTGTATGTTTCTTAAATGGTAGCCCTCCCTGCTATACAAAATGACAATTTATTCATGAGGTGAGTGTTTAAAAGCTGTTTGTGATATGATATGGAGCATTAAAAGGAAAAAGAACACCTCCCCCTAAAGTAACTTTTTGGATTCTGGCCAAAGTTCATATCAGGATTTACCAACCTCTGCTATCTTGTAGACACCAGGTGAAGTCTACACCATTTTCTCTCATACATTAAATATATTTTACTGCTGTTCATGTTGAACTTTCTGTCTGCTGGTTCTGGTCCCTTATCTTGTTTTACCGTTTTTTGTTCTCATTGTTGATTGTGTTCACTGTAAGCTTATATTTCAGTGTGTTATATTTATCATAAGCATTATTTTTAATGTACATTTACATATTACATGCATATAACACATAAAATCAGAAAAGTCATGTACCATGAAAGTGTGGAATATTTTTGTTTCTCACAACAGAAGTTGTGAGAAACAGGTTAAAAACCATTTCCTTTTTGATTTGTGTGAAGCTGGTTCGAGTTCAAACTACAAGATTCCCTCCGAAACCAGTTAAATTAGGAGAATGAGGGAAGGGCAATTTGAGTTGAAATTCCCTTCCAAATGGCCAGCTGAAAGAGGGAGAAGCTAAGCAACCCCAGAGTGTATATAAGGGCAAGCTCCTAGCCATTCTGTATGGGAAGCTGGACCGGAATCACTGAGCTGTATCACTGCTGAATAGCACTGATGAATTATTTGAGAGGAAGTTGCTATTGACATGTCCATTGTAAATAAACCAAGTTTCATTGGAAGAGCTGTGAAGTTCCTTTTTCAATGCTGCCCTAAATTCTGGCAGAGCACCAAGTAAACTGGACTTGGGGATTAAAAACCCAGAACAGAGTTTTCCTAACCTCTCCAGGCCTTGCAGAAAGTGAGGCCCTAGCAAGCTAGGTATTGGTGGCAGCAGAAGAATGACCAGATGGGTTGGCATTTGACATCTCAGGGTCAAAGGTCAGGTACCACAAGAGTACCACAAACATTAAGGCTGCAGTCTTTTACATGCACACCTGGCCATAAGCCCCTGTTAGCAAAACTGAGATGTATTTCTGAGTAGACATGCATAGCATTGCACTGTAAAACATGTTTCTTTTCAGTTCAATGATTATAGGGGACACATTATTAATCATTATTTAATTAAAATTTATGAGGGCTACTGTAGGCTGGATAATATTACATCAGGGGTTGAATCTGACCCATGGGCTCCCTGGTGGTCATTCTCATTGGATATCTTGTATCTTAAATTTTCTTGATTCAGTTCACACAAGTGTTGGTAATGTCACAGGGCTATATACAGCTGATATGCAGTTCCCTGATATGGCTCTAAGCACAGGCAGTATGGTTTATCCTGCTTCAAGGGAAGAGAGGGAAGGGTGGGCAGAATGGGGACAAGATGGGGGCAAGGAGAAAGGTAGTTCTTTGCATCTGTCTTCACGGCAGAAGACCTCGGGCAGATACCGCTGCCCGAACGGCCCCTCCTAACCGAGGAGTTAAGTCAGATAGAGGTTAAAAGAGAAGATGTTTCAGACCTCATTGATAAATTAAAGATCAATAAGTCACCGGGCCCTGATGGCATACACCCAAGGGTTATTAAGGAATTGAAGAATGAAGTTGCAGATCTCTTGACTAAAGTATGCAACTTGTCCCTCAAAACGGCCACGGTACCAGAAGATTGGAGGATAGCAAATGTCACGCCTATTTTTAAAAAGGGAAAGAGGGGGGACCCGGGAAACTATAGGCCGGTCAGCCTAACATCTATACCGGGTAAGATGGTGGAATGCCTCATCAAAGATAGGATCTCAAAACACATAGACGAACAGGCCTTGCTGAGGGAGAGTCAGCATGGCTTCTGTAAGGGTAAGTCTTGCCTCACAAACCTTATAGAATTCTTTGAAAAGGTCAACAGGCATGTGGATGCGGGAGAACCCGTGGACATTATATATCTGGACTTTCAGAAGGCGTTTGACACGGTCCCTCACCAAAGGCTACTGAAAAAACTCCACAGTCAGGGAATTAGAGGACAGGTCCTCTCATGGATTGAGAACTGGTTGGAGGCCAGGAAGCAGAGAGTGGGTGTCAATGGGCAATTTTCACAATGGAGAGAGGTGAAAAGCGGTGTGCCCCAAGGATCTGTCCTGGGACCGGTGCTTTTCAACCTCTTCATAAATGACCTGGAGACAGGGTTGAGCAGTGAAGTGGCTAAGTTTGCAGATGACACCAAACTTTTCCGAGTGGTAAAGACCAGAAGTGATTGTGAGGAGCTCCAGAAGGATCTCTCCAGACTGGCAGAATGGGCAGCAAAATGGCAGATGCGCTTCAATGTCAGTAAGTGTAAAGTCATGCACATTGGGGCAAAAAATCAAAACTTTAGATATAGGCTGATGGGTTCTGAGCTGTCTGTGACAGATCAGGAGAGAGATCTTGGGGTGGTGGTGGACAGGTCGATGAAAGTGTCGACCCAATGTGCGGTGGCAGTGAAGAAGGCCAATTCTATGCTTGGGATCATTAGGAAGGGTATTGAGAACAAAACGGCTAGTATTATAATGCCGTTGTACAAATCTATGGTAAGGCCACACCTGGAGTATTGTGTCCAGTTCTGGTCGCCGCATCTCAAAAAAGACATAGTGGAAATGGAAAAGGTGCAAAAGAGAGCGACTAAGATGATTACGGGGCTGGGGCACCTTCCTTATGAGGAAAGGCTACGGCGTTTGGGCCTCTTCAGCCTAGAAAAGAGACGCTTGAGGGGGGACATGATTGAGACATACAAAATTATGCAGGGGATGGACAGAGTGGATAGGGAGATGCTCTTTACACTCTCACATAATACCAGAACCAGGGGACATCCACTAAAATTGAGTGTTGGGCGGGTTAGGACAGACAAAAGAAAATATTTCTTTACTCAGCGCGTGGTTGGTCTGTGGAACTCCTTGCCACAGGATGTGGTGCTGGCGTCTAGCCTAGACGCCTTTAAAAGGGGATTGGACAAGTTTCTGGAGGAAAAATCCATTATGGGGTACAAGCCATGATGTGTATGCGCAACCTCCTGATTTTAGGAATGGGTTAAGTCAGAATGCCAGATGTAGGGGAGGGCACCAGGATGAGGTCTCTTGTTATCTGGTGTGCTCCCTGGGGCATTTGGTGGGCCGCTGTGAGATACAGGAAGCTGGACTAGATGGGCCTATGGCCTGATCCAGTGGGGCTGTTCTTATGTTCTTATGTTCTTAGATTGGACTCAGGAAGGGGGTGAGTTCAGTGCAGCGCCCACCAAATCCTAACCTCCTCCTAGGACCTGATCCATTTGCATGGGTCAACTCAGATTTGCACCAGTTACAGAGCTGGTGTAGGTCTGAGTTGACCCAAGAGAACAAATGTTCCCTTGCCCCAAGGAGGCCTCAACATACCAAAACTTTCCCATAGGATACAGAGTGTTGGCACCACTGCCAGTGGCTTAGCTAATGATCTCGTAGCCCGGTGCCAAGCTCAAAATGTTGCCCCGGAAGTGATGTCACAAACAGAAGTGACATAACATCTGGGTTTTTTAAAAAGTGAAAATTGGAACCCACCTGCTCTCCCCGGCAGCTCACCACCCACTTGCTCTGCTGCCTCCCCCTAGTCATAGTAGTAGTTGGCAACCTTCAGTCTTGAAAGACTATGGTATCGCGCTCTGAAAGGTGGTTCTGGAACAGCGTCTAGTGTGGCTGAAAAGGCCGATTCGGGAGTGACAATCCCTTCCACACTGGGAGCAAGTGCAGTCTGTCCCTGGCCTGTCTCCCTGGCTATGGGCCTTCCTTCTTTGCCTCTTAGCCTCAGACTGTTGGCCAAGTGTCTCTTCAAACTGGGAAAGGCCATGCTGCACAGCCTGCCTCCAAGCGGGCCGCTCAGAGGCCAGGGTTTCCCACTTGTTGAGGCCTTCAGATCCCTCTTGCAGATGTCCTTGTATCGCAGCTGTGGTCTACCTGTAGGGCACTTTCCTTGCACGAGTTCTCCATAGAGGAGATCCTTTGGGATCCGGCCATCATCCATTCTCACGACATGACCGAGCCAACGCAGGCGTCTCTGTTTCAGTAGTGCATACATGCTAGGGATTCCAGCACGTTACAGGACTGTGTTGTTTGGAACTTTGTCCTGCCAGGTGATGCTGAGAATACGTCGGAGGCAGCGCATGTGGAAAGCGCTCAGTTTCCTCTCCTGTTGTGAGTGAAGAGTCCATGACTCGCTGCAGTACAGAAGTGTACTCAGGACGCAAGCTCTGTAGACCTGGATCTTGGTATGTTCCGTCAGCTTCTTGTTGGACCAGACTCTCTTTGTGAGTCTGGAAAACGTGGTAGCTGCTTTACCGATGCGTTTGTTTAGCTCGGTATCGAGGGAAAGAGTGTCGGAGATCGTTGAGCCAAGGTACACAAAGTCATGGACAACCTCCAGTTCATGTGCAGAGATTGTAATGCAGGGAGGTGAGTCCACATCCTGAACCATGACCTGTGTTTTCTTCAGGCTGATTGTCAGTCCAAAATCTTGGCAGGCCTTGCTAAAATGATCCATGAGCTGCTGGAGATCTTTGGCAGAGTGGGTAGTGATAGCTGCATCGTCGGCAAAGAGGAAGTCACGCAGACATTTCAGCTGGACTTTGGACTTTGCTCTCAGTCTGGAGAGGTTGAAGAGCTTTCCATCTGATCTGGTCCGGAGATAGATGCCTTCTGTTGTAGTTCCAAAGGCCTGCTCCAGCAGGACAGTGAAGAAGATCCCAAACAAGGTTGGTGCAAGAACACAGCCCTGCTTCACTCCCCCTAGTCAGTGGCATAGCTAAGGCATCTATCTGCTACCTGGGGTCAAAGAAGATTTTGTAGCTCCCCCTTCATGACAAAATCAAATTTAATTAAGTAAATAAATGAAAAGTTATTGGTTCCATGCTGTATCATAATAACATCTCATTGGCACTCAGAACAATCAGTCTCATAGGTCAGTTTTGAGTTAAGCAAATCCACTTTTTGTTCCAAAAGGCAGTTGTGTTTTAATTTTCTGGTTAATTGGCCATAACTTTTGACAGAATATAAATATTCCAATACGGTTTATTTCATTGCTTTCTGCATTAAATTACCTTTCCAATGATATATAACATGATGGTATTATTTATACATACCAAGATTTTCACAATTTTGGTCACTATTGTCAAGCTCAGCTTGTTGCCCCCCTTAAACTTGATGCCCGGTGCAACTGCTACCCTCTGCACCCCCTTAGCTACGCCACTGACCACTGCTTCACCACACGGAGAGTTAGGATTGGGCTGCATACCTTTAATACAATACATATCTCATTCAGCTACCAACTGTATAGGTACTTCTCCCTTTCAACTATGGTTTTTTTTTCTAGGCTGGTTTTCAGTACAGTATTTCCTTTCCCAGAGTTCTTGTGTTATTTTCAATTGGAGGAAGCTGCAATAAAAACAGTAACTGTCCTGATGTCTAAACTTGGGGATTCCTTTTATTCTTTCTACCTTTTGTTTAAACTAAATCAGTGTTGTCTGGCCTGCCTGCTTAAGAGTGTTTTCCCCTTGGCAACATAATAGGTTCACTGAAAAAACCAAACATAGGTGACTCATGTCTTTCATTAAACTTTCCCTCTTTAAACTTTCTCTGCCTTTCCCCTGCTTTCCTCTCAATCAAATTTTCATTTGCACAGACTACTCATTTTTTGTTTTACATAGAAGGGATTAAAAATATTTATTGTACTAATGCTGGGTTGAAATGTTTTTATTATATTTTGTTGGGCTTTTAAGTCTCTTGCCATATCCTTGGTATTAACAGATTTGCACCTTCTTCCTAAACATTTTTACTTGGAAATAAAGTGTGATCTACACACAACGAAACAGGCTGAAAGAACCCTCATGTGGAAGAGTGGACTGTACAGCCTCAGTCAGTGGGAGAGAATTACCTTTTTCAATGGTTACTCATTAAAAAACCTCTCCCTTTGGCACTCATCTAGCACAATAATAACACAAAATATGGATAAAAATTACAGATCCTCATGATTTTTACATGGAGTCCTCCCTCCCATATTACTATCAAATGAAAGTTCACAATGATGTCACTCAGGGCTGGCCTTATGGCAATGTGGCCTATATCACGGCAATGGGCCCCGCTCTCTGTGGGCCCCCACTGGGGTGGTGGGCATATCTCCCACTGCTGCAGCCAGCATTTGGCAGCCTGAGAGGGCTGTACAGTGAGCTGAGTGTGGGCTTGCTTGCCCTCCGTTGGGACTGTTTGGTCTGAAATGGGCCTTCCAGAAGTAGCTGGCAGTGACATTATGTCACTACCAACTATTTCTGGGTGCCATGCTTTTCACGCAACACCACAAGCGTCGAGCTCACCGTGGCTGCAGTTGCCATGGATGTCTGGTGAGTGGGAGACCCTGCTGGCCCTAAGGCCAGCCCTGATATCACTGACAATTTCCAGCACCACCATGTGCAAAAATTCAGCTTGGAAATCCTTATGATTCTTTGCATTTTCATGGGGAGTCTCCTGCAAACCACCATCAAATCCGAGATCACATTCATATACACAAGCTACACCATTAAAAAATCCAATATTTTTGCATGTTGCTGCCATGGTAAAGAAACAAGGAGCAAAATCACAGCTCTTCCAAATTTTTATATGGAGTCACCCCCTAATCCACCATCTGATAGAATATACTTCCGATATTCTTGTAGATAAAATGGAAAAATGTGGACTGGATAGTAGGTGGATTTAAAGCTACAAGTTCCCAATGAGTGCTAACAAATGCAGGGAGGTATCAAGCAGATTGCCACAGGGTTCTGTTTTGGGCCCCAAGCTGTTCAACGTTTTTTAAAATGACCTGGAGGAGGAAGAAGAGGGGATTCTTATCAAATTAGTAAATGCCCCAAAGCTAACAACCTTGAAGACAGAATCAACAACCTAGCTGTTTTGCATGCCTGTTAGGGAGATAAAGCAGGGTGTACATTTGTAAATAAGAAAATACAATCAGGACTCAAAATTATCTTGACAGGCTCAGGGCCCAATCCTGAACAGTGCATGCCGGCTTACCACCAGTGCACACTGTTGCAAAAGTGCCATAAGGCACGTTTGTGGGCCCTGCCAGTGGGCGAGTGCAAGTGGTAGCCTGGCGCTGGGCTACAGCCGGGTGGCCACCAGAGCTCTGCCACTCAGCAGTTGTGCGGGCTGCTGAGCAGCAGAGAGGTAAGTGGAGGAGTGGGGGGAGGCAGGGAGGAGGCAGAGAGAGGGGAGGCCTTGTTCCAGAGAGGGGGAGGCAGGTGGAGGGTGGAGAGGGCGGGGAGGAGGCATACCAGGGGGAAGGAGTGGGGGAGAGGTGGGACTGGTGGAGCAAAGCTCCACCTGGTCCAGAGCCTCTGTGTTGGGCTCACCACCTGACATGGAGGTTCTTGATTCATCACCAACATTTGGGTTGGTGGTTAATCGAGTAGCCCCATTGCAGGGCTACTCGTTTTATCCAGGGGAAGGGGACAAAAGTCCCCTTCTCCTGAGGAGCAGCCAGTGGCTGCCCAGAGCATGCAGTCCCACGCTGGGCAGCTCAGGATTGGGCTGTCAGTCATTGGGTTCCTACCAAGAAGATGAAGTTTAACAGAGGCAAATGTAAAGTTTTGTATGTAGGTTAAAAATGGTGAAGTATAGGAAGGGAATACCAGGCTTGGCAACAGCTCAGTGTGAACAAGATCTAGGTATCAAGCTGAACATGAGCCAACAGTGTGATCCAGCTGCAGAAAAAGGTTAATGCAGTGCTGGGCTGCATTAATAGAGTCCAGATCATGATAAGTGATAATTCCACTCTGTAATGCACTAGTCAGACTTCACTTAGAATATCAGATCCAGTTTGAGCACCACATTTTAAGAGAACATTGACAAACTGGAATGGGTTAAGAGGAGGGCAACAAAGACAGTGAGGGGTCTGGAAACCAAGTCATGTAGGAAATAGTGGAAAGAGCTTTATATATTTAGCCTAGAGGAGAAAAGACTATAGGGCAATATGATCCCCATCTTGTTACCAGCGGTGCTTTTTAAAACACATGTAATGATTACAAAGGGAGTGTGTGTGAGAGAAACAATCATGTTCAGGGACCTAGTATAATGGCTGATTGCACAAGTGTATAATTTGGCAATGAAAGGAAAATGTAGATGAAGATAAAAGTGAACAAAGATTTCCAAATGTGCTCAAAAAGAATGTTCAAACTGGATCTGAGGGCCGAATGCTATGGGCCACTACCACCAGCACTGAGTTCCAGCGCTGGTGCTGGGTGTCGCAAATGTGCTGTAAGACACATCTGCAACAACCAGAGAGGAACATGCTCTGGCACTGGCCTCAGATACCACTGGGCCTGGTGCCATATTGACACTGCCTGGAGCATGGTAAGAGTTTTCCCCCACAGAATCCTGCTGGCATTGGTTGATCCTAAACTAGTGTTCAACAGAGTCCTGACCCAGCCCTCCAAACAGGATTTGATCAGTGTTTCTAGTTCAAATCTCCTCCTCCCATATATCCTTTCATAAAGAGGCTTTGAAGAATTGCCAGCCCTATCCTTCCTAGGGGAAAACTCTATTAATTTTTAAAATATTGTAATGCAAATATTTTAGTGATTATTTAAGGTCCTTTTTCAGCTACCAAATGCAAAGCCAGAATACAAAGATTAACTTTACTTTTTGATTAATTTTTTTTCTAGACTGTTTTGTTTTCCTTAATGGGGCAGGAAGGGGTGAAATGGGTCAGGGAGGGGTGAGGAACAAGGGCAGGGTGGCTGCAGGAGGGAATGGGTCTAGTAGCGATTGAGTGTGCCAGATCCTATCCTCCCTTTTGGCAGCTTCTCCACCTTTTTCTTCTCCTCAAACTTACACCAGCTACAGAGCTGATGCATGCTCAAGGAGACTCACTGTGGAGTGGGAAGCTTGTTCATGCCTTGGGAGCCACGCAGTCAATCACCAGTGGTTTAGATAGGTGGTATGGGGCCAAATGGTGGGAGAGTCATACCCAAGAAAGTGATGCCTTGCCTTTGTAGAGAGTTTGGTAGAGGAGAAATTGGTGTTATCCAGCTAGTGCCCACCTATTCAGAAAAATTATATGTTTATACCTACCACAATTGTAAGGTGTACTTGTGAGACAATAAGATATTGCTCATGAATTCATGGTGAATGAGCTCTGAATCCTGATCAGGCAATTCACCATCCACCTCATCAAGTAGTTCTTCAAACTTGTGAGAAAGACCTCACAGCCACTTAAATGTTTTCCACTCACCACTGAGTCCTTCCCTTGTTTAGCTTCTGAAGAGGAATGCCCCCCACCTTAGGTGAGGCAACACAATACTCTATCTAAGGGCTTCTAGCTTGGCTATTAATGCAGTGATCTTCAGTTTGTCAAGAACTAGAATTCACCTGAAACCCCAGCATGCAAATAATATCATCTACATTGTCCAAATCTTACTTGTGAGGTTTTAAGTCGGAGGGTGAAAGAACAATTTTTGTAATTCCCCATTCTTCTACTACTTATTTGAGGCTTTTTAAAGTCCTCTTTCATTACTTTGTGGCTTTCATCCTTTCTGTCCTTCTTCCCTCTCTTCAAAGTTTCTTGATTTAATTTTTTATTTTTTTTTTGCCATATGATGCAAATTCTGGGGAAAGCTCGAATCTCCTCTCCCTTTGAGAATATCACAGAACAGCAAAAACTGCTGAGTGTGTTATACAGTAAAGTGCTGCAGACAATGGGAAGGTCAAAAGAGAGCTGAGCTAATGAGACTTCCAGGGAAACATTTGTATGCATAAGTGGGGCAGGAGTTGAAATAAGGGTGTAACAGAAGGGTACATCTGCACAGGCATTTGGGGCTGAATGATTATGCCACATGGTACTTGGATTTAGACCTCTTGTACTGCAAGCAGGAGGAATCATGAGGGTTAAAGTAGTGCACAGAGGAAAAGGAGCCACATTAAAACAGACGACTGTTGTGGCTCAGTGGTAGAACACATGCTTTGCACGTAGAAGGTTCCTACTTCAATTTCTGTTGTTTCCAGGTAGGGAAGAGAGGAAAACCTGGAGAGCTGCTGTCAGTATTGTAGAAGATATTACTCAGCTACGGGGACTAATGGTCTGACTCTGTAAGGCAGCTTCATTGAAAAGTTAATCAAACATCCTTTCTCTTGTTCTTGATCTTCTTTTCTCTTGATCTTCTGGAGGTGTAGAGCAGCTTAAATTTTTAGGCATACTCTTAAGATAAAACTAGGTGTTTGGAGACAATCAAGCACAGGTATCATACTTTGCAAGTGCAAAGAGGAAGAATGCCATCCAGGGGCACTGTTTCTCCTGCATCCATTTCAGCCTCCCCCCCCCCCCCAGGTGCTTTTCTCTATTTGATTGTGACATGGAGGTAAAGCAGTGGGCATCCACTGCTTTGTTCTACAGTGGCCCCCAAACTCCAGTCTTGTCATTGGGCTAGTGGGAAGGAGGAAAATTAGTTGCTTTTCCTTCTTCTCTGAGCAATCTAGACATTCACTGCATATGTGGAACAAAATGAGTGGAATGTCACAACTGCAGAAGAATCATGTGTTTTCAAACACTTTAAATTGTGTCTTGGCAATTCAGAACTCTGGCCTATCTATACCCACATAAACCTACATGGTTAGGTGCTACTTAGTACAGTATTTGTTAGGACAATGGTGAGTGAGACTGGAAAGTGTCTGTGTTACATCATGCTCTGGGCAGCAAATACCCTGTCTTGGAGGTTGAATTAGATAAATCTCATTAGGTCCTTTCCACATCTAAGTTCATGATTCCTTTGAGTTCTATGTGCTATGAGATTAGACAAGCAGTACAAAACACTTTTGTAGCTGAAAGGCTGTGATTTAATTCTCACTATGTCCAGGAGATGGCGACCGCTCATAGGCTACTTAGACTGTAGTAAATCAGTAACTCCTGTAGTTAGCAATATCTGTTCAGTAAGGTGAAAGAGTTAAGCCAGAGGAAGGGATGTTTGGATTTATGCTAATCCATTATTTCTGGCCTCACTCCAAGCAACCCACTTACTCCTTTCTTTACCCAGCACCTGCTCTGAAGCATCACAGGCAGCCTAAACACCCACAAATGCAGACATGGAGCTACACAGAGATATATTTATGCACAAACACATATTTATGCACAAACACATCCGCATACCCATGCAGAGTCACAGGTATCCCAGAATTAAGGACATTTTCACAAGTGTTGTTAAGAATGATTTCTGAATATAAGTATTTGTCAAAAGAAAGGGCCACATTGCTCTGTGGGTGCACTGATTGAAAGAGAGTTTTCTAAAAGAAAAGAAAAATAGCAGAGTAACTTGTGAAAAAGTGTTCTGTCCCAAACAGAACTACTCATCCCCAACTTCTGGCCTTAAATAACTTCTCCATAAACATGGGATAAAGGCCTCACATACCTGAACATTTTTAACTAGCAAAAACAGGCCTTTGGCACTAACAGATAATAGTTTTACAGCTGGAAAATACTTTGAGAGAAGATTCACTTCCCATAGCATATACACACATTTCTTTTGGCCTACAAAACCACAGATTTTGTGGTTTTTGAAACCATATGAACACTTGCAAAATGTGTTTCGTAGGGAGAAAGTGGGATAAATGTACAGCAGGTTCTCCTTATACCCAGGTTTGGCACCTGCAGGTGCCAACTCACGCTGGAAGGCCTCACATGACCTCTTGGATGCAACCAGAAGTGCCTTCTGGTCATGGCCAGGAGTTATTCTGAGGCACAGGGAGGCCACTTGTTAGCTCCCTGCCCCTCAGAACACCTACAGGAGGCCTCTGACAGGCACTTCTAGTTTGGCAGAAAACCTAGAAGTGCCTTTCAGAAGGCTTTGGTAGCCTCCCTGTGTCTCAGAAAGCCTGCCAGAGCTTTCTGACAGGTACTTCCAGATTTTGGGGTGGTGCAGATTCTATTTTCCACAGAAATGGATTCCCTATGGATACTGAGGGCCCACTGTACACACTATGAACTATCTTGCTTCCTACTCTCCTTCAGCACTGTAGCCTACCAAATTTATTGTGGCATGAGCACTACTTGGCTAGTGATTACTTTGCCAGATGTATGAAGTGGTCTGGGAAGTACTGTTTGTTTGTTTGTGTAAGACATTTATATCCTGTCTTTCCCCCATAATGGGGCACCCAAGGTGGTTTACAAAATCATATTCTGTAATATAAACAATATAAATATCATAAAACAAGAAATTAATAACAGTGCAAAAGCAATCACCAGAAGCCAATAAAACTAATATATAAAAGCAGCATCAATACATCACCTCACAGGATAAGCAGATTATTATATATTTATACACTGCAAAAACATTGCAAAAGATTGCAGTACTTCACTGGTTATTAATTTGTGTTCTAGGTAAACCCAACTTTTTTTTTTTTTAACTTATCAGGAGCACGTCAGTTAGGTGCAATTATCAGGAATAGTTGCTAAGGCATCTGAATGACAGCTTGCACACCCTGGTCAGGCCCTTGGGGTATGTCAATTGCATTTACACTACTAAATGCGGCGTATGAAATCACATGGGTAGAAGCCTTTATATGGATCCAGACCAGCATGAGATTAATCATGGAAGTCAAAGCAACCACTCGGATTGGATACAGATAAACGGGTTATTTCATAGCATCTTTCCTGCATTTTGAAGTTCTGCTTAGTTTGCTCATGGTGAAGCTGCTGTGGAAGGGCCAGTTCACAACAGACAGCAACCGAATTTAAATAAATTTGCATATCATAAAAATCACTATGAAGGTGTCTTTTTGAGATAGTGTAAAATGTATATTTATTTATTTTTATGCAAGCATATAAATACTTATAAAATTATATGTTGAAAAGTTTATATTTATGAGATTTTTCACCTCATGCATACTACAAAGAGCCCAGGATAGCAAACACAGATCTCCCCCCCCCCCCTTATCCTCAGAACAATCCTGTCTGGTAGGTAGAATGCAAGACAGTGGACAAGTCCAGATATAATGGGAAATGATAGTTTTTCACAATGAGAACGAATCTCACAGAGCTACAGGTTCACATACTCACCCCTTCCTCTCTTTGTCCTTAAGAGAAGGTGCAGGAAGAGTGCAAGAAAGAAAACAGACCCAGTTATAGCCCAACTCCATCAATTTAATACAATTGGGCCTCTGCGGGGGGGGGGGCACACTGCAGCAGAGATTGGGTCACCCATAGTCACAGTTGGCACCTTTTATGGAGACAAGCCTCCATGCAGAGGCTGGTGCAATGAGTGGAGCTCTCATGAGGCCCACCTGCCTGGGTCTAACTGGGACAGAATCAGGCCCCCATAAGCAGTTGGTAGTGATGCCATCATATCACCACCCTCTACTTCCAGGTGCCACATTCTGTGTGGGGCATGGCCCCAACTGTTTGCCCAGCCTGCCCCTAACACCATCTCTCGTTTAGACACCATCTCTCGTTTGGATCTATGCTGCTCCTCTTACAAGTGATTGGCCCAAGGTCACCCATTGAGCAGAGATCTGAACCTGGTTCTCATCGTTCCTAGCCTGACACTCTAACTGCTACAACAAGTTGTTGCACTACAATAACTCTATCATAATAAAACTTTTGTTATTAAATGGCCAACTACAACTCATTACTAGAAGACAAGGGCATCTTGTGACCATTCCCTATCAATAAGTGAATCCATTTTCATAAGAACTGGCAACAGGATGACCTTTATTATGCACAACTTTTCATCAGGAGATCAGAACATTATACTCCTATCGAACAAGCCATAGCTCTACTTAAGTGATTCTCAAAAACATTTAGTGAGCTTTCCTTTAATATTTGTATCATTTGGCTGGTATCAAGCAACATTAAGACAAGAAAAAAAAAACAACAGAGAAGAGACACCCTGCTTTGTTGATGCATCATTCATTATTCATGGGCTCTGTTCATTTGTGAGGAAATAGCGTCTTTTATTAAAGTAGGGTGGCTTTTTCAAATTTCCTTTTCACAGGAGTCACAGTGGAGTGATGTTTCAGTCCATTTTAATACCAAAATCAATGTTCTGTTTTCTGTTAAAATTTGTAAAGGCCTTTACATATCCATGGATCCTACATCTTCTATAGGAAGAATGTTCTATCATAAAGGAGGTCTGTCATTCTTCCTGGTTCAGTTTCCTTGACTGAGCCTGAAATGCAAAAATCAAACTACTGAAGCTTTCCTCATCTTTCTCTCTATGCCTGATATGGAAACTGCAGGAACAGGAGAACCCTATAGAAATAGCACCCCTTGGGCCCCTACCCTGCAGCCATTACCTTCGTTTTCCATTAGAAGCACTGGAAGTATAGATGTTTCTTGCTTAAGCAAGGAACGGTTTTGCTTCTCTGAAGAACGTGGCATGCAGGCAACCAGCCTGCACGCTAAAGGAGGAGACTAACAGAACTTTAACAAGAAGCAGGAATTGTTAATGTTCTGTTAGTCTCCTTCTAGTGCAGCAGGCGCCAAACACTGGCCCGTGGGCCAGATCTGGCACCTGAAAAGCACCTTGTCTATAGAGCAGTGCTTACTGTTCCATACTGCTGCTTGTTATCTTGTCAACTTATCTTCTTGCAAAGTCACACTGGGCAGCCCTTCTGCTGCCTGTCGCCCCAGCAGGCTCTACGCTAGGATTTCCAGGTGGAAGAGGCTGGCTGGAGTGACTTTTCAAGAAGATTGACTGGCAAGATAACAGGCAGCAGCACAGAATGCGAAGGGAAGGGGCAGAAAAAGGGAAGGTTTTTTTCAAACACAGCAGTCCCATGGTTTGGAGACTGCTTTGCTCTAGCATGCAGGCTGGTTACCTGCACATTGCATTCTTCAGTGAAGCAAAAATGTTCCTTGTTTAAGCAAGAAACACCCATGCTTCCAGTGCTACTCATGGAAAATGAAGGTAGTGGGTGCAGGAGGCTCTCATATCCACAGGTGAAGCTATGGATATGGGGGACTGCCTGTATTTGCTTCTGTGCAATTCAAAACAGAAAATATCCAAAAGCTGGCCTTTACTTGCTAACTTTTTTATTGCCCCTGAAATCTCCCCCTCCCCTCCACAAAAATCCAAGGATGCCACTTTGTATGCAGGTTCAGGTCACAGACACTTATCTCCCATGGAAGACCTGCCACCCATTCATTTCTCAGACCTGTTGCCCACTTTCCCCCACGTCCCATGCAGCACAGTTGGAGTCTTGCTTAGCAGGACAGGTGAGGGAAGATGAGGATAAGAGGGAGGAAATGGGCAGGAAAAAGTGTGGCTGCCACTTCAGTGGGACATATATAGTAAAGCTGTAGGCAAGACTGGCCTCTCCATGAAGCGATGTGAAACTCTTGCATTGAGTGGCAAAATTGGATGGTGAACTGTGCCCCCATCCATCCATCCATCCATCCATCCATCCATCCATCCATCCATCCTTCCTGCCTGCCTGCCTGCCTGCCTGCCTCTCCAGTCTGCTGCTCTGATGGGTGTGTCAATCCTATTTAAGTTTGCTGAGAGCAAGTCAGAAAAAAGATTGTGACAGCTGCAGCCCCCTTTGCTGCTTCAGATCACCTCTCCCTGCCCACCCAGCTGCTTACAAAAGCACAAAGTGGGTGGGGAAAGGTGATCTGGAGCCCACTCCCTTCCCTTTGCTTACCTGGATCTTGACGCACAGCCTAATCCTGAAGCACAGCCTCCCTCCTCTGCACAGCTCCTGTTTCAAATGAACTGGCGCAGAGGAGGGAGGCAGCTCTGACAGCACTGAGAGCAGCTTCAGGTAAGCAAAGGGAAGGAGGGACCTCCCTCCCCCGCTCCTTATCTATCAGGGCGGGCAGACCAGTGGCATTGCTAGGGGGGTGCAGGCCGCACCAGGTGACATGCACTGGGGGTGACGTGCTAAAATCGTGGTGGTTAGGAGTAACCCCATCATATTATATACTGTTGGATGTGGAATTTCGAGCGGAATGCAATGCCAAAAACCAGAGTGAAATATCTCCTTTCTATCAAAAGTTATGGCCAAAAAACCGGAGAACAAAAAATGCATGGAGCCCTATAGAAAGTAAAAGTGAGCCATATTGTGTGTTTATGTGTATGTTTACTTGTGAGTAGGCAAACTTGCCTTTGTCAGAAAGGGCAAGCTGAGAGGAATCCAACGACACCAGAATGGTCCTGATCCAATGAATGCAGCCCCCCAAAACACCTGAGAAGGAAGTCCCTCCCTCCAAGCAGATGAATGTATTGAGCCCTATGGAAAGCAAAACTAAGCCTCAGGGTTGTGTTTACTCATGAGTAAGCAAACATGCCTTGGAAGGTCAGGTGAAGGAGAGTGCAAGGCTACCAGAATGGTCCTGATCCTATGCACCTGGAGCTAAATAAGTGCTCCAGAAAGCAGCCCCCCCCCACTAAAAAGGATCAAAACAGAGGCTTCAGCTGATAAGGTGAACTTTTTTGAGACTTGTAAAGCCAGGTGGATCCTGACAGTGATCTGGTTTAAACAGAAGCTCTTAAATTGAACTGAGCACGGTAGGGCTGAAAACCTTACTAGTTTTGGGGGGGGGGGTGTTATTGCAGGCAGGCGACAGAGGAAATTCACTTGGTGGAACAGGGCTGGCTTCTGCTTATTTAATTATTTGTTTTACTTTAATTATTTATACTTATTTATTTTAATTTGCCTGATGATGTCACTTCCACCATGACATGACTTCTGGTGGGTCATGGACAGATTGTCATTCTAAAAAGTGGTCCCAGTGCTAAAAGTTTGAGAACTGCTGCAATAAGGTGTTAGTAAGTTGACACCCTGGGGGGGGGGGTGACACCACTAGTGACTAAAATCAGTTTGGAGGAATAATTTCATCATGTTATATATCAATCAATGTGTAATTTCATGCAGCATGTGTTCTATCTTTGTTCTATCAAAAGGTACAGCCAAAAAACCAGTGGGGGCAGAGTGATGGTACATCACCACACCCACCACATGGGATGTTACCCCGCCCACTGCATGGGGGGGTGACGCGCTGGCATCCCGCACCTGATGATGCGAACCCTAGTGACATTACTGAGGCAGACACATATGCATACTCAGTGGGACAGCAAAATTGTGGGGGGATTTGGACCAAAGGAAGTATTGGGACACCCTGGCTTTAGCACAAGCTTTTACTTGGGCTGATACCCTGAAGCCTATGACTGCTTTGTTTCTCCAACTACACTGGTTATCAATCAATTTCTAGGCTCAAATCTAACTACCTATTATTGTGTCAAACACCCCAGAAGGTTTGGGACTAGAATACAGGGGGTCTTCTTTATAAATCAGAGTTATAGACAGGAAAGCATGGACTTATAGTGAAACAATTCATAAAATGGAATTTTCCTCAATAAGAAATAATGTAAATAGGGGCTATACATACATACATCCCCTTCACTAAACTTAAAGAGGAGACTTTTATCCCATAAGAAACAACAGAATAAAATAGGGATTAGGACATTATAAACATATGCAATTCATCTGGGATTGGCTGAAATTAAGCCTGGATCATTTTCCTTTTAAGTCATGCTTGATTGTAAATGAGATTCAGCACTTTCTCCTATGCAATGCTGATGTTGCCATTTAATTTCCTATTTTACACAGTAAAAAACATTGGCTACATTCCCATGCACAATTACACATGTTTAAATCCAACTGAAATCAATAGGGGTTTAAACAAATAGGTGCTGAGTTATGGTCATTGTGTTTGTATAAATGAAGTAGGAAGTTAATTCTCTTACAGTGCAATCCTAGACATGTTTACTCAGAAGTTCTGTTGTGTTTAAGAGAACTAACTCCCAGGAAAGTGTGTATAGAATTCCAGCCTTAGAAACCGAAAACATGCTGATTCATCACTGATAATAAAATAGAGACAATCCTTGGGCTAAGTGAGTAACACATAAATGTCATTTTTTAGTAAGAAATAAAGTCAGTTGCTTTAAAGTCTTGAGTTTATTTTGTTTTAAAAATAAAAATTAGCAGATAGCCTCTGGAACTACCTGATCGCTGGAGCAGGACAGTACAAATCAACTTGAGAACAGGCAGTAGAGACCAGACAAGAAAACAAAAATTGGCCTGCCAGGAGCAGCAACGTCAACCAACCACAAGCAGGAAGTAGTGCACCAGGAAATATAAAAAAATGATAGCACAAGCCAAAGTCCTCTGACCTGAAAATAAATAAAGGGCAGAAGAGAGAGTGTATTAAATTCAGTCAAAGCTCTATTACTATTTAAAAAAACATGTTCCACAGGTCTCTTAAGTATAGATGTTTTAAATCACAAGATTAAAAAAAGAATATTACACATCCCTGCTTCTTAACTTTCAACTATCTGATTTCAAATGGTTCTCCTGCCAGGATTCAAAACAGCCTCCCAAAAGAGATTGGCCCTATCACTACCTGGTCCTGTCAGGCAGCCTTGGGGCAAAGCCCTGTGATGGCCCTCCAATGGGTATTGGAAGGGTATTGAGAACAAAACAGCTAGTATTATAATGCCGTTGTACAAATCTATGGTAAGGCCACACCTGGAGTATTGTGTCCAGTTCTGGTCGCCGCATCTCAAAAAAGACATAGTGGAAATGGAAAAGGTGCAAAAGAGAGCGACTAAGAAGATTACGGGGCTGGGGCACCTTCCTTATGAGGAAAGGCTACGGCGTTTGGGCCTCTTCAGCCTAGCAAAGAGACGCCTGAGGGGGGACATGATTGAGACATACAAAATTATGCAGGGGATGGACAGAGTGGATAGGGAGATACTCTTTACACTGTCACATAATACCAGAACCAGGGGACATCCACTAAAATTGAGTGTTGGGCGGGTTAGGACAGACAAAAGAAAATATTTCTTTACTCAGCGTGTGGTCGGTCTGTGGAACTCCTTGCCACAGGATGTGGTGATGGCGTCTAGCCTAGACGCCTTTAAAAGGGGATTGGACAAGTTTCTGGAGGAAAAATCCATTACGGGGTACAAGTCATGATGTGTATGCGCAACCTCCTGATTTTAGAAATGGGTTATGTCAGAATGCCAGATGCAAGGGAGGGCACCAGGATGAGGTCTCTTGTTATCTGGTGTGCTCCCTGGGGCATTTGGTGGGCCGCTGTGAGATACAGGAAGCTGGACTAAATGGGCCTATGGCCTGATCCAGTGGGGCTGTTCTTATGTTCTTATGTAATGGCACAGTGAACCCTATACCCCTCCCCAGTACTTGCATAGCCCCAGGGGTGACTGGCTACTGAGGAAAATTAACCAGGTAGTGGATGGATGCTCTTTTTAAAGCTTCAGTGACAGCAGTACTGGAGGAAGGCTGCTTGCCCACTCTATGATTAGGTTTCCTAAGTGACTGGGCACCATTTGGGTGAGCGGGTTCCTTGTGGTCAGCTGCACATGTGTTTGGTCTCCACTCCCCCACAACCTAACTGCCAAGGAAAGGGAGAGTGCTCGCTATTGTCTACTACACTATCATCTGGTAAGCCTCCCTATTAGGCCCTAGTGTGCTACATGATGATGGACAGTAGCCATGGCAACAGCAGCCAGTTCTCTCAGTGGTGGCATCATTCAAATTATTCCACATCCTGTCCCCTTGATTCGGGGAGGACTCAGGCATGATGAATTTAAAATGGCACTGCAACTGAGAGAACTGCAATTGCCCAGTAAATCAGGGTACAATGAGAAGACTTACTTTCCAGCCAATGAGGAGGCTTACTGGATATTCCAGGGGTTTCCATGGTCTTCCAGTGGATGTGGGTCCTCAGGTCCATGGCCAACTACTGAAGCTACCTGGATGGGCAATAAAGATAACTGTTCCAATGAAGTTTTTCAGATTTGCATTTTTAACCATGATTTAAATCATTGGTACTTGTTCCTGATATGTTTTATGGTTCTGTTTTAGGCTGCAATCCTATCCACACTTTCCTGAGAGTAAGCCCCATTGAACAAAATAGGACTTACTTCTGAGTAGATCTGGTTAGGATTGTGCCCTTAGTCTGTTTATGTTTAAGTGGTTTTTTGATGTAATTACTATAATTACTGTTGATTGTACAGTATATGGTGTTACATTAATTTTACATTTCTCAGCTGCCTCAGATACATTGCAGAAAAGTGATATATAAATTTAATAATAAGCCATGGTGTGGGTGTGGGTGTGTGTTTAGATTTGAGATCATGATTAAAACACTTTCCTCCCAAAGGTACTATAAACCCCGGGAAGGAAACCTCCTCACTGATGTCAGTCCTGATCAATTTAGGGTCCAGTCCTATCCTGCCCTCCCCACTGGTGCAGCCGTGCTGAAAATGAGCGTGCTATATCCAGTGGGGTGGGTGGATTGGGAGAGTTTGAAGGGGAAAATAAATCTCCTCACCCCTCTGTAAGTTTCCAGCTCTGCAGTGAATATCCTCAGATCTGTACCAGCTCTGTAGCTGAGGATAGAAAGGAGTGGGGAGACTGCAAAACATTGGGATAAGATCAGGTGTGCAGCATTGCTACCAGATCCATACCATCCTACCACCTTCCTGTGAAGTTCTTGCCCCGTCCCTGCCCTCTCCCCACCCCTGCTGCTGCTTTACCTGTTCCACCAGGTACAAAGAGGTCCAGCGACATTCAGGGAGTGCTGTTACCTCCTGCTGCAGTAGTCCCAAAATGGCCAATGACGGAGCACTCTACGCTCCATCAGCAGCCATTTTGCAGCAGCAGAACTCTGCTATCTGTCCACTGTTGCAAAGTGGTACAGCCAGCAGCCCATTCCAGCAAAGAATTGGGCTGCCCACAAATCAAGAGGATTAGGATTTCCTCACCAGCACTACAAATGAGTGTATGTGATTTATGTTTGCAGTCACTACTCAGAACAAATATTTGACCCAAAGCATTTCCATTCATAATGATAGATATGTTAGAAATTATTTGTTCAGGATACTGGTAATGGAATAATTATTGGGGTTTTTTTCCCTCCAGGTTGGAGGGTGCTGAAGTGAGCCTATTCTGTTTTGGTGTAGAATAATAATGAAATGTTGACAATAACTGGCAGCGTTGTCTGAAATAAAACAGGATGTTCAAATAACAAGCACGGATATTTAAACCACTAGGACAGTGGTCATCAAACTCGCAACCGCTGTCCTTCAAAATAGCGGTCCCTATTTGGACTGGAGCTTACTGTTCTGCCTCCACTCCATGTTTATTCCCAGTAGAACTGATGGTGCTCTGGGTAGTCGCATCTGTTGCCTTGCATCCCAGATGGCTGTGCAACAGGACACAACTATCCAGAGCATCCTGGTGCCCAGATCTACTGGGAATGAATGTGGTGCGGAGGCGGAATGGTAAGCTCCGCTCAAGGAGCAAAGGGCTTTCCCCAAACTCCAGTTCCGGCCCCTGGGCCAGGGTTTGGAAAACCTTGCACTAGGATGTATAAAACACAGAGACTGCACAATGTATGCTCAGCTCATTCCACTACCACTTTTAGTAATGCTTATCCATAAAAACCTAAGAGCCTGCTAGACTGGCCCAAAGGTTCATCCAGTCCAGTCAAATGCTTCTGGCATGCCCACAGTTCTCCCTTATTGTTTGTTGCCAACATCTAAAATTAAGAATTATACTGCTGACACTCAGGACAAGAGAGGTGAACAAGATCTCAGATGTACTAGTCTGAAAGCTTCAAAAAATAGAAATCAATGATATATTTTCAAATTGTTTGCTTAGGTGCAGATGCTTTCCAACTGTTCCATTATTTTTGCTCATTTTATAGTACTATTTTAGTCAAGTCATGTATAGTACATGGTGGTAGTGTAACTAGAGGAAGTGCAAAGCACTAAATTTTGCATTTAACCTTCCCGCAGTGTGCAAGCGGCCCCTCCTCCCCCCCTTCGGAGCCATTCGGGGGGAGCAGTAAGACAGAGGCGTATACCTCTGTTCCCCCCCCCATGAAATGGCTCTGAAGGGCAGGGGGAGGGGCTGCTTGCATGATGCAGGGAGGCTCCCTGCAAAACTTAGTGCTTTGCACCTCCCTCTAGCTATGCTGCTGGTACATGGGAAAGCAAGCGATGTTTTTTAATTTCCCTTCAAAAAACATTTTAAAATGCCTAAGATTCTCAAACAGACAAAATATTTATTAGAAGGTGGTGAGTTCATTATATTTGTCCTGATTGCTTCCAGAAAACTCCCACGTGTGTAAGTGTGTGCTAAGTGTTTCCAAGAGGTCTAGTTATGTTCAGCATTACTCATTCCTCCTACAGAATCTACTGGTGAATGTAAGGGAAACCAGGAGACAAAATTGGCACAGCACTTACGGGTTAGCAAGATCACCCTTCTCCATTACTCTCCACTTCACTGTTCTTGCTAGGTAAATGGGAAACAAATGGTAAAGGTAGCTCACTGCCACCAACCACGACTAGGAATTCCAGACAGAAGGAAGCACCGCAGGGAAGCATAAGAACATAAGGAAATCCCCTCTGGATCAAGCCAGATGCCCATCTAGACTAGCATTCTGTTGCCCACAATGACCCACCAGCTGCATTTGGGAAACCCACAAGGACAAGTGAAAGGCTTACTGTACTTCCCTCCTACCACTGATCTCCTGCAATTGGTATTCAGAAGCATACAGAGCCTCCTTCCCCAAACCTGGAGGGAGGAGCCTTAAAAGCAAACAGCAGCAGAATGAGACAGTCTGAGAGACATGGCAAGCTCACTCTCTTTTGACTTAACTTAGACCAGGCACATAACATATTAACAGCTCAATCCTATCTTTTACACACACACACCAATGCAGCCACACCAAAATGGCTTGCTCTGCATCCTGTGGGAGAAGGATCCTGGAGGTCTCCTCTAGGTAAAAGAACTTTTGCTTCCTTACAAGGGGATAAGCCTCCAAGGCCCAGACATGTCTACTCAGACCTGAGCCAGCAAAGTCTCTGATGCAAGTCCATGTGGACCCAGGTCATGGGATTGGGTTCAGGAAGGGGGTTTGAATTTAGCAGATGTCACTGGTGCCAAACCTGCACCCTTCCTAGACCCAATTTGCCCTTTTTCCCACCCATCGCTGTCCCATTCCACACACATCCTGCTGGCTTACCTGCGTCAGTGGCTCTTTGGTGATCCATCACTATACATGGGGCTGCCCTAGCCTCCCCACCAGCACTCTGGCAGTGTGTGGCTTCATGCACTGCCGGAGAGGGTTTTGCAACTGCCATAAGGCAGTCTCTGCTGGCAGGACACTCATTTTGTTAGCAGATCAGCCTAATAGGATAGGGACTGTACGTTTATGATAACTGACCATTCAAACCACAGTTATACCAAGACAGCTGACTTATTTTGCACTCCAAAGAAATCCATTAGAGGATTAGAAATCAAACCTTGGTATATTGCATAATATGTTTTGCCACTGAGGTCCAAAATCTCGTGACAATCTGGATTTGTTTTAAGCAGAACTGAAATGCTAAAACTAATAAACCATGGTATCAAACCACAATTTCATCCTGATTTGTTTTCACTACTACAGTGAGAATTAATCACAGTTCCCCAAGTGTGGATGAACAGGAAAACACAGTTTGTTAAAACATGAAAGCAGAGTTTTTAATCTCCTCTTTTTGTGTGCAGAGGGGAGCTCCCAAGCCTAGGGTCCACCAAGCCTCATTCCATTACTAAACAATGGTTAAGCAATACATCTAAGAACATACGCATAAGAACAGCCCCACTGGATCAGGCCATAGGCCCATCTAGTCCAGCTTCCTGTATCTCACAGCAGCCCACCAAATGCCCCAGGGAGCACACCAGATAACAAGAGACCTGCAAGGCCTCCTGAGAATTGTAGTTTAAGAACATAAGAACAGCCCCACTGGATCAGGCCATAGGCCCATCTAGTCCAGCTTCCTGTATCTCACAGCGGCCCACCAAATGCCCCAGGGAGCACACCAGATAACAAGAGACCTCATCCTGGTGCCCTCCCTTGCATCTGGCATTCTGACATAGCCCATTTCTAAAATCAAGTGGTTGCGCATACACATCAGGGCTTGTAACCCGTAAAATAAGGATTATGCCATGAATATTTTATTATTCATGTTTTTATAGCTCAGTGTGGTGTACATAGCTCCTTCCCTCTTTTTGTCCTCGCAACAAGGGAGGCTAAGAGATAGTGAGTGACTGGCCCAAGCTGCCCAGGAAACTTTATGGCTAAGTAGGGATTTGATCCTGAATCTTCCAGTTCTAAGTCCAACACCAAAGCCACTACACCAGCCTGGCTCACACAGCCAGGCCATCTGAACCAGGTCTAAGAGATCAAGGAGAATGAGGAGGCCGGGGAGGGGGAGGAGAGGGGATAACCATGGAAACTGAAGACAGAAAGAGTAAATTTTTTTTGCCCAATCCTATGCAACATAAGATCCTTTACAGCTGTCAAAATGCAATATGCCATTTTGCACAGTGAGAAACAAATGGTCAGAACAAAGCACTGGCAGTCTTGCAATGACCTCCAGCACCATTAAGTCAGTACAAGCAGTGGAGGTTTGGGTGGGCAGAACAGGATGGGGAGGGGAGAACAGAGCTCAAGGCTCTGTTGAACAGAGACCAAGGCTCAAAGGAGGGCGAATTGAGGTCAGAAAGAGGATGGTATCAGCAGCAGCAGTGCCACTGATATCCTACCCCCCTTCCTGGCCTCCATCTGCCCTCCCAAGTCCACTTGGACTTGTGCCATCTAAATCACTGGCACAGGTCCAAGTAGATCCAACAGGACAGTGAAAGCTTACTCCTAGGTAAGAGAAAAAATTTTCCTTTACCCATAGGAGACCACCAGGACTTCCCTCCTGCAGCATATAGCACACGCTCTGGTTGAGCAGCTGCATTGGTGGGCTGTTTTTTTTAACAGGAATGGGCTTGAGTGTATGTTATGCATGTACATGTATTTAGAACCTCATTTAATTTCTAAGTATGACTGCTAATGAATCTGCGCTGCTTTCCTACACCCAGGTTATCTTTATGTATAAAAATGTCATGGCCCTGAAAAACTTTCTTTCAAAACTGTGGTCTAAAATTCACATATCTATGCAGAAACGAGCTCCACTGAGTGAATGGGCCTCATTCTCAAGCATTTATAAGATTGCAGACTTAGAATACAAGTCTGTATTAGACATCAGAATCTTACAGTTTGGTTTTATTAAGAATATCATCTGAACTCCTAGACCAGCGTTTCTCAAACTATAGGTTGGAGTCCACTGGGTGGGTTGTGAGCCAATTTCAGGTGGGTCTCCATTCATTTCAATATCTTATTTTTAATATGTTAGACTTAATGCTCCCATGGTATATGACCGCATTTGGGAAGTGTTACAGATCTGTGCTTTTAACTGGCTACTACATATATGCTTTTAACAATTATAGTAAATGGGACTTACTCCTGGGTAAGTGTGGGTAGGATCGCAGCCTAGGATTGTTAAAAATTTTCCTACTTGATGATGTCTCTTCTGTTCATGACATCACTTCTGGTGGGTCCTGACAGATTCACATTCTAAAAAGTGGGTCCCTGTGCTAAAAGTTTGAGAACCACTGTCCCAGACAATATTTCTTGCTTTATTTATTGTGTGTTATTGCAATATTTCAAAACTTAACACTTTTTTTTTTAATATACGTTGCCACAATAAACCTATATGCATGGAAAGTAATGTCTAAACCACTGGACTTTGTATATTTAGACCTCTGACTCCAGAAAGTTTCAATCCTAGGCATTGTAGCTTTTATAGCTGTGTGGTTTGTAGAATGAAGCTCCAGTTATTTAGATTAGAAGCTGCTGAAGCTACCTAGTATATTGCAGTTCAACACAGCATATCACTGTATATATTTATGTGCAGTGGAAAAGTAAAAAAGAAGATGGATCCTGAGTTCAAGCAGTATGGTTGTGAATCAATTGTAAAGCAATTAAACAAAGGGTTTAAAATGCAATGAGTTAATTATGCAATGAATGGAATAGTAGGTTTGAGCACTATGCATAATCCATTAAAATTCTATTATGTCTTAAAAAGATTGCTTGTATTGATGACTGTCATGTCTAGTAATAGCCATCATGTTGTAGATGATACAAATCCACTGTTTCCTTTCTCTAATCTTGGGCTACACATTTAGAGCTAACAGAAATATTTAGTTGAATATACGTATAACAGCCCAATCCTAACTAGGCTTTACAACAGCAGAACAGCAGTTCCGCCAGCATGGTGGGTGGTAGGGGGAACATGGGAGGGAAGGAGAGAAATGGGGGGATGTCTGGATGGGGAGGGGAAGGGCAGGAAGCAGTACAGAGGAGGGAGGGGTAGAGTCCAGTGTCACTGACATGCACCAGGATCTAGGGATGGGAAAATCCAGTAGGGCCTGAGTCAAGTCAAGAGTCCCCACCCTCACGACTTGACTCAAAAACGAGTCATGATGGGGGCACTTTACGAGTCGCTGAGTCACCCCGTCGTGACTTGATAGAACACAAGTTGCCCTGCCTCCTTTAAAAAGCCCACAGTGGAAAAAACATGGGGCTGTTGCCAAGGGATGTGTGTGTGTTGGAGTTCTCTTTGAACATTCCCCTGCTGTCCCCACCCATCTGTAAATAGGGCGGGAGGGGGTAGGATGGACTGCAAAAGAGCAGGGCAGAAATGGCAAGAGGGATGAGGGTCACGTGCAGCAGCTGCGAGGCTTACCAGGATGACCCAATCCTTGGCAGTTCTATTCAGAAGTAGTTCCACCATAGCCAGTCATTCAGTGTGGGTTCCCCCTCCCAAGTAAGAATGGAATTCATAGAAGCCACGAGGTTGGAAAGCGTGATTGCTATGAACTACCCTGCCCCTGTTTCTCCACCTCCTTTTTCTCCCTCCAGCCCATCCTAAGGCAAGAACCCCCTTGGCCTCCTCCTGCTGCCCTTCCATCTTGCATCCAATGATCATGGGTTCCTTCCTTCCTAATCATGGGCAAAACAGCTCACTTCCACCTCCCCCTTCCTGTTTGGATGCATTAACATGTCCCTTGCCTTCCAGCTGGAGCTTCCCTGCTGCTCACCTGCTTGGAACGATAGCTCCACAAGGCTTTTCATGCCACAAAAACAGTACGCAAGCACACCCAGACTTTGGCAGACTTGAGTCTGCATGCATGGGGCAAGTGCCGAGTCAGGGGGCTTCTGACTCAAGTGTTTTTCAGAGTCTTCCATGCACGCGACTCTTGAGTCAATGAGTCATCAAAAATGCACCTTTTCGCGATTTGAGCCCATTCCCATCCCTGCCAGGAACCTATCCCCATTCCTTTCCCCTTCTTCTCCCGTCCTCTCCTTGGGCTTGCATCAGCAAAATGGCTGGCACAGATCTGACGGGACCCATTGCGGCAGCAGAATGTTGCCCCAAGCTAAGGGAACAAATGTTCCATTAACTCAAGGAGGCTACCAGAACTATTTCCCAGCAGGATGCAGCATGTACTCCAGTGGTGAGGCTGCATCAGCAGGAAGAGCTTAGTTAGGATTGGGCTGTAAATCACATTTAAGATTCTGCTGAATGTAAGAATGCTCAATTGGACAGCAATTAAAGAAATAAGGGGAATGATCAAAACAAATCATTCACAAGTGGCTGATCATGGAGACAGACGGCAGTATTTTCATCATCTTCTAAAGTGCACATGGGGATGTCCTCTTGCTCCATACATCTTTAATTAGCATTTAAGATAACTGAGAGATTTATCTCGGTCACCTCATACATAATCACACCATTCAAGAAGACCATTCAGATGAGCTGCTAAACATGCCTATCTGCTGCTAAACATGAACTGAGCCCTCAGCAATTCTCTCTCTCTCTCTCTCTCTCTCTCAGTTTCTGGATACTGTATGTGATGCATCTTAGGAAAATACTGAGCAGACTTAAAGATAAATAATGTATCTTCCAGACAAGCGCACAAGTCTGCAAGGTGTCCTCACATTTCTGTAAATCAGGAGGAAAGGAGGATCCATGCACAACTCTCCAAGGGAAAGGGAATCCTAATTTAATTCCTAAATAGTGGAACAGACTGTGTTGGTCTCAACTGAGCTCTAAACAAAGGGATTACTGATCATTCTAGCTGAGCAGCATCATGCTGGAATCTCCTGTTGAAGCTGAACCGCTGAAGAATGGCATCTCTTCAAAAATGGTGCTATTGACAATTCCTGTTTTTGGAAATGATCATGGGCTTATCTTGTAAACATACAAGCTTTACATAGAATTCAAGGTGAAATACATAGAATTCTCAGGCAGGGACCAGAGGCAGTGGCTAGGTGTAGACCTGCCAGCTCTAGCGCTGGGGTTGCACCATATTTCCAAGGACAGTGGTTCCTAGAGGCTGCTGCCTGATTTATAAATGCCAAGGGGTGTGGCTATATTGGTGATTGGGCAGCCATGCTCCTGAAGCAGCTTGTTTAACCTCAATGCATCTGTCCTGTCAGTTTCACCCAACAAAAATTGGGTCACAACCGACTGCTGGGTCCCAGACCCACAGTTTGGGAACCGCTGTCCTAGGACCGTTCGTAAGATCATGTTAACTAGCCAAGTGAACTGGAGTTTTACATTCCTTTGCCACCAGAGCTTTCCTTTGCCACCAAAACATTCCAAGTTTTACATTCCTTTGCCACCAGAGCTACAACAGTCAGTAATGGGGGCCTGGGTTGTTTCAGTCATGGTGCCAAAATTACTGAAAGCCCTTTATTCTACTAGGCTCCATCACCATCTTTGAAAACTGAGAAGGCACTGAAAATGTATGTTTGCAGTGTACTTTTGCAATACCTCTTAAGACATTGGATTGTATATTAAAGGTGTTGCTCTTGAGGGATTCTGTAATGTTGTTTATTGCCATGGTTTACATTGCTTTTGGCCATTTTAAGAATTTTTGAGCCACCATGTCATTTTGAGTGTTTAATTTTTTAAAAAAGTAAAAATATCTGGAAATAAATGAACAAATGCTTGCATGGCATTCAGGAATTAAAGGGAAGGGTCTCCAGATCACAGGGTGGTGTTTGCAGGCAGATTTGAGGTCTGGCACTTCTTAAAGTTAACCACTGTCTGTGAATTGCCTCTACTCTGTCTATGCTTGCTTAGGAGGTGATCAAACTATTTCAGATGGAGCCCACTCAAGCCCTTTTCTTCATAAGGGTCTTTCGGAAAGACGTCAGCAAAAGTCAAACTGCAAGTGTGTTTTCCTCCAGCAAGTACTGGCAACAAGCTAAGGAAAGGAAGGAGGCGACTGTGACGTAGGGCTTGTTTGGCCTAGGTGCCCGTATTTGCACAGGTGTGACTAATCCTGGGAATAGTTAATGAAACCCAGACAATGTCGAGCAATTTGTTTTGACCGGTTGAGGTGATTAAGCAATAAGACAAAGCAAGAAACTTGTTATTGCAAGAATAACTGGAGAGTGCTTCCTGTTTATGAGGTTACAACCATGTCGGGGGCTGAATAAACTCCAAGGCCGGGGGCTGAGGCTATTTTGAGTGTACAGACTTGGAGATTAAAATAGAACATTTGAAGTCTTCTTTCTCTTCCTGTCCTCTCAATTTCTTCTTGCCTTAAAATTCTCTTTCCCTTCCTTTTGATCCTATTTACTTTGGTAGAGGGCTTCTAATCCTCCCTCCATCAATACATGATTATTAAAAGCTGTTTTTGAAAATCCACTGATCTAAGAAGGTGTATTTACTCGAGCCAGTGTGGTGTAGTGGTTATAGTGTTGGGCTCTGGCTGAAAAACTCAATATCCAAATCCCATCAGCCATGAAACACACAAGGGAACTTTGGGCCTGTCATATTTTCTCAGCCTAATGTACCTCATAGGGTTGTTGTGAGGATAAAGTAGGGTCACTTAATTCTCAGGCATCATAAGCTCAATGAAGGAAGGGAGACACAAATGTGAATAATATTTACTCTGCTTCAGTGCTCAGATATTATTTTATTCCAAATTTACAGCTTGTTTACTGAGACTTAAGCCAAGTGAGTTTGAATCAATTTACTCTTGTGAAAGTTCAGTCAGAATTATAGTCTCAGTTGCTTTAAGTAATAGCACATACTATACAATGTTATTCATTTTATATACTTCCAGATTTTTTAATTACACATTTCCATTAAAAAAAGCTCAGAATGGTTAACAATGTATAAAATGAAAACACAATATAAAACATCATCATTGCAATAAAAATATACCAAATCCCTTAAAAACAGTACAGTGGGCCCTTGATATCTGTGAATTCAGAACCCATGAATTTGATCATCCGTGGGTTCCAAACCTGTGGATTTGGGCCCAACTGGACCCTCCAAAGGGTAGGTCCAGAGGGTGATCTGAGGGCTAGGGAGGTTGCACATAGCCTCCCTGACCTTCAGAATGCCTGTTTCAGGCAAAAAAAAACAACCCTGACTTCTGGTCTCTCAGGGAAACTGGAAGTTACATTTCTATGCCCTTATAAGGCATTCTGCGTTGCACAAAGGCCAGCAAACATCTGTGTGCTGGCCTAGCCTGCTCAGCTGTGAAAAAGCTTTATGGCACATTCATGACACTTGAGAGCCAGTAAAAGGGACTTGTGCCGGCTCAGAGGTGGTGGTGTATTGTGCTGTTAGTATAATTTGTTGTGACATCTGAATGGAGAAACTATGCTTTGCACTAACCCAACAAACCAAAATTTGAAACCATGGTTTGAGGAGGGATGCAAACCATTACTGATGATGACTGACAAAGCTTAGTGTCCGTCATTGTGCCATCTCTAGCTGAGAGCTACTCCAAGAAGTGACGACTCAGCAGAACTGGCACTGCTGGAAGGGTGGCCCATGTGATAATTGCATCACTTGTAGAAGTTCTTTATGCAGCTCATGTGGTAACTGGCCTCTCCCAGCACCATCCTTTCAGCAATGCTGTTTCTGCCAAGGCTCTGGGAGGGAGTGACAGAAGGAAGCCTCAGAAGGCAAGGAATGCTACAGGAAAGGGGCAGACCAAGAGGGGTTAGAAAGGGAGATGCTGGGGTGCACACCCAGATAAAAAGAAGCACATGGAATGTAGTTTGCTCTGACCTGGAGGTGGTCCTGAAGATATCTAGTGCATGTGTGGGCATTTTTGCCAATTTAATTCTATTGCCTCTGGCTGTCCCAGACCTCTTATGCACTCTCAGGCTTGAATGTGCACAAGTTGTTCCTTTGAATTATATTTGCCTGACATTAGATTTTATGTTCTATATCCTGTTGTTTTTATTGTTTTGAACCATCTTGCGCAACCGCTTTGGGAAGGGTGGTTTAGCAATAAAAAATAAATAAATAAATCTTTCACACAGAAACCCATTGCTTTCTAAATCTGAGCCTATAAGTTACCAAAAATGTTTTTCTTAAAAATATCTTTTTTTAAATGCCAGGACTAAAGTTTATGCATGTATAAATTAAAGCAAATGGCCTCATAAGTCAGTCTTTGCCTGCCAAATGACCTTTCGAACATTTACTCACACTACATTTCCACCATGGGTTATGAGTAAATATCTAATTTCCTCTCCATTAATTTCTCAGCTCTTCATGATTTTTACCATCCATGCAAAGAGTTTACAATGAAATCAATCGGTTTTCTGTATCTGACAAGTGAAGTCTGTATCCCTTGGCTGAGCAAAGATTTGCTGAAAAGGAGAGCAAATAAATTTTATTTGGGTTGGGGGCTGCAAAACAGAAATAAAATTAAAACAACAGACACAGAATAAGATAACATCCTGCAAAGCTAAGTACTTTTCAGCCCCAGAAGTTTCCAGGGTTTCCACAAGTGCTCAGCTTTGCCGTTGAAATCAATAGGAATCAAAACTGCATAACTTTGGCTAGATTGTGCTTTTCCATTTTCCCTAAATATCTGTAGAATGAGCTACATGGTTATAGACTGACAGCTCACTCTTAGCTGGAAGTGAAATAAATGGAGAAACAGAAACTTACTTCCAAATGACTGCATTTATGATTAGTCAGAAGATCAAACCACATTAAACTTAATTTACAAACAGCCAATGAGAGAATCACAGTAGTGCTGTTCTTGGTTCACTGTCCTCTAGATCAGTGTTTCTTAAACTGTGGGTCAGGACCCACGATGTGGGTCGCAAGCCAATTTCAGGTGGGTCCCCATTCATTTCAATGTTTTATTTTTAATATATTTTTAATATATTAATGAATGCTACCATGGTATGTGACTGCATTTGGGGAAATGTTACAGACCTGTACTTTTAACAAGCATGTGTATTCTTTTAACAATGATAGTGAATGGGAATTACTCCTGGGAAAGTGTGGGTAGGATTGCAGCCTAGGATTGTTAAAAATTTTCCTGCTTGATGATGTCACTTCTTGTCATGACATCACTTCTGGTGGGTCCTGACAGATTCTCATACAAAAAAGTGGGTCCTGGTGCTAAATGTGTGAGAAGCACTGTTCTAGATGATCATATTCAGGAGTAGGCAGGGTTGCTGGTTTGTTCACAACCTTGCAAGCATCACATGGAAGCACTGACTGTATGAATCAATACCTTCAGGGATGTCAAGCATAAAGCCTGCTAGTCACATATGACCAGCCGAAGCTTTTTATCCTGCCCCCATGATAATTGGGGGCTCTCCCAGGACCACCATCAGCTGCTCTCAGCTACTGAGCTGTGAAATGATGCATTTGCAGAAGTGGCACTGCTGAAAGGGTGGGCACTCGAAGAGCCCAAATCATACAGGCCACCCTTTCAGCAGCTCCACTTCTGCTAAGGTATCACTGCTGAAAGGGTGGCCCTTGGGATAATTGGACCATCCCTGGGATAGTCTGTCCCACCACTTCTCTTTCAGCAGTACCATTTCTGCTGAGGTGCTGGCATGAAGAGACCTCAGAAGGTGAGAAATGGTGTAGGGGAAGAGGCAGACCGAGAGTGGTGAGAAAGGGAGAGGGGAAAAGATGCTGAGGTGCTCGGAGAGCCCAATTATCACCTGGGTTGCCCTTTCAGCTGCACCACTTCTGTTGAGGCAACCTTTGCAGAGCACCTCTCAGCTGTTGAGCTACAAAGTAATAGCAGAAGCAGCAGTGCTGAAAGGGCGACTCGCATGATAATTGGGCTCTCCCATATCTTGAAAATATCAAGATGTGCATATTTTCTCTAATACCATTTACAGCTAATGAGTTCCTACATGAGAAAAAAGTGCTTATTTCTGGTCATCACCTGCTTAGTGATGTCACTTCTGGCCTTCATCAGACACCATGAATGCTATTCGGCTGCTGTTTGACATGAATTTGACACCCCTGACTGCTGCCATTTATGCAATCATGACTTTTAAAAAAACTCTTTCTTATTGTACAGATGGGGGGGGGATACGTATAAGCTCTCTATGCAAGTACCAGTTCATAAAATAAATGCCTCCACATGATCTCTGTTGAATAAATAACAAGACAGCTGACAACTTTGTGCATGACCTCAGGTGACTGTGTGGGTGGCTACCAAAATGTGGCCTGGGCCTTAGGGCCTATATGTAATACCTCCAGAAAAGAAATTTCTGGCACATAGATCTCACCTCCAATCAGAGCCAATATCTGACACACATAGTTGGAACACACGTATTTGACCATGGAGGAGACTGTCTATAATGACTCATGCTCGACATTAACAGAGTACAAATTATGAAGAAGAGATTTGTGCTAAAAAAAATTTTAAATCTCTGAATCCATTTGAAGTGGGGAGTGGTCTCGGATGGTGTCCAAATACTCCTACTAGTTGAAAAGTGAAGCAGGTAGTGCATCCACTGTGGTCACTCCTTCTGGCTGATGCAGGCTCCCCTTCTTTCCCATACTCCTTGCTGTCAGATATAATAGCCCACCATTCTAGTCTCTACCACTTCTCCTCTTTCAACTTGACTCCCTGTCTCTGTAGGGAGCAAGGAAAGGAGAAGGAGCCAACTGGGAGAAGGAATCATGGCTGTAGTGGCGACAGCTGCTGCCAAAAGAAATGGGAGTCAGTCTGGAGGTAGAAGGAGTGAAAGACAGACAGACACACAGAATGCAAGTGGGGGAGAAAGAAAGAAAGAAAGAAAGAAAGAAAGAAAGAAAGAAAGAAAGAAAGAAAGAAAGAAAGAAAGAAGTAGGGAAGAGAACAAGAGAGAAAGTTAAAAAAAAAAGTGGTGGGGGAAGTGCGAGGAGACAGCAAGAAGCAGAGGAGTGTGGGAAAGAAAGAGAATCAGCCAGCCAGGGTGTCCTGCTTGGGACTGTGGGTGACATCATGCCTGGGAATTGAGGGGCATGGTTCTCAGGGTGTGACTAGGAGGTCATAGTGAAGAGCTCTTGCTTTTAAATAAATTAATATTTAGAAGAAATGTAATGTTGGCATGTGCGTGTGAGCGTGAAGAATGGCTCGCCTCTATATGTCCAATATCCTCTTACTATCGTAGGTGACTAGAGACGTATCATGTGTATATATATTACTCACTGATATTCTGGCATGAAAATGATTTTTGCAGACAGACATTATTTCACCTCCTTATGTTTGAGGTGACCTTGAGGGGTGTGAATACAATCAAGAAAGTCAACAAGGCTGCCAACCAGCAGCTACGGCAGATGGGAAGCACTCATTCTTGCAGCTTGTGACTCATGTACTTTGTGTGGGTGGTAAAAAAATTTTTTAAAAAAAGAGTAGAGAAAAGGGAATGGGAAAGGATCTCTTGCTATATTTAACTACGAATAATAGGAAGAAGTTCAGCTATTGAGTTTAAGTTGTAAATAACAGCGAAATGAAATCACCCTTTAGAAATTCTTGACTCTATCATTATGGCCTGCTGAGAAAGTGCATGAGTAATGAAGACTGTGGTTTGGAAAAAATCTGACCCCTGTAAAAAGAGCAAAAGAAAAAGAAAAGCCATGAGGCTTCTAAATTACTCCAGATTGTAACAGGCCTTTCTGAATATAAAAATACTTTCTATTATATGTAGTTTTTTTAAATGATCAACAGCAGGAATTCTTAAACTTTGTAGTATTGTAGATCAGCATTCTGTTTTGCTTGCACTTTTCAAAGCACCAGATTTTTAAACATCTTATGGCTACCACATGGAAAGGGGTTTGCAAGGCTTCTGTATTAAGAATGCAACTCCTTCTGCACTCTGCTGAGGTACCATGTAGTCCAGTCAAAATAATGGACAAGGAGGAGCGGAAGAGGAAATGTTGCTGCACAAAGAAGGTAGGAGAAGGTAAGAAGAAAGTGGTGTACTTTCAGATCGCCTGTAAGGCCATAAAGGACATTATAGGGGAATATTAGGAGCCTTTTGTGAAGAATAAGTCTTTCAATAATTGTGTTGACTGACAAACATCTAATTGATATGTACAAATTCTAGCACTGATACCTCATTTCCTTATTTTATTCTAGCATCCAGTACGGCTGCACGAATGCAGAAGTAGCAGAGTTTTTAATTCAGGCTTCTTCACTGCTTGCTATGAAAAATAACTATTTCTCTATTGCAGTGGTTCTCACACTTTTAGCACTGGGACCCACCTTTTAGAATGAGAAACTGTTGGGACTCACTGGAAGTGATGTCATGACTGGAAGTGAAATCATCAAGCAGGAAGAGTTTTAACAATCCTAGGTTGCAATCCTACTTACACTTACCCAGGTCGGAGTAAGTCGCATTTACTATCATTGTTAAAGGCAAATATATAGTAGCATGTTAAAAGTACAGATCTGTAATATTTCCCCAAATGTAGTCACATATCATGGGAGCATCAAGTCTAATATAGTAAAAATAAAATATTGAAATGAATGGGAACCCACCTGAGATTGGCTCGCAACCCACCTAGCGGATCCCAACCCACAGTTTAAGAAACACTGCTCTATTGCATAATCATCTTCCTACAGATTATCTGAAAACCTTGCAGAGACCATAGTTTATAGATACATGAAACTGCATTTTTGTATTTTTAGCATTTTTATCTGCAAGCTTGTAAAACTGTTCCTGATCCAGCCAACATGTGCACTGAATGATTATATCCATATATGAGAGGAGAGTACATCTGACCTTGTCAAAGAATGCAGTATGGTTTGCAAGAGGCTATAATTCTTAAAAATCTGAATAGATGTGTTCATTATTTTTATATATTCCATTTTTATCTTGTCCTTCCTCCATAGAGCTCAAGGTGGTAACATGGTGTGTGTCTTCATTTTTATCTTCACAATAACTCTGTGAAGCATCTTAGATTGAGAGGCAGTGTCCTGGATCAAACACACTGAGGGCCAGACAGTCCCATGTGATTAAGGGCATGTGTGACAAGATGACAAGCTGCACCTGCTGAAATTCTCTCTCTTACACAACTGTTAAAGGTTCAGGATCCCTAAAGTTGAAAGTTTGCCCACCCTTGGACTAGCCCAAAGTCATCCAGTAAGCTTTGTGGCCAAGTGGGCATTTCAACTTGGGCCTACGTGGTTTAAGATCAGTATTCTAAACCAGGATGCCCCTGTCAATGGGCCACATTGGATATCTCAGAAAGGATGGTGGACCAGCATAAAATGGCCACTGAAGGATTGGCAATCACAAAATGCTTTTAAGAGAGTGGGGTCAGCCATACACAATGGAGTCTCCATACAGGCAAATATACCCTGTGATTGTTTCCAGCGGCCTGTGGAAAAAATGGTTGTGCAAATCCATCAATAATACTAGCTATTTATGTTGTTTTTGAAAAACATAAATATGTGATCTTGATAACTTAAGACTTGAAAGGTACCTATTAATAATTATTAAAGTATTAATTTAAGCTGCAATTCTACAATGAGCTACCATGTAAAAGTCTCAAAGTGGAAGGCAATGAAATGTCCCCATCTTTATGTCATAGCAGGTTGCCGCCTTTGGTTTTTAGCCAGCATCACTGCAGTGGATGGATTTAGAGTTTTTTTCCTTTAAAAATATGCACCAGGCAGAACTATTAACTCTAGATTCCAGTTGATAAGGAAATGTTCCTAAATTCAGATATTTCATTATATGTACTGGCAAGGGGCCACTTAGTAAAACAATTGTTACGAGCCTAACCATGACATCACAGTCATGAATTGCATCTAAGTCAGAATTTATACTACTTATTACTACTATTTGTCTGACTTCTACATAATACAAAGAATTTCTCCAGAGAAGTTTCAAAACTGGAGTGCCACATTCAGAAGACTCTGCCTGGAAGTTTCTCCAACCCAGATGAGACCCAGAGTAGGACTTCTTCTGAAGACCTCTTAAGAGGAAGGGGGAAACCATAGAGGAGTTCAACCCCACCCACCCCAACAGGTGCCAGCTAATGCATTAGCTGCAGAGGTGTCTGAAATTAGGACGCAAAAAATGTGTTATGCTTCAAGTTTTTCAAATTATTATAATCAGCAGGAGAGAACAGTCTGTTTTACACAGATTGTGGCAGTCCTGGGAATGTTCAGAACTTGGACCATGTGGTTGTCTGGCCTCAATAAATATTTGTAAAATTATTCCCACTTTTACTGTATTTGAATAAAAAGCATTCTTTTTTTCTGGCTAGGACCCAAATACGTTAAGCAACAGGAATGACCTACTCTGGGAAGGAATCAGAGTCATGGATGAATATTTCGAGTCTCTCTTATTTTAACAGCCTTCCTGAACATATTTGCTGGAACTAGAGATTTTTACAATATGAGGTAATGGATATTTTTTACATGTGCAGAGTCATCATCTTGTTTCCATGTTCATTGTTGAGTGACAGATGACTCTGGAGGTGTACAGTGTACTTGAAAAAATAAATCAAGGAAAGGATATTTCATGACATAAGATTAAAAAAAACACCCAAGAGCCCATTTCCATGCCTGTACTGAGAAAGCACTACTTCAAATAGTGGAAACAGAGAAGAATGGTATTTCTCAACCAGTAGTATGGGTACCACCAGTGGTACTTGAGGTGGCTTCTGGTGGTACTTGCAGGACCCCTGAACCCCTACCGCCTAGCAGTGAGACATAAGAACATAAGAACAGCCCCACTGGATCAGGCCATAGGCCCATCTAGTCCAGCTTCCTGTATCTCACAGCAGCCCACCAAATGCCCCAGGGAGCACACCAGATAACAAGAGACCTCATCCTGGTGCCCTCCCTTGCATCTGGCATTCTGACATAGCCCATTTCTAAAATCAGGAGGTTGCACATACACATCATGGCTTGTACCACATAATGGATTTTTCCTCCAGAAACTTATCCAATCTCCTTTTAAAGGCATCTAGGCCAGTTGCCATCACCACATCCTGTGGCAAGGAGTTCCACAGACCAACGACATGCTGAGTAAAGAAATATTTTCTTTTGTCTGTCCTAATTCTCCCAACACTCAATTTTAGTGGATGTCCCCTGGTTCTGGTGTTATGTGAGAGTGTAGAGAGCATCTCCCTATCCACTCTGTCCATCCCCTGCATAATTTTGTATGTCTCAATCATGTCCCCCCTCAGGCGCCTCTTTTCTGGGCTGAAGAGGCCCAAACGCCAAAGCCTTTCCTCATAAGGAAGGTGCCCCAGCCCAGTAATCATCTTAGTCGCTCTCTTTTGCACCTTTTCCATTTCCACTATGTCCTTTTTGAGATGTGGCGACCAGAACTGGACACAATACTCCAGGTGTGGCCTTACCATCGATTTGTACAACAGCATTATAATATTAGCCGTTTTGTTCTCAATACCCTTCCTAATGATCCCAAGCATAGAATTGGCCTTCTTCACTGCTGCCGCACATTGGGTCGACACTTTCATCGACCTGTCCACCACCACCCCAAGATCTCTCTCCTGATCTGTCACAGACAGCTCAGAACCCATCAGCCTATATCTAAAGTTTTGATTAGTAATTGATTAGTAATTTGATTAGTATATCTAAAGTTTTGATTAGATAAAGTTAAAGACCAGGAGTATGACACAACATGTCATGTGGTAGGGAGGCTCCAAAGCATTCTTTTCCACACTCAAAAAAGCCCTCCCGTCCACCCTGAGCCTCCTACTGGTGTTTGTTGCATTACATCTGGCCTTCCACCCCAGAAGTAACTGGCAATGATGTCATCACCAGTCACTTCCAGTGGTCCTTCAAATAGGTGGATCATGTGAAGTGGTACAGCAGAGGGCAAACATTGGGAAATACTGGTGTGGTGAAGAACGTGATGATTTTGGAAATGGAAGCCAGGGAACATTTGTGGGAGATATAAATCTGGGCCTTTCCATACAATCAGTGAAAATGGGCCCCAAATGAACCAGGGGACATCCACTAAAGTTGAATTTTGGGAGAGTTAGGACAGACAGAAGAAAATATTTATTTAACCAGCACGTAATTAGTTTGTGGAACTCCTTGCCACAAGAAGTAGTGATGGCATCTTGCCTAGATGCCTTTAAGAGGGGATTGGACAAATTTCTGGAGGAAAAGTTCATTACGGGTTAAAAGTCATAGTAGGTATGTGCAAGCTCTTGGTTTTAGAAGCAGGCTGCCTCTGATTGCCTGATACAGGGGAGGGCACTGGGACGCAGGTTATGTCTGTTGTCTTATGTGCTCCCTGGGGCATTTGGTGGGCCACTGTGAGATACAGGAAGCTGGACTAGATGGGCCTTTGGCCTGAACCAGCAGGGCTCTTCTTAGGTATCAGTTTTGTGTTCTGTTCTTCTAAGGGCACAATCCTAACCCATTTTCCAGCACTGACATAAGGGCAATGCAGTTCCAAGGTAAGGAAACAAACATTCCCGTACTTCGGCCTCCATGAGTGCCCCCCAACTGAAGGATGCAGCACACGTCCCATTGGGACAGCTATGCCGGTGCTGGAAAGTAGGTTAGGATTTGGGTCTAAGTCCTTTTGCAGAGCCAAGCACACAATATTGTCTCTGTACACAATTCGTGGAGAGACAGCCTTATTGCAAGGGCCTGACTCTGCAAAGAGTTATAGTGACCTGTTGCTGTTAGGCCCCTTTAGCAAAATCTAACTAGGGCTGCAATTCTCTACACCCTTACTTGGGACTAAACTCCATTGAACTTAATGGGGGCAGTATTCCAAGTAGACGCGCACAGGATTGTATTGCAGTTGCATAGACAAGCACAAGCACCCATTCGCCCCTTTTTGCATTTGCCCCTGGAAGCATCTTCCAGGGTAGAGTGGCTGGAGGTCATCTTCGTGTCCCGTCCCGTCCCGTCCCCTGCTCATGCTAGTTATGCTCTCCTACCCCCCCCCCTTGATTGGCTACAGCAGAGATCTTTTCTGTTGCCAGTGTATTTTCCTCCAGGCCAGTGGTGTAGCTGGGATGGTGCAAAGCACTATGTTTTACAGGGAGCCACACTGCAGTGTGCAAGCGGCCCCTCCCCTCCGTTTTGCTCCCACTGCTCAGAATGGCTCCAAAGGGAAGGGTCCGCTTGCAAGCTGCGGTGTGGCTCCCTGCAAAATGCTGTGCACCCCCTCTAGCTATGCCACTGGGGTCTGTACCCATCTAGGTAGGAAGCACAGCTGAGAAGGGGAAAGCTCTCCCTCCCTCGTTGCATGTCAGCGGTGGGGGGCGTGTGCATGGCCTGGGCATCCCAGGGCACCCTCTCTCTCCACCTCCATGGATGCCCTAAACCAGGGATGTCAAACTCATTTTGTGCAGAGGGCCAAAGTCAACATTCATGATGCCTGCTGAGGGCCGGAAGTGATATCACTAAGCAGGAAGTGATGACGTTAAGCAGAGGATGGCCAGAAATAAGCACTTTAGTCTCACCTAGAAATCCATTAGCTGCAAACAGCAGAACAGAAAATGTGCCAATCTTGTTCGTATTTTCAAGATATGAGAGAGCCCAATTATCAAGCTAGGTGAGCCCAATTCTAACAGGGGCCAGATAAATTGCTTTTTGGGGCCCCATTTGGCCCATGGGCCTTATGTTTGACATCCCTGCCCTAAACCTACCTCTGCACCTCCCTCCTGATCAGCCCGGCTTTTGCAGACTTGGCATCACCATCAGTGTGCAAGATCCTCTCTTGCTACATCTCTAGGCTTGGCTGAAGGTGGGAAGAAGAGGTCTCGATCCATTGCAGCACAACCTTTGCTCCAGTCTTCCTTGCTCCCCTTTCTTCTCCTCCTCTCCAATGCTAATTAAATCTGCCTTTTACCTTCCCCTTTCCATCCCCCTTGCAAAAGTAAAAAAAAAAAAAGTAGGATAACAGGCTGGATACATTGATGGCATGGCCTGTGTTTTCTTCTTCCAACTTGGAGTCCAATCTTATGTATGCCTACTCAGAATTAAGTCCCATTATAGCCAATAGGGCTTACTTCCAGGAAAGTGTGCATAGGATTGTAGCCTCAGTCTGCTTTCTCAGCTTCCTCTTTCTGGAAAGGCTTCCAAGTGACAGTTGAGTATATATAGGATTGGCCTTGTTATGATCCAGGCAAAAAGCTCAGTGGTTCCTTTATTCTTCACCCCTCCTGCTCCACAAGAGGAGGAGAGGGCACTCAGGAACTTCCTTAAGAGTAAATTTCTCATGGGGTTAACTTTGGATGCAAAGGAAAGGAGTGGTTCCCAAACATTTTAGCATCAGGACCCACTTTTAAAAAAGTTCCACTTTACCAACCACTCAAGCCCCTGTGGCTATAATGGTGATTGGGCAGCAGTGCCCCCACCCCAGTAGCAGGTTGTTTAACCCTTGAAGCACATAGCCCAATCTGCCTTGTCAAATTTGCAACCAACCAAAAATTGGGTTGTGATCCGCTGGTGGGCCATGGATCCATAGTTACAGCCCAGGCATGTCTTAACTTTTCTGTCCCTAACTGCCACCCTCCACTTGCAAGTACGAGGGAGCCAGCTAGTTCTTTAAACTCCACTATGTTCAGTAGGGCTTACTCCCAAGTAATTGATGTTGTCTTACAACAGCTTGGTAAGGTAAGTATTATTACACCCATATTACAACTGAGACTTGATTTGTAGTCACACACAGTGCATTCCTATGCATGTCTACTCAGAAGTAAGCCCCACTTACTTTAATAGAACTTACTCTAAATGGTAGTCACAGTGCTACACCAGCTCTGCTTCCTGATGTAAATACAGTAGTAGTAAAACATTGTAATGTACCATAGATACTTGCCTATAGTATGTAAAATTTTTGCCCAGTAATCAAGCTCCAATTCTCACTTCGCCTTATCTCCAGATCAATCAGAGGGCAAAGCCTTTCAACTCTGAAAAGTTTCCTTTCTTGCTCAAGTGGGTGATTAGTTTCTATAGTAACTATAGTAACTTCTCTGGGAAATTCCTGCCAAAGTTAACCTTTTATTCTCCTCTGTTCCATTTTGCAAATGCTGTTTGCCTGGTTCTGTTTTGCAAAGGTTTTAGCAGAGATCACTTAGCAGAGATCTGCTTTTTTCAACACCAGGATGGGATCCTTCTTTCCATTTGAAGCAAAGTCCCAGGCTACAATTCAATGCACCATTACTTCAGAATAACACCCATGGAAAGCAGTGGGTCTACTTCTGAGTAAAAAGGGTTGCAAATATATGCAGCTGCATCTCTCTGCTGTGAATTGAATTGCACACTCTCAGTTATGTATTATGGGTTGTATGTAGAGCTTCTGGCTTAACACACCAGACACCTTAAAGGTGGATTTGATTCATGGATCTCCTGCAGTGGTTCCCAACCTTTTTCACTTGCGTATCCCTTGGCAGCCCATTTCCATCAATTGTACCCTTCATATTAGCAAAATGTTTGTAATAATACAAGCCCTCATCTCCTCTCTGTGAAAGCCCGGACTTCATGTATTCATCACATATTTTCTCTTTTCATCTGTGAGTAGAAGTGGTCCATCCAAAATCTCAGTTGCCAGAGCCATGCTTTTCTCTCCCCCATCAAAGAGAAAGGCCCTACCAGACCCAAACAGCAGAAATGGCCCATCCAAAATCTCCTGCCTGCTCACCCCCAAATGATGCCAGAGTCACTCAGCAGCAGCCTCCAGGCTTCCGCAAAGTGCCTACACAGCCACTCAGCTCTGTGGAAGGTGATTGAAGGCACTGAGCACATTCCCTCCAGGCTTTTTCATGCTTTTTCACTACTCTCTGGTATCCTGTGACTATCAGCAGGTGGCTATGATTGTCCCCTAAGGTGAGTTACTAAGCTTCAGCAGCCTGAGCTGATTGGAGGAGGCTGCCTGCAGGGTGGGGCTGAGTTCTCAAGGAACAGGACCTAATTGGAGGACATTCAACCACATTTACATGACAAGTGTGGAAAAAATGGGGGGGGCAAACTGCTGGCTCATGGGGGGCAAAACCCTATGGCCCTGTCTGTTTGAAGAACAAAAGACTCTGCCTTTGCACTGTTTTGCACCAGAAGTGTGCTGAGAAATTCTGGGTGACTGATCACTTTCCATATTATGTTTCAGCTTTTTTACTGTGCTGGTTTTCAATCACTGGTTCATAGATGAATTGATGACCAAAAGCTAGTTATTGGTGGGGCTTTCACAGCCAACTAGCTATCTTCCTTCCTGTTTTGCTGGCCCTGCAAAGCATTCTGGAGCACGACCTGCCTTTTTCTGCCATTATGCCATTCTTTTTCAAGTACCACTAAAGGTCCTGTTGAGTGCCCCTGGGGGTACATGAATCCCAGGTTGGGAACCACTGTTCTACTGGTATGTGCACAGATAGTGCACGGATAGTGTTTACAAAAAGGTAGTGAAGACCAGAATTTAAAAAGAATAAAAATGTATCTTATGATCTTTTACTATGTTTTTAATATTCTAGAGACTGTACAGTTCTTAGGGAACAATTAGTGACAGTGGAGGCAACAATTAGTGACAATGGAAGAACTGGAATGTCTGGTGACTAGGGAAAATATTGACATAGTGGGCATAACAAAACAACAACAACAACAACAACAACAGTATTTATATACCGCTTTTCAACAAAAAGTTCACAAAGCGGTTAACAAAAACCTGGTGGAATGCAGAAAATCAGTGGGATACAATCCCGGACTATAAACTCTACAGGAGGGACAGGGAGGGGCGTGTTGGAGGTGGTGTGGCCATTTATGTTAAGGAAGGGATAGAATCCAGCAAAGTAGAGATTGAAGGCGGATCCGACTCCACCATAGAATCTCTGTGGGTTATCCTCATCCTCATATCTTTATCCTTATCCTTATCCTCATATAGACTGGGTCAATTTGTGTTCTGGTCAAGAAAAGGAGACCAGATTTCTTGACATGTTAAATGACTGTGCCTTAGAGCAGCTAGTCATGGAGCCCACCAGAGGACAGGTGACTCTGGATTTAATATTGTGCGGTACTCAGGACATGGTTAGAGATGTCAATGTTACTAAGCCATTGGGGAACAGTGATCATACTGCGATCCGTTTCGACATGCACGTCAGGGGAAGAATACTGGGCAAATCTCTCACAAAAACCCTTGACTTCCGATGAGCGGACTTCTCTCAAATGAGGAGGCTGGTTAGAAGGAGGTTGAAAGGGAAGGTCAAAAGAGTTCAATCTCTCCAGAGTGCATGGAGGCTGCTTAAAACAACAGTAATAGAGGCCCAGCAGAAGTGTATACCGCAAAGGAAGAAAGGCTCAACTAAGTCCAGGAGGGTGCCCGCAGGGCTAACGAGCCAAGTTAGAGAGGCCATAAAGGGCAAGGAAGCTTCCTTCCGTAAATGGAAGTCTTGTCGTAATGAGTAGAATAAAAAGGAACATAAACTGTGGCAAAAGAAATGTAAGAAGGTGATACGGGAGGCCAAGAGAGACTATGAGGAACACATGGCCAGCAACATTAAGGTGAATAATAAAAGCTTCTTCAAATATGTTAGAAGCAGGAAACCTGCCAGAGAAGTGGTTGGCCCTCTGGATGGTGAGGGAGGGAAAGGGGAGATAAAAGAAGACTTAGAGATGGCAGAGAAATTAAATGAGTTCTTTGCATCTGTCTTCACAGCAAAAGACCTCGGGCAGATACCGCTGCCTGAATGACTCCTCCTAACCAAGGAATTGAGTCAGATAGAGGTTAAAAGAGAAGATGTTTCAGACCTCATTGATAAATTAAAGATCAGTAAGTCACCGGGCCCTGATGGCATCCACCCAAGAGTTATTAAGGAATTGAAGAATGAAGTTGCAGATCTCTTGACTAAAATATGCAACTTGTCCCTCAAAACGGCCACGGTGCCAGAGGCTTGGAGGATAGCAAATGTCACAGTGATTTTTAAAAAGGGAAAGAGGGGGAACCCGGGAAACTAAAGGCCAGTCAGCCTAACATCTATACCAGGTAAGATGGTGGAATGCCTCATCAAAGATAGGATCTCAAAACACATAGATGAACAGGCCTTGTTGAGGGAGAATCAGCATGGCTTCTGTAAGGGTAAGTCTTGCCTCATGAACGTTATAGAATTCTTTGAAAAGATCAACAGGCATGTGGATGTGGGAGAACCTATGGACATTATATATCTGGACTTTCAGAAGGCGTTCGACATGGTCCCTCACCAAAGGCTACTGAGAAAATTCCACAGTCAGGGAATTAGAGGGCAGGTCCTCTCCTGGGTTGAGAACTGGTTGAAGGCCAGGAAACAGAGAGTGTGTGTCAATGGGCAATTTTCACAATGGAGAGAGGTGAAAAGCGGTGTGCCCCAAGGATCTGTCCTGGGACTGGTGCTTTTCAACCTCTTCAAAAATGACCTGGAGACAGCGTTGAGCAGTGAGATGGCAAAGTTTGCAGACGACTCCAAACTTTTCTGAGTGGTGAAGACCAGAAGTGATTGTGAGGAGCTCCAGGAGGATCTCTCCAAACTGGCAGAATGGGCAGCAAAATGCGTTTCAATGTAAGTAAGTGTAAAGTCATGCACATTGGGGCAAAAAATCAAAACTTCACATATAGGCTAATGGGTTCTGAGCTGTCTGTGATAGATCAGGAGAGAGATCTTGGGGTGGTGGTGGACAGGTTGATGAAAGTGTCGACCCAATGTGTGGCGGTGGTGAAGAAGGCCAATTCTATGCTTGGGATCATTAGAAAAGGTATTGAGAACAAAACGGCTAATATTATAATGTCGTTGTAAAATCGATGGTAAGGCCACACCTCGAGTATTGTGTCCAGTTCTGGTCGCCACATCTCAAAAAGGACATAGTGGAAATGGAAAAGGTGCAAAAGAGAGCAACTAAGATGTTTACTGGGCTGGGGCACCTTCCTTATGAGGAAAGGCTATGGTGTTTGGGCCTCTTCAGCCTAGAAAAGAGATGCCTGAGGGGGGACATGATTGAGACATACAAAATTATGCAAGGGAAGGATAAAGTGGATAGAGAGAGATCCTCTTTACACTCTCACTTAACACCAGAACCAGGGGGCATCCACTAAAATTGAGTGTTGGGAGAGTTAGGACAGACAAAAGAAAATATTCCTTTACTCAGCGTGTGGTTGGCCTGTGGAACTCCTTGCTGCAGGATGTGGTGACGGCATCTGGCCTAGATGCCTTTAAAAGGGGATTGGACAAGTTTCTGGAGGAAAAATCCATTACAGGTTACAAGCCATGATGTGTATGTGCAACCTCCTGATTTTAGAAATGGGCTATGACAGAAAGCCAATGCAAAGGAGGGCACCAGAATGAGGTCTCTTGTTATCTGGTGTGCTCCCTGGGGCATTTGGTGGGCCGCTGTGAGATACAGGAAGCTGGACTAGATGGGCCTATGGCCTGATACAGTGGGGCTGTTCTTATGTTCTTAGTGGTAAGTTATTTTTCAGGATCTGGCCTCAGGTAAAATCAGTCAAAACTATAGTCAGACACCCCCCTAAGTACCCAGCTGTATCTTTTCATGGTCAGTTGGCTTCACTGTTCACATGTTTTATTTCTCTCTCTCTCTCTCTCTCTCTCTCTCTCTCTCTCTCTCTCTCTGTGTGTGTGTGTGTGTGTGTGTGTGTGTGTGTGTGTAAGTGTAAATATATGCTGGCCTGCTGAAGGCAACATCTAATATCTGATTAAAGAACTGCAGTCTCAGATAGCTGCTGCTAAATAAATTTGTTAGCCTTTAGGCTGTCACAAGAATCTTTGTTTTTTTCTGAGTGTTGTCGCAATTTAACAGTCGGTAGTAAAAACCAGAGCAGCATAAAACACAAACATTTCTGCCAAATGAAATCATAGTAAAAAAATCTAAAAGTCAAGTATTTAATGATTTTCTTGCTTCAAAAGAATCAATGTATTTCTTTAGTGTTTGCTTTCAGTATTGATTATTGGGCATTGCCTAAAGAAGTCTGAACTTCTAAAGTACATTCCCGTAAAGCACTCATCAAGGCCTCACAGTTTATAAGTGAAACTTTCAGCAGCCACAAAGATGACTTCTCAAAAATTCCACAAATAGGAGTTTTTGTGGTGAAGAATGTGAAAGTGTGGTGACTAATAGAGATTTATTCATGCTGATGAAGAATCTGAGAATCTTTGGAACACTGGCTTCTTACTGTTGTTTTTTGTGAGGGATGTCCTTGCTGTTGCTGAATTTGGTTTGTCCCTATAATAGTGCATGCACTATTATAGTTGCCTGCTTCTGCAATATCCTGTAATTGTGAGATCAAGGTGACAAAGTTTGAAGTGAAGACATCCTGACAGTGTTTGTCCATTGTTTTTTTCAAAGAAGACCTTGACATCTAACAGGTTATAAAAGTTGGGGGGGATGTCAAGACTTACACGTGAAATGGATTACAGTGAGGGAGATGTGCGCATAGTCAGCCTCACTCTCTCTTCCCAGATTCCATCTTACTCCAATGGCAGGACAAGAGCCAAGACAGTTGGAGATGGGCTGGGTGCAGTGGTTGACCAGGGCATCTTTGTGTCTTGCTGTGCTCTTAACGTACCATGTCGCTTACAGAAACTGCCTTCAAGACCGTTGGTCCTATTCTAGTGGGACTCATTCGCTCAGTCCACTGAAGTCCGTCTTCACATGCTCGGGATAGACAAATCCCTAACTCACCGAAGGTCAATGACCCGACGGCTACCCTCAACCTGGTTTGGTCAGCCTGTCGAAGCTGTTGCCGGGGTGTGGCCGCTGTGCATGCTGGGAGCCACAGGTGAGAGATGAGTGACAGGTGGGGACCAAAGGTGGATGAGCTGCCCAGAAAGGACATGACATGCCCCTACGCCAGAGGTGCTACCCCTCCCTGAACACTTCATGCACCTCACATTCTGACAGTACAGATTAGCTGTAGGGTGGGATGAAGCAGACAATCCAGCTTTTGCAAGCCCCTGGGCAAAAACCTTCTGGAAAGCACTTGTACATGCCAACCTATTCCCCCAACCACCCACCAATGGTGCCCTAGAACACAACCACAGACAAATCCAAGTCCTTCGCCATCCCACAATACACAGCTAACAGTGGTGGCAGTAAAGATTGGACCGGTCTGTTTTCTGGTTAGCTTTCCTGGCTGGGCACTATTGATGATACCCAGGCAAAAGAGCTAAATGGGCAGTAGATTGGGCCACAGTGCTCCTTAACTACTGCTGCACTGTAGTTATGGCTTCAATGCAAAGTGGGACTTTTGTCTGTTGCTGCTACCTGCTCCCCGACACTTGCTAGTAAGCCTCCTGATTGAGCCCTGGCTGCAGCAGGGATGGGGGGAAGCAGCACCCCTACGGGAAACTCATAACTGGGAGACCCATTGATAGGATTATTCACATATCTGTAGTTTAACCTTTTGTCATGGTAAATATAATTGTTCCAACCTTAAGCTTTCCTATACTGCAGCTTTTAATAAGCACTCATGAAAATGCTGATACACTGTTTAAATGTTCAGTTTCAAGTCTAAAAATGATTTATTTAGTAATTAAGAAGAGGCTACAAAGACTGGAGAAAAAATTTACTGTCTCTACTGGCAAGTTTACCATCCCAAGGGAGAAACCATACAAAAGGGAAGGCAGAGAAAGTAAATTGTGTCAGGGAGGCCTAAGGAAAAGATCATCTTTTAATCTCTTCTTTGAAGCTGATGGACAGAGCAAAAAAAATGACAAGGATGGGAGGGCATCCCAGAGATATGGGGCTGTGAAGGAAAAATGCACAAGCTGGAAGGAGACAGAAGTGGTGGTTTTGGGCTTAAAAAGACTAGTAGCATAGGAGCAAAGAAGATAAGGTGGAAGAAAAAATGAAAGAGATCAGAATGAACAAGATAATGGAGACACTTAAGCCAGGTATGAAAATCTTGAACTGAACGTAACAGGGTGGAGGAAGTCAGTGAAATAAAAGGCACAGAGGCAATCAAACAATGGGTGGGGGTGGGGGAAAGTTCTAAACTCAAATCCAGATGCAATGTGCAGTCCTATCAAGGAATCCTAAAGTGTGCCTTTATTACATAGAAGCATATATTATACACAAACCATTTTTTTCTAAGTTGATAGCCACAGAAAATTGTCCATATAAACTCAGTTACCACAATCTAACAATCTCTTGAAGGCAGGAGGGCTCCAATGTTCACAGAAGCAGACTCCGGCAGTGTTCAAGCACTGCCTGAGTGCACCTTCCCTCCACATCCACCTAGCACCACTGTCCCCGTCCCCCCGATGTGGCATCTATCCATAGCAGCTCACTAACACTATTTCTGATGTTTGAAGAATTTTCATGAGATCATACAAAATTTACATATAGATACATGGAAATAAGTTTGTATGACCATGCTCAAGCATGAGCCTGAGTAAAATGTCTCCATGCCTGCTCCGGCTCTAAATATAGATATAAATAGTTGTGATATTAAGAGCATAATCCTAAGCATGTTCACTCAGAAGCAAGGCCCTTTCAGTACAGTACTTACTCCCTGTATTAATGGGCCTTACTCCCTGATAAGTGCATAGGATTGCACACTAAATTGATAACACAGACAGGAGCCAGTGGCATTAGGGTTTGCATCACCACTGTGCAGGAGGCCAGTGCATCACCCCCATGATGGATCTCCTCCCATGTAGTGCACAGGGCCATGCCCCAGGCAGTGGACGCAGTGATGCACCATTGCCCTATCCCTGTGGTTTTTTGGTATAACTTTTGATGGAATAGAGATATTTCAGTGCAGTTTGTTTCATTGTATTCTGCATGAAATTCCACATTGAATGATATATAACTTGATGGAATTATTCAAAACTACCTAGATTTAAAAATTTTTGGCCAGTAGTGGTATCACCCCTCATGCCTCCCTAGAGACACCACTGACAGGAGTGACTTTGGGATGCAGCTTCATGGATGAAAATTATATGGTCTGGGGATGTCTGTATCTACAGGCTTAACATGGCTTCATAATCAGTTCCATAAGTCAGGGAAACCAGAGGACCTGTAGTGCTGTGAGATGGGCTAGGGATCTCAGAAAATAGAATAGCTGGTTGTAGTGTGGACTTGGTTCTCTTAATGATTTAGAGCCCAATCCTGTGCTCCGCCAAGCACAGTTGCAAACGTGCCATAAGGCACGTTTGCAGGGCTCGCCGCCAGGCTCCCACCTGTGCTAGCCCAGCACCACTGCGGCACGGTAGGCGAGGGCAGGGAGGAGGTGTTCCGTGGAGGGGGGTATAGAGAAGGCGGAGGGAGGCGTGCCGGGGGAGGGAGGGTGGAGGGTCCGCAGAGCTCCGCTCCACAGAATCGAAGGTGCTCCGGGAGGGCTCCGCGCCCTACATAAGCGCCTTTTCCTTACCGCTGACCTTTTGTTCGGTGGTAAAGTGAGTAGCCCCATTGTGGGGCTGCTTACCTTACCTGGGAGAAGGGCACGAAAGGCTCCTTCTCTGAGGCGCCTCCTGCAGTAGCATGGGAGGCACTGGATTCAGCGGCAGCCCTCCTTGGTGCCGCTGAGCCTGGGTGCCCCGGTCAGCTCAGGATTGGGCTGCCCATTGTCAGCACCAGCACTCAGTCTACAATGACCAGGATTCTTTGGAGGAAGTCACAGCAGTTCAATGTTATTTAAAAAAAAATACAAGTTGGTAGTACAGATGGGTTACCTGAGCCATCCTTGAAAGGGCACAGCTGAAAATTGGATGGAAGGGGGAAAAAATGCTTGACCTTCAGAGGTTATGATTCAGGCAACAGATTACCATGCATCTTCAAGAACATGTCTAAATCCAGCTTTTTGCCATCGCAAAAATTGTTTCCTAATTGGAAACTTTCTCATCTCCAGCACACATTAACTGGCATTTTAGATGCTATCATTGGGCTTGTGTGCCACAGATTCTTTTAGCCTCAGCCTTCACATTGTGTCCCTCTGAGGGAGCTGCTGACACCTCCAGTAAATACAAATGGAGTAATACGATACCCGCAACACTGACTCAGTAAAAATCACAACATTGTGTATTCTGTTTCCTGAGGAAATGCCTCTGAACATTGTTCCCGAAGGACTTAGAAGTATTGGCCTTCTTCCCCTGAGGGATACTTTTACGTGTCCAGCTATTACAGGAGTCATACTTATCACCCCACTCTCCAATCTGAAAATGCTGTATGGCTCCCTAACAAATGCCAAGTCAAGCCAGGCAGTGCCCTTGTGACCCCCACCAGAGCACATGCAGCCCAACAGTCATGTATTGTATTGGTTTTTGATATTATGTTTCCTTTTAATCTGTTTTATTGCAGTTGATTTTGTGTTGTGCTTTTAAATTTGATGCTCCTTTGGAGGCTTCATCTCGGAAAAGTGACACAGAAATCTTATTATTATTGATATAATGCCATTAATATGCTTATTAACAATATTGTGGCCTGCCAAATGCTTGACACTTTTATCTGTTTTTGCTGTTCCAGCCAGGCAGCAATGATAGAAGCCCTAGAGCTCCTAGCAAGTTTCCATATGGGGCTCTGCTCTTTGGCTGAGTTTAGCTACTCACGCCATCAATTGTGCTAGCCCCTGCTATCCTATTCATCCTTATAGGCCAGGAGTCTCCAAACTGTGGCCCTTGGGTCTGCAGGATAATAATCTCAGGTGCAGCGTGGTGGTGGCAAAGCCTTACCGTTCCACACTACAGCCTCCTATCTTTGTGCCCAATCTCTGAAAAAACTTGTACTGGGCTGCTTCTGCTTCACATCACTCCAGAAGGCTCTGCGCTCTGATTTCCTGGGGGTAGCAGTGGCCCAGCCTGAGTTTCTGCAGAGATCAGGTGCAAAGATAGGAGGCTGCAGCTTGGAACAGGAAGGCTTTGCCACCCCTACACCTAAGAGCTGAGGTATTCAATCTGTGCGTCCTGCCTCCCTAGGGAGACGGGACTAGCCTCCAGTGGTGTCGCCAGGCATCTGGGGGGGGGAGAGGCTGGGCTGGGCTGGACTGGACTGGACAGCTTTGCTGCATGTGCTGCTTGCTGACTTGAGGTGGGTGGGGCAGCGTGAGGCTGGGAGGACGTGTGAAACATGGTGGGGGGAGGTGGGAGAGAAGGCTGGCTGGGCAGGCAGAGGTGCCGCATCTCATCATGGAGCTATCCCCATGTGCAACCTTGCCCCAAGGACTACATTTCCCAGTGTGCCCCTTGTCCTGAGCATCCTGGGATTGGTCAAGGCTGGAGGAGAGAAGAGTGTGGAGGTGCTGCATCTGGGGGGGAGAGGTGGCTGGCAGGTGCTCTGCTGCTGAGCTCAGCTCAGCTGCACATGCTGCCTCTTGACTTGTTGCTTTTCCAAGGCTGAGAACAAGGTGGGTGGGGCAGTGTGAAACATGGTCTCAATGCGTGGGGTCTCAGGGGTCTCAATGCGTGGATGAGACGGTGGTGTAGGGAGGAGGGGTTTAGATTCGTTAGGCACTGGGGAACGTTTTGGGACAAGCGGGGCCTGTACAAGAGGGACGGGCTCCATTTGAACCAGAATGGAACCAGACTGCTGGCGCATAACATTAAAAAGGTGGCAGAGCAGCTTTTAAACTGATCCCTGGGGGAAGGCCGACAGGAGCCGAGGGGCATCCGGTTCGGGACTCCTCATCCCTATGGGATGAGGATGGGGAGGTTAGAGAACAACAAGACAAAGGCAGGGTAGGAGAAGAAATTGGGAAAGGTAGGGTGATGGGATGTGATAGACGGTTTGGCACAATGAGAGGATGCGGGGACAAAGGAGCGAATAAGCAGCCCATCCTGGGGCATTCCGTGTATAAATGCTTTTATGCGAATGCCCGAAGTCTACGAGCAAAGGTGGGAGAACTGGAATGTCTGGTGACAAGGGAAAATATTGACATAGTGGGCATAACGGAAACCTGGTGGAATGCGGAGAATCAGTGGGATACCGCAATCCCGGGCTATAAACTCTACAGGAGGGACAGGCAGGGGCGTGTTGGAGGTGGGGTGGCCCTTTATGTTAAGGAAGGGATAGAATCCAGCAAAGTAGAGATTGAAGGTGGGTCCGACTCCACCGTAGAAACTCTGTGGGTTAAATTACCAGGCTTGTGCAGCGATGTAATACTGGGGGCGTGCTATCGTCCTCCAGACCAGAAATCTGATGGGGACCTTGAAATGAGGAAACAGATCAGGGAGGTGACAAGGAAGGACAGGGTTGTAATCATGGGGGACTTCAATTATCCTCATATTGACTGGATCAATTTGTGTTCTGGTCACGATAAGGAAACCGGATTTCTTGACGTGCTAAATGACTGTGGCTTAGATCAGCTAGTCACGGAGCCCACCAGAGGACAGGTGACTCTGGATTTAATTTTGTGCGGTACGCAGGACCTGGTTAGAGATGTAAACGTTACTGAGCCATTGGGGAACAGTGATCATGCTGCGATCCGTTTTGACGTGCACGTTGGGGGAAGAATACCAGGCAAATCTCTAACAAAAACCCTTGACTTCCGACGGGCGGACTTCCCTCAAATGAGGAGGCTGGTTAGAAGGAGGTTGAAAGGGAGGGTAAAAAGAGTCCAGTCTCTCCAGAGTGCATGGAGGCTGCTTAAAACAACAGTAATAGAGGCCCAGCAGAGGTGTATACCTCAAAGAAAGAAGGGTTCCACTAAATCCAGGAGAGTGCCCGCATGGCTAACCAGCCAAGTTAGAGAGGCTGTGAAGGGCAAGGAAGCTTCCTTCCGTAAATGGAAGTCTTGCCCTAATGAAGAGAATAAAAAGGAACATAAACTGTGGCAAAAGAAATGTAAGAAGGTGATAGGGGAGGCCAAGCGAGACTATGAGGAACGCATGGCCAGCAACATTAAGGGGAATAATAAAAGCTTCTTCAAATATGTTAGAAGCAGGAAACCCGTCAGAGAAGCGGTTGGCCCTCTGGATGGTGAGGGAGGGAAAGGGGAGATAAAAGGAGACTTAGAGATGGCAGAGAAATTAAATGAGTTCTTTGCATCTGTCTTCACGGCAGAAGACCTCGGGCAGATACCGCTGCCCGAACGGCCCCTCCTAACCGAGGAGTTAAGTCAGATAGAGGTTAAAAGAGAAGATGTTTCAGACCTCATTGATAAATTAAAGATCAATAAGTCACCGGGCCCTGATGGCATACACCCAAGGGTTATTAAGGAATTGAAGAATGAAGTTGCAGATCTCTTGACTAAGGTATGCAACTTGTCCCTCAAAACGGCCACAGTGCTAGAAGATTGGAGGATAGCAAATGTCACGCCTATTTTTAAAAAGGGAAAGAGGGGGGACCCGGGAAACTATAGGCCGGTCAGCCTAACATCCATACCGGGTAAGATGGTGGAATGCCTCATCAAAGATAGGATCTCAAAACACATAGACGAACAGGCCTTGCTGAGGGAGAGTCAGCATGGCTTCTGTAAGGGTAAGTCTTGCCTCACAAACCTTATAGAATTCTTTGAAAAGGTCAACAGGCATGTGGATGCGGGAGAACCCGTGGACATTATATATCTGGACTTTCAGAAGGCGTTTGACACGGTCCCTCACCAAAGGCTACTGAAAAAACTCCACAGTCAGGGAATTAGAGGACAGGTCCTCTCGTGGATTGAGAACTGGTTGGAGGCCAGGAAGCAGAGAGTGGGTGTCAATGGGCAATTTTCACAATGGAGAGAGGTGAAAAGCGGTGTGCCCCAAGGATCTGTCCTGGGACCGGTGCTTTTCAACCTCTTCATAAATGACCTGGAGACAGGGTTGAGCAGTGAAGAGGCAAAGTTTGCAGACGACACCAAACTTTTCCGAGTGGTAAAGACCAGAAGTGATTGTGAGGAGCTCCAGAAGGATCTCTCCAGACTGGCAGAATGGGCAGCAAAATGGCAGATGCGCTTCAATGTCAGTAAGTGTAAGGTCATGCACATTGGGGCAAAAAATCAAAACTTTAGATATAGGCTGATGGGTTCTGAGCTGTCTGTGACAGATCAGGAGAGAGATCTTGGGGTGGTGGTGGACAGGTCGATGAAAGTGTCAACCCAATGTGCGGCGGCAGTGAAGAAGGCCAATTCTATGCTTGGGATCATTAGGAAGGGTATTGAGAACAAAACGATTAGTATTATAATGCCGTTGTACAAATCGATGGTAAGGCCACACCTGGAGTATTGTGTCCAGTTTTGGTCGCCGCATCTCAAAAAAGACATAGTGGAAATGGAAAAGGTGCAAAAGAGAGCGACTAAGATGATTACGGGTCTGGGGCACCTTCCTTATGAGGAAAGGCTACGGCGTTTGGGCCTCTTCAGCCTAGAAAAGAGACGCTTGAGGGGGGACATGATTGAGACATACAAAATTATGCAGGGGATGGACAGAGTGGATAGGGAGATGCTCTCTACACTCTCACATAATACCAGAACCAGGGGACATCCACTAAAATTGAGTGTTGGGCGGGTTAGGACAGACAAAAGAAAATATTTCTTTACTCAGCGTGTGGTCGGTCTGTGGAACTCCTTGCCACAGGATGTGGTGCTGGCGTCTAGCCTAGACGCCTTTAAAAGGGGATTGGATGAGTTTCTGGAGGAAAAATCCATTATGGGGTACAAGCCATGATGTGTATGCGCAACCTCCTGATTTTAGGAATGGGTTAAGTCAGAATGCCAGATGTAGGGGAGAGCACCAGGATGAGGTCTCTTGTTATCTGGTGTGCTCCCTGGGGCATTTGGTGGGCCGCTGTGAGATACAGGAAGCTGGACTAGATGGGCCTATGGCCTGATCCAGTGGGGCTGTTCTTATGTTCTTATGTTCTTATGGTGGGGGGAGGTGGAAGGCTAACTGGGCAGGCAGGCAGAGGTGCAGCATCTCATCATGGAGCTCTCTCCATGTGCAATCTCGCCCCAAGGCCTACATTTCCCAGTGTGCGCCTTGCCCTGGGCATCCTGGGATTGGTTAAGGCTGCTTGGGAAGGAAGGAACCAGCCTACTCCTAGTATCTGCAATTAGCAGATACACACAAAACAAAGTCTTCCCCTCCTGCAAATTCATCACTTCCCCCTTCCCTTTCCAAAACCCTCCAGGTGTGCTGCTAACAAACACAGGGCTCAATACTAACCAGGTCTACTCAGAAGCAAGTCCTATTTTGTTCAATGGGGCTTACTCTCAGGTAAGTGTGGTTAGGATTGCAGCCTCAGAGTGCTGGCAGCCTTGTTTCTAGTGTATAACACCTTCATCCCCATTTTGGGGGTAACTGAGGTGAGGTGTTGTGATGGGGAGCCGTGGCCAATGGCTACAAGGATCAGGGGAGGCTCGAGCCGGAAAAGTTCAAGAACCACTGCCTAAGAGTATTATCCTGGCGCACCAGATCTGGCCAATGGACCAGAGTTTGGAGACCCATATTATAGGCAACAGCTAACCATTGTACTGATTGGAAGAAAAAGGCAGGGACCGATGCTGCTTGAAGATAGAAATGAGATAGAAATAAAAATCAATAATACCCTAAAACTATACCATCCACAACCTGTTGGCAACCTTCAGTCTCAAAAGACTATGGTATCGCGCTCTGAATGGTGGTTCTGGAACAGCGTCTAGCGTGGCTGAAAAGGCTGATTTGGGAGTGACAATCCCTTCCACACTGGGAGCAAGTGCAGTCTGTCCCTGGTCTGTCTCCCTGGCTATGGGCCTTCCTTCTTTGCCTCTTTGCCTCAGACTGTTGGCCAAGTGTCTCTTCAAACTGGGAAAGGCCATGCTGCACAGCCTGCCTCCAAGCGGGCCGCTCAGAGGCCAGGGTTTCCCACCTGTTGAGGTCCACTCCTAAGGCCTTCAGATCCCTCTTGCAGATGTCCTTGTATCGCAGCTGTGGTCTACCTGTAGGGCGCTTTCCTTGCACGAGTTCTCCATAGAGGAGATCCTTTGGGATCCGGCCATCATCCATTCTCACAACATGACACAACCAAGGAAGCATAAACCAGTGCCATAGCTACGAGAGTGCCAGGGTACAGGGCCCCAGGTACCAAGCCTTGAGGGGTGTCAAGGTACCTTCACCTCCTCCCCATGGGCACTCAGAGTAGTTTCATGCCACTCTGAGCATGCAAAGTGGCCAGTTGCTTTTTTCCCCCTGTGAAAAAAGCGGCTGGCCACTCTGAGCAGTGCACAACTGCTTCAGGTGTCTGTGATCTGGAAGTAATTGTGGTGACATCATCACATGACCACAATTACTTTTGGGTCAGGCACTTCTGCAGTGGGGACATTGACCATCACCGCGCGGGGTGCCAGAGGGCCCAGCTATGCCAGTGGCATAAAGTGTAGTGGCATAACAGTGGCCCAGATATTCTGGTAACAATACTTGCTCTGTGAAGGACAGGAGTCTTCCATGTGTGCCTCAGCCTTCATCTGTGACTTGTTTTGTTATACATTGATAATGGCTTTTGGCACACAAAAAAGTGTGTGGCCAAAACTGCAGACTCAAAAGATCTGCGATGACATCAGGAGTGAGGATTTGCAAGTTTGTTTAAATGAAAATGATTGATGTTTGTGTTAAATACACTGATAAGATATGTTGACATAAGATATGCTGACAAGACAGTTTATTGCTGTACATGTGTCTTGAATTTAAGACTCTAAAAATGTTGACATCACTTATTCGATTATTCTCTCCTTAAAATACAGGAACAGCATTTTTTTTAACATGCTCACATACACATCATACAATTTGATTTGTGATTAAAACCTGCTGGTCTTATGAACAGACGCTGCAAAATGAATAACATACCCTCTCGTAGGCTACATCTATCTACACTATAATACATTACTGTATAACCATGCCAATAAGAAACTATTAGAGGTGACAGTTTGGGAAGTGTCCCTTTCCAAGTACAGAAAGGGACATTTAGATGTAAAGCACTTTGTGCAACTTATAAACATTCTAATGTTTTTGACCTCCGCACTGTTCTCCACTGCTGAATGCTCTTCAACCTCTGTACACACCTTGAGTTCTCTTAAATGTTCTTCTGTACAGACTTTTCAGTTGTTAGTAAACGAACCTGCAGTGGCCAGCTTTACACTGTGTCAGGGCACTTGAGAAGGGGGAGATCTTGGGCTCATGTCTGCTGCTGCGGTCTCCACTGACATAGGGCTTCCTGGGAAACACCCACCTCACTTGTCTTCCTCTTTCTCCCCTGTGCCTCAGAGCAAGGAGGAAGGGCACTGTAAGACTCAGAGCCTTCTCCAACCTTCCAGGGTTCTACAGCCTCTTTTTCGGTCAGTCTTAGCCAGCCCCTTCTCATCCCTGGCCCACTTCTTACATTGTCCTGGCCTTGGCGGTCCTCACACTTCCTGGTTCCACCCTCCCTGCCTGGTTGCCCTCAGGGTCTTTTGCCTCTTCTTCCAAGGGACAGGAAGGCTCTTGTAGGTACTTACCACAGGGTGGGAAGGCTCCTGTAGATATTTGCCTCATGGCCAGGTACACTCTGCTCAACTGGCCAATAGCTCATACTCTGCCCCACTGAGGCCTTGCCAGCCCTCCTGGCATGCACCTGGACCTGGACTCCCTGAGGTGGGTAAGTCTGGCCTTGGACACGTTGACCCTTGTAGCTGTGTGTTTAACAGTACCCTGATGTACAGACTTTAGTAAACAATAAAGTTTATTTACATGCTGTGAAAAGTTTCACCTGCTGAATATTTTCACCTGTACTGGAAGGAGAGTTATGTTGGGGGCACTGTGAGGAAGAATGGTGGTTATGAAGAGGAGCACATGGGATCCAGTACATGGGGTCCAGGACTTACCTATTGGCCAGATAAGTCCCCCATGAACATTCAGGGACCCATCCACAAAGGAGGTAGACTGCTGGAGGGCAGCTTACTGTGGGCCACTGTAAGCCAGCTCTCTGTACAACGGATTCAAAACTATAGATGTAGGTTTTCTTTTTGAGTTAACAGACAATATTCATATTAGTAGTTGACACCACTAGTGGTTGGTATTGTGGCACCTCTACCTGTGCTAAAGAGGAATCACTGCAGTGATTTCATCAGGACCTCCTATCACAGCATGGCATTGGTGCTCACCCTCTCACTAGACTAGCCCAAAGGCACTTCTAAGATAATCACCAGCAAGAGCTGAGGCTATCGTTCTAATTCTGATTGCTTTCAGGCAGAGTTTCTGCTTCAGTGTGTGGATTTGAATGTAATCCTGTCTGTCAGAATCCTTGGATCTCTTAGTGTTTGTATGCATTCCTTCTGCACTTCTGCTGTGATGCACAATCCCTGATGGTTAGGTACAGTCTAGCCCAGAGGTTCTCAAGGTCTGCTCAGGAGAGGGGGAAGAACTCTGTGAGCTTTCCCAAGACTAACAAAGACATGGATGGGCCATGTGGATCTTGCTCATCTCAAGCCTAGAAACAGTCGGGCATATTGTCTCCCCACTTCAAAGGTTTCGGCCTGGGATGAAAACCCACAATTGGGCACAGCTGGGATCAAACTTAGGTTGTTTGCCGATCATCACATGTTGCAGCTGTGCCTTCCATTCATATATTTTCAGCTTTATAAGACTGCAATTGCATGGGGGGGGGGGGATTGTTTTCCAATATGGTTTCTCATAATCACAATCTGGGTTGCATCTTTTCAGCCCTAACTTGTAGGAATTACCAAGACAATAATTTGGCTGGCAGTCTTCCCATTCCTCCCCTCCCAGTCTTTTCTCCAGTTCTCACTTGTTGACCTGTACCCTTAGACTGCACCAGCCCATCAACTCTAAAATCCTCCAGAACAATTTGCGAATTGCACAGAGTTGGCTGTTTCTGGCATATGTGGAATTTGTGGTTTGCTTGCCTCCCAGTATGCTTCAGACTATGCACAGAATATGCAAACTACTGAACATAAGATAAAACAAGCAAATGACTACATCACCATACTCCAGAGTGCATCATATCTTTGTCCGTTGAATATAAACACCATCATATCTTAATATGAATTATCCCTCTCTGAAAGCAAGTATTCATGAAGGATATTTGTAAAGGGAGGAAGAATAGGTCATACCCACAACTGGTTTGATAATTATTCTTCCTCCTTGAAATTATAGTTCAAATGCAACTTGCAATCCCTGACGTCACAGTGCATGAGCCAGTTAGCCAAATCCATCCAATTATGATAGCTCTATCTTTAAACTTGCAATTAAGCCATTAATTGATTCACCATACTGATTAATTGCTAATTGCTAGGACTTAAATTACTAATCAGCTAATTCATTAACTGCAGATTCAAAATTGGAAACTCAGCTGCAAGAGAAAACTGTTGATGGCACTATTGTAAGTAAACTATGCATGCTCCTTAAGTCCAGGGTGAGCAGGGTAGGGAAGGTTTTCATAGTGTAGACAATTTGCTTAGGTTGATTTGGATGAACTATTATCTTAAACAGCATCTATTGTAATTGATTAGTCTATGTTCTGTACTCAGCAGCCTCATCACAGATGAGGTAGGATGAGAAGAGCCTCCCACAATCATTTCAAAAGACAGACAGAATTGTGTGGGAATTGCACCCCCTGTACATAAAATTGCCAAAGGAAAAAAGCTTCTACTGGAACTAATGGAAGCTTTTTTCACCTTGTGTAAATGTACTATGTACTGTTTGTGATACAGATTGAGGACCCAATCCTAACCAATTTTCCATTGCTGGTGCAGTTGCGCCAGTGGGGTGTATGTTGCATAGTGTGGTGGAGGGGTAGTCACTGGGACTAATTGGGCTAATTAGATTAGCCTAATGGGCTAGTCCTAATTAGATTAGACTAATGGGACTTCCTCAAAGTATGGGAACGTGATCCCTTGCCACAGGGCGAGAAGTGTGCGTGGCCACTGGGAAACCAAGTGCCTCGGGAACAAAGTGCCAGGTAAGGCACCGTGAGTTTAGCATCTGTGCAAGGAGAAGGCAAGTGGACCTCTCAGGTTTGGAGAAGGAGAGGGAGGACCCTCTGAGTTGTGAAGAGGAGAGGAGGACAACGAAGAGAAGGAGAAGGTAAGTGTACTCTTTCTAACTCTTTGTCTAGATAAATTGATAAATTAACAATCAATAAGTCACCAGGCCCTGATGGCATTTACCCAAGTGCTATTAAGGCATTGAAGAATGAAGTTGCTGATCTCTTGACTAAAGTATGCAACTTGTCCCTCAAAACGGCCAAGGTGCCAGAACAGGGGTGCCCAAACCCCGGCCCTGGGGCCACATGCGGCCCTCGAGGCCTCTCAATGCGGTCCTCAGGGTGCCCCCAGTCTCCAATGAGCCTCTGGCCCTCCGGAGATTTGTTGGAACCAGCACTGGCCCAACGCAACTGCTCTCAGTGTGAGGGCGACTGTTTGACCTCTCGCATAAGCTGTGGGATGAGGGTTTCCCCCACTGCTTGCTGTTTCACGTCTGTGATGCAGTAGCTGCAGCAAAGGAAAGGCCACCCTTGCTTTGTGCATGGCCTTTTATAGGCCTTGAGGTATTGCAAGACCTTCATTCATTCATATAAGTTCATCTTTAATGTATTCATTTATGTAAACTTATGTAAATTTATTCAAATTTTAAATGTAAATTAATTCTTTTTTTCCCTGGCCCCTGACACAGTGTCAGAGAGATGATATGGCCCTCTTGCCAAAAACTTTGGACACCCCTGTGCCAGAAGATTGGAGGATAGCAAAAGTCACGCCAATCTTTAAAAAGGGAAGGAGGGGGGACCCAGGAAACTATAGGCCAGTCAGTCTAACATCTATACCAGGTAAGATGGTGTAATGCCTCATCAAAGATAGAATCTCAAAACATAGACGAACAAGCCTTGCTGAGACAGAATTGGCATGGCTTCTGTAAGGGTAAGTCTTGCCTCACAAACCTTATAGAATTCTTTGAAAAGGTCAACAGGCATGTGGATGTGGGAGAACCCGTGGACATTATATATCTGGTCTTTCAGAAGGCATTCGACACTGTCCTTCACCAAAGGTTACTGAGAAAATTCCACAGTCAGGGAATTAGAGGGCAGGTCCTCCCCATGCCATTGACACCATTGGCAGAGAACCATGGAAGGAGTTTTGCTGTTTCAGTGATTTCTGTGTTTCAAGAGAAAAAAGGTGACTCTGGCATATGCTGATAGCCTTGCTATTATGAGGTCTATAGAGTATATTAAAAACCACAAACATTCTTCTAAAATAGACTGCTCTTTTGCAAGTCCATCTTGAATATATCCAGGAGCAAGACTTTACAGTTTGCTAAGAATCTGGCACTTTCCCTGGGCTGAAATCTAAAACAGCAACCCTGTTCACTGCATGCATGCAATGAAATGAATCATAAAGTGGAGTATCGGTTTGTTTCCCATTCCCAATAAGCACTGCTCATGTAAATGATTTTTTGCATTGCCACTAATGGAACATAAATGGGTCCTTACGAGCAGGCAATTTCATGGTATCTGCTCTGTATTTCTCTTTGAGACTTCTGTGTTTAAATGGATGGCTCCTTTAATTTTTTTTCCCCAGTGCTCGTAAAAGACTTTATGCAAAACTGAATGAGAATACAGTCACAGCTTGGGTTGGTATTTAGCACAGGTGTTATGCTGTTTTGCCATAGCCCTTTTCTACACTGTGTGAGTCATCACAATGCACACTGTCATGGTTGGCTGAAAATGACAATGGATTCCATGTTGGAAAGTCAAGCCCAAATATGGAAATTCGTCTGTTTTACTTTATCCACTGGTAAATATTCAGTTCTTTATAACAGCATAATGTCATTGGCAGGGAAATTTCTATATGCTTATTCTTTGACACTGAAGGATCAGTTAGTCTTTGTTTAAATTATATAACTGCACAGTTATTTTAACATGGGAATGAGTCATGGGAGCAGTTGAGGTCAATTCCTGAGGTGGAAAGAGGAGAAAGTCTCTATGACAATGGAACAGAATTAACACAAATATCACTTGAATTGTCTTCTCACCACGAGTTTAGTGTTTTGTTTAGGCCAGATCTAACTCTTTATTGAAACAGGTTACAAAGCCGGAGTGCCATGGGTGTCCCACTGGAGGGTACTGCCCCCGAGCTCCCTGCAAACTGGTACCACTACTGACCACAACCATATCTGTTGGTAGACCCATCTGCAATGAATTTGTCTAATCAATTTAAATAGCCATTTAAGCTAATGACCACCATCCCATTCTGTGGTAGACAATTCCTTAAGTTAGTTCTGCATTATGTGAAAGAATACTTAATTTTGTCTGCTTTGACCTGGACTTATCAATGAGGTCAAAAGTGCACACATAAGCATGCATATATTCATGCACTTAATAAGTAAGAAGCTTTGCTGCCTTGCTTCCAGCTTCTAACAATTTTGATTTCTGAGAGTCAAAGAAAGGAAAGGAAGAACTGTCGTATACTGATCCTCCGAAGAACAGGAGTATCAGTTACAGAAAATTTGCATCAAAACTTTCAGTGCAGGCCAAGTAAGCAGAATATAAATGACAATCACAGTTCAGTTGCTTGATATCAGATTTGGCTTGTTTCAAACAATGAGGCCAGATTCCATTTTTGTTGCCATCTTTCATGAATAATTTTTTCCATGATCCAGACAGCCCACATTTTCATAAAAGTGTTATTAATTTGTTTAAGGAGTTGAATCTTTTCTTACAGAATGTTCTGTGGCTATTTTAAATCATCAATACAGATAATCTGTTACATGCTCACAGGGCTCATAGAATGTGAAACAATGAATAACGAAGGAAGCAGTTAGAGAACCCCAATTGTATGTCTGTCTACTCAGAAGTATGTCCCATTATAGTCAATAGGGCTTACTCCCAGGAAAGTGTGGATAGGATTGCAGCCTAAGTATTCATGTCCTGAAGCCCCAGTCCCTGATGGAGGAGGAAGAAGACTGACTTTTCTCCAAAGGTTTCCACACACACCTTATCCCATATGTGATAGGCACAATCAAGCCAAATTTGAGAAGTGCTAAGAGCCAGGGCCTCTGAGAGGAATTTTATCAGGGGGTACAAAGTTTCTTTTGGGCCCTTTTCCAAAGGGGAAGGGAACAATGGTGGCAGGCAGAATTGGTGTGGGGGGGGCAAAATAGGTTAGGGGGAGAATGCTGACAGCCAGAATAGTCCTTGGAGCCTAGGTCTACTAGACTTCTTGATGCAGATTCCAGATCTACCCAACCATGTGCCATTGGCAGCTAGATAAAGTAATATGGAAAACCAAACGCACTCCTGAGTCTCTCTAAAATCTTTGAAATATAGAAAATCTCTTGCAGAAAATTAGCATCTTCATATCTGAATTCACAGTAGAATGGACAGTGTGCTGTGTGCATCAGAATGAACTTCTGCAGCAGCTGTAGCCCCGCAGTTGGGTCCCTGAGCTCCTGTACACTCTATCAGATCCACAAGCCAAAGAGCTACTGTAGCAGGCCGGTTTTCTCCCAGATTTGACACTGTGTTAAGGAGGGTCATGGATGCATTCTTGGGCCTGGTGTGTACGGCTTCCAGCAGTAGTTGCCACTGCAGGCCTGTCGTTGTGCCCCTCACACAGGCTGTGAGTTCAGGTGAGATAGGAAAATGTAAGATCCCAGGAACTTTCTAAGCCCCCTCCTGTGACTCCTGGGCTCCCTTTCTTACCCTGGGCCTGGGTACACCCTTTACCGCCCTCTCCTAGGCCCTGCTAAGAGCATATGCGAAGCTGCCATATCTTGCTTCAGATCAATGATCCAGCCCAAGACTCACTAGTCTGACTAATAGCAGTCCTCAGTCTTAGGCAGGTGTCTTTTCCAACCTTGTTGTTTGCTTTGTTCAGATAGCACCATCTATGCATGTGGTCCTTTGCAACAGATGAGAGGAGAGGAAACGGGATGGGATCCTGACACACTGTCACCAGGATCCATGCACCCTCCGAGAAACTACCCCATTCCTCCCCACCTCATTTTTCCCATTGCATACTCCCCAACGCTGGCTTACCTGCACAGGTGGCCAGTGTTGGCAACAGCCATCAACACTGCCGCTGTTTGTGGCAGTGGCTGCAAAATGGCTCTTGGAGGTGTACAGAGTATGCCAATGTATGGCCTTTTATGACATTGGGACTTCTGTACTTCTGTTGTAACTATTAGTTCGGATTGGGCTGTTAGTGTTATGCTTCCTCGGAACTCCCCTTTTCTGGCAAGCCTTTAGTAGAACCCCTTTGTCTGCATCACCATCAACATCGTATATTGCAAATGGGGCAGATAATGTCTTATCAGAGTCAATTAGTTAATTCATGGCTTAGATTATGCCAGCCTGCATGGGAGAACTGGAGGCCAGAAGTGAGACCAAACCAGGAAGATCCATTCTGAAATGTTGTTGGTTCTTGAAAGAGAGAACCTTTATGAGTGTAAAAATCCGCTTGAGGGATTTAGAAACGCCTGCCTATGTAAACCGCCTTGAATAAAGTCAGAGGAGTAATCCAATGACCAGAAAGGCGGTATATAAATACCTTATTATTATTATTATTATTATTATTATTATTATTATTATTATTATTAAATTTGCTAGTTGCAATACATCACTGGTTTGCAAAAGAGGTATACATACTTGCTTCTTTCCATAACCCTCTTTTGAAGCTTCTAGTACTAGCCACTGTTGAGATTGGCTCAGGGTTAATATACAGAGCATAGATTTCACCCAGGATTTAACAAGAGTGCTGTGATTGAGGTCTTGACAGAATAAAGGGGCTAGCCTGGAAGAGGCAATTCACCTAGCTCTGTCTGAAAGCAGTAACTGCCATATTATATAAGCAATGGCACAGGCAAATCCAAATAATCTATGGGACACTAGATAAAATCATCAGAGTATATAACACTGCACAGAGTTGTGCCAAAAGAGAGAGTTATGCCAAATCAACCCCTGGCATCATAAGTGACTTCTACAGAGTTTAGACTGAATTTGGCCCTGTAGGTCTCGTATGAGTTTCAACACCAGATAACAAAGTTGGCATAACTTCAAGGCTATTGAAGGAGAGTTCGTAAGATGATCTCTATTTTTAAAAAATCAGACTAGCTACAGTATGCATAACAGAATGTATATATTACATTTGGCTATACTGCTGTATTCCATGGGGGAAATCATTATTGGCATAGTAATAGGAGCTAGATATAATCCTGGAAGCTCTTCAGGTTTTGTGCACAAATGTAGTACTTCTTTCCTAGAGCAAGAAGTCAAGCATTCTTTGGGGCCAGGAAAAGAGTAACTCCATCAAGGATAACAAAAATCAAGAAAGCTAAATTATCCGTAACATCTGCATAGCTATAATTGCTGACTGGTTACTGAGATAGCAATAGGAGCAGGTTCAGGTTTTATCTGCTGCATCTCACATTTTATGAACTGATCTTGAAATGTTAGGTGTTTTTAATGATGTGGGGGTTTTTTAATGATAATACTATTATGAGAATGGAGGGGGTTAGCAACCTTGATAGCAATCTAGTGCTGAGCTAGTAAAATCCAAACCTCATGAAAACCAAAGGGCATAAGCAGACCTAGGGCACAATCCTATGCATGTCTACTCAAAAGTATATCCTATTGTGTTTGATGGAGCTTACTCTCAGGAAAGTGTGGATAGGATTGCAGCCCTAATTCTGTATTGGAGTTTGGTCCTTGAGGCAGGATGGCAGGATGTAAATAAATAAATAAATGCGCCACGTATTAATTCTGTAAGCATCTTGGACCGGATCTGGCAAAAACTTGCAACAAAAGTTGCAATTAAGTCTCTCTGAAATCAGTGGGGCAAGTTAGGTATGGCTAAGCCCAGGCACACACTTAAGCATATTTATTCAGAAGTCTCACTGAGTTTAATGGAATGAGAAGCTCAATCCTATGCTGGCTTCCGTGAGCAGGATGAACGTGCACTCTGTTGCAAAGGCCTAGAAAATAAGGTCTCCACCAGCAGATGGGGGAGGGCAGAACAGGAATGAGGAGGCATGTAACAGGGTAGGGGAAGGGTGGGAAGGGGAAGGATGGGAAATGGTGGCAAAAGCCTCCATGTTGTATCCTATCCCCCTTCGTGAGCTTGATTTCTTGACACAAGACTCCTCAGAGTTATGTCAGCTATTTTGGTGGCATGAGCCCGAGTAGTCCTATAGCGGCAGCTGGGGTTTACCCTGGGGGAAGTGGAAGAATGTCCACTTACCTTGGAGAGACCTCCAGCTGCCTTTCTTTCTGTGCTGGATACACAAGAGTCTATTTCAGCACCACTGCATTACAGTGAGGAAACTTAGGGCGCAATCCTATCCTGCGCTGGAACAGGCAAGCCAAGAGGCTTGCGCTGTACACAGCGCGGGATAGGGGCCCAAAGTGGCTCAGCCAGAGGTAAGGGGAAACTTTACCCCTGGGTAAGGCACCCTGGCCCCAATGGGTCTTCTTGGACTTACGCCACCTCCTGAGCTTCAAGCCGCTCTGAACTCCCCGGGAACGGGGGTTGGGATCCAGCATAACTGCTGGGTCCCAGCCCTGGGCCCCCAGCCCATCAGCCCAGCTGGGCTGATGCAAGGCTCAGTGCCTCTGTCAGCGCAGAGGCTTGTGTCAGCCTCCGCAGGCCAGTGTGCCACTGCGCACCAGCCTTGCCAACTCCCAAGGAGGAATCCCTTGCGCTGGCCCAAAGTCACCTCTGGATTGCACCTTTAGTTAAGATTGGGCTGTGAAACCCTAATAAGTGTGCTTAGGCTTGTTGCCGTATGGCCAAACTATGTGTTACATTAAAGTTCTATGACTGGAACCCCCAAGGTAGTTTTCGACTTGATAAATTCAGTGCAGGACAATTTGGATACAGTCCAAAAACTGGTGAATTGGCATGGGAAAAAGGGTAAGATCCACTCCGGTCCCCATACCTTGGCCCCAATCAAGCTGTGAAGGGTACAGCTACTTTAGAAGAAATTTACTTTGAGAGCGCAAGAGCTCTGTGGTGAAATGCCTTTTGATCCTAAATCATGCCCCATCTTTGCTAAATTGTGTCTCATGGCTGTGAAACTGTGAAATTTTAAAATAAATAAAATACGAAATAAAACCTTAAGAGGTTTAAAAGTGGCAGCTTTCAGATTTTGATCTTGAAAGTCTTCTGATTGATTCTCATCCTGGCTTGCCTTGCTACTCTACTCTGAGCTCTGCAGGGGCAACACTGATGATTATGCTAACAAAATTCCTAAGATTGTAATTTTATCTTCCCTGGGACATCTTCAAAGTGTAGGCTTTCAGTAGATTTCTGTTAGTGAGACACTTCAAAAGAGTCACTCCATCTTCAAAGGATTTTATTGCCTTGATAATGGAGGACTTTGGCCCAATCACAGTTGTGCTGAGTCATCAAGAAGGCTGCAGTTGAAGGGACGCAGACTACTAATGCTCTCTGACACTTTGGGCAGAATATGCTATTGTCCTGTATATCCAGATCTACTGGGACGGGGTTAGTTATACAAATGGACCAAACCCAGCACGGGCCTACAGCAGTGGATCTCATAGTTCACTGTGGTAGGCCCTGTTATAGCAGTGTGAAAGCCACACCTCCATCACGCGCTTTGAAGTCACTGGCCTGCAGCTCTGCACATGTGCCAGAACTGCCTATGTGCCACTCTGTCAGTGAGTGTAAGGTGGTAGAGGAAGGTGGTTCATGGGAGGATCAGACTAGGGGCATGTTGAGAGCAGGCCAGACATATATCTTGGTAGCAGCAGCGGTCCTATGCTCCTGGCCTGGGTCCAGGGCCTCCTTGGACCTATTTAAATTTATACAAGCAAAATTGCTGGCATAGAGCCAAGTCGACCCATTGGGGACCAAAGAGTGGTAGGTTAGGTAAGTATTAAAATTCTGTACTTAGCACTCACTGTGCCTGGTCTCTTGCTGGCCCATAGCATGCAGCAGAGGATGGATCAGCCTAATGTCCCAATCCTATCCTCTCATTCTGCCCCCAGAATGCATGTTCCACCAATGGATGACAGAGGATACTGGCAGAAATGTTGTTCTGCCAGTGAGTGCAACAAGGCCACCAGTGCAATGGCTGGTGGCAGCACATGTGGGTGGTGGAGAGGCCACCCTCCATTGGAACAGGTGATTTGGCAGGTAGTGGGAAGAAAGGGGCAGGATGGGGAGAAGAATAGGGGGGGAGAATCAGGATGGGGCAGGAGGTGGAACAGGATGGTGAGGGGAAGGGAGTATCATCTGTGCCAATATTCTATGATCCTTTCTTTTGCCCTTTCTGATCCCTTACTCATGTCAGTTCTGCAGTGGCTAATGCAGAACCAAGGAGACCTATTGGGGAAGTGAACCTTTCCTTGGGGTAAGGGAACAAATGTTCAGCAGAGAGCTTTTGATGGGATTGAGTTGTCCATGACTGAAGATTTTCAGCTCCCCAAATGGCTTCTCTTTTGCTGCCCTATATGTGGAAATACTTTTGTGAACATGTAGATCAGCAGTTCTCAAACTCACCAGGGGTCTGAGAACCCTGATAAGTCTTTGTGGGGGCAGGGGGATGGCGGCAACACGATCCCCAGGATCCTGCCATCGCCAGGAACCAAGGGGCTTTTTTAAACTTACCCTTTCTGTGCTAGCCTTGGGGGGAGGGTGCGGGGAGCCTTGCAAAGCCTCTTCTGCAAGCAGGTGATCGCAACGTGCTTCTGGTTTCTTAAAGGGGTAGAGACAGGACTTCACCCTGATGTAGATGATGTGACCTCTCTCCTTTCAAGTTCCTCATCAAAACCCACCATTTCTGTCTAGAGTTTAACTTATCCTTTTTATCCTCATTCCAAATTGCAACCAAACTTTTTAAGTGTTAAGACATTTGCCTATATGCTTCCCTCCCTTCCCTTGTCAGTTCTTTGCTCCATCTGTTGTTTTTCTACTCTCTCTTTTAGATCAGAAGCTCCTTAGGAGTATATATGTGTCTGTGTTGCTGCTATAACTCTGTAAAGTGTCATGTATAAACTGATGGCATGGTAATGAAGACGATAAATGTTAAGCACTCTACACTCTGATTTCAGAAACTGGTGAGATGTTCTGATGCATCTTCAGTCCAAATGTGTGTGGGGTGCTTAGTTGCAATGGCGCCTTACTGGTCTACACTGACCATAGGCCTTTATGTGACAGTGAGTTGTGCAGTTTACTTCCCCTAGTGCAGATGAGTCCCTCTAAAGTTCTCTCAGGGAGTGTAGGTGGCTGCTGCCTAGGTGTTGTCATCTTGATGTTCATCAACACTTTAAGAGAACTATGTCATAAGAACATAAGAAGAGCCCCGCTGGATTAGGCCAAAGACCCATCTAGTCCTGCTTCCAGTATCTCACAGTGGCCCACCAGATACTCCAGGGAGCATACAAGACAACAAGAGAGCTGCATCCTGGTATCACTCCCTTGTATCTGGCCTTCTAAGGTACCCTACTTCTAAAATCAGGAGGCTGCACTTATCCATCATGGTTTGTAACCCGTGATGGACTTTTCCTCCAAAAATTTGTCCAATCCCTTTTTAAAGGCATCTAGGCCAGATGCTATCACCACATCCTGTGGCATGGAGTTCCACAGACTAATTACATGTTGGGTAAAGAAATATTTTCTTTTGTCTGTTCTAACTCGCCCAACCTTCAATTCTAGTGGATGTCCTGATTCTAATATTGTGTGAGAGGAAAAAAGAACATCCCACTATCCACTTTATCTATTACCTGAATAATTTTGTATGTCTCAATCATATCCCCCTTCAGGTGCCCTTTTTTCTAGACTGAAGAGCCCCAAACACTATAGCTTTTCCTCATAAGGGAGGTGCCCCAGCCCAATAATCATTGTGGTTGCTCTCTTCTGCACCTTTTCCATTTCCACTATATCTTTTTTGAGATGTGGTGACCAGAACTGGCCTTGAGTCTCACCACCAGAATCAGCAGGGTAATTCCCAATGCTACCCATTTTAAACTGGTTTAAAAAAACCTGATGCTTCACTTTTTTGTTTGTTCACTTGGAGCTATTGTTAATGTGTGCTTATTTCAGTGTTGCTGTAGTGTGGGATATATAACAAGCAATTGGCAGAGTGCATTGATTTTTTATACAAATAGTCCCTCAAGTTCAAGGTTATTATTATTTTTAATTGAAACACTTTTTAATCCATCACAGTTATTTATCAATAGGACCATTGGGGGATGTGAGCCTCCCATTGACAGCACAGTGTGCCTTGTCAATTGTCAAAAACTGATGGTGTGCCTTGCCCATTTTAATGCCTTGCCAGTGTGCCATGAGATGAAAAAGGTTGAAAATCACTGCCATAAACTGTCAGAGTGAAGGAGGATGTAGTACAGTGATTTTCAACATTTTTCATCTCACGACACATTGACAAGGCACTAAAATTGTCAAGACACACCATGAGTTTTTTGACTATTGAGAAGAACATAAGAACATAAGAACAGCCCCACTGGATCAGGCCATAGGCCCATCTAGTCCAGCTTCCTGTATCTCACAGTGGCCCACCAAATGCCCCAGGGAGCACACCAGATAACAAGAGACCTCATCCTGGTGCCCTCCCTTGCATCTGGCATTCTGACATAACCCATTTCTAAAATCAGGAGGTTGCGCATACACATCATGGCTTGTACCCCGTAATGGATTTTTCCTCCAGAAACTTGTCCAATCCCCTTTTAAAGGCGTCCAGGCTAGACGCCATCACCACATCCTGCGGCAAGGAGTTCCACAGACCAACCACACGCTGAGTAAAGAAATATTTTCTTTTGTCTGTCCTAACTCTCCCAACACTCAATTTTAGTGAATGTCCCCTGGTTCTGGTGTTATGTGAGAGCGTAAAGAGCATCTCCCTATCCACTCTGTCCATCCCCTGCATAATTTGTATGTCTCAATCATGTCCCCCTTCAGGCGCCTCTTTTCTAGGCTGAAGAGGCCCAAACGCCATAGCCTTTCCTCATAAGGAAGGTGCCCCAGCCCAGAAATCATCTTAGTCGCTCTTTTTGCATTCTCTTTTAGAATAGAAGGCACACTGTGCTGCTGGGAGGGAGCTTAAGGGCACAATCCTAACCAACTCTCCAGCACCAAGATAAGGGCAATGCAACTCTGAGGTAAGGGAATGAGCCTCCGTGACTGCCCCCCCAACTGCAGGATGCAGCGTATGCCCCACTGGCACAACTATGCCAGTGCTGGAAAGTTGGTTAGGATTGTGCTCTAAGTCCCTCAATTGCCCTACTAATAAATGACCCTCCCCAAAGTCCTGTGGCACACCTGCGGACCATCCGCGGCACACCAGTGTGCCAGGGCTCAGTGTTTGAAAATCGCTGATGTTGTAGGAGTGACAAAAAAGGTGACAGTGTGCATACATCACAAGAACCAAAACGTCTCCGTGCTTGGACGTTCTGGTGGGTCCCTTGTGTTTCTCGTCCAGCAAAACAAGACAAGGACCGACCATTCCCTGGCCGGCTTGGAGAGGCAGGAGGAGCCGGCCAGAAAACTTGCAGCCTCCCCAACTCCCTAATGGAAGAGGAGCTGCATTAAGCCCATTAACAGGAGCCAAATGGCGATCATCAATTTTTCATCAGAAATAAACCCAGAAATATGGTAAGCAAGTCCCAGTGGCCAGGAAACTTAAATAACGCTCATGGGGGAAACCCAATCACTTAAGCGGAGCAGCTGCAGCGAGGGGGGTTTGCTGCTGCGCTAGGAGGAGGGCAGTGGGATGAAGCAGACCAAAGTGCTGCGCAGGGGAGCCGCTGGAGCCCCTTAACCCTTTCCTGGCCCGCAGCGCATCGCGCCCCGTTTCCTGGAGGGCTGCAGCCTTTGCCAGCAGAGCCTGCCCGCTGGGCTGCGGTCCGGCTGCGCTGCAGGAGGGTCCCCCAGCCCCGCGCAAGGGGGGCCCCGCGTGCAAAGTGGGGGGGCCAGGGGGCGGGGTCCCGCCGGTCCTCCCCCCTCCGTCCAAGGGGGAGGATGGTGCCCGCGCCGCCCCCGGGGCTGCTGGCGCTGGGGGCCGCGCTGCTGTGGCCGCCCTGCCAGGGGGGCTGCGGAGGGCTGCAGTGCGGGGAGCAGGAGGGCTGCTGCCGCTACGGCAACGCCAGCCACCCGGAGCTGCGCTGCTGCCGGCTGCCCCTGCACACCTTCCTGGACAACGTGGGCTGGTTCGTGCGCAAGCTCTCCGGGCTGCTCATCCTGCTGGTGCTCTTCGCCATCGGCTACTTCCTGCAGCGCATCATCTGCCCCAGTCCGCGCAGGCGGCGCCGGAGGGACCAGGACCGGGGCGAGGAGGAGGAAGGCGAGCTGGAGGAGGAGGAGGAGGGGCTGGGCTCGCCCCGCGGAGGCACCCCGCTCACCGCGACGGCCGCCACCTCGCAGGACTCGCTGCTGGACAGCCGGGGCCGCGACCCCCCGCCTCTGTCGCCCCTGCTGCACCTCGCCTCGCCCGTCTTCCTGCAGCTGCCCAGCTACGAGGAGGTGAAGCACCTGCCCACCTACGAGGAGTCCATGCGGCTCCAGCAGCCCCGCGTCCTGCCCATCACCAGCCTGGCCACACGCGTGGGCGGGGGCCACGCGCAACCGGACTGCTGGGCTGGGGGACACTGAGGAGCCAGCCCAGCCCAGCCCCCACCTGCAGTGGCGTAGCCGGAGGGGGGCCAAGCACTAAGTTTAGCAGGGAACCTCCCCGCAAAACTTAGGGCTTTGCCCCCTCTACCTACGTCACCGCATCCCTCCAACCCCCTTGGAGTGGATGCCCCCCCAGGAGAAGGTGCTGCCCACGTGGCCAGGACAAGTCTCCTCTTTTGCCAACGCAGAGATGTCCAGCCTTGTCCATAAAGCTTGGTTGGGGGTGCTCAGAGGGCGGGGGGGGCGATCCAAGGGGTCGCTCAGATCTTGCAAGGCTGCACGCACGAAGCGGATCTGTAGCAGCAGAAAGGGAGGCGCAGGTCTTGCCTCTCCGCCTTAGGCTGCAATCCTATCTACACTTTCCTGGGAGTAAGGCCCATTGACTATAATGGGACTGACTTCTGAGCAGACTGCATGCGTAGGATTGGGCTCTCTCTCAGCCCACTTTCACATCGCTGGCCTTCACGCGATGACTGTGGATCTCATCATAAGTGCCTCGTTGTAATGTGTGACTTGCGTTTAGTTGGACACGTTGGGAACTGGGAGCAAGAGGGTTGAGTTCTAATTATTGTTTCTCTGCCTTCTGGGGATGCCTCCTGTTTTCTTAACCTTTCTTTGCTGCAGATTAAAAGTGGAAGGGATGGACTGTCCTTGTACTGGCAACGAATCCTGCTTAAACTATTTTGGTTGGCCTCAGTGACAACAAAGCATTTTTAAAAACTCAGTTGTTTCTTGCAAACTTTCAAGGTATTCAAAGTCGCTACTTGCAAAGCAGAGAGGGAGGCAGGTGGTGAGGTGAGATTGTCAGGAGAAAGTCCTACAAGGCTGCCTTGGGGGCCCTTGCAGGGATTGCTCTTGGGCTAGGAATTTGGGGTGTCTATACTCTGCAAGATTTGAGTGGGGACGATGGGGAAATTCACTGGAAAACTTTCTCTGCCGTGAATGGAAGTGGTACTGGTTACTATAATTACAGCAATATGTTCCAAAACAGTAGCATTGTTCCTTGGGGCCCTTCTGGAAACACTGGTTTTATTATTAGGCTTGATAGGACACTAGTGGTGTCCTATCCCATGATGGGATTCTTGTCATTTAATGTAAGGAGGTAGCCTTGGTGGGGGATGGGGGCGGGGGGGGGGGAGGTTGCAAACATACCATTTAACAGCACCAAACCAAAACACTCAATGGTGGAAATGTGTGTTGTACTGCTAGAGAGGGGGAAACACACCACTTTCTGATTGAGCGGGTGGGCAAAATAGGAAGGACTGTTCCTGTCCCAGTTGTGGAACAGCCTCTCCTTGAGCCAGTGCACTTGTTTCATTTTATAATGAAAGTGTTACAGATTAGATGTGTGCATTTTATGTTGGGTTTACAACAACATGGCCAAATTTTCAGCAGAACATCTCTCCCTATTAAAACAGCTCTTGTTTTAAGGCACAGGGCATGTCCATCTGACTCAAAGAACATCCTTTTATTTTTTCCCTCTCCTTTTTTTGGCAGTTAACTTTTAGCCTGATGAAGAATTTTGATGAACTGAAAAAGCTTCCTTACTTCCTTGTGATCTTTTTGTTGGTCCTCACAAAGGGATCAGCCTGCCGGAACATACTAAACAAATGTAACCTAGATAGCCTCGGGTTATGTGCTGGGAAGTCCCCATTCAAATCAGTGCTCAAAGTATAGGAATAAGGTAGCAAGACTCTTAATGCAATCCACAGTCCCTACCATCTGATTCTCAATTCAACATATGCCCCTATTGCAGAATTTTGAATACAGTGACTAAGGAGCCATTGCAGAGATGGGAAGGTCAGACTCTGTAGTCCCCACGTAATCCAAGCACTGCTTCAAATCTCACCCTAGGTCTGAGTTCATGGGGTGTGGTGGTGGTGGACTTACCTGAGAAGTTGTGATCTGAGCCTTGGCTCCCCAATAATGTAGGTTTAAATTAGAAGGTTGTTTAAGGGTTACTAAGACAGTGTCTGTGAAGCGCTTGGAACACCTGAAGTGTTATTAAGAATGTGTTATTAGAATAGTGACTTCAGGTTAACAAGCCACTTGCTTTTTTCCACCTCATCCTACAGTCAGTTTACACAACCATTGGGCCCATGGCAATCACTTGAAATCTCTGAGCATATCCTGGTCTGTGGCCTGCAGGTTATGTAACATTGCAGGGATTAAACTTTCTTGCAGATTGCAAAGCTCTACTTGAGCTAATGGATGGTGTCTTGAAAAATATTTAAGCTCTGCTTGTTGTGACCAGTTTGACCAGTTGGCTACAAGCAAGAAGCTGGCATGTGCAGCACTCAGAAACTCATTTAAATGTGAGAATTGATCCCTAAATGCCAGTCCAGTTACATCAGCTGAATTTCTTTCAAATGGAGCTTGCTTGGGATTGTACTTATTTGCCTGATACACCATTTACTTACAAGTTAGTTGAATCAGTGTGGCTTGTTTCCACATAATCATGTGTAGATTGGCTATGCATGTTACATGAGTGGGGTTAACCTAACAATACGACTATTCCATACCCATTGTCTTCAACTCCTGCAACTGGATTTGAAAATAAGTGGATTTATGGGACAGTTGTAAATTATACACCCATTAATTGAATGCCAATTGAATGCCCTTCAGGAAGATAAAGTGGGGCAGAAATTTAGTATATACTGTAAACAGAAAAATTAAATAATGGGGTTGCTTGCATAAAAAAAAAAATTCCAATTTTGTTTGGAATTGCCTTTATTAAGAATCTGACTACCACAATACAACATGCATACAGATTTAACAAAAGGGAAGCCAGAGGACAGGAGGAGGTACTTAAGCCTTTCTCTGCCTGCCTCTTCTACACCCCACACTGCTTCCTCATCCAAAGGAACGGCAGCAGTTCTTGTTTCTAGATGGTTTGTATAAGTACTTTGTGTATGCATCCTAAGCTCTATGCAGAGCTGCCCCAAGACCTCCTGATGCTTGAGGTAGCATGCTGAATGCTGTTTTCCCTTATTCTAATATGCCAGCCTCTGCTCTTCCCACTCTTTAATGTTCTAGCTCAGCTCCCCTCCACAGTTTCTCTTCCTCTCTGTCACACTCTTCCAATCCAGGGAATGGAAGGAGGAGCAATGCAGGCATGTAGGTGAACAAAGGCAGGTATTGCCCCCCCCACCCCTCACCAATCCACTGCTTCAGGTGAATGCTTCAGAGCGCAGTCCTAACCAACTTTCCAGCACTGACTTAGCCGCAATGCAGCCCCCCAAGGTAAGGCAACAAACATGTCCTTAGCTTGAAGAGGCCCCCTTGACTACCTCCCCATTGCAGGATGCAGCGCACACCACATTGGCACAGCTATGTCAGTGCTGGAAAGTTGGTTAGGATTGCGCCCTCAGTTGGTCTCATGGATGGGTCAGCCCTGCCTCCACGTCTATTACACTGAGCCTCAAGCATCAGGAGGTCTTGGGGCAGCTCTGCATAGAGCTTAGGATGCATGCACAAAGTACTTATGCAAACCATCTAGAAACAAGAACTGCTGCCGTTCCTTTGGATGAGGAAGCAGTGTGGGGTGTAGAAGAGGCAGGCAGAGAAAGGCTTAAGTACCTCCTCCTGTCCTCTGGCTTCCCTTTTGTTAAATCTGTATGCATGTTGTATTGTGGTAGTCAGATTCTTAATAAAGGCAATTCCAAACAAAATTGGAATTTTTTTTTTTATGCAAGCAACCCCATTATTTAATTTTTCTGTTTACAGTATATACTAAATTTCTGCCCCACTTTATCTTCCTGAAGGGCATTCAATTGGCATTCAATTAATGGGTGTATAATTTACAACTGTCCCATAAATCCACTTATTTTCAAATTCTTAGTAGCTGATTCTTTTATGCTTTCTATTCTTATGTATTCTTTCCATATATTCTGACTTGGGTCCTGCAGCTGCTTACAAGAATGTCCTTACCATACAGCAAGTGTACAGAAACACAATAGCAAAGTAATGGATTGTGTTCTCTTCTGGTTTTTTACAGATACTTGGCATTTGCTGCATATGTAAACAAATATGGCATTTAGTAAGGAGGCCTCAGGCAGATACTTGTCTAGGGCAGGGGTTCTCAATCTGTGTGTCATAATGCCTTAGGGCAATGGTTCCCAACCTAGGGTACATGTACCCCCAGGATACTTGCCAAGACCTTTAGGGGTTGTTGTAAAGAATTGAGTAATGGTGAGAAAGGCAGGTCTGTATTAGAATGATTTTGGGGGCTGGCAAGGCAGGAAGGAAGGCAACTAGCTGGTTGTGAAAGCCCCAGCAACTGTTAATTTTTGGCTATCAATTCAGTTATAGAGCAGTAGTTGAAAACATAAATTTGAAACATTTTGCTAATATGGGAGTTACAACTTATGGAAATGGGCTTCCAAAGGGTACGCAAGTGAAAAAATGTTGGGAACCACTGCCTTAGGGTGTCACAGCACACTCACAGGAGTGCAGTGGGATGTCTTCTGTGGTCCATTTTACCTGTTCCTTCCTTTTGGGATTATGTTGCAAAATATTGCAAGATTTTGTGAGATCCAAGATGGTGGAGCCTGGCTGAGCCAGAAAGAAGAGGCTGCAGGGGTATCATGACTAAGGTAAGTTTGGGAACCACTGAAAAGTCATCTAAGGCCACCTCTAAGCAATTCCCAGATGTGGATCACATCACATCAGATGTGCATTATGGTCATACTCTCAAATTCCTCAAATCAGCACAGACATACTTTGAAAGAAAGAAGAAAGAAAAAGCGAGTGCTGCAATTCTCAAGTAAGAAAAAGTGAGGCACTTGGCTTCAAAAAATTATATTTGAGGTTCCCTGTTTAAGTTGAAGCCCCAGGTATTATTTGAGGAATCGGGACTAAAAAAAAATCCCCCCCTTTTTAACTTAAAAACATTTATTTTTTCCTGCCTAAAGGGAAAGGCAGTCATCACATTTGAAGAGAAATGGCAGAAATGGTTTACAACTGCTATACAAACAAATGTACATTTTTCTGTACTGGACAGGAGTGCAAAAAATATTCTTTTTACTGATTTTCAGCATGGTACTGCTCAAAATTACTGGCTAAAATGGGTACTTCCTGTGACATCCCACCCATCTGCACACAGGCAGTTTTGCAATCTTTTTTTTTATACTTTCATTTTTTTAAAGGTGAACTGGTGGCATAGCTAGAGGGACTGCAGAGGTAGCAATTGCACCAGGCCATGGGCTGCCTGGGGGAAACAGTCTGGCAGCCTACCTGAACAATTTTGTCCCACTGTGCAATCATGGGGAAAACAGCACTCTTTGCAAGAACTGCAGTGGGAATCACAGTCTCGGACCACTTGCTCCCCTTGTTCTACGGGCTTGGAGGGTGACAGGGTGGGGCTTGCGGTGGGGGGAGGCAGTGAACTTCTTTGTTTTTCAATTAAAAAAAACCACGAATGTGACATCACACTTGGAAGTGACATTGCTTCCAGTTGTGACATGCCCCCCATCATTTTTACATTTCCCCTGGGCTCTAGGATTGCTAGCTACGCCTCTGAGGCAGTGGCATAGCTAATGATCATGTAGCCCAGTGTCAAGCTCAAAATGATGCCGTGGAAGTGATGTCACAACTGGAAGTAATTAAAAAGGTGATCACAACCTGGGCTTTTAAAAAAGTGAAAATTGAAGGAAAACCTGCCTCCTGCCACCAGAAGCTCACAACCTACTTGCTGTGCCGCCACCCCCCCAGTCAGTGGCATAATGCATCTACCTACCACCTGGGGTCAAAGAAGATTTTGTAGCCCCCTCCCACAACAAAATAAAATGTAATTAAGTAAATAAAAGTGTGCCCCTTATTGGTTAGAAATACTGTGCTGGGCTGAAGAGGGACAGTTACTCTCTCCCTACTAAATATAAGATGAGCACCCCTGGAAAAAAGTGCCTCTTTGCCCAGTTAGCAGGGTAACTGTATTATGATACATGGAAATGAGAGCAAACTCATATTAACACCTTATTCATTCCATGCTATATCATAATAACATCTCATTGGTTCTCAGAACAATCAGTCTCATAGGTCCGTTTTAAGTTAGGAAAATCCACTTTCTGTTCCATAAGGCAGTTGTCTTTTCATTTTCTGGTTAATTGGCTATAACTTTTGATAGAATGCAAATATTCCAATGAGGTTTGTTTCATTGCATTCAGCATTAAATTACCTTTCCAATGATATATAACATGATGTTATTATTCATACATATCGATTTTTTCACAATTTTGGACACTTGTGTCAAGCTCAAACCCTTGTTGCCTCCCTAAACCTTGTTGCCCGGTGCAACTGCTACCCCCTGCACCCCCTTAGCTATACCATTGCTCTTAGGTGAACACACACAGACAACACATGCTTTTTTTTTTTTTTTTAGGCGCAGGCTGCAGGAAGCAAAGTTGCAAGCCACTCACTATTTTAACTTTTGGCTTGATGATCTGTTATGTATAACACAAGTAGTTCACACTGCAGATGAGGAATCTGCTGTGACTGCCTTCAGAACTCACTCTCTCTCTGTCTTCACCCTAACATTACTTTGAAGTGAGTGCTTAATAGTTTATGAGAGTTTTGGAAAGATTATAAATGGCCTTAAGTTGCCATTCCATCTTCCGTAGCTTTTTCAATGTAACCTTTCCAGGTACATCCTCTGGCTTGTGGTTAGAAGGAGCAGTACATTAAGGTATCTTGAGTATCAGCCTTGCTTTCTTTGCACTAATTATTCACTTATTACATGAGAACATTTTAGACAAGCAATTCTCTTTAAAAATTGAGATATATAGCATCTGAAACAAATTATAATGTACTAGAAGGGGGGGATGCATAATGAAAGAACCTGAAATGACCTCCATTATTGTGTCATTATTCACTTCCCTGCAATTAAAATGCACCAATAGTGGAGCCAATTACTGCGTTTTTGTAAAAGGCATTTCTTTCTAATCATAAGTGGAAACAAGCAGATGCAAAGCAGAATAACAAAACAAGCACCACCACCTCCTTTCTGTCCCTTCAATTTAAAGCAGCAGTTCCCAAACTCTCTGGGAGTTTGGGAATTGCTCTCTTGGTGGGGATGGTGGCAATGCAATTGCCACAACTGCACTGCTGCCTGGGGTAGAAGGGGGTTTCTACTTACCACAGCCAGCACCAACCTCTGGGGGTGCAGGGAGCCCTGCAACCTCCTCTGCAATGTTCCTGAACCTCAGAAAAGCTAAAAATAGTGATGGTGCCTGACTTCAAGTTTGAGATCATGAAACAGGAAGTGGGTCATGATCGCTATTTTTAGCTTTTCTGAGCTGTGGGGAACCCTGCAGAGGGGTCTGCGGAGCTCCCTGCACACCTCCAGGCCAGCACTGGCTGTTATAAGTTAAGTTCCCCTTTCTGTCCCTAGCAGTGGGGGGACTGTAGTGATCTTGTCCCCATCATCCCCCGCCCCTTAAGGAGTCAGACAGGGCTTTTCTTGTTGAGGTGTCATGACACCCCAGTTTGGGAACCCCTGGTTTAAAGATTTGCAGAGTAAGTAACATTTAAAGAGTGAATTGGGCATCTGTTTACTGCCAAGATATTGCAGTCTTGTACATATCATTTAATACCACAGGCTGCAATCTTATGCACACCTTCTTCAGAGCAGTGGTGTCCCAGAGGCTCCTGGCACCCAGGGCCTGGTGACACAATGATGTGAAAATGTCACCTCCCCTCATGTCACGCATCACCCCCACACCTATGCCTGACACCCTTCCCTGCTTTTGGAATGGCTCCGTTTTGAAGCCAAACAAGCTGCGAGGGTGGGCAGATGGGCCCAAATTTGTGGCGCTCGCCGCTTTCACTGATGAGTGCTGTCCATCCCCTGCAGAGAGCTTGGGCAACACCAGGCCTGGCATGGAGGGGTCACATCGCCCCCCAGCTGCCCCCATGTGCCACTGCCCCCTTGGTCACCCCATGTGGTCTGCTGCTAGGGTCCCCTCCTGAGAGCAGGCCACATCTAAAACAATGAGACTTACTTCTGAGTAGACAAGCATAGCATTGTACTGTAAGTTTAAGACTACAGATGTTGCTTGGGATGTTGCTTGAGTTTCAGCCCAGTTCATAACACTAATGTGGTGTTTGGGGAAGCATTCAAAGGGGGGAAATAGCAGGAGGGGAGGAGATGCCTAACACTTTCTTCACCCACCAAATTTTCCCTGCATTGACCCTCCAAAATGTTTTAATATTTTTTCTCAGATGAGCTTGGAAACCCAAAGTGAACAAGCCTGTTGGTTGGGACAAGCTTGTGTACAGGAGAATCAGAAGAGCAAGCTGAGTGAAACACCCCTCTTATCCACCAATTTTTCCCATAGACATCCTCCACCTCAATAGCAAACATCAAGGTTTGATCCTTAAGAGTTTATTTAGGTTTCAGGAGATAACTGAGGGCCCAATCCTATCCAATTTTCCAGGGCCGGTGCAGCGGTGCCAATGGGGTATGTGCTGCATCCTTTGATGGGGTGGCAGTCACAGAGGCCTCCTCAAGGTAAGGGAACATTTGTTCCTTTACCTCCAGGCTGCATTGCAGCTGCACCAGTGCTGGAAAGTTTGATAGGATTGGGCCCTCAGTTGAATAATATGCAGTGACAAGAACAACTCCACAGGATTCAAGTCCTTAAACAAATTTGCTGTCACATCTGATCTGCATTGAAAACAGCTGGTATGTAGGTGTACCAATCTGAAAAGAGATTCATTCCCTTTCTGCAACTTACCGTGAAATAAAAAACAATTCTGCAAATGAGGTATCTGAACTGTCAGATAGGAAAGAACATTAGGACTCTGTTAGGTCTCCTTTTGTTGTCTACTACAATGGCAGTTACTGGCCACAGTGTTACATAGCATTTGACAAGCTGTGGTTTGAATAAATCGTAATTAACATGAGTGCTTGGGCACAATGGATTTGTCCTGGCTTTCTGCCAATGTTTCAGACACTGGCTTTCTTGCTTTGGAGTCTTAAACTGTTCTTTACTTTTGCACCAGCATACTGAACGTGCAGGAAATACACTTCATCCAGAAGCAGTTTTTTTGCCCATTGTGCACCATTGTTTCTTGGCACCCTGGTCCTTTTGAAGGGCAGTTTTCAAGTTCAAAATGCTGAACGAAGCTCTGGCTGGTTATTGAAACTCCATATGTAATGTTCAGTCTCTCTTTCCTCTCTGGAGCTCTTCCAATCTATGGTTCACAGCCCCCACCTCTCTTGGCTGGTGTGAGATGTCCCCCATCTCCTTACCACACCTTTGTCCTTTTGGCACCTTTCCATATGCCAGTAGCATATGTGGTGTGTGGCATGGTAAGTACTGCAGGCAAAGTGTGAGCAGCCCCTCCCACTCATTGTTTTAGCCGTCCCAGGCAGCAAAGGCAAGGCACAGTTGATTGAGGAATACTGTCTGAATGAATGCAATTGCAAAGCTGTCCTGGCTTTAGTGTATTTGTTATAATTATGAGAAGTGTAGTGAGTTACATCAAGATCAGAGGGGAGAGTCCCAATCTTCCTCTTTCAGTTTTCAGCTGGACACCTAGGCCTGATAATACAGCATATAACAGACAGCCAAACTGCAAGTCATTTTATGAACTGGAGAGAATTGTTGAAATTATTAGAATCAGTTCTCCAAAGTTGATGTAATGTATGTTTACCATTATAGTTGAATATTAAGTATTAGTTTTGTAAATAAAAGGTGTTCTATTTCGGAGTTCTTACCCTCATGTCACTCTGAGCCACTCTGACTGAATTACACAAGTGTGTGAATTATCAAGCAAGTCTCATATGTATGTTGTTAAGGACATTTCCAACAAGGCTTGAAATTGGCTAATCCCACCATGTCAGTACTGAGGGTAAAGGCAATCCTCTAGAGGTGAAAGGGCAAATTAACCTTTACAACAAACACAAGCATCAATTAGTACTGCATGGGTTCCAGCCTGCCAACAAGTGAAAATGAAAAAGGGTAAAATGAAGGTTTGCTGTTGCCATGACCTAGAACTTTCTGACCAAGAAAAGTCCGAGCCCACTATCTAGAAAGCCAAACAAACTAGGTCATGGCTGAGATCATATTTCAAATGCTGAGATTTTGCTTTCAGTGGAAGCAGTTTGAATTCTGCTTCCATAGAATACTGAAAATGTGCATACCCCCCTTCAATTTTTCATCCCATGGCTAGGAGGGGAAAATAGTTTATTGGTACTGACCATAAAATGTTGGCAACTTTCAGTCTTGGAAGACTATGGTATCGTGCTCTGAATGGTGGTTCTGGCACAGCGTCTAGTGTGGCTGAAAAGGCCAATTCAGGAGTGACAATCCCATAAAGGAACTGGAAAAGCAGTGGATTTAACGTTTCAGTGGGAAGAAGAGAAGTCAATGCGGTGAGAAGAGTCACAATTCAGAGGCTTATTCCACCAGGGCCCAAGTATCATTTTTGGAGGTCCAGTTCAAACTTGCAACATGGGTATGCCTCCCTCACACATAACATGATCCCATTTCATCCCGTACAAAGGTTGGCCCAGCCAGGTAGATCCTCTGATGGATGTGTGCCCTTGGCCACTGCCCATCTACTGCTACCAGCTCTGCACATAACCTCATGAATCATGAAAGACCAGTTTCTATTTTCCTTCTAAGATTACACTCTGGCCCACCATGCAGTTTTTCTACCATGCCACCAAATCAATTCCCCCACCCCCTTTGTCACTGTTTTTCACATAATACCCCAGCTGAAGAAGAGTCCTACAAAGCTTACTGTCTATGATATATTTTTTGTTTGTTTTGGTCCTAATAAAGATATCACCCTTTGAATGTTTTGGGAGCAGGATTGATTCTTGGCTTTTAACTCCTGTTAGGCTGCAATTTTATGCACACTGACCTGGGAATACACACCACTGAACAGAATGGGATTTATTGAGTAGACATGCATAGGATTATATGCTGTTAATTCCCTTTGTTTAACCTTCTTACGTGCTTGCCTGATTTTTAGGAACCACACGTGACAGTTTGGTATGCATGTACCAGGCATTTAGGGCGCAATCCTAACCAGCTTTCCAGCACTGGCATAGCTGTGCTACTGGGGCATGTGCTGCATCCTGCAGTTGGGGGGGGGGCAGTCATGGAGGCATCTTCAAGGCAAGGCAATGTTTGTTTCCTTACCTCAGAATTGCATTGCCCTTAAGGCAGTGCTAGACATTTGGTTAGGATTGCGGCCATTTACTCGTGTACATTTGGGCCCGTGAATCCTACAAGCAGCACTTGCTTCCACTGTCTTTGCAATCAATTTCCATGGTTATTATGGAAATGTCCTTCTTGCCTATGCTTAAGGAACGCTGGAACAGAAGCAGAGAGAGCATGTAACACAGAGAAGAAAATATTTCTCTGTCTCTCAAACTACAAGTCCTAGTTTAACTGTTGCGCACACACACCCTAGCCCAGCAACTCACTGGTCAGAATATTTCTTTATTGTTATATTTATATGCCTTTCTCAATAGACTCAGGGTGGTTTACATATGCAGGCTGAACAAAAATCCATTTTCAATGAGGTTTTTTACTAGTATTATTCCATGAGACAATCTCATAGACTCTCAGTTTCTCCAGGTGTTTCCAGACTCTCAGTTTCTATGAAAGGTGTTTCCTTTCATAGTGTAGTCATTGTCCTGGCTGCAAGCTCTTGCACTTTTCAAGCTGTTGAAGATAGCTGCATCCAAGCTTCAGAAAGGCTCCTGAAGAATGTTATCCAATTTTTTTGCCCACTGACTCCTCCACATCAGTGGTGTCACAAGGGGAGTTGGGTGCCACCCCCTGTGACACCCTTAGAGGGGGTGACACACCACAGTGCCCTCCAATCAACTTGGACCCATTCCAGATCCAGCCGCCTTGCTCTCTTGCCAACGATCATGTTTTCACCACTTGCTGGCGAAAACATGAAATGACTGGGGGTGATGATTGCCAAAGCGAGGCTGTTCAGAGGTGGGCTGGCCACATTTAATGCAATGCAATATCCTGGAAGGTTGGAGGTGATGTGATTATGCTGTTACATCATCTCTGGACTTCTGGGACAAGGTGCACCTTCAGGTAAGCACCGCCCCATGTGATACCCACCTCAGGGACACCCTACCCCAAACTATACTCCTCTGCACAGACACACCAGCAGCTTCAGTCTCCCATCCAAGCAACCAATCCTGCTTAGCTTTTTCAGGCACGTTGACAGGTCAACCTCCATAACACACCTCCTGCCCTGTTTTGTTGAATATTGCTTATTCTATTCTAAACATGCTTCCAGTTGGCTCCAGCAAATTTCACAAGATCTAGACAACAGTCACACATGTGCAGATAAATAAGTTTCCATAAATATTCCACAGTGTGATCTACAATTTAGGTCTATTTTTTTTCCTCGTGGACAGCTGGGGCAAGGGGACCCTTGGATTTTGAGGACCCAGTAAAGTTGTGTTGCTCTCTATCTTCATGCTTGGGCCTGTGCTCTCACAGTATATTGAATTTGGAACCCTGCCTGCCCTAAATAAAAACCATGCATGTAAGATTGACCCTGCAGCCTACTTCTGCTTTGTCACTGGCCTTATTACATTTCTTTCTAATTTACAGCCTAATCCTAAATTGGATTGGCACCGTGAGGCCACATGGCTACGCTGCATCCAGTGCAGTTCAGGAGGTGGCTAGAAGTCTCCTTGCAGGGGTCTCCTTGTATTTCTTTGTGATGCCACATTCATCACAGAGGCGGTTGTGAGCCCTTTGCAAGACAGGGAACCATTTACCTATTTATTTTACTATGCAAATTGCTTTGTGAACTACTCCTGTTGAAAAATGGATATTATTATTACAGGAGTGCACCACTTAATGACGGCAATACATTTTCCTATCCATGTTGTTATGCGATTAGGTCATTAGGTGAACATTCAGCTGGCTGCACAGGCTACTGGAGATAGATTGCCTCTTCTTTGTATTAAGAGCCTCTCTGTTGTGTAAACAGACACTGATGCAGGCTATGGGCGAAGCAATTATTATTATTATTATTTTATTAATTTATATCCCGCCTTTTTTGCCCCATGGGCACACCAGGCAGCTTACAACAATAAAAATACAAAAATAGCAATTAAAAACAATAATTAAAACAGGTGCACATAATTAAAAAAATGAGGCAATTGCCTCATTAAAAGCATCTTTATTGTGCTTTGACCAGTCATATATGCAGTCTGTCATTAAGTGAACAGGTGTTAAGTGGTGTATGCCTGTACTTGATTACCAGGTGCTAGGAACAAATAATAGGAGATAACTTGCACTTACATGTCCTACTCATTGTATGAGCTTTCCTGGAGCATTTGGCTGGTTCTTGTCAGAGACAGATTAGATGACCAGCAAGGTTTATCCTTATGTTCTTATCTTTTCAATTTTGATTAAAAAATGGTACATTTATTAAATATAAATGAGACACAATGCCCAAATTACTTCAGTGCTTCAAATTATATTATGGGAATCATTTAACATTTCTGTGAGGAAGGCCAAAGCAAATATGCCAGGATCCTATTACTTTTGAGATTTGCTTTATGCTTTGAAAAAGCATTTTAAGTTGGCATTATTCCCATTTGAAACAGGGCCTGGATTGTTTTAGTACTTTAAAAACCTTACTGGGGTGTGTAATGGCTTGGCATATTTCTGAGGCTCTGTCAGTGGGACATAAGCTTTTGGTTCAGATTTTGCTTCTTCAGGATTAAAAAAAAATGCAAACACTGCAATTTTTATCACTTATCTTTAAACACTGCTTTCCTCCTCTTTATCAGCTAGAAATAATTCACGTTTACTTTCTCCAGGAATTTCATAGAGGAAAATGTCTCAGAAGAAATTCAAGAATAATTGTAAAGTACTGAATTTTAGCTGTGGTAAAAATAAATGTGATTATTGCAACTAGGTAGTTCTTAGTATAGGAACAAAGAGTGTAAAATACAATGTATACATAAGCCTTGAGTGTCTAAAGGGGATGTGTGTCAGAGGGGGAAGACAATGGCCTTTTGCAATGTGCTTGGATGTCAGAGGTTAAACCAACATACAGAATTTCAATTGTACAGCAACTATTTATGGAATTAAAATGTGAAGTTAAAATTCAAGCAGTGTTTGACAGGACCCAGCTGAGGATTTCACTTTATTAACTTGCTAAGGCTGCAATTCTATGCACACTTTCCTGAAAGTAAACCCCATTGAACTCAGTGGAACTTCTGAATAGACATGCATAGGATTGGGCTGTAAGGCAGCTGTGGTATGACTTCACATGGCACTAGCACAGATGTCACGCTATGACCAACGTTTAACAACAGTAAAGCCACCAAGAGCAGACTGAGAGGTCTTCTCATCCTCTTCTTTCTGGAGTGTAAATGTCCTTGCTTGATTAGCATAATTGTTAAGCATGATAGAAACTATTCTAGGTTCCAATTTGACCCTGGGCTATCGCTTGAGGCTAGTTTCGGATGCTGGGTTAAGTAGGAATTTTTGTCAGCCTCAGTTGTCAAACAACACTGATGTCATGATTTTGGTATGAACAAAGGACTCCAAAAAGGATGCAGATCAGTGACCTGCTCTTGAATTGCTTACAGCAGTTGACAGTGTTATGTCTCCATGAACTCACAAGTTCGTTTTCTGAGAGGTAGGAGAAGAATCAATGGAGTTTCCAGTATAAGGGCACTTTCACTTCTTTGCATTCACCAGCAAGCAGTTTTTCTTCTTTTTAAAATGAAGAACTGCACATGTCTCCACTCATTCCCATTATTTGTGCAGCGTCAGGAGTAGGAGGGAGGACCGGCAGGATCCTTTTGTTGTCCTTGTATTCTGTTCCAGATAAGATAGTTGGCAGAGGATTCCTATTCCACTTAACTTGCTGCATATTCTGAAATGTGTCATTATATCAACACCTTCCTTTTCCTTGTAGTTTAAAGCTGAAATGTGCAAGAATCAAAATCTACAGCAGGCAACAGACTGAAAAATGCCACGTGCACTCGAGTGGGGAGCATGGATGGTTCTGGATGTTATAAATGTAACAGCTGATATTCCTCAAAAGATAATAGAGCATGGAATCTTTGAAAACCTTCCGTTTTCAACTGGATTCCATATCAGTCACACTACTAAAATATTCTAAAGGGGACAGAAAGCAGACTGCTAAGAGCCAAAAGAGAAAATGCTAGAGAAAAATTCTGCCCCATTTGCTGCATATCAAAGTCTACAGCTTGGAGAATACAGAAATCTAATAAACAGTGATTAACGTAGGCCTTTAAAATTGCTTGTGTACCACACCACTGTTCAGTTACTGCTGCTTGGCATAGGTGGCTCTTTCACTTAAATCCATCCCATGTAGCTCGTAAACACATGCTCTTAACAATACATGAAATAGGACAGATTTTTCCCTTGAAAACTACCAGGGTAAACCAGGGTAGTTAAGGTAAACCAGTTAAGGTGAAAACTAAAGGGCATGAAAATGCAAATAAACCAAACTCATCCTAACTTTTCATAAGGGCAGAAATATATTTGTTTTCAAATAGTAAGATATAGAAAACATTTTTAATAGATGCAAAAAGCAATAGTGCATTATTAGGATGAAGCACCGATCAATTGTGATTTTTGCCATCTGGTGATCTCTCTATCTCTATTTTTGCCAGAGCTCATCTGGTGATCTCTCTATCACATCTATCCAGACAAAACATTAAATTTATTGTAATCGCTGGGTAGACCTCACCATTACAAGGTGACCTCGGCAATTAAATAGATTAGATGCTGTTGCTTAATGAATAAATATGTGAGCTTTCATGGTAGACTTGGAACCGTGGCAGAATTTCAAAATGTACATTTTGTTCAAAAAGGTCTCTTTTCTGCTTTCTATATTTCATTAACAATATTCAGAAATGACACAATGCAAATGAAAAGGCATTCTGCTGTTTGTGTAAACATCCTGCCCTTAGCTCCGTGCTTTGAGATGTGGCATTTTTTGCCTGTGCTGCCCCCAAAACATTTTGTGAAAACCAACGGTGCAAACAGATGAAGGGCCCAATCCTATTCAACTTTAGAATGCTGCTGCACCTATGCCAATGGGGCATGTACTGCATCCTGCAATTGGGGGGGCAGTCATGGAGTTCAACTTCAGTTAAGGGACCTCTCCTTGGGGCTGCATCCAAGTTGGAAAGTTGGGTAAGATTGGGTATGAACTCTCATTTATTTACAGTTCTGTTTTGTCAGTACAACTGTTGTTTTTATAATCTGCTCTATGAGTACTCTTCCTGTTCAGGGAATTTTTTCTATCTGTCTATAGTTCTATCTATTTGTGATACAGTTTACAGTGGATGACAGTGGCTTCAACTCATGTGGATCTGAATGCCTGCTGGGAGGCCCTTTTGCATGTTCCATGTCTGACTGAGGTGAGATCAGAGGGGACCTGTAAGAGGGCCTTCTTGGTGATAGTCTCCTCTCTGTGGAACTCACTGTCCTGGGACAAGTGTCCCATTGAGCTCTGTTTTTGTTTCATTGCACTCTGAAGACTTAGGGCCCAAACCTGAGCTGGGCCAGTGCCAGTGCTGACTGCCAGAGCTGGGTATTGCGAACGAGTGATAGGGATCGCCTGTAACACCATGTACCAAGTCAGTGCTGGTGCCCACCCAGTGCCAGTCGGAACTGAGCCAGTGCTGGCCGGACAACGCCTGGAGTTAGATTAAGCATTCTGAGCAGTGGCAAAGGCTTCAGGGGTGGGGGGTAACGTTCTGGGTGGGGAGAGGGTGGGGCAGGGGGGCAGTGTGGGACTGGCTCTGTTCAACCAGATCCTGAAATCCGTGTCTGGCCTTCTGGCCCAACACTGAATCTCTGAAGTATGCACCAGCAAAATAGACATTTCAGATTTGAGAAGCCCCTTGCAGGGCTTAGAGCTTTCCTAGAGGCCACCATTGACTGCCACAGCGCTACAGGATGCAGAAGTAGCTGCTTTGGCACCACTGCACCCACAGGCAGCACTGCCTTTAGGACTGGGCTGTTATTCTCTCTGGCATTTCCAAATTATGTTATTGTTTTGTTCTCACTCTCCTTTGGGTTGTTTTTATTTTGTGTAAGGGTTCCCTATTGTGCTTTATTGTATTTTAAAATATTTCTTAAGTCCCTTTGAGAATGAGGAGGGATATATAGCTTTCCAAATAAATGATAAATATTGGAATTTAATGAAGGGCCAAATTAGGATATATAGGAACAAAGGCTTGCACTTCAGCTGTGACATGCAAAGTAGGTTTCACAGATTTCACCATTAACACATACTATGATTGGGACATTATGGCAAAACTGCTGGTAGCTAGCTGCCCTGCTTTCTCAACTCATTATGCATAATTGTGATTTAAATTCCCTATTTTTCTATCTATGACTTCTTTAGTAACTCAGAGCATCCCTAGTATACCTCGGTATCTTCGGATGATTGCTCAGACATCCAGAGAAGTAGGCAATGTTCTGGAATGCTTTCCGGAGAAACTTTAAATTTAACACTGTTGCAGAAAGGCCACATGACAAAGTCATTATATGGATTTCTTGTCTTCATTGCCTGGTCCAGCTATGACAGTAGACCCTTTCCAGTCTACTTTCTGGGAATTGCATGCATAGCTGATTAGGCATCCAAACCCATCTTACCAGGTCAAAGGGCATGTAAACAATACACAGGTGGTTGAAAATCATCCAAGTGGCTGGAACAATGACATAATCGCTCTAGGGCCTAGGCTCTTTGTGATGGTTAGGTTTGTTGCCCACTCTGTTGTCAAAATCAGCTGCTACTTTTCAAAAGAACAAAAAGTTGTTTTGCCTGCTCACATTGTTGCGTTATGAGTGTAAGGACCAATGCCCTGGAACAGCATGGAAAACTAATAGGGACAGTATTCAGTTAGCTACAGCAGAGAATTTGTTTTATTTGCTGCTTACATTTTTATCTCCTTGCCAACATCCCTTTTGCTCCCATTTTGAGGGGTCGCTCTAGATTTGGGGTCTCTCTGTTAACCTGGGAGAAGGACTTTTCCCAAGGCAGCCTCTATCTGGGCTTCCTTTTCTTGGGTGGTGGCAGCAGAGAGACAAGCAGTTTCTCTGTAAATTCCAGTTTGGCCAGTAAGAAGAGTGAAAAAAGACCAAGGGAGAGAGGGCTGCCACTAGGTGCCTCACCCATTTCACTTTCTTCTTTCACAACACCTGAACTAATTTTTGTACGTACATAGCAACATCTAGACACACTGTATTAATACCTGTATTAGTGTTAGAGGTGAGCAAACTTCCCTAGGTTCAAACTGAAAATACAGGTGTGTGCCATAACTGTTCACTTAACAACAGACCGCACATCAAAGCACAATAAAAATGCTCTTAATGAAGTAATCACGTTTCCCATAGCCTACAGCTGAGTGTCTGTTTACACAGCAGAGAGACTCTTAATGCAAAGAGGCAATCTATCTCCAGTAGCCTGTGCAGCCAGCTACTTTCTGGCAGGGAGTGTCTGTTTACACAACAAAGGCAATAGATTGGACTGAATGTTCACTTAATGACCTAATCACATAACAATGGGGATAGGAGAAAGTATCCGGTCTAAGTGGCACATACCTGTACTTGTTAAAGGAGTACAGGTCCAGCCCTGTTATACACGGATTTTTAATACACGGATTTGACTCAACACGAATGGCCACTGCAAATGAGAAGGAATGTGCTGATCCCTGGAGAAGGGGAAAAATGCATCCCTTTAAAATCAGTTTTAAAAACTGAACAGTCCTTTAACAATAGCCTCGTTAATGAGAGAGAGAGAGAGAGAGAGAGAGAGAGAGAGAGAGAGAGAGGGCAGCTGGCTGACAATCCATCAATCCTTCCTTCTCCAGGCGACCCCTCCCTTCCCCCTGAGCACATGAAAGAAAGGTGATCACTTTACATTGGTGAAGGGAGGGACTGAGTGAAGCACCTTTCTAAGTGATTGGAGGACGACTGATTGATGGATTGTCTTCTTAATGACTCTTATCTTACATCACAAAGGTCAGCAAGGCTGTTTTTCAATCACCAGAGCAAAGAAACTTTGTTTTTTAAATTGATTTGCTGTAGTGTGTTTTTTGCCATCCACCTGAGTGCTTGGAACAGAACCCACGCGAATAATGAGGCTCAACCTTATTTCCTCCCAAGTCTGAAATAACTCAGTTCCTAATACAAGATTTTAAAAGATTTTAGCTTGTTTTCATGGGCTGTCTCCTGGGAAAGGTTGAATACAGGCTTCAAATTTTTCCAGACTTGGGAGAGGTAAAAGAAAGACTACCTCATGTGACCTGAAGTCTGGGTCAGAAGGTCTCCTGTGGGAGGTGGTCTCTCACCCCTTCTCCCATTTCAGTGAATCCAGCCCTTTCAAAGAGCACTGGATGACGCTCATTGCTCCTGAACTGCTTTTTAAGAGTCTAGATTCCTGAAAGGGGTGAAAAACTGCCATGTATGTGGAGCATTCTGATCTAGAAGATTTCCCATGGAAGGTTGTCAGTTCTCTACTTCCCTGAGTTTTCTGGGAGAAGTCCTTCAAAAATCCTTTATTCAGCCCCTATTTGATGCAGCGGAATTACAGAGTTCTGTTATATTACATGAGGAACAGGGAACCAACAATTCTGTTCCATTCAACTTTTGACCTAAGCTGAAAAGACTTTTGAAGTTCACTTCTCCTTGGAGCCAAGTTTTAACAAGCCCCTGAAATTTGTTTCTGAGTTTGGCTCAAAAGAATTTTGCCTGTATCTATAATTAGAACCAACCAAAGAGACACAAAATCTGAAGCAAGATTTCATGTTATCCCAAACAATTCATCAGGCTATGTGTTAAGTAGAGGAAAAAGAGGGGTAGCTGGGCCAGGGCATGGTATTAAGCAGATTCATGTTTGTGAGCCCTGTTGGATGCTTTACAGTGAAAAAGTGCAAACTTTGAGAGCTATTACACCGCCACTCAGCCTCTGCCTCTTTTTTTGCTTTCTTTAAACTTCCAGCCTGATTAAGAGTTCTGGAAAATCTGAAATCTTGCTTAAGGTTTTGTGTTTTTTCAATTGGTCCTAATAATAATATTACACGCCCTAATTTTTGAATATTTCAAGGTACTGTAAATAATTAAAAGAATGATTTCATTTAGCAAGTCTGTGAAAAACTGAAGCATAAAAACTTTTCACAAAAATATTTATTAACAGAAGCATAAATTTTACATTACATTTTATTTATATTGTTTGCAAAATGGCTTGTGATTCAAAATAATAATTTATATTAAAATAAGCATTGTAAAAATTGGTTTTAGTATGTACTACAACCACCACTATGAAATATTATTTCTAACTATTCAGCAACCAGGTAATGCTTTATTCCTGACCACTTACAATGAGATACATTGGTCAAGTAATGAGACAGCATCAGAGAAAACGTCTTAAGAATCATTCCAAAGCCCTTGACATTGGTGAAATAGCACAGGTTCAAGCAAATGGAACAACTTGCTATTATGAAATTCTTCTGAGTAATCGGGATACACAACCATTTAAACAATGCTTTTAAATATATATTAAATGTTATCAGGCAATCTATCTGTAGTTTAAAACTACACAATAGATTCTGAGTACTGACTGAATTTCATTGCTATGCTGAACTCAGAAAAGTCAGCATTTCTACTTTACCCAGTTTCTGTTGGTATATCAGTATTCAGAGGAACTCAGTTTAAACTCAGAAGAACTGAGTTTAAGTTTGCACACTTCTGTATCAACAGATGTTAGTCCAATCAAGGACTTCACATTACCTCACTTATATTAATTTCTTGATCTTTATAAACAACTTTTGTTTCATACTAGATGAAAAAGCAGGAAGAATTCATGAAGTTTCCTGTGCCAAAGTTAAAATGCTGAAACATGAAAATCATGTCCACAAGAAATGAGTTCTACTGAATTCCCTGACAATATTCAGTAGGAAATAGTTCCAGGATTGCAGTCTGCACACGCTGTATTGTGATTACCCTTCAGGCCCATATAAATGTATATAAAAATGCTTCCTTATGTTAGGCATATGGGTTTTAAGGCAGCAAGCATTCTGTTTTTAAAATCTACGACATTCTTGACTGTGGGCAATCTGAGCAGCTAACCATTTAGTTACGTGACAGATTCCATACACCTCAATTTTCCATTACCAAGTAAAAATCAATGTCCTCCAGTGACAGAGAAGCTGATATGGTAATATCTGTTACACTCATTTTTCTCAAACTTCTTATATGAGCATTATAACCAGAACATGGTTGCAATTCATAACAGCATGACACACATGTGAAGTCATTTTGGTCAACAAGAAATATTCAAGGTTCAGTATTCTGAGTCAGATACTATTCTCTACCCCGCCATACTCAGTCACTACTAACTTTTACCAGTATCTTGAAAGAGAGAAGAGTATGAAAACCTCTACCTAATATAATTAGCATAGCACTTAGCGCTGAATGGTAACGCTTCCTCTCACTGCTGGAGTTGCTGCAGCTCGTTCTCTCTCTTTTGCAATTTCCAGTTCTATTTTGGCTTTAATTTTATCCCAGTTGACTTCAAGCTGCAGAACAAACAACCAAAAAGGAAAGTATTGATTAATCATAATTCTAACAGATGCATATAAATTAACTTGACAAGCTTTTAATTTATCTGTTACATCTGCTACAGAATTCTTCATAACTTTCGGCTTTGGGGTCTTCCAATGGCTGAAAAATTTTTCTGTAATGTGTTAGCAAGGTTAAAAATTAAATCCTGGTACTAAGGCAGAAATCCAGAAATCCATGCATGTGTGCAAAATACTTCTGCGTGCACATGCTCAATTGCCTTGGGGGCAGGGTACAAATTGCCAGATTAAACCAACTTTTGATTCTTCTTTCTCAATATAGCTCTTTGTAATTCATCCAGTTCCACTCTGGCAGATCCCCAGATTAGGGTGGGTGGTCAAAGGTGAAAGTACGGAAAAGGTGTATATACTGCTTGTACTGAAACAGATTTATGTACTGTATGTGGTACTTATGATTCTTTTGATACCAGATACTGGAATTCAAATAGAACAGTTAAGCACACACAAATTTACTGAATTAACATAACAGGTAATGTGCAAGCTAGCACTCCCTCCTTTCTACTGCAGCTCTCCGATACCCCTGTCAGGTCAGCAGGGAAGGATAGCCCTTGCTTTCCCGATAGCAGAATGGCACGGGAGCATAGAGAGATAGTAAAAGAAGCAGGCAATCCCAAACAGAGCCAGAGAAGCAGACACAGGCTTGTTTGTTGCAGAAACATGTATTGGTAAAAGGAGCAGGCAGAAGAGTAGTCAGTCAAACAGTCCAGAAGTCAGCGATACAGCAGGTCTCAGTCACGAGAAGGCAGTCCAAAAACAGTATACAAACCAGCAGCATGGCACGCACAAACTCCACCACAACAACCCACACCCAGGACTCTGTGCTTGCCCCAAATATACTGGGACCAGCCAATCAGAGTAGGGCGACCTTATAGTCACAAGACAGTCTTGTGACCCACTCTGATTGACTGTCCAGTGGTGCATTGCACCATTCCTCCATAGCCTACGTGACTCAGTACTCATCTCTCCCCAAATCATGTGACTCCCACCTGCAGCAGGCACAGTAGATTGCATCAGCTGTGCTGCCTTGCTGGTTGCTTCACACCAGGCCCAGATATCAGGACCTCCTGCCACATCCTGGCTAATAACAATCTCAAGCCTGGAATGCCAAAAACTGGACAACCCTTGAAAAACTGCTGCTAAGGGTCGGAGGATCTTCAGCAACAGTGTGAGATGGAGCACAGGGGGAATTGTGTTTGATGTGATGCAAGGATGAAATATGAAAGCCCTGTATATAGTATTACATATGTTATGGCCTATCCATACATGGAAGTCATCGTGTAGCATGCATGCACGTGCAAACTAGCTCTGAGTGTGAGCAAAAAGGGCAAAAAGTTACTTTAGAAGACAGTATTTGCCAAATGATTTTTTTTGCAAGCATGAAATCTCAGTTGCACTAGGAAGCATTTTTATAACTGTAGCATATATATATAGTAAAGTTGGATTTTGTGCTACAGCTGGAGAATGGTATACACTCTTAAGACAAACACATTACATATATTACATACTTCCTCTAATGTTTATGAATGTCAAATAGATCTTTCAAATTATGGCTTCATTGAATGCTATGTCTTACAAACTGATGAGGTTAACCCACGTTGATATGATTTTGTGTTCCTTCTACGTATTTTACCTTGTTGCATATTATTCACTTATTACATACCGTAGATACTCGCCTATAAGGCAAAAAGCTATTATCTTAGACATAGATTTGTATTTCCTGAAGAAAAATGTGCACTTTGGCAGTCTGCAATATTTCAAATAAGTTGGTACAGCAATAGAGATGATTTCATATATCTGACTCCAGAATCGTTGGATATAAAATAGATCAATGAAACAGAGCTGTTGTATTAGTCAGACTGCAGCTATTTCTGAAGAGCGCTTTGAGCAATGTTCTACTGCTCCAACGGAACATTAGGTGACAACAGTTACAGCCATTTCACATAACTGTAATAAAATAGCCATTTGAAATTTGTTTCCTCTCACAATTAACATTTCTGCTCTGTCCTGGCATTTATTTTTCATCCTATGGCCATTTTTTTTTTCCAGGAACACAGCAGAAAAAGGGGGTAAAGAGTGATATCAAATATGTGATTCGTTATTATTATAAATTACAACACTGAAATAATTTTGTTCAACAGATTTTGCTCCCACTGCCTGAACCTTGTTTCATGTGTGCTATTTTCTAAAAGAATGTTAATGATTCTAAAAAAACATGTTTTCAATTGTCTTGCATTGTTTTCAGTAACCCAAACAGTTATTTATATTTTAGTCCTGACAAAAAACCCTGAATGCGTAGGCAGTTATATAATAGATCATGTAGCACAATCTCTGAACTTAAACCACTTTGAGTGAGTGTTGCAGATTATCAAATAATTTACACATGAACTTTGTGAAATAGATAGAAGGGTAGCATATCGCACAGTCAACCACAATCTGTGGTGTGTAGCCACAGAGAAGGTCCTAATTCTCACCACCGTCCCCTAGCTTCTACAATGGAGGCACACGAAGAAGGGCCCTCTGAAACTCTCAGGGGGTGAGCTGGCATATGTGGTAGGAGCTTCCCCTCAATACTCTGGTCCTAAGCTTAAATGGCTTTTAAGATCATGGCCAGCACATTGAATGCAGCACATTAAAACCAGCAGCGAGTACAAACCACCAAGCCCCAGTATTCATATGGGCTGCTGCATTCTGTACAGTGGAATTTAGGGAAAACTTCTTCAGAAGGGGTGCACCCACACTGTTTTCAAGGTGACCCGTAGCACCCCTTCCTCGAGTGATGCATTAATCATCCACCACACCCAGTCTCCCCTGCTCCCAGGTCACCTTATTGTACATTATTTTTTCACTTCCATAAAAGATGGCACAAATAATTGCTGTGACTTTAGAGCCAACTGAGGCCTCCTTCTACCACAATTATTTTATGTTGCTTTGGAGAATTGCTTCTGAGATCTGTTAGTATAATCAAAGCTTGCCAGATACGACTGGCCAAGTAAAGTCCCACATGCTGCTCTTCTGTCTATCCCCTTCTTACTCAGAGAGAATGTGAAGGCTATGATGCAAATTGCCAAGAGCTGCATATGATTTTCAGATGATATTCAATTTACCTTACTAAAGGCTGTACTCAGCAAAACAGTATGGGAGCTACTGATGTGTGAGTCTTATGTCAGCATTAAAATATATTAAGGCAACATCTTTTCCTAGAGTTGCTTGTATTGGTGAAGCCACAAACTTGAAAGCTTTAGCAATAACAAAACCACTTTGTCTCTTCCCACTTGATAGCAGTTCTATTTCTATTTTACTCAATTGTATTATAGTTGTCAAAGTTACCAGGAGACGTACCCTCACACACTTTGGCCCAGTTCTCTATAGATTAAAAATTATACCTCAAAGTGATGGTTCTGAAAAATAGAGCTAATATATTGTGGATGTTTTTCATATCTCAAACTAAAGCACAAAATCACAAAATGTTATGAATCACACTGTGCTACAGGCTCAAATGGTTTCATTACTACACAGCTAACTTTCTGAAAGTGTGCAACTCAGCTTTCACAGAATACTTGCCCCTTCTGCATATTGCAAAAATCGCTGATTCGTTTCTTTTCTACCAAAGTCATCCAAGAACTTCTGTCGGTAAGCCAGAACCGTGTCAACGTGTGTCTTGTGTTTCACAGCAAGTTCTAGTGCCCTAGAAGAAAACAATAATGAGCTCATCAGGCTGAACTCAGAAACTGGCCTAATTACAAATGCTTTGGTTTTGTAAAAATACATTCTGTACAGTGACTGTGCTGGTGGAAAGTTTTTCTAACATAAAGCAACAAGAAACCTAGAATTAGTGCTGGCAAAGCTGATGACCAACACAAATTTTATGAAGTATGTCATGTTAAGCAGTTATATTTCTATTGTCCTTACAGTGCAATAGAAAATGGAATTTTATTTTATCAAACATAAAGAATGCTTCAAATACCTATTCAAGACAATTTAAAAACATGTAATGAATTATGGTGATTCCACTGAAAGAGATTGGACACAATGATCAACTATGGTTTATGTGAACCTGCCCCAGACTCACTGTTCCTCCCCTCTCCTTCTCTGGACCAAGGAGGAAAAAAGTGAAAGCTTTTGCTTTCACTTTAGAACAAACTGCAGTTCTGTGTTGCCTGCAAACTCAGGTGATTTGTCCCGGGGCAACCCCCCATTTTCCAACCCCCACACCCTGTTTTCACCCCCCACCCTCTTCTCTACCCCCTCGCACCTGACCGAGAAGTAATTGTGATGACGTCATCATCACCGCAATTACTTCTGCGCAGCTACCTCCTCCGTTCCCCCTTTGAATACAAGGGGAAACGGAGGAGGCAGCTGAGGCCCTGATGGAGTCTTCTGTGCCGCTTCTAAGCAGCGAGGAGGTCTCCATTGGAGCGGTTTGGGGCGGCTGGAAGTAGCCCCAGACTGCTGCAATGGAGACCTCCACGCAGCTTCTAAGCGGTGCAGAAGGCTCCATGGGGGCCTGGGAAGCGGCACGCGTCTCCTCTGAAATCGAGATGGCGCTGAGGCACTGACGGAGAGGCAGCTTCTCACTGCCTCTCCACAGCGCTCCTGGGCGCTCCTCCTCCAGCAAGGGGGGTGAGGCGCCCCTGGAGGGTCGGCTCCCAGGGCCTTTGCCCCGTTTGCCCCCCTCTAGGTATGCCAGTGATTTGTCCTGTCTCCAGTTACTTAAGGCAGGACCAAATCTAATTTACACAGCTTGAAAGCACAATTTACAGCTCAATTCCATCCAATATTGGTGCAGCAGGGCTGAACTTAAAAGCAGGTGGGAGACCTCTTCGGAGTAAGGGAACATTTATTCCCTTACCCCAGGGGTGCTCACACTTTTTTGGCTGGAGAGCTACTTTGAAACCCAGCAAGGCCCGGAGATCTACCAGAGTTTTTTACAATGTTCGCGCCATCATAACATATAACATTTATGTGTACAATGTATGTTGGTGTACCTTGCATAACTGCATGAGCCAATATTGCACAACACAACATAATTAACTATAAACATTTTTTGTAATTACTTGAGTTTACTTTGATGACTTGCACTGAAGTGAATCAGCCAAGGATGCATAGTCGGACAGTAGCTGCTGACAGCCAGCCTCAAGCACACTTCCAAATGTTCATCAGTCATGGTGGAAGGGTACTTGGACTTAATGATCTTCATGTAGGAAAAGGCTGACTCACATAAATAAGTGGAGCCCTTCCTGCCTCAGGTGCTCTTATATCCCTGAGGGCCCTATTGCCTTCAAGTGGCTGCAGCTGTGCAGCACACTCTGCTGGATGCCCAGGCCTTACCCTTAAAGGGGCCACTGCTGACACCACATCTACCTCCTCACCAGATCTTCCTCAATTCCAATACAAGTGGGGGGGGGGGGAGCAGATCTCTATACAGACCAGTGCAAAAACAGGGGAAAGGTGTGGGGGAGGGAAGATCTCTATATAGACATCACAGTAAGACCAGTGCAAAACCCCTTGCACACAGAACCAACAGATGGAAGTTGGGGGGGGCAGATCTCCATACATACCAGTGCAAAAGCAGGGGAAAGGTGTGGGGGAGGGAAGATCTCTGTATATACATCACAGCAAGACCAGTGCAAAACCCCTTGCACACAGAACCAACAGATGGAAGTTGGGGGGGCAGATCTCCATACATACCAGTGCAAAAGCAGGGGAAAGGTGTGGGGGAGGGAAGATCTCTGTATAGACATCACAGCAAGACCAGTGCAAAACCCCTTGCACACAGAACCAACAGATGGAAGTTGGGGGTGTAGATCTCCATACATACCAGTGCAAAAGCAGGGGAAAGGTGTGGGGGAGGGAAGATCTCTGTATAGACATCACAGCAAGACCAGTGCAAAACCCCTTGCACACAGAACCAACAGATGGAAGTTGGGGGTGTAGATCTCCATACATACCAGTGCAAAAACAGGGGAAAGGTAAGTCAGCCCCAGTAGAGTCAATGGGGCTCACTCCCAGGGATGCATGGACGGGAGAGAAGCCTGCCAGTGGCTCCTCTCCCAGGGAGGAGCCTGCCAGGTGCTCATTCTCTGGGCTCCCTCCCTAGGCTCGCTTCCTGGGCTTGCTCCCTGGGCTCACAAGCCTGCCAGGGGCTCACTCCTAGGGATGCGTGGACGGGAGAGAAGCCTGCGATCGACTCATTTCGCCTCGAGATCGACTGGTAGCTCGCGATCGACATATTGGGCACCCCTGCCTTACCCCATTGCAAGCCCCAGTCTGCTCAATGGAGCTACTTGGGTCTGCAGCAGCTAAATTACTGGCACAGAACCAAGTAGTCCTGTGTAGGGTTGACAGGCCTGGGACGGGGGTTAGGTACGGCAGAGGCCTGCTCTATCCCAATCCCCTCCCAGGTGTGAACCGGCCCTTCCGCCAATCACCCCCTCCGCCACCTTACCTGCCCCAGATGCTGCTGGGAGGATACAGTACCTACAGGATGGCACAGGCCTTCCTGCTGGTGCCACTTATTCCCAGGGTGTTGAAAAATGCTTTACAGCACTTTTACAACACCCAGCGCCAGTGTTGCAAGCACTGGTACTTGGCAACCTTAGGGTTGGGCTGTTAATGTTATTTTTGAACTGGGTCAGTATTACTGAACTTTAACTTGCAACACCACCTCATTTGAGTTATAGGTGACAATCCAATAGTTCCAGTGTGTGCAAGGGACATCCTTTATTTATAACTCTGTTTATTAAGTATTGTATTTTTCAGTTCCAAAAAGTACCAACAAGACATATTGCATAAATAAATACATTGATCAGCAACCAAACCAAGATATTGTTATGGGTACACAGTCAAGAAGGCATAAAAATTCATGAAGTGGCATAGAGAAGCCTACAGCAGGCAACAGAAGTGTAAAAAACTACACAAGCCTACCCATTCAGTTCAGTGTTTGAGAAGGTTCTATACACATGCAACACAGAGCGTTCTTCAAATGGGAAGGCTCCTACCATGCAGAACTTCCTCTCCAGGAAGCTTTGTATTGGAAACTTGGCAAATCTCTTTTTCCAGAGTTCAGTTCCCCCTCTTAAAAATAATCTCACATTGCTAATCTAATAATAAAAATCAATACAAGTAGAATACTTTTTAAATGGAAGGGTCCAAAAGCACATGATACAGCAACCTTGCTGAAAATAATCAGGTATGGGTCAGTGCCTCAGAACCCGGTGTACCTTGCCCTTAGTTAAGCTGAACGAAGACAGATATAAGAGTACCAATTAACTATATAGCATTTCTATAGTACAGTCTTGTTATCTGCTGGGATTAGGTTCCTAGAAAACCCAGCAGATAGTGAATCAGTGGATATGGAATCATTGATCCTGTGGGATCAATGGGGTGGGGTAGCTAATCTGGTCAGGAATGCCAGCTGTAGATAGCTTCAGAATGGCCACCAGGGATAGCTTCAAGATGGCTGCAGATGCTTTAAAATGGCCACGGACTGCTTCAAAATGGCAAGGATGCTTAAAAATGGCCACGGACTGCTTCAAAATGGCAAGGATGCTTAAAAATGGCTGCATATTCTTAGGAATGGCCACAAATAGGCTTGCAAAAGGCTGCTGTGGATTCAGAATGGCCACTATGAATAGCTACAGGACAGACACGAACAGATGCAAGATTGCCACTTATGCTGTGGATAGCTTCAGAATGCTACATGGAGTTTGGAGGAATGCGAAAATTCCTGAGGGGATGAAACAAGAGAAAAGGGAGGACAAACTGCAAAAAGTTAAAGGAAACTGCAAACTCTTCCCCTTCAAAAAGGGAGCAAAGAAAACCGCATTGCTTCAACTGGTGATGGCCAAAAATGAAGTAGCAAAGAAGCCTGAAGCCTCTGCCAAAACTGCAACAAAAAGAATGTGCCAGCATGCTCTGGAGACTGGAAAATTTGGCTAAGAGTCAAATAAGACCAAGGCAGCTCTGCTGCTTGGGGTCAAAACTGGGCTACACCCCTTTAAGCCATTTCTGCTCAACGTTGCATATATGCAACAGGGAACAAATGTGTACACCTGTGGGCTGGGCAGAAATGGGCTAAGTCAGGCACTAATCAGGTGCAACACTTGGTGCCTCAGCCTCAGCTCCAGGACAAAGAGAAACTGGAAAGGACGTAAAGACAATATTGAACAGGCTAGAATTATCTTGACAAACTGGGATGTCTCATTACCAGAGCAAAAGGGGACCCAACAAAATAGGGGAAAACAGTGATTATTATAAACTTATAACCACAGTAACACCTATAAGAAACATGCTACCTTTCCCAGTTGTAAAGGTTAATATTGACTTGTATAGCTTGGTAAATAAGGCCAGCTTGAAGAAGCAGTGTTTCGGCTTCCTGTACATTTCCACTGAAAAGCAGGATATGGGCCAAACTTGATTCTTTTGATGGAAGGTCCTTGATAGAACTGATGTACTGAACTTTGTCAATCTGTTAAACAATGCAATAAAATTAGCATATTTCAAGTTACAAACCTACTTCATAAAAGGCTTTAAAACAAACTTGTCCCATTCACTTACTTCGCCAATTGATGCATAGGCTATTTCTGCTGTCTTCATCTCTTTATTAGCAACTGCCATAGCAGCTAAGCACGCCCACAATGTCTGATCCTTAAAGGAAATAAATGTCACACTGAATACTACTTTTTCTCTGATATAATATAACACATTGCTTTCAGTCAAATCAAGATAAGTAAAATGCCTCTACTATTAAAATGTTACATTCTAGACATGTGCATTTTATAACTTGAATTGGTCCAGAACACTCTCTAGGCAGGGATCAGCAACTTTCCTCTCCATAAGGGCCAGAGGCCATATCTGTGAGTGGATGGTGGGCCGCATTCATCTCTATAGCTCAGTGGTATTCAAACTGGAGCGTCGCGATGCCCCAGCCTATGGGTCCTGGCCTCTGCCCCTTTAAGGGGTGGGGACAGCCAGGAGACATGGGGAAGGCAGTGGCGCGATCCTGCTCAGGGGGGATGCAGGGGCTTGGGTGCACTTGCCCAAGCCTCCTGCAGCCTCCTGGGGCTGCAGGGAGCCTTGCGTAACCTTTGGCAGGGCTCCCCAGGTCAGGAAAAATGAAAGCAGAGTGATCGCGCCCCGCAAAACCAGAAGCGGAGCACGATCGCTCCGCTTTCCCTTCTGACAGGGCTATAGGGAATGGGGTGCACCCTCCAGTCCCTGCAGCAGCCGTCCCTGTGTGCGGAGAGCCCTGCGTGAGCGCCTGCAGTGCGAGTGAGACGCTCGCGCAGGGCTCCCTGCACACAGCGATGGCTGCTGCAGGGACTGGTGAATGCATCCTAGTCCCTGCAGCCCCCTGAGCGACGTGATCCTGGGGATCGCATTGCTGCCTCCCCCCTGCTCCTGCTGCCTCCCCCCTCGCAAAGACTTACTGCGGGTTTCAAACTCCCGGAGAGTTTGAACACCGCAGCTATAGCTAATAAATGAAGGTAATCATAATAAAACATCACGAACTATTTAGAGTTCAGTTGTACACCAGGGATTTTGATCTAGTTCTCAGAGTTTTTTGGGGTGTGCGTGTGAGAACTGGAGGCCAGAAGTGAGACCAAACCAGGAAGATCCATTCTGAAATGTTGTTGGTTTTTGAAAGAGAGAACCTCTGATTGTAAAAATCCCCTTGAGGGATTTAGAAACGCCTGCCTATGTAAACCGCCTTGAATAAAGTCAGAGGAGTAATCTGATGACCAGAAAGGCTGTATATAAATACCTAGTTATTAGTTATTATTATTATCCATGAACCATTCACTAATGAGGCCATACTATATCTCCAAAACTAGACGTCATAGGGCAAAACGGATGCCATTTTTTGAATTGGCACCCCAAATTCATATCAAAGCACCATAAAGTTTGGGAAAAACTTTTCTGACCCTCAATTTTGTAGGCCTGTGTTATAAGATAAACAAAATCAACAGTCTAAATTTCCTCCTTAAATTATAATCACATTTTAAAATTGTTTCTTTTTCTGTAACCAGGTTTGTAATGAACAATTGTGATGCAAAAACATTTCCTTATTTTAAAACATTTCTATCTGAACCATTAGGGAATCCAAGAAAGTTTATAATAAAGTAAAACAGAAAACCAAATAGAAACAAAGGACACAAAACAATAAAATGAAAAGCAGCATCAATAAAGCCAAAAATCAACTTGAAAAACTATACCTATCCCTACCACCAGTACAGCCCCTCCCCAAAGCTGAAGAAAAAAATCAGGTTTTGAAAAAAACCAAATTTCCTGAATGTGGGTAGGGGTCAACTGAATTTCTATAGGGAGGAGATTCTACTACAGGGGTGTCAAACATAAAGCCTGGGGGCCGAATGTGGTCTGAGGAAGCTTTGCAACGCAAAGCTGGCCCTCTGTCTCTCAGCTGTTGAGCAGTGCTGAAATGTCAGTGCTGAAAGGGCGACTTACATGATAATTGGGCTCCCCCATATCTTGAAATATGATCAAGATTTGTGTATTTTTTCTTCTGTCATTTGCAGCTAATGAGTTCCTAAGTGAGAAAAAAGTGCTTATTTTGGGTCATGATCTGTTTAATGACATCATTTCCTGCAGAATGACATCATTTCCAGCCCTCAGCAGACATCATGAATGCTATTCAGCCTGCTGTATGAAATGAATTTGACACCCCTGTTCTACAAAGTCAGCATCACCAGTCTCTGCACTTAGTGGATGCCCACCATGGTTCCAAAGAACACATGGAGGAAGGCTTGGCCAGAGCTAACAGTGAAGGAAGTTACCAACTGAAGTTTTTGAACATTTTCAGGGGAGCCCTATGAAAGGCACATTATGGTAGTTCAACCAGGAGGTGATAAGAGCATGGATAATTGTAGCTAGATCAGACTTCTCCAGGAAAGGCCACAGCTCGTGAATTAGCCACGCCAATAAAACATTACCAAGGCCACTTATGCCTCCAGGACAAGCTTTGGCTCAAGAAGCATCCCTAGACTGTGCAACTGCTTTTTAAGGGGGAATGAAACACCATCAAGACAAGCCAAACACCATCTCCAAGATCAGTGGAATGTACAACTAACAATATCTTCATCAGTTTCTGTCTAAGGAAGCAAGATAGAGGAGGGAAGGGAAGCATGTAACTCCCTTAGGCTTGTTCATGTAGCACTATATGGCTTATCTTTATGTCTGAGTCAAGCCTGAAACTACTTTCACTGCCTTGTTTTCTTAAAAAAGAGATCAAAATGTGAATACAAAATTTTTTAAAAATTGGTTTGATTTTAAGGGAATAGCAAGTTGTGCTATTCAAAAAGTATACAATAATCACACAACTTATCCATTTTTGTTTCATCTAATGTTTGGGTGATGGGCTGATGTCTGCCTTCTGTGCCTTCATAAGAGTGCCTTGTCTGCTGCTTCCTTCTGGCCCAAATGGTTGCCCCCCTATTGTTTTAATTGGTTTTTACTAGTGATTTTATTTATTGTTGTACATCTTGTACATTTCTAATGGAACTTTGTAAGCCACCTTGGGCATTTGCTTCAGAATAGGAGAGGCAGAAAATAAGTTTTAAAAAAATTCTCACCTGCCAAAAGATGTTTATCTGTTTTTAATCATTTTCTTGGAGTTAGGGGCACTATGGACACTAAAATCCAAGTTGGAAACAATTGAGGGGACAAAGGAGAGTTACAAAGGATGAAGGAAGGAAGAAGAAATACTTGGAATTTTGAAATAAATT